>NC_053018.2:6250000-6875000 GCF_016746245.2 Drosophila santomea
TTGGATAGAGAAATACATATTTATAGATGATTCATTTTGGTTTCTTCAAACTTTAGATAGTTCCTTACCGGATAGCCGTTAATGGACATGGTGTGCGAGTGATCCGAAGTCACCACAATCAGCGTGTCCTCCTCGTCGGTCATTTTCCTAGCCAACTCAATGGCTGCCGCGAATTCCTCGGTATCCTCCAGAGCCTTCTTCGCATTGGTGTCATGATGGGCCATATCGATGCGTCCACTCTCGACGAACAGGAAGTAACCCTCGTCGTTCTTGCTCAGCATTTTGATGGCCGTTTCGGTCATGTCGGAAAGGGATGGCTCGGCATCTTCATAATGGGTGCGCCGACGATCGCCATGGTAGGGCAGGTGGGAGGTGTCGAAGAGGCCAAGAAGATAGTCCGTCTTGCTGAGATCCGTTTCCTTCAAGCCCTTCAGTGACCAGACGTACTTGCCCTCCGCTCCCTGCTGTTTCTTGATCTCTTGCCAATCGCTGATCAGATCGCGACCATCGGTTCGCAGGCCCGAAACGCCAGTCTCGTCGTGGTGGGACTGATCCCGGAAATAGGATCGACCGCCGCCCATGATGACGCGCAGTTCCTGACCCACTGGCCATTCCACCAGCTGCCGTGCAATATCCGTGTTGAGGTCGGGACTGCATTTGGAGCTGATGATCTCACCATCGTGCTCCCAATTCCGCTCGGCGACGTGGGCATAAACACCGGCTGGAGAAGCGTGTGTCACCCGGGCGGTGGTCACCACACCGGCCCACTTGCCAGCCTCCTGGGCCCACTGGCCAATGCTCTGGACATGGGTGCTCGAGTTGGTCACGCAGTCGCCCCTCTGCACCTGGGCATTGACGCCAATGGTGCCATAGTTGGCCTTGACTCCGGTCAGATAGGCCGTCGCTGTGGTGGCCGAGTCCGGAGTACGCTCGTTGACGGCATAGGTCTTGGACAGACCCAAGTAGGGGAACTTCTCGAAGAAGACCTGCTTGTTGCTATCGCCCATGAAAGCACGTGTGGCTGCGATCGTATGCACGGACATGCCATCGCCCAAAAATAGGATCACGTTCTTGGCGCGATTCTCGTTGAGTTTCCTATGGCTGGCCAGCTTATCGGCCAAAATCGATTGGGCCTTATCGTGCCAGAATCGTGTGTCCAGCTCCTCGTCGAGGGCCTCGAAGTCGCGTGATGATTGCAGACGGGGATGTTGGGCTGTAAAGTCCGGACTTTGGGTTAGCAACTAATCGGCGGGGAAAATGGGTCTAATAAAACTACATTTTGAAGTGGTAAACAAGTTTTCAGCCTATCTGAAGCAGATCTATAAATCAGTTTTAATTATAGCTACCACGCTATCGCTTGATGGAAGCTTAATAAAACGTGTTAAAAACGTTTCAGCTGATTATGGCGCTGTCACCATTACGCATTCGATATAAGTACTTAAGCTTATACCATGAAGAAATTGATTCCTTTGTGTTTTAATTCACGTAGTTAACAATTCTACAATTCTTTTCTAGGAAAACCTATACCTTTTGTACTGTATATTAACTTAAGAAAAACTCTTTCAAATCTTATATTTGATTCCTTCTTACTTCATAATTATTATAGTATAGTATACGTTCATAATTATTATAGGTAAACTAGCTTATAAGACCGTTAAGTGCTTAATGATGATCAGATTAAACATACACATAAATCTATTAATTGAAATGGCACCCTAGCTTTCATTTGCCTTCACGTGATAGTCATAAACTATTATGTAGCTACTTAATGACTGAATAAAAATAGGTTTAGACTAGCCAAGTCGAATAGGCCAACAAGATCTACGATAAGACGAGCGAGCTTTCCCATTGGCTGTAGATAAGCTGGCTCTTGGCCAATTGGATTCGTTCGGCAGTTCAGCTCGTAAAACCACTCGGCTGCACTTACCTTGTTCTTGGTCATCGGCTGGATCACTCCGAACCTGGATGACCAGGAGAGCGATGAAGCACAAGATGAGGCAACTCTTTACCATCTTGGAACTTAAACCTGAGAAATGCTCCGTTTGGGAGTGACCGCGAGACTGGCCAAAACTGACGAAATGGCCCGGTTATATAGCCTACGATTTTCAAAGCGCTCTTCCTGTGATATATACATACGCGTTATGGGTGATTGTTTTTGTGATTTGAGCAATCTAAAGTGGCGATCGATTAATTATCTCGAGTGCCAAAAAACGTGAGTATCACGGTCTGGCTAAGAAGGTGTCGTAAATTACCCGATCCCCACCAAACTGCCCCATCGACTCCCTCACACGAGCTGCACCTGATGGTATATTAATGGGTGGTATTGTACTACGAAGTACAGTATTCACTTGGCTGGCACGGTGAAAGCATCTCGAAAATGCTGAGTCTTAAGTTCTGCATTGGCCTCGGCCTGCTGACCCTCGTTTGGAGTGCTGCTGTTCCTGGAAAGGCGCCCGTCGACGAGGAGCGTATGCATCCACATCTGCCCACCAGTCCCAGGCTGCGTGCGATTTCCGGCGAGGAAACGCAGGAGTTCTGGCACTCGGCCAGCAAGAAACTCATCCGCGAGAAGTTGGAGTTTGTGAGGAATACGAAGAAGGCCAAGAACATTATTCTGTTTTTGGGCGATGGCATGGGACTGGCTACTCTGGCCGCTGCCAGGAGTTACATCGGTGGCGAGGAGCTGAAGCTCTCCTTCGAGGAATTCCCCTTCACGGGTCTATCGAAAACCTATTCGGTGGACAAAATAGTGCCCGATAGCGCCTGTACCTCGACCTCATACCTGTGCGGAGTGAAGGCGAACTACGGAACCATCGGCGTTAATGCGCACGTGAAACGAGGCGACTGTGCGGCGATGGCCAAT
Organism: Drosophila santomea; assembly: GCF_016746245.2. Taxonomy (NCBI): domain Eukaryota; kingdom Metazoa; phylum Arthropoda; class Insecta; order Diptera; family Drosophilidae; genus Drosophila; species Drosophila santomea. The sequence continues at coordinate 6,252,864 of NC_053018.2, forward strand.
GAATCGAACCATGTCTTCTCCCTGGGAAAATGGGCCATGGATGCGGGCAAAGCGGCTGGCCTGGTGACCACCACCCGAGTGACCCACGCCTCGCCATCCGGAGTCTACGCCCATGTCGCCGATCGCGAATGGGAGAACAACGCTGTTCTGGAGGAAGACTGCGGTGAGCAATCGGAAGGTCTGCAGGACATAGCTGTCCAGTTGATCCACGGCGAGGTGGGCAGTAAGCTTAAGGTCATGCTGGGTGGTGGCAAGCGAAGCTTCTACAGTCCGGAACACTACGACAAGGGACGGCGCACAGATGGACGTAATCTCGTCGAGGAATTCGAGGCCTTGGACGCGGGCAACACCTTTGTGAAAACGCAGAAGAAACTGCTCAAGGTGAATGCCACTGAAACCGGACGATTGCTGGGTTTGTTCAGCAAGAGCCATATGCACTACCATCTGGAGCAGCTGGACGATCCGGAGAACAATGAGCCCACCCTGGAGGAGATGACACAGAAGGCCATTGAAGTACTGGAAACCGAAGAGCAGGGTTACTTCCTTTTCGTGGAAGGAGGTAAGATTGACATTAGCCATCACGATACCATGGCACGCATTGCCTTGGATGAGACCGCTGAGCTCTCGAAGGCGGTGAAGAAGGCCAGGGAGATGACCAATCCGGAGGAGACCCTCATTGTGGTGACCTCGGATCACTCGCACACCTTCAGTATCTCCGGCTATCAGCCACGAGGCAGCGACATCTTCGGAGCTGCCAAGGCGAAGGGCTCCGATGGCAAACCCTATCTGGCCCTGAGCTACGCCAACGGCAAGAGTTTCCAGGACTTCTACAATACGGAGACGCACGAGCGTGAGGATCCCACTAGTCTGCCCACAATCGGAGACTTTGATCAGCTCTTCCCCGCGATGGTGCCTTTGGAATCGGAAACCCATGGTGGCGAGGATGTGGGTGTCTTTGCCTCGGGACCCTGGGCACATCTCTTCACCGGCGTCTACGAGCAGAACACCATTCCACACATGATGGCATTTGCCGCCTGTGTGGGCGATGGACTAACCGCTTGTGATTAGGAATCGCCATCAGGAGTTGTTGATTGACAGACAGAAGGACTCTTAATTAGCACATCCACTAGACGATTCTCACGTACGCTTTATCGTTTTAAATGAATACTCAACAATTGACAGGTGCTGGAACACGCGGCTCTCGAGGCAATGAATTCGATCAGGGATTACCAAAACCAATACTTTAATACTACGTTCTCCTATCAATGTTAAAAACCAAATGTACTTATAGTGTCTGATTATAGGCAGACAATGAAAGCCCGATTAAAGCTGATTATATTAATAAGAACAATTTATATTTTCGACTTTTTATAACTCAGGGTGGTGTGATTCAAAAATGAGAAATGAATTTGCTTTTAGATTTTTATCTACCAACATTCCGTACATTCGAATGGGTACTTTTCCATTGGTGGATCCAAAAATCTTGATAGTACGGTACAAAAAAAAAATACTGGACTTTGCTATTCATGGGGCATTCCTTCATAAAAAAAAACAAACAATCTTTTAAACAAAATATTTATTTTGTATTACATAAACATAAAACATATTTTGCGATTGCATATACATATGTACTAAATGACGCAAAAGGATGAACTTTAACAAATAAGTAAACTTTTTTTGCGATTGTATATACGAAATGACGCAAAAGAATGGACTTTAACAAAATAGCGAACATCATGCGGTTTTTAAGTCACGAAACAAATTGCGATTCAACTACAAAGTTGAATCTTTTCGAATAAATCTTTTCAAAGCATGCGACACTGATCTTAAATCATTCAGGATGTAAACTGTCGTTCAAAGTTTCGACCTTTGATTTCCAATTTGTTTTATCTTCGCAAATCACGAGTAAAAAGTAATCTGCACTTTTCTTTTTTGAAAAGTGAATCCAATGACGTTAAACGATTGGACGCCTCAATTGTTTACCCACCGATTTCAGGGAATTTATTTTTATCAACGACAAGTTAAATCTATTTGAAGTCTATCACAAAATGATAGTCTATGCTATGACTGCAACCAAATTCAATTTGTTGGTAGAAAATTAAATATGATTTAAATCCAGTTGATTGGTTTGATAACTTTAATTCTAATTATCGTAATTGCTTTCAAAAATGTTGACTTTGGCTTAAAAAACGTCAAATAATCCCGCGTTTTATGTTATTAAAAATGTTAATACGTTTCGCGATTTTATGGCAATTGAATTTTTCAGGTGAATCGCATGTATCAATGGTAAATATTTAACGCAAATTCATTGTTGACAATTATCATGCGTAATTCTATAGGGGAATACCCTCGAGTAGGTGTTTCTAATTTTATCCGCACTTACCAAGAAATGATATCGTAATTTGTGAAGCTTGAACTAATAACACTTGAGAACCAGCTCTAAATAACAAGTCAGTAAGCAAGAGCCCCATAAATGAGTTAACATAAAAGAGACTATAACCACCAATTTAAGACATCTTCCTCATCAAATCAAATTTATTTTCTTGTTAGACATTATCAGTACCGTTTTTATTAAATTATTCAACTAACTTTAAGCTTAAGTATTCCCTTCAAATGATGACTGCATATTGATTTGAGCTGCGCGGTTGGGTGAGCGTGGCATACTTCTCCTTCAGTTCGACTAGGGCCCTCTGGAAGTTCTCCACGCTGCTCTCCAGCTGGTTGGGATTAAGCTGCTGAACGGACTGGCCCTTGACCAGACTGGCGGTGGGTCGCTCTCCCAGGAGGAGGATCCTTCTCCAATCGCTGGCATCGGAGCTGCCACGCAGGAAGTCGTTGCGATTGCCCACCGCGAACACAGTTTCCTCCACATTCTCCGGCAAAAGTGTGGGCTGCTGGACGCCCAGATCGCTGGGTGTGGGCTGAGTGGGTGGCACTTGAACGGCTGGTGGTGTAATCCCCGACAGAGAAGACGAAGTGGGTTGCGGTGGTGGAATGGGTGCGCCGGCAGCTTGGTTCACTGGTGCATCGAATAGTTCACTGGGCAGATTCTGCGGTCGATCGATCTGCAGCACCTGGCCATCTGGTGAAATGTGATAGAACTGAGCTCGACCGGCTGCGACCGTTCCCGCAGCTCCCGGAATCACAATGATGTTGCCCACGGCGCTGGTCAGTGTAGAGGCTGCACCAAATCCGCCACCAGCTGGGGTGGAAATGAAAGGCGGCACAGGAACTCCAGGCGGCGGAAAGGCTCTCAATGGCGGACCAGCCGGGCAGGGGAAACAATATCCAGGCGGACCCGGTGGTCCTGGTAAGCCTCTGGGTCCCTGAATGAATGGCAGATTTGGGGGATATGGACCTGAGGGTGGATAGCCCCAGTAGCCAGAACCACTGCCATGATGCCCGATCTGATTGCCAGGAGGTCCGGGCGGTCCAGGAGGTCCTCGCTCGCCCTGTGGACCAGGATCACACGAGCATTTCACCAACGAAGCCTGGGCGGTAGAACACAGACCTGAATGGAAATTATTTATTTCAAAATGTTAGGAAAATGTATAAATATTTTACAAGACTTACCCAACACCAGGAAAGCCAAGAGTCCCAGAAAGCTCATGGTGTACTTCGGATATCTCTTCAGATCGGACTGAGCTGAGCCAAGAATTCGACTTCTGCTTTTATATGCTGAAGAACTCGAGACAAACATTTTAATATGCATAGAAAATATACAATATAATCTCTAGATCGAACAGAAAACACATTTCCCGCACCTCCATAACTGTTCTTGGCCCACCATTAAAAGCGGAATGCCAAACGATGAAATGGAAAACTGTGATCACCCAGTCGGTGCAGTTACATTTATGATAATTTATGCAACAAGATACACGAACATCATTAGGAGCGAGACAAGCCTATAAACTGGGTCAGCAGAGTTCTCGATTCTTGGCCAGCAATCAGCGGGACCAGTTCAAAAATACATCAACTGTCTATCAGGTAATAAACAGTCATCAGATTGTACAGTTTATGTGACCAAATGTGGGCGATACCCATCAAAATGACACCCAGACTTTTGAATCGCTTTCATACTGAATCGCCTTTTCATCGAAACGGAAACTCTGGAGCGATTATCCCAAGCGCCCTTACAGTTTCCAGTGCCCAGAATTAGCATAAATTACGAAATCAATATGTTTCCAATCTGTTTCCACTCTACGATGACTGCAAATGAAAAGGCTCTGCGACATTTCCGACTTATCTGAGCATTCCATTGACGAGCCAAAGCCCCCGAGAATGCGCGTCATTAGTGGGACTCGTCCACTAGAAGTCTGATGACATTGGGCCTCTTGAAAGTCCAGATAAGCGGAGGAGCAAATCCGGATGAAGGGTGGCTTGTGGCACTTGTTGAAACCTTTCAAAATAGTTTTTTTTTTTTTTATCAAAAATTGCTTATCTTGAAGGTGTGTCCATAGCACAGCTAACTTAACTAACGAAACTTTAAATTAAAATATGCGTTCTGCAGATAAAAAGTAAAAGTGATAATATACTGGAAATTTGCTTCTATTTGAAACTAATTAAATAAGCTATGTAATATTGGGAATCTTGCCAAACATTTTCAGTGTATAGCACATGGTGTAAACACTGCAGTGATTAGTCGTATACGTAATGTAAACATAATAGACATGTTCAAGTACTTGAGCCAAATCAAACATCATCAGTTAACGACAAGAATCCGAAAGGCTTTATCAATGCTGTTGTCATGGAATAATCCCAAAGTACTCCATCCATCCTGTTGCTCCCAAATAAAAAGCAAAAGAATAGAAATGCGAGAATTGGCCCCCTAATAAATGGGCAGATAAGAGTTGAAGTTGTTTGCCTCACCGGTAATTGGAAAACAATTTGAGGGTCAATGTTACCGAGTGAATCAAAAACAGTAAAAGTGAAACGATCTATGTGCGCCCTGATAATGGCCAAGATGAAGGGGCATACAATGCAATAAACATTTTGTTTGGTTTTATATATTGAATTTATTATTAGATTATCGACTATTGCTAATCAGCACATTTCTTGCATCGTACATAACTTAATTGGCGCAAACAAGTTTCAAGTCACATTTTGTTGCAGTTGCATAGATTGATAAGTTTTCTAGGCAAACAATTCAAATAAAATACTCGATGTACGCCGTATGCAACGTAGCATACGTTATAGAAAAGCACATATATGACATAAAAGTTATCTTCGGAAATATTTCAAATATTTTGTGTAAGCAAGCTTTTTTTTTAGTAATTTAAGTAGGCGCAAAAAAAATGGAACAAAATAGATTCCATGACAAAAATAATTGTATATGATTAATAATTGACGCTTAAAGCTAGCAAAACGTAAATGCAAACAAAAAGAGCTTTTAATTCACAGTGTTTACTGCTCTCGTAAATTTTTTAGATTTATAATTCCGAAGGAACTCTTTTAGGTAATATATGTAGTTTGCGTATACATCGTTAAACTGAATCTGTAATCTTTGGTGCGAATATATTGGACTGGCATTCATTTTCACACCAACATGAGAAGTGGGAAACCTAAATAAACGAAAAAAAGGAGAGCCAACTGGAGCAAAAGTTGTGAGACACAACTAAAACTCTACTCAATAAATACAAGTGTAAATCGATTAGGATGATATACAGATCTGGGGGCGGGTCGCAGTCGCAGGGCTCTTAGTCTATTTTCACATTGGAATAGATTTTGCGCACGAAGAGATTCGTGCCCACATAGCCGACGGTGCCGCAGATAATGCCCAAGGCGCCGCTGAAGAGTGCCATGTAGCCAAAGTAGAAGGCCGTTTGGAACAGACCGAACATTCTGTAAAGTAAAGTGCATATAAATGAAATATAACTACGTGGAAAATACATTAGTAAAAAACGTCTTACTTGGTTTTAAAGAAGAAGTAATAGAAGGAATAGGCGTACACGTAAATGGACGTGGAGCCCGCAGCCATGAAACTCGTCCACTGCCATCGATAGTCCTCAGCATTTAGCAGGAAGTAGGTGCACACAATGGTGACGCACACTGTGACCACAGTCAGGATGCTGAACACCAGCAACATGAAGCCGTAGACGTAGTAGATCTTGTACGCCCAGAATGAGGTGAAGATGAAGTACATCTCAATAAAGATGGATCCAAAGGGCAGAACGCCGCCCAGAAGCACAATAATCAGCGGCTCCATGTACCACTTCTTTTCGGGAATGGGTCGTGGCACAGCGTTGACGCGGCATGGGAAGTCTGGCTGTCCGTCCAAGTTGCGACCCACCACAGTGCCCACCAGAGTCAAGGGCAGGATGACAAACAGGCAGATGCAGGTGACCGCCACCATGGTACCGAAGGGGATGGCTCTCGAGGCGTGGTATCCAATGGCAATGAAGTTGATCAGGAAAGCCGTGCCACACACAGCTACTGGTACTGTAAAAGCGGACACCAGCATCTGCCGGATCCATAGTCGTCCACCAAGTCGGGCATAAAGCGATCCGCCAAAGTATCCATTGATTGGGGAAGTGGCGGCATACACGAATATAGCCGTAGACAGCATGGAGCCGCGTTCCGTGTACAATTCACCAACGATGGCGAACATAATCACACAGAAAACAACCGAAATCAGTTGGTATCCAGCGCCCACCAAGGCCGAGAAGAGCAGCGTGTTGGGCGGCGAACGGAAGACATCGCCATGCACCTGCTTCCAACCGTATTCATCACCAAGATCGCGCTCCATGTCGTCCACCTCCTCGTCCTTACTGTACCGGGCGTAATCCTTGCGCAGAGTTCGCATTAGGATCATGGACACCAGACCCACCAGGAAGATGACCATCATGAAGCTGTTGAAGATGCTGAACCAGTGGATCTAAAAAAGATTACGAAAGGAATAATGTCATCAAAAGTTTTCGTAATGATTAAAACTGAGTTATGGAAAGCAATGGTTTTATATAATTCCCCATTGCTCTTTTGCTATTTATATAAAATATGATTAATTTAAAAGTTTTGGAGTAAAACAAGTTATATCCTAGCTGTTTTTGCTATACACACCCTGTGCTGGAAGAAGTTGGGATCCAGATACTTGTCGAATCGGTTCTTGAACTCCACCTTGCTGGGCTTCCAGTTGACCTCGTAGGAGAAGTTGATGTGTGAGCCCGGCTTGAGCTCCTCGCGACCCTCGGTGTGCAGGGTGATGTCCACGATTTGCTGGCCATTGTAGCCAATGGCGAACTTCTTGTGCGTGAAGATATAGTACTTGCCATCGCGCTCGTCGCGCTCACCGACTTTTCCCCAAATGGGCAGGCCATCGATGTACATCTGGTACCAGTACTCGTTCTTCACCGCATAGGTGAACGCCTTGGCGCTCTCCTCCTGCAAGGTGACCATGCAGATGACCGATTTGGGCGCATCGCTCTTGAACTCCATCTCATAGCCACTGAACTCCAGCTCCACTCCTTGGAGCGCCTCGCTCAGCGTCTCGTGGTAGTGGGAAATCGACGACTTTTGGCCACTGCAGAAGGGTAGGGAGAAGTATGCGTAGGTCTCCTGCCGATTGTGGTATGGGCCGACCGTGTTCATCCAAAGCACCACCTCCTCGCGGTCATTGTACTGGGCGGCAAAGTGGATGATGTGGTCAGTGTTCGAGGGATGTGGCATCCAGACTCACCTTGTGGTTGTGCTCATCCGCCTGGGAGAGCGACACGTAGCAGCTGGCGATCAGCAGACATAAACAAATTGCACGGAACGGCACGAAAGTGGTTTTCGTGGCGCTGCTGCCCATCGTGGCTAGTCCAGGTGGTGACCTCGGTTGCGCGTCTTCCGGGTGACCTCGCTCTGCCGGCCTGACTCGATTGCCCTCGCTAAGAATGCGCTTTCAAACCGTTTTTTGTGGCAAACACACAGATTTGCCGACAGCAGAAATAATTCCCTTCTCGTCTTTTAGGGTTGTATCTCGAAAACGTACGAATGTGAATGCCAACGAAAACGTGACTGGGAACGACGTATCGTGCGTAAAAGTGTTACAAAAATACTACCTATCGGTATCGGTACCTATAGTGGTATCGCCATGGCGGGCTTTTTGAATGTAACTTTCAAATATTTTTTTGGTAAGTTCTGCTCGGTACCATCTAACTGGTGTTACATTTATATGTTATCCAAGTAGTGACTTCCGTTCCAGCATATCTTGTTATTTGAAATATTATTATACATTTTCGAGTCGAGTTGGAAATGAGCCACGAATGGGAATGTCCAGAATATCCAGATTAGCAATTATCGCTTAGTTGCTTCGCCTCAGTTGTAAATAAGCATCCGCGAAATAAAGTCGGAGGTTTTATATATTTTTTTATTTTTATTATACTATTAAAGTCTCTAAGTGTTAAACTTATTAGTTGAACAATGCTACTTTTGGGATCACTTATTACGTATCTCCTACTGAAGCTGCAATCTGCGAATGCTGAGATTGCCGACTGCAGCTTCTTTGATACCGTGGATATCTCGGTGGGACAGAGACTCTCGAATGGATCATACCTCTACGAGGGCTTACTCATACCCGCCCATTTGACGGCTGTGTATGAATTTAAGCTCCTGCCGAACGGAGGAAAGGAGCAGGTGCCCAGTCACGTGAGAGGATGTGCTTGCAAGCTGAGGACGTGCGTCCGGTTTTGCTGCCCACATGACTACTTAATGGATGGTGGCGCTTGTGTCCCCAACATGACGGCGGAAGAGCAGGAAATACTCAACCCCTTTCTAAATGTGACCCTGGCGGACGGATCGGTAGTGCAAAGGCACTTTAGAAAGGACCTCATAGTGCAGGGGGACCTCCCATGGCCTTCCTGTGAAATGTTTTCGCTGGACAACCGCCAGAAATTGGAAGAGTATACGTTGTTCGAGGTAGGGCTGCTTAAAAAAACAACTTATTTCCGCATGATAATTTCCTTTTGATTCACTGCAGAATGGAACCTTTCTGCGCCACTTCGATCACGTTTATTTGGACAAGCGGGAGTACTGTCTGCAGCACCTTACATTCCAAGACAATGATGACTACTCCATTCGAATTGCACCCCACAATTGCTCGATAGAGCCAAAAAGAATGGGACAAACTGTTGGTAATGTGAAGCCCATAGTTTGCAGCATAGGAGCATCAGTTCTACATCATTCTTATCCCCTCAGTTATGATCATATCCTTGACATGTATGCTTCTTACGATGGCCGTGTTCCTGTGCGTTAAGAAGCTATGGAAATTGGATGGCAAGTGCTTGGTCTGCTACGTGGCGTGCCTGTTTTTCGGATACCTAATGCTACTCCTTAATCTGTGGCAATTATCAGTTAGTTTCTGTCAAACAGCAGGTAGGATTCAGACATGTTCTTACACATTTGAATACAACTTGAACCACTTAACCATACGGGTCAGGTTACCTGGGATACTTTTTCGTGATGGCTGCGTTCTTATGGCTGTCTGTCATGAGCCGGCATCTTTGGAGTTTTCTCACCACCCCGAAGACTCCGTCAGATGGTGCATTCTTGAGGTACAGCTGCTTCGCCTGGGGAATGGCTTTGGCCTTGACCGGAGTCACCTTTCTGGCTGATAGGGTCATCGATTCCGACGATTGGAGGCCTTACATGGGCAACGCTGGCCATTGCTGGATCTCTAGTGGGTTCTGTTTTGCATCCGGCATGAGGAAGTTGTAAACCAATGTTTTCCTTTACCCTTATAACTTATAGCTTATAGCTGGTCTGCAATGCTGTACTTCTATGGACCGATGTTGATCATCATCCTCTTCAACATCACTATGTTTACGCAGACGGCTAAGTATTTCATCGACTTGAAGCTGGCTCTTAGGAAAATTGCTCGCAATTCTGGCCTAGAACAGAAGATGAAATCGGACAAAATAAAGTAATTTAATTATAGTTGTGGAATATATCAGTTTAAGATCACTGAAATGTCATGGATTCGTTGCAGTTACATACAATTGCTGGCGCTCTTCACCTTAATGGGGATATCGTGGAGCATTGAGATATTCAGCTACTTGTATCAAGACGATGATCTATGGGTCAATGTTGTTGGTAGCTACTTCAACTGGTCCCAAGGCATCATTATATTTGTGCTATGTATTCTGAAGCCCAAAACTCTGAGACTAATAAGGGAACAGTAAGTCATTTTGAGTCCGCAGTTCGAGTAACCAGTTCTCTAATATGTCTCTTTCCAGAATATTTCCCCAAAAGAAAGGCCTCTGTTTAAAAATATCAGCAAATCGGCAAAGTGTGAGCTCGGAAACCATCTCTAACACGCCAAGTCCGACAAGGATCTCAATGAAATAATAAGCCAGAGTACTCTCTTATTTAAACTTAAAATTAATTAAAAAAAGACAAGTTATATTATTTTTATGAGCTACATTCGGACTTGTGTACTTATAAAAGATATTTTCATATTTAACCAGTCATTTTTTTAGTCATCTTAATGAGGTCATTTGCATGCTTATCTGAACATGAATCATTCTTTAGAGTTTTGCGGTATAGTGGTTGGTTGTTAGTCTGAGAAAGTGATACATTTAAAAATAAGTCATTAATGTGGAAGTTATAAGCATTAAGTGATAAGGTTCTTAGCTTTATGCAAATAAAAGAAGTTGTAAATCTTCATTCGCTTTATTTCTTGTACAAATTTTAGTTTAAAAACTTTGAACGTAAAGAATGCTTTATCAGATGCGGATTATACTGTAGCAGTCATCATCGATGTCGAATCTTCTTGTTTATGTGTCCGCTCTTCTTCGCCGTCGCACTGGAGTTCGTGGATAGTTTACTCTTTGTATTCGTTGTGGGTGTGCCGAGCAGATCCTTGTTACCACCACTATTCGTAGATCCCGCCACCACACCGCCAACTACACTTCCCTCGTTCCGATGCGAGGGTGAGTCTGTAAATAAATAGGTTTAATAAGGAAATTAACTTAAGTTGTAGACTCTTGTCTTGAGAACAGCGCTTAAGTAAATTACCCTTTTCATCTTTCGGTGTGCTCTTGATTGTCGTGGATCCATCGTGGGCCGTTGTGGTGTTCTGATTGATTGAGATCTGATTGTCGCTTGAGTCTTCATTGGTGATGGAATCCGATTCGCTGGCGCGCTCAGCTGAAGGTGAACAAATGTGCGAATATTTTTAATAAACAATTGCAGATATATGGCCCTTCTGGGGCACCGCACTTACGATTGCATATGGCCATGGAGGTAATGCTGGACTTGGAGAACAGGCGCTCGGCCTCCTTGAACTTGCGATTCCGCTTGTCGGCCTTGGAGTTGGTGGCCTTGTTGGAGGTCAGGTAGCGCTCCCAGCCGCGGATGATGTTTCCGCACAGTTGCGTGTCCTCTAGGTAGGAGCCCTCGAAGGCGTAGATCTGTCGCTCTAAGTTGGCCAATTGTTCCTGTCATTTATGCAACACAATAATGATAAAGTGGGTGCGATTTTGGGTTTGTTTATGTTGTGGCTCACCGATGTTTCGGCCTTCTTCTTGATGAGGTCCGCCAACTCGGCGCGTGTGTCCATGGAGCCGCTTTTCGTATTCGAACTCGTTTTGCCCGACTTCTTGGGCTTGTTGCCGTTCGTTTCGCTGACATTTTTACTCGTTGGCGAGCTCATAATTTTAGAAAATGCCAGAATTTCAACAATTTATATTTTGTTTTGGACAATGTGACCAGATGTTGCAAAACAGTAATAACCTTGGGCGATGATAAGTCTTTGTATCGATTCATGGTTATCTGTTCCGACTATCGGTTTGGGTCAATGCTAAATTTTAGCTGTGACACAAACACAATGTAGTTTTAAATTTACCTGCATAGGTGGCGCTGCTTAACGCCGATTTTTTTAAACTAAGTTTTTATCTATGCAAATAAATTCGAATGGAAAAGTTTGACACTTTTTTTTTTGGCATTTTGAATAGATTCTTGTCATTGTAATACTACATATATAAATAAAATAAGTAAATGTATGACTTCCATACATTGAACGATCTTAACCATTTATAATAGTGCATGTATTTACTCCTTCAGGGCTCAAGAAATATTTGATGTATTTCGGGTGTCAAAGAACGTAGCTACAAAACTTAATGACCACCTATATCTGTAAGATTTGTATGGTTTTTTTTTTCACTTTTTCTTAGCTTTTTTTCTACAGCGCTTGCCCCTTCACCACTTTGCATTTTGAAGCGAGTGCGGCTGCCATTGACCTCTCGTCTTGTTGTTTTTTATTTATGCGTGTACCACAGACAAAAGATTCGGTTCAGCTGTAGCGCCATCATCAACGTCTTTTTGATGGTGATCTTCTAATGATCTCCCCGTGGTTCTTGCATAGTTTGTTGACCCAAGTTCGTTTCAAAAGTTTGTTGAACTGCCGAAAAAAAAAGTGAAGCTACCGTTCTAGCTCTCTATTTCTGTGTGTCTGCTTTTTTTCGCCTTTCGCTCTCTTGCCGCCTACTCTTTCTCTTTTACTTGGCTTTATTTTGTCTGCCGCTTTTTATGGGCCTTCGTCGTCGCGCCTATTTCACTTTCGTCATACGCGGCGTATGCGTGATTTTATTTCTGCAGCACATCGCCTTTCGCGTTGACCATAGAAAAGCCAATATGAAGTGAGGCTGCGGATGAAGACGAACTCGATTAGAAAATGAAATCATAATGCAGTGGCCAGCAAAAGCGAAACGGCAACGACCGTTGCCAGTCGAAGTCGCTGACTAAACAAAGTCTGCCATTCCGTCGTGTTCCACTAACACAATCGACTTAGTGACTAACTGGCTAACTGACTCAGTGACTAAGTGGCCGACTGACAGACTGCAGTCTTTTCAATGTATGTCAAACATTGGCGCGCGCTTGGTCGCGAAACAACACAAAAGTGCAGCAAAAAAAAACTTTCATTTTATTTAAACAAACACACAAGGCGCGGCCTGGACTTAGACTTGGAAAAACTTATTTATATTTGGTTTTAAGCAAACATCTGCCAACTGAAAACTCTGATGCTCGATCGGCTTAAGCGGCCTTCTTATGGTTTACACCGAAAAAAAATATATCCTTGTTTATTGGGCCTTTCAATTAAGTTTCGTTAGTTACTACTTAATGTACTTGTTGCTTTTCCATAATTTTGTATAAATAAAACTATTTTTAGTTGCAGATTTTATAAATTTTTGGTCAACTGCAAGTGTTTTTGATCAGTGCTGCCATTGGATGGCAGTTTACTATAATTTTTATGATGAATTGCTTGGCCGCGTGTGAAATCTGCAGCAGTCGCAGCATTGGCCGGTGGAAAAGTGGAAAACTGCCAGAAAAGTGGAACACAGCTAAAGAAGCAGCAGTGCTGCAAGTGCAACAACTGCAGCATCAGCAGCAGCAGGAGCAGCAACGCAAACACTCTCGACTAATTAGCTGCGTTTTAGAAATTCAGGCGGCAATGAAAACAAAATCGAGTTCAATGCTTGCAACGATGACGTTGTTGTTGCACTCCGAGTGTGTTTTCGACTTTTCCGAGAATTTCACATATAGCATACATAGGCCGTGCCGGCGCTTTCCCAACGCCAAGCGAGTGAAAATGAGTCTGCTTCATTTTGGGCAGATAGGGAAAACTGCAAACTGAAACGTTTAGCAAGATCAATATTTTCGCCTTGCATTTTGATTATATTTCAATTCCGCAAATATGTTCTTCATTAAACTCTATTTTCGAATGGCTTTAGTTGGGGGATCAAATAGGATGTGCTTGCTAATGATTATAAAGTATTCAACAGTACGCAAAAAGTTGTTGGAATGCGGAAAAGAAAACATTTTGACATACGATTATAAAGGAAACGGTTTGTTCTAAATTTACTTCTAAATAATATGCGACTATGTTGTAAAATATTAATAAACCATTAGAATGGGAAATACCACTTATGTATCTTAAAAGAAAGGTTCGTTTATAAAATTCTAAATATTTAAAACCAATAATGTATTTGCTCCAAAAACGTATTAAAAATATTTCGGATTAACCCTTTCAAGCCAATCGCTGGCATTAGTGACATCATAGCGGAGATAACAGAAATGCACTTGCTATGCACCCACACACATGCAATGCAAATGCAGAGCTTTCTAAGTTTGCTCTCTTCGCTCTCGCTCTCTCCCTTGCTCTCTGTGTGCAAAGCTCTAGTTCTAGTATTGTTGCAATGTGCAAAATGCCGGAAGAAACTTGATCTTGATTATTTTCTATGTGCGAGCGAGCGAGAGAGCAGGTGCGCACTGCGCAAAAAGTTCAAGTTGAATGTCGCGGCCATTGTGGCGCTATCTCGCTCGCTCGCTTCGTGTATCTGCATGTGTGTGTGTGCGTTTCAGTGGGGCGTCACAATTTGCACTCGTTGTGTTCTTGTTGTTGCTCTTTTGTGTGTGGGCACGAATGCATTTCAGATTTTTGAATTGTTCTAAGCGATTTGAAAGCTTTTTCTGTCGTTGCACTTTTTGCATGCTTTATACAATATAATGAATAGAATCACACATTTTGTGTGAGTTCCTGAAACTATGTTTCTTGCTTTTTGTGACCACATTTGTTGATTAAACTACATGCTAGGCGTTTGTTTATTTGCTTTAAAATGATTGGTGATTATGGGTATTTCTTTAAACTTCATAAATCAACAACAGCTTATAAGTATAGTTCGTATGCATTTAGAACGAAGTCATTTAGAAATGGTATTGATATTCAATAATTGATTAAATATTTTTCATTCAAAGGAATATACATTTGCCCTCTGTGCGTCTTTGAAGTCGTGTACCTCTTTTGCCTTTGAATGATTCTAAAAACTTCCTTCAAAATTGTTTAATGGGCAATTGAGGTTCTGTTTGCATTTATCACCTATTGGTAATGCCCCTGTCCAACTAATATTTTCTTACCCCTCTCATTGGTTCACCGAACCCTTTTAACTGTTGACCAACAAATAACGCACAAACGCAAACGTTTCGACAAAAAATAAAACAAAAACCGAAAAATGTGCAATCAAAGTTAGGTAAGAGAACTGACCTTTAACAATGCTGCACAGATCGACGACATCGTCATCGTCTCCAGCATCGAGTCCCCCCTCTCTCGTCTTCTCTTTTTCTCTACCCGAAAAACCAAAACACATTCACCCAAAAACGTCGCCGCTGACAAACAACAAACATTCCTTTTTCAAGAGACAACACTGCAAGGCACACAGCAGAAACTTTTTCAAGCTGCGCGCCAATGGCAAATACAACAATGCCAACAAAACTGAAACGAAAGCCCAGCTCAGTAAAAAGAGCAAGGCAGTCTAAGGACAGTCAAGTCCATATAAACATCATATAAATAGAGTAGTAGAAATTGGTGTCCAAAACAAATCTTTGATTTTCGCTGTCAGTAATTGCTACGTAAAATTAAAAATCTATGAATATATCAGTTCCTGTTATTAATATTACCACTATTATCTTGACCGCGACTGTGCGTTAGCCTCCAAGAGGCCGAGAATCAGTTAACAGAGAGCCAGACGGCCGAGAGAGTGGGTGGGGGAGAAAGAGAAAGAGACGGCGCGAATGGAGTGCACGAGGCGAATGAACTTTCGTGGCGCTCCGTTTTAATGCTGCCTGCGCGTTGGCATGAAAGTTATGCAACGCAACACACACACACACGCACGCACACACAGAGTCTGAGCTCGGCTTTCAGCTTTCGGCTCTTCACACGAAGCTGGACGAAGTAAGCTAACTGTTTTGCGGACAGAGGAAGCAGCAAGTGATAAAGTGATGAAGGAGGAGTAGAAGAGCAGGAGAGCTAGAGAGAGAGAGAGAGAGGAAAGCAGCGGCGACGAGTCGTTGACTTTGCATAAGTGTGCCAATTTATAAAACAGTTCAAGATTAACGTGGCCTTCAACACCCGTTCGAAGACAAACGCAACAGCGGCCCATCATAAACAAAATTAAGCGGGGGAATTATACATATATGTTATGTAGAACAATATATTAGCGAACCTATAACTTTCTCAACTAAATTAACGGCACCAATGCTGCTAAGAACTTACAAGAAATCGCTTAAAAAGGTTTTTACTTATAAAAAGAATCAATGGTCTATGAAAGTAGCCATTCTCGTTGGGCAATCTTTAAAGTTAATGGTTTGAAAAGTATTCTTAAGATTTGATTTTTAGAAATGAAGTACGTAGTTAAATGTCAACAC
This sequence comes from Drosophila santomea, assembly GCF_016746245.2. Lineage (NCBI taxonomy): Eukaryota > Metazoa > Arthropoda > Insecta > Diptera > Drosophilidae > Drosophila > Drosophila santomea. The sequence continues at coordinate 6,269,040 of NC_053018.2, forward strand.
ATTGTACAACAATTATCTTTGCGAAGAGTTGGCACCTTAAAATAAAATGCTGATGGTATAGAATAAAACTTTTCATATTCAAACTTACATTTAGCCATGGCGATTATCTATCTGCTTGGGAGAATGCTTTTTCCTGCGGCTCTAAATCATTTCCTTCTTTGGCCCTGTACCTTTGGCTTTTTCCCTAGCCGCTTTTGGCCCTGACAGAACATCACGAATTTGCCACGTTTTGTTGCTGTTCTTGCTTGCAGCATTGCAATTGAGCATGCAGCAAACATTACTGTACATTCACCCACTTTTCAAAGTTCAAGCACAGACACTCGCACACACACACATAGACATAGGAGGAGAAAGAGAAGCGAAACAGAAAATTGCATTCTAACAGAGTTGCGCATGCGCAGCGCAAAAACCGACGGTCTATTGGTGTTGCAGTTGCAGTTGCAGTCGTTGCAGAAAGAAAGAAGCAAAAAAAACTGCTTTCTCTTGCAGTCCAAAATCAAATTCGCTTAACTTTATGGCAAACTTCTAACGCAAAGAGCAAGCAAAAGGAGTTGCTGCTAGAAATTCAGAAAAAATGTTTTATACATTTTTAACGTTTTTGGTATCTGCAACATACCATTACATACATATCTCATAGTTTTACTTATAAAGTATCATTGAAGTAACTAATTCATTAATAAAAACCATAGGTTTAAGAATCTGCATGAATTTCCTAAAAAACTTTATTATGTGGCAACAAACCTTTTTTAAATAGAATAGAATGTCAAGAATTGAAATAAGAATTTATGGAAGATACCTTTAAACTATCATAAATATTGAATATTTTCACGTACATTTTAGAGCTAAGCCAAATAAAATAATTCAAAAAAATGTAATCACCAAAGTAAACTTCGTTTTCCGTGTCGCAGCTCAAGGCAAATAGAATCCGTATTCTAGCCGCGTTAAAAGCAAAAAGTGGAAAATTGCATAGCTCCCATGCAAGTGGGTATGTGTGTGTGTGTGTGTGTGTGTGCAAAATGTACGGTTATAATGCACTTCGCTGCTGCATTTCACTTAGCGATCGGTTCTCTGACTTTTCCAGCCATTCGTTCTGGCTTTTCTCGTTGCTGCAGCTTGCTTTTGCTTTGTGGCAACTGCAGTTGCACACTCTCTGGCGAAAATAAAGAAAAGCCCCGTTAGGCGAGTGTTTATTACGCTCCTGTTACAGCATACAAAGTGGGCAACAATTGACAGACGACAGCGAGGTTTTCAAAATTGAGGGGAAACCCAAAAGGAAGCCGGAGGGGACGATGTGCGGAGGAAGGGGAGAAAGGAAAATGGTTCGCAAAGAAAGAACACTACTGAAACATAAGCCGTGCAAATTGTTCACAACGGTCCACATCCTTCAATAAAAACAAAAAAAAACCAAAAAGATGTGTAGTATCTTGAATTTTTATATCACAATCAAAATAGCTTTAATCTGTGACTTTAGGTCAACAAGTTTGTCATAATGAGTTAGATTTGAAACTTATGTACATACTATAGCTCCTATGGTACCAAATCGAATTTCATCTATAATTCAGCACTCAGATTTCGCCACATGACAATAACTCACATGACAATGCCGAACCAATAACGTTTCCTTTTGCCATTGTGTAGGAAAAGGTAATTTTCCATATCTGGCCGCAGGCAATGAAAATTTGCTGCCATGGAAACTCAAACTCGAACAATTTCACGTTCTGTGAAAATTTCTGCATTGCCCAAATGCGCCAATGGCCAAAAACGTTCTACGGAAACTTGGCCTCTTCCCGCTTTTCGCGATTCGATCGGTTCCTGTACTCTATAATTTTATTGCGGGCTGGCGTAAAAGTCGAAGTGGAAAAGTAGAATTGGCTGCGGCAGAGTGGGCATAATTTCAGTTATTTGCTAGCTGCAAGTTCCTCGGCCTCTCATGCGCATGGGCAAAGAACTTCCGGGCCGAGAACAAAAAACGAAAAATAGCAACAGCAATGAGAGGCAATGGCCAACTAACGCCAACAGCGAACAACAACAAATGCAACAATGGCAACCGATAGGTACAACAACTGCATCTGACTGCAAAATTAGGTCACTGGGAATTCTTTTTGTGCAACATTTTGCTGCCGTTGTTTTTGTGGTTAGAACGTTTTCTTCCTAACGTTTTTCTTCTTTTCCTTCTTTTCCTTCTTTTTTTTCTTTGGCTGCTTTTGCTGTTTTGGGAAGCGTTCCCAGCTGCATTCTGTGTGCTGAGTGTGATTATGGCCAAGAAATATCTTTTGCTTGCCAATTTTCAATTAGTTGCAATTTTTTGTTGCCGTTCTTTTCCTGTGGTTAACAAAATGCATTTTTGACATCAATTGCGGTGGTTTGGAAGGTTATTTTGGTGCAGATGAAGATGTGCGATACTCGAGAGATAGTTGTGATATGTGGGTTGTGATTGGGGATAGATAAATCTGGGAGAGTTTGATTGCCACTCCTAAATGAAGGATGTTGATTGGAAACTGATGAGAGGTAAAATAAAAATTAATAAATTATAAATATTATAAATATAACTTAAATATTTGGTCTTAACTAAGTTATTATAGATTAAAGTCAGGCATTATACAATTTTGATCCATTAATAATTTTACCTCAATCGTTTAGGCAATAATGATTTAATGTAGTTTTGGAGGTTTTTCATTTGATTTAAACTATTTTCTAAGCAATTTTTGAATTTTGCAATTTTAATTTTTATTAAAATGTCTTGAACTTTAAGAACTGCCTTCTATAGTTTCCAAACAATCCAACTTAATAAAAATATAAATATTAAAATTTAATGTACACCTATAGATAGCCCATTAATAGTAATGTATTTCGTAATTGCATTTCGGAGATTGCTTTCATCACTGCGTCTAGGTGAATGTTTCGCCAAGAACTTCTGGCGCTCGAAAACTTTTCCGATGTTTGCCTAAAAGTTGTTACTGCCGTTTTTTTTCGCTTTGCGCCTTTCCCTCGATAATTTTCTTGGAAAATGCTTCTTGGCGACCGGTTTGCATCTTTGGGCAGCAAAAAGAATCGCGAAGCTACCGCGGAGTACTGTTATATTCTGCTGCATCTGTCTCTCTGCCTCTCTTTCTGCCACCGCCTTTCTCCCTCTTTCTTTGCAGTGCATCTGTATGCAAGTCTCCTTTCGCTGTGCTTTTTGCACACATTTTTCAAATGTAAGTTACTTGCGGTCATTGGCTTTAACTGCTTCTTCTTCATTCTGCTGACTTGGACTTCAGCTTCTTTTTCTTCGAGTACAACTGCATTCGCGGCCGACTGCTTCAACATTTTTTATGCTGCATTTCCCACTGCCGCGTCTTCGGCTAGCATTTTCGCAAATTTCTTTCTATTCTAAGGTGGTTTGCTGTTTGGTCAAATTTTGCATTATAACTACTATACAGGTATAAAAAAAATACCAATAATTATTAAATTACGTTCGTAATCAAATGACTTAGGCGACGAACTTGAACTTAGCGGCATCTAAAGTTGAACATTTTAAGACAGATATATAATAAAAATTTGTATCTGCTGTCTTCCATAAGTAAAATCTACTAAATACCATAAGAATACCATTAAAGATGAGTTCAAAATATTTTGGAAATTGTTAATTTACATTAGTGTAAATAACTCTAAATTGTAACCTACATATTTATTTAGTTTTTGTTTGCTATCGATTACCTTTAATTTTCCGCTCATATTGCAGGCAAAAACGAAAGACTTAGGCAACGAACTTGGCCGAACTGGCAGCACAGGAAGACAGGAAGAAGAAGAGCCGCAGACGCGAACTCGCCGAACGAAGGCACAACACACGAAGCCAGCAGAGAAGAGTCGTCGTCAGCCAGCAGCCAGTTCAACGAACCTGCGCTCGAATCTAGGCTAAACATTCTCGGCTCTGCTGCTGCTGCTGCTTCTTCTTCTTCCACTGCCTCTACTGCTTCTGCGCCTCTTCTTCTTCTGCTGCTGCTGCTGACGTGCAATGAAAACGAAAAGTACCGTAAGCTAACCGCTACGCATGAAGACGAGGCTTCCAGAACATTGAACGAGGCATTTGATTAGTGAGCACGGCCAGCCAGCATAGTTGAAAATATCATCGAAGGGGGTGGATCTTGACTTGGCCCGAAGAGAACGTGACGTTCTATTTGTCTGCTAATCAAATGAAGGCACAGCGCTACGCAAACGGAAGTGGCAAGCGGCTTTATTAGTTTTTAATGGGAAAGTTATCAAAGCCAAAGAACCAGTGGAATGGGTGTGTAAATAAATAAAATATATAGACATGTTAGAGCAAAAAAAATAATCAGTTGATATTAAACCAATATATAAGTTGTACTTTTTTGTAATAAAAAAAATAATTTTATAGAAATATGATGTTTTATTTTACATGATTATAAATTAAATAAATTAATGCATATTGCTTTCTATTACATAGATTTTTGGCGTGCACTGGCCTATGTATAATCCATGTAGAACTCTTTCAGTGGGAGATGCCATTCGCATTGGCCGACTGACAACTTGGCTCATTGAGTTGGCCTGTCAATTGTTTGTCGTCGAAGTCTTTCGTTTGCTGTCGTCGTTGTCGACGTCTCCAGAACTGCGAAAGCAAAACAAATTGGTGAAAGTTGTTGGCCATCGTCGCCCGCTTTGTCTTGCGATATATTCGCGTTCTTATTCGCAACAACAACAGCAAAACGGCAAACGGCAAACAGCAAACGTTGGAAAGAAAGAAGGTTCTCTTCGAACCATTCTTTTCGTTCGTGTTACAAAAACGGTCGTTGAACCTGCTGATGGAGACTTGAAAACTCCAAACTCTTGAGCGAGTTGCCGGAGCTGCGGGTCTTCGCCTTTTGTTCATCTGTAATAATTTGGCGTGTAAACAACCAACGGAGGCCTCATGAAGTCAACGACTTCTGTGCTGATCAGCAACTTCATCATCGCCTTTTGCGATAACACGGCGACTGACTCATTTTGAGAGTTTCTTTTCATTGGAATCGGAATTGGAATCGGGGAATATCGCGCATATGGAATTGGGCTAACGGCTTGACTCAGACTTGCAAGCAACTAACCGAAAGTGTACTGGCCAAAAAAAAATAAGTCACAAAAACAAACCAGCAAACAAGAAACCCCCTTCTACTTCTTCGCTCCACATGTTAATTCTGACCATGGCATTAAGAACTGTAACCACCATAACAACATCTATGTAAACAAGATCTCTGACTCATTTGTTTTGTTCCGTTTTGATTAGGGCCAAATGTGAGTGAACTGCAGGCCGTCCAGCAGAAAACTTGATAGATTTCGTAAATATTCTGGGGAATTCTTCCGATGAGTGGGGGAATTTCCCCAGTTAAATGGGCCAAAACTATTCTGTTATGGTTACGTTTTTTGCTGTTTGGAGTGCGTAGGTATATTAAATGATGTGTGTTATGATTTAAGATCACATACCTTAAAGTTAAAGGACTTTGGGTTATGGAATCCCAAATCTGCTGAATAGCTATTATTATGGATGGCATACTATTACTCCACAAATATCTAATCTTATAGTAATAAAAACATAAAAGGCAACCGCCTGAGATCCCTCCAAAGAAGAAACAATTATCATGGCTCCCCAAGACCCACAATTGTCTCAACTTATGGCATTCGCTTAGTATTCCGACTTTCCATTGGACTCCATAGATTATCTCACTATAATTTCAGCACAGTTTTGTTCTAGTTCGAAACAGTCATTCGAGGAATGTGCAAACCACTAAGAATGCTTGCCAGCTCTTATCCTCTAAGACATCGAGTTCAACCTGTCGTCGCAGAAGAAAGACTGCGGGAAAGGGACGGGGAGAGAGAGAGGCACACGAAACGCATTACAATTCTAAGAGCGTGGTGCATTATCCACAATCATCATCGGATGCATTGGCTGCAATCGTAATAGCATTTTGATGATCTCGCCGCCTTATCAGTTAGCCGAAATCTTTAATGAAACCTGCTGCAGAGGAGCATTCTGCCATTTAATTATTTGTCATCTCTTTTGCTACTCCACTTCTGTGCCTGTGTGTAAGTGAGTGGGTACGTGTGTGTGTGTGTGTGGAGAACCCAAGTTCAACGCACTCGGTTGAACTGCAGCGACGACTGAGATGGAGAGATGGAATGGAAAGAGAGAGGGAACATTTCCGCAAAAATCTAAGTAGAAGAATTCTTTTTTGCCCAGATACTTTCGTTGCCAATCTCCGTGTCTCTTCCACAACCATCTCTCTTTGGCTCACTCTCTCTCCGTCTCTGTCTTTCACAGCAGCCAACCAGTTTTTCCATTGCAAAAAGAAAGGCTTTCTTTCTGTCTTTCCTCTTTGCATTTTATTTCTTCTGACTGCAGTCAGCGATTGCAGATTTTTTTCTTCCCGGTCTTTATTGCAATTTGAAAGTATGACCGACTGAGTCGCATTCTCTGTCTCCTTTTAACACTGCTGCCATCTCGCTTGCCGCTTCTAAGCAGTTGAGTAATTTTGGCTTTGGATTGTAGCTTCTAACTCCATCTTGAAACCGAGGCTTTTGTGTTAAAGTTCATTTGGTTAGACTGCCATACTTGGTTAGGGGCTGGCTTTGTCTTTTGGTCGTGTCTTTCTTTTGTCTGCTGGTCAATGAACTGCCAAAATAAAAACAGAACTATATACATATACACCTCGAAAGCAAATCAAAAGTTCAGTCCCAGCAAACTTTGTTACGTTCCCGCTCGAATAAAAGAAAGGAAAAGGCACGAAAGGAAAACACAGAAACAAATTTTTTGAACGCACTTTTGCGGTGGGGGACGAGGGGCGGGGAAAGTTCTTTGGGGTCTTTGAAAACTCAGCGGCGTATTAATTTTTCTAATTTGTCTAACCGTGAGGCGAATGAACTTTTGTCGGTCTCTATGGGGTTTTTAAGTTTTTGGTTCTTTGCTTTTTTTTTTTTTGGATTTTTGGTAGTTTGCTTTTATGTCATGATGATGTTATTTCGTTTTCGTTTCCACAGCTCAGCTCAGCTCAAAGCCCTAGCTTAGCTTTTTGAACCTATGAAGACATAATCGTTATAGTCGCAGACAAAGTTCAAAGAACTCTCCGTCTTCGTGTGCGAGTCTATTGTGAGAATTCGTGCATAAATTTGGATAACACGCGTACCCAACATAGAGCTGGAATAATGGTTCTTAGGGTTGGGGGATCGGTCATTAGATATGGACGTTTTGATTTATGGTAATTTTAAGGCATAGAACGTATCATAAAGATCCTACGATATTAGCAAAGTTCATATCATCAATCACAGATCGTTTCGGCAACTTGCGCTGAATTTAATTTGCATTTTTTTTTATCGTTTAGAGGGAAATGATCTTTGATTGCTCGGCGAGCAATTTCGATTTTCATCAAATCGCTAGTTTCACATACAATAAAGTGATCAATTCCTGTTTTAGTGTCATTGGCTATAAATTTAATTCCGCGCATAAAATTATTTGCACCTCTGTTAAACGATTTAAACTTGCTTTTTTCATCAATGAAGCAATTAAGTTTTTGAAGTTTGAACAACAACATAGTTCTCAAATGTGGGTTAAGGATAGCTGGAACTGAATATAATAGTTGTTTCAAAGCCACTGAATGAAATCAAATGATTCAAACTTGTAGTACTTTTCTGGTACTTAGATAAATTATTCTTCCAACAAATTCTTTCCAGCAAACAGAAGAAGAGACCCTTTATAATTTCATTTTACAGTTAACTTTGTATCCTCAAGGGTAACTTGGCTTATCAAACAGATGTCCTGGCATCTACATAGCCCCAAAATAACAAATTACGCTTACTCAGGATGGAGGTATCCATCCTTCCTGTTGCTCAACAAAGCCGAATAGCAACCCTCTCGGATTCCCTGATTACCAGAGTAAAATCTATGACCCAACCTAACGGTGCCTCCAAATGAAATGAAACCATTTCGCGTCAGCTGCTCCAACTACTCGTTTTCCGATCCTCGTAACTCGCAGCTCGCAGCTCGCAGCTCGCAGCTAAGATATTCGACATTCATTCAACATGCTGTCATAATTGATATCCGGCGGAATCGGTGGCACAACTTGACGTCCTCTTAGACAACTGTTAACCCGCTCGCTTTGCATTTACAGTTATGCAATGGCAGCCCGGCGACAATGCATCCTTTTGACATAATGCCCACGTTCGAGACCCACAAACGAGTTTCCTGCGCGCTGTGAAATTTAAATAATGAACAGCGACCGGCGACCGGCGAGGGGAGAAACGTATGAAAAACCCGCTATGTGGCTGAGGAGGCTGCTCCTTTCCATTTCTCGCAATTCTCACTTGTAAAATAAAACGAAATAAAACGAAATGAAGCAATCCAAGGAGCGACGTTCGGTTCCGCCTCTGACGCCTACAAACCAAGGTATTCCGCATGGAATTCTCCTACTCCAACACACCACAACTCCGTCGCCGTGTGTATTCCATGCTCCTTGGGAACAATAGAACAATAAACAGGCGCAGAATGGTTTGGAAAACAACATTTTTACCGTAATCCTTTCGTTTCGAGCCGCTTGCAAAGCAAACACACACACACATCGTAGAGCTATTTTCATTCGGTCGAAAACGAGATTGAGGAAGGATTAAGGAATGTTGCGCTACCTGGTTCAGGACATGAGTCTGCTTTATTTGAATATCATCAGCGGAACACAGCGGGCACAGGTACCGCTAAAAACCCGCCAAGGGGAAAAAGGTTTAGCGGCGTCAGGTGCTTCTTTTTCCTATAATATCCCACCACCAACTAATGAAATGGTATGGCTTGGGAAGGGATATAGGATTGCGTGGATCCTCAATCAATTTGATTGCGTGAAATGGAGAAAAATGATATTTTATACCCGAAAAAAAATGTAGCGGGCAAAGAAAGGATATAGAAATTGAGTGTTTATACAAACCCCAGACAATCGATTGTAACGCACATGTTGCGCACACAGGATGTGCAAGGATAACTCACTCTACTCCGTCTTTCTCAGCGGAAATAGCAGCAGTGCAGCTACTGTCCAAAAACAATTCCCTAATTATGGCAAGGACACGGTCATAAAGCCATAAAATCATCCGTCAAAGGGTTCGTTTCCAATTCTTGACCATCAACTGGCTTTCTCCTTTCAAGGAATTCCCTTTCAACCCATTCTCGTCCTCGCACGGTAGGCAAATCAGTTTAGTTTCCTGCGAAAAATTGAGGCCAACGGCGCGACGCGCCCACTTTCCGAAGTTCGTCGCTTAAGTCGTTCGTTTCGAAACGAAGATGCGCACGAAAAACCAAGAAAAATAAAAATAAATAAAATGCCCAAAAAAAGATTGCTCAACTGCCGAAAAAAAATAATATAAAACGCCGAAGTTCAACGAACGCACAAAGTATATAATGAAAATAACAACAATGCATGCTCTGTTACCAACAGTCAGTCAGTCAGTGGTCTTCTTTCCCCACCTCCCCCCACCACCCCCCCCTGTCCATTTTAAACGTGGCTCTCAGTTTGTTGACCTTCTCGATAATATACGTCAATGTACATTTTGGGCCAGAGCCGAAAATGAAATGGAAAAGAGCGAGCTGGCCCAAAACCCACCGAATTTTACACGAAACACTCTCGCCCCGAAAACACGCGCTTTTTTTTTCAGATTTTCGGCCTGCGAGAGAGTAAATGTATATACAACTCTTTCTCTGCCGTTCTTGAATCGCTTTTTGGTTACTTTGTTTTTGTTAAAAAGTGAAGTGAATCACTTCGATTCCCCAATTTTATGAACAGTAGCAGAAATGATGAGAAACGATGAGAGCTTACAAAATCGGGATACAAGGAAGAGATATTTGGCGAAAAAGATGGAATTTTGGGTTGAGCTAAGAGGGGGATATAAGAAATGGATTTATGAGAAAGGTTCAAAGGAGCCATTACTTGTGTGATATCATTAAAAACAACAGTGTAATTTTGAATCTAAATGATTCCGTCTTTATGAAGGCATTCACTGATAGCGAAAATAATTTTGGGAAGAAGAAAAGCGATTGATTAACGATCGACGATCGTCAGTTAAAAGCACGCAGCAATGAGGCTACAAATTGTTTATTTTCGCATTTGTTAAATTATGTCGAATGAGCTGGGCAAACAGTTGAGTTGGTGCTCGCAAAATGAGTCGAACAAAGCCCACATATTTCCCCTCTCTCCGTACCTCACCTGCCACCGCCCACCTGCGATTTTGGGGACCAAGAAGGTGTGTTCAAACGGGTATAAAACTCAAAGGTTGTATTGCTTTCATTTGTGCTTCAATTGGATTTGAATTCGTTTTTAAATTAGCAATACGCAAGCGGAACTCGGCACAAAAATGAGGGAGTGGGTGTTGCCATTTGACAACTTACTGCATTTCGATTCCCAGGATGAGTAAGCCGTGAACGTCACGAAATATGGTTATTCATCATTTTGAAAATACATGATGCAAAATTCCAGATGCCAGAAAGCCGCACACAATTAGCCAATATAATCTTGTTTATTTTTGAAGATTACATACGCATATTTTCGGTAAATTTGAGACCATTTTCCTCACAAAGGCGACCCTTAAATGTTGGCTAATATTTTGAGCTGTTCTCTGCGTTTGTTACCTGCGTTTGGCGAAAATTATGACCGCAACCTTCTTAAAAAAAAAAAAGAAAACAGCGAAGAGGAGAAAGTAATGGCAAGTCAGAGTCCTTGAACTGCGTTCTTTATGCGTTGTTTATCCCTGTCAAATTTGCGCGTGTCTGTCTCGCTCCTTTTGGACAATGGGTCACAGTTTTTGTGTGTGTTTTTGGGACTGGTCAGGATTGTGTTACCTGAGACGGCGTGACGAGATGTTGCATCATTTGTGGCAAACTGCGATCCGTGGAAATTGTCCCTTCGCTGCTTTAGTCAGCCATCCATCAAATTTATGAGGCCGGCATAAAAAATGTGTTCTTTATCGGGAATTCTTCGTTTTTGACAGCACCATAAACAGATTTTCCGCACTTAAGGATATGAGCAAAGGAAATGAAATGAGGCTAAAGGAAATTTGTAGTTTTAGGCGATGTTCCCAATTTGCCGAGAAGTGGATCAGTAGTTCCGTTGCCCAACTAACTGGGTCAGCACATCCTTTTCCGTGTCCTGCGCTTTTCCAGGTCATCGTTTCCGTTCAAATGGCAATCGAAGTGATCTCTCAATGAAATGAGCACACACATCCAGGACTGGCACTTCCTTATGCGCCTTTCGTATTTTCCTCTATTATCCCGAATCTTAAATTACATAATTATTGGGTACTGGAACACACACAAACACGTCAAAGGGAGGAACCCTTAAAAAACGCAGCAAACAGGGAAACCCATAAAAAACTCGAGAATTTTCGCGCGGAATGGGAAATTTTCCCATTCGAGTATTGTTCGCAACCCCAGAAAGCGGTGAAAAAACACATCGAAATGAAAAACCTCGACAGATGCTGGGACTGATTCACTGATTATCATCATGGGATCTCGTTCTTATAACTGTGAACGCTTTTGATTTCGTCAGGTGTGATGATGATGATCCCGATGATCCCATCGTGGATGCCACTGCTGTTGCCGGTGGTTGGAATAAAGGAAATCCTTTTGTTGCATGTTTACAGTTACTGCACGCTGATGCCGTGGCAATTACGATCGGTAGTCCTGGAGTCCTGGATCGTGGGAGCGCTCCTTTTACAGGATACAGCCGCGCTATTAAGCACCGATCTAACGGTTCATAATTATGCAAGTACCTTGTCACGCAAAATTCAAAATAAAAAAAATAAAAACAAACACTTATGCTTTTCTATCAGTACATCCGATTTCGCATGTGTTCGATCATCAATCAGCATTAGTCCACAAAACCGAAAACAAGAGCGACAACAGCTTAAGAGTTCATTGTTACACTTTATAAACTTGGCCGAAACGCAATTGGTCAATAAACAACACCGAGGAGATGGAAAGATACAAAGACACAATGGCCAGACAATGCAGAGCAAATTGTAGCCTACAACAATGGCCAACAATGCGATCGGTAAACAGATGAGGATCCTCAGTCATTGGGATATGAATAATTTTCAAACGTTTTGTGGGTCAGCTATGTGGACGAATTTGAAACAGCAAACAGGATATTTGCCAACATGGGAATTAACTTGATTTTCAGCAGGACAAAGACTCTAACCTTGATTATATTCATCATACATGTTTCATTTGTTAGAAAAATTCTTCTGAAAAGTCTCTCTTTGATTTGAATAACTATTAATTCTATAATCAATTTTTATCTTATTACAGAATATTCCAAAGTAATATGGTTCTTTGCTAAATAAATGTCGCAAACACTCTTACCACGCATTACCGTTTACCGTTGGCCTGCCAAATCGCATTTAATTGGTATTAAGTAAAATGTAGAACGTTTCCCCAACTGCTGTGCGCTTTTTCTAGACATTTTTTCCCGAGTTTCCGAGCTTCGAGTGTTGGTGGAGTAATCATAAGCATAAAGTGCCGCTGCGGCAGAGGCGTTGGCAGCGACGTAGGCCGCTGAGATTGACACAAACACTTGAAGTCGATGCGATGGGGCAAAGGAGGGGGAGGAGGGGGGGAGTGGTGTTTTGGCCGATTCACGATTCTTGCCACCTCTTTCTTCCTCAATCTTCAGTCTCTTTCACCTCTTCGCGATTTGCGAATATGCCGTACACACGTATTCGTGTTAACAGTTAGCTCTGCCTTTGTGTGCGCTCTGCTTGCACTGTTGTTGCTCTTGTTGCGGTTCTTGTTGTTGTTCTTGTTGTTGTTGTTCTTGTTGTTGTTGGCTTGGTTGTTTGTTGGCTCAGTGGTTGTTGTGTTTGTAGTTGTTGCTGCTGCTGGCGTACCGCTTCTGTCGGTCATTGGCTTAGCACACATTTTTCATTTCGTTGCGGAAAAAAGAGTGAATTCCTGCAGCGAGTTGGGATCGGCAGATCGGCGAATCGCTTATTGATTCTCACAGTCTTCGGATGGCAAAGCGCACCTTGAGATACTTTTTTTTTTTTTTACTTTTTTTTGGTTATTTTCAGCAGACGTTCAAGTCATTTATTGGCGCTACTTCTATTTAATCATCCATAGCATTAATAGACAGCAGTTTTGCAATCTTCTTTAATCAGCAGTAAAAAATAGCAAACATACTGCCTAAATAACATACTGTAAATTCTAAAAAATAATCCTTTTTATTTACTTTATTTATACCCAGTTAATATTATTTAAAAATGTGTCTTTAAGAAGTTTGAAATGATAGGTATTTGCTAAAAGTATTAAACATCGTGACCTGCTTAATTGCTTAGTTAAAATATGTTACCTGCTATTCGACATGTCTAAACTCCTTGCATCGAAGACTTAAGAACATTTTAGTTTCCCATTAACGTCAACACATTGCTGTTGAACTTTAAATGGGTCTGTATGAAATGGCAGCTTCGGCTAAGTTCAAATAGTAAGCACCTCCACTTCTGCCTTCTGCTGGAGCAGGCTTTCAATCCTGGGCACTGGCATTCACCGGCGGACCAATCAAAGTCCAGTCGAGTCCGATCAGAGCGGAATGGTTCTTAGACAGCCGACCAATTTGACCCGTACAGGTGTCTATTACTAAGACAAACAGACGGATAGGCGAACGCAGACTGACAGGCAAACAGAGAAAAGCATTCACTTTGTCTCCCCCTCTTTCTCCGCCCGATTCTCCAGGTCCTCCTCCGCCTCCAGTCTTCAATCTTCAGTCTTCGGTCGCGATTCTGTTGCCATTCCAGCCTCTGACGAATGGCAAGTTCATTGCTCCTAACCTAATTTTTTAAACATAATCATGAAGTAAATCAGGTTTGGCACATAGATAACAACAACGGCTCAAGAACGAAGACTGGAGACTGAAGACTGAAGACTTGAGCTGAGACTCCGCCAAGTGGCGGGCTATCAATGAGTCTACGTCTCTACATCTCTAATTCTATCTCCATTTCCATCTGTGTGTGTGTGTGTGTTGGAGTGTGTGTGTGGTGAGAGCTTTTACCGCAAAATTCGCGCGTGTGTTTAACACCTTTCCCGCCTCTTACATCGTAGAAAAGAAGCCAAGAACTGCACCGTAAAGTTAGGATCAGTTAGGAACATTATATGTTAAAAGTATGTGGCATAGGGATTGCCACAAAATAAAGTAATATAAACTAATTCCATTTCATTGTTATTAAATGGTTGAATAGGATTGTAAATATAACGGAAAATACAGAGTTTGTTGCACTAATTAGGTAATTTATTGATTCTAAGAGTGCTTTCTCTCAGTGCACTTGTTGGCCACCATTTGGCTGCTGTGCAGACTGAGGAACAGTTAAAAAGGCGAGCTTTAGTTGGCGTATTCTGGTGTTCTATTGGCGTGGGCCCAGAGTCAAGTTCTCACATCAGCAACAGCAATAGCAGTTGAAATAGCAACAGAAGCAGCTGCAACATTACCAGCAGCAGTTGAACTACTTACCCACTGGGAAGGCCAAAAAAAAGCGTTTTTTTTTTTTTGCCAACAGAGCCGTAATTGATGGCAAGATCTGAGATTGTTGTTGTTGCTGGTAGCAGCTGACAACAAGTGGCAAGCCGAGGCGAACTCCTTAATTTGTTGAGTGACCAAGCAAACAAACCGAACAAAACACCGAACAAACAAACAATCGGTGGTCTTTATGAGATTTGGGTTAAGACTGATTGGGGACTTGAGTCCTTCTGGGACTTCTGATTGATTGTTAAGACTTTTGATTAAAACTTAAAAAACGTTAACTAAAAAGAATGCTGATAAGATGGATAAAATGGTCTTATACTGATTTCTTAACAGCTGCGTTGAATTCTTAGTATGCATTCTCACATCAAAAGTTAAAAATAAATGACAGCCAATGACCTTCATTATTTCCACCCTGACTAAAGCATAATTGCCAACAATTAGAAGGAATTAATTGCTAACAAAAAAATCCCGAGTCTTGAAATGCAAATCGAATTGAGTTGCGCAACCGCAGCAGCTCAGTGTCCAATTATTCTTAACTACCTTAGCCTTTTTTCCACAATTTCTGCACCGCCATTGCGTGAAGATTGAATACAATAAATTAACTAGTTTTTGATGTTGTGTCATGCAAAATAATTTTCGAATTATTATGCCCTAATCCCGGTAATCAATCACAGCGCCCGAAAAACAAAAGACTCAGGCGACAAACTCGAAACGGGCCAAAGAGAAATATGCAAAGCAAAAATCGGGAAAGGAGGCAAGTGGAAGAATTTCTTTTTCTTGCCAAAAAAATAAAGCAAAACCGATAACCAATGTAATAAATAATGAACACTTATATGTGTATATATTTACATATGTATTTTGCTGCCACCGGTAACTTTCCTGGGCCTTTTCATTTCAGCCATCATTTATTTGTTGAAGTGCGGCCGGCAGCTTCTTTGGCTTGGATGGTGCTGAAGCTGGTGGCCAATGAACTCCAGCAATGAAAACGAAATGTATAAAAAACGAAAACAACAAGAACACAATGCGTCCACGAAGAAGAGCCAAAGAACGCGACAGAGTCCGAAACAGAAACCGAAAGATACCAAAATTGTTGTTCCTTATCCCCCTTTTATTTTTTGGTAAGAAGTCAATGAACCTGCCGGCCAACTGCGTGTGTGCGTGAGCTTGAAATAAACTTGGCTAACCAAAAAACCAAACGAAATGAAATGTAAAGAAAAGAAATGATTGTTGCGCCCAAAAAAAAATGAGAGGGAAGAGCGGGAACGGCCAGAAAGAGCCATCAAAAGCGGGCAAAACGATGATGAGTTGGCCATGAAGCCGGGCCAACAAGCCAGCTGTAGATGCCGGCTTTTTGGGCCTACGCATATACGTTTATACCCGTATATCTCTCACATTAACTATGTGAGGGTAGCCCCTGTACGTCTTTGTGTTTTTTTTTTCTTTTGGGTGTTAAATAATACAACCGCCTAAGACGCACTTGTTGTTGGCCATAGGCTTTTGCTTTTAGTACCAACGAATTCATATTTATTTAAACGAGAATGCTTCCTCTTCCATTTCTCAACTTTCAATTATGGGACGGATATGCGGGATTTGTTGTTGATCGGGATTCCATTCCCTAAGACGCAATAGTTTTATGCTAAAAATTTCCGAAACTCACTTTTGCTTATTCGTTTAGTTGAAAGTTCTTTCCTTTTCTGGACGGCTGAAAATTAATGATGCACGATTAAAAATGAAGAAGCTATTGCCATTAATAAATTGTTATTCAAATTACTCGAATGTTGAACTTGAAAGCGTTTTTCTTTCTCTAACTAAGCTTAGATTACTTGTAACCATTTTATTTACGTATCTAACATATAATTGATTTCCTGCTGTGATGATGATGGTTTATAAGTTTAAACCTCTACATACAACACTTTTATTTTTTCACTAAAAAAGTTATTTCCATCCATGGTCTGGGCCAAATGAGTGATGATGTATTAACTATTAAAATTATGTTCATGCTCGTGTGGTGTTTAAGAATTTATTGACCCCATCGCGTCGGTTTTGCGCCAAAAGAGTTCTAATGGCTTAAACCAAAAAGGTTCTAGTCCCAGTTGCCGCACAGAGTCTTTCGCTTTTTTCTAAGCCAACTTTGAATGCTTCAATTGTTATTTATAGACAATGATGGCAGCGGCAGCCGAGTGTGGCAGAAACTAATGAGTTAGGCCTTTATTCCCGGCCACAAAACGGATGCGGATTTACCTTTTGATTCGCATGCTATCCTCCGTCTTTTGTCTTTCCATCGGGCGTAAAGTTCAAGGTTGGCCAGGTTGGCTAAAATATTGATTACTCCACGCGGGCAATTACACTTAAATTATGTAAATGCTCGTTTTTCAATTAGTTTTCATTAAGTTTTTTGTCTTGGCAGACTCTAATGGCATGGTGAAGTGTTTAGTGTTCTCCCCACTAATTATATTTATTAACCATCCCGGTTTTTGATGATAGCTCACAAAGTTGGTATCAAGTCAAAATGTAGTCGCTAAGTAAGTGCTTTACACATTATTTATAGCGCAATTTTATGGACTTCGATTAGATCATTAATGGTTAGGAGCTTGAGTCTTGGAATGACCAGCGTTTATGCACAGAGATCCATTGCTCTTAGGAAGCTTTTCGATGTGCTACTTTTACTTTTAACTATAGGTTTGTTTTAAAAGGTTTAATTATTGCTTTTTCATTATACAAAGTGGTAAACTTGAATAGTTAAGAAAGAGCTGGTTAGTTTTCATGAATTTTAAACAAACCTTTATGGAGTCAAAGTTGTTTCACCTTTCAATGGATAACTCCCCTAAAGTATTGCATAAATTTAAGAACCCAAATTAGGTAATCCATCACAATGATATATAACCCTGTAAAGTGATGCAAAAAAAGCTCTCACTTCCCTTATTGTGCGAGTGCGACATTTGTTTGCCAATTGTTTGCATGCAATTATAGCATCATATTTGATACCCCAAAAAACAGGAACAGAAATAAAACTGAAACAGAAACAAATCATGTACAAACCAATTACATGCCATGCTAAACTTCTGGCCAAAAGAGAGAGAGAGCCCCCAGCAAACGGGTTAAGAGCATTGAGAACAAGTGGCCCGCGGACGGCATTTTGTTGCGCTTGGCTTGCGCCGATTCTAAACTTGTTAGAAGAGTGGTGTTGTAATTTTACGCTCGCATGCTCAACTTACGCTCGCTGGCCAGCCTGTAGGTACACTGCAAAGAAAATCAGAGCTGTCGCTGGTCTAAAGCTCTCACTAAGCTTAGCTTGAAGAAATAGCTATTCGACTTAAAAAAAATAATACAAATTTTTTTAATATTACTTCCAGTAATTTCATAATATTTTGCTGTTTCCAAGATGCCTGTATGATCATCGTTAGTGCATTAAACATATTTTAAATAATTTTTTATTTTGTGTGTTAGAAGAGTTTAGAACCATGTATGTCCGTGTATTTTGCGCGAAAAAGAGTGGCGGTATTTGCCATTTGTATTGGTGCTGCCAAAGAGATACCTGCGCCCGCGCGCTCACCTTGAATGAAAGTTCTGGCCTGTTGCGCTCAGCGCGCGAGAGCGAAAGAGACGGGCGATAGGGAGAAGGAGAAAGAGAAAGAGAGGGGCAGAGAGCTGAGAGAGCGCCGAGATGTGATCAGTGTAAATGGCACTGCGATCAAGAACCTGAGACACCTGAGCTGCGCCCTTACCTGTGTATTGGTGTGCGCTGGTGTGTGTGTTGGTGTGGGCTGGTGTGTTTGAAGAGAAAGAAGAGAGTGCTGGGCGTGCGAGTGTGTGCGTAAGGCCGTGTAATGAAATGCTGAAAAGTCTATCTGTCTGCGCAGTCGCCGCGCTGCCGCTGCTCTGCCTTCAGAAGCCTCTAACGACATCGACATTGAAGTCGCACCGCGACTCATCCGTAGTTTCAGTTTCCCGTAAGCAACAAAACGATCGAGACATGATTTCGTAAGACGCACGCGTTACTCTTCTACTTGCTTCAAGACAGCAAAAAAGACCACTGAACCACCAACAGACTTTACACCATACACCCACCCGCAAAAAGTTCTAAAACTAAAAGTATCTAGAAGCTAAAACCCTCAATTCAAAGTGATTTGTGTGCATCAGCTAAACTGACAAAAAAGTGACATACACATAAGACTGCCGCCCCCTAGTTATGCAAATGAAATTCCACTAGACCTAAGCCACTTAGTTCAATTCCCCCAACCAGTGCACTTGTGTATCAAAAAATATAGTTTGCTCAACTATATTTGAAAAGTTGAAGAATAACAAAGTGTCTATTATGATCGAAACTTAAACAGCCAGCAAGCATTTTTCGGCTTTTCGGATTGGATTTATTGCGTAATGGATTTAAATTTAGCCGCAACATTAGCAGCAAACCTCAACAACACGGAACGGATATGCATTTAAAAACTGAACATGGTAAGTACTTCTAAATGATTCACCTTATATAAACATTGTAGCATTTACTAGCTGCCTTTTTATTGCCCCAAGTCAATTATATAGCTGACAAGCTAACTATCGAGCTTGCTAATAGATTTCGACAAAGGGATTTTATGGGCTTAAGTTTACAGGTAGAAGTTGGCTTGGTAAGACGATTCCCGAAAGTTCTGTAAAGAAAGCTTTCTTCGGAAGACTGTCTTCGCTGAGAAGCTTCAGTAAATTTTTGAGCGGGTTTTTTGGACAGTTGAGAACGAATACGAATACGAATGGTCTTTTCCCATAAATTGCATAATAAATCTGGCCACTGCTAATTAAAAATCTTTTCTTTTAAATCAATTCTTAGTTCATTTCTAATTTCCAGTTAGAACTTTTTTTTCACAAAACTTCTCCTTTAATTTATTCTTAGATAATTTTTCTTTATTTCAACTTTTTTATTGACATCTTAATTGCTTGGGTTCTATTCCTGATTTTCAACTTTTTCTTCACTAAATCTCACATTAAAGCCATCATAATTTATGACTACAGTTTAAAATTAACCATGATGTTACACCATCAGCTAGCAACATCTTATTATTCTGACTACAACGAAGAAGTCTTCTGACTTTCACACACAATTTATGCTAATCATAAGTTTTCGATAGAAAGGTTATATAATAGTACGTCGCACTGGGTGCGAACACGTTTCCAGCAAAATGCCCAAAACGCGTATAAAAAATGGTATGATGATTAATTACAGGCAGGCTAGAAAAATGGCATAAGCAGCTAAAATTTCTTAGCCACAAATGGGAGATGGCAGAATGATGGGGACTGGCATTTTATTAGAAAACCCATGTATAAAGCTACCCCAATCTCGGCTGTCCCTATATAAACGAAAATATATATCTATATACATTTTAATAATCACATCGGCAAAAACAACAATGTAGCACTCACAACACAAATAATTAGACAAAACCAGTTTGGGCTTAAACAAATCGCACAAACAACAAAATGGGGGTAAATATACGCCGGCGGAGGGACAGAGAGCAAATTATAGGCTGGACAGCAGATGGAGCGAGATGGCGACAGTTAATTGGCGACGTAAGGCAGAAAAACCTTGACTTTGACTTTAAATGACTCGACAACTGATCGCACGCTAACACGCTCCAACAGACGATGATAAAAGCAACAACGCCACCAGCGGCGGCAATAAAATATTGTATAAACAAATAAATTGAAATCGAAATCGAAATGTGATGAGATGAGATGAATGAACACGGCGACAAGTCGATCGAGTGAAATCAAAACTCGTTACAAATTCATTCTAATGCGATTCAAAATCACACGATGATCATTTCAATATCAAAGTCATTAGCAGCTGCAGCTGTCCAAGTGGCTGTCGATGTCGATGACGATGACCACCTGCTCCCACAGAGCTGTCAATCTCCTCCTGTCTCCATTCCGAATGGCATTCGAAATGAGTTATATCTCTATCCGCCCATATAGCTTGGAAACAGCTTGCTTCACTTTGCAATTTAAATGAGCTCCCCATCTAAGTTTGTGTTTGAAAGCAATTCTTTTGATTCTTCTATGGCTTATCCCCCTTCTTCACTTGTTGTTGTTGTTGCTGTTTCTTTTTTTGGCACGCATGCCGAGAGTTCATTGACTGTCAGCCACAAACATACACACACACACTAGGGCCCCCACCCCACATAACAAATGACTTAGGCAACAAACTTGCCTTCGTTCGGTTTTCGTTTTCATTTCGAGCACCAGAAGTTGCTGTGTGCGGAAGCGAGACAGCGCGTTAGGGAGAGGCCAAGGACCTAGGCCAAGAATTAGAGAATCGCCTCCCCAAATGCCCCCCTCGAAAAGTGAATCTGCCGCTTCAGCTAGCAGCAGCAGCCGCAGCAGCAGCCGCAGCAGAAGAAGAAGCCAATGACCAGGAGGGGAAACCAGTTCAGATCGGCTCATCCTTGGGCAAGGGGCACGGCTTGAGTTTGGGGCAGGTTGCACACAGCCAGCACTTCTATCTCAGCCACCACCTCCTGATTCCCGAATCCCCGGATCCCCGGATCACCCGCAATGGTACTGGCATCGCACATTGGGAATCATTTGCCGTGAAAAGGGCGTTCAACTGGCAAATGCTCATGGGCACATGGCGTGCTCAACTGAAGCAAGCCAAAGGTTCTTGCACTCAGCCAGTTCTTCTGCTTCTGCACTGGAAACAAGAGATTAACAAGTGCTCTATTAAGAACATCAAAAAAAGAATTAAAATTGGGAATAGAACATACGATTCTCTAACTTAACCAGCTATTTGGTATAATACTGATCTTTCATTGACTGAACCAAGCTAGAATGGACTTAATTATATAGTCTTTGTCCGGTTTCTGATACGCATAGATTTGCCTGCCTTTCTGTGAGCTAATAATATTAAATTATGAATACATTTAACAAATCATCTACGTTACGTTACTAGTTTTTTGTCCGGTGTTGTTATGCCCGGTTCTCTGCCACTTCTAAGGCCTGATGAAAAGGGAATCAAATCACTCTTACTCTTGGCCAGCTTTTTTTTTTATTTGCTTGGGCCAGGGTTATTGACTCGCTCGTGGTTCTTACCTTGGGCGGTTCTTCCTGCCTTTTGCTTTCTGCTGGAGCTGCATCTTCGTTTCAAATTGTTGCTACCTTGGCCACTTGCCACGCACAAGAGGATGAGGCTGCAGCTGAGGCAGAGGAGCTGCCAAGTCATCCGCGGCAGCTTCCCAGGTAACATACAAAAAATTAATAAGAGGCTTAAGAGAGACGGCAAAGAGAACGCCGACGCACAGGTGGGAAACTGCACAGGTAGAAGGAAAGAGCGAACCAGGAAGAAAGTGTGGCCAAGCAAAAGAATGGAGCGAAAGAAGTGGTAGCGCAGCAGCA
The DNA here is from genome assembly GCF_016746245.2 of Drosophila santomea. NCBI lineage: Eukaryota > Metazoa > Arthropoda > Insecta > Diptera > Drosophilidae > Drosophila > Drosophila santomea. Next base: position 6,290,924 of record NC_053018.2, read on the forward strand.
GATGAAAAGAAAACAAGTTCAATGACCGACCTACTCAAGCGCGTTATAGCCAAAGCGCGCACGGACACACACACATACGCACTGCGGAGAGAGGAGAGAGCACATGCGCATGCGCACAGCTCCAGCTCGAAAGCCGAAGTCAAAGTCGAAGTCGAAGCAGAGCCGAAGTTGAATGCCGAAGCCGAGTTACGAACCTCACTTGACGTTGAACTTTGATGCGACAGGTTCTGTGTCAATGTTGTTGTTTTGCTGCCATTGTCGCCTTTGTTGTTGCTGCTTTGACACCATCGTGTTTAGCTGTAAATGCCCACATTGTTGTTATTGTTCGCAGTGCATAGACTGTGACATTGAACACTACGCAAAAAAGTAATTACCAATTGATAATGTTAGATAATATAGAACAAAACTGATTCAATACTTTTTATTTGTTTAAATACGTTGAAAATCCATTTCTGTCAGTGCATTGATCATTGATCGTCAGATAAAAGACTTGGCTGTTGGGGTGTTGGAGTTGACCAACTATTTGCTGTGGCCCCTCTCTTTGGAACTGGAAATAAAATTATGCTCATTTACGCGCCATGAATACGTAATCCCCCAATTTACCGGCCGCTCGTAATTTGACTATGACAAAATGGCTTTTTATTAACCTAACGGTACATTCACCGGCTGTACTCCAGCTATTACCATTCCGTTTTACAGTTTTATGTCGCTGGCCATTAAAAAACGTGCTTGGCGTTCCTTATGACTATTTCGTTGGCGGCCAGATTCACAAAGACACCGCCAAAATGAACTTTGAAGAGGTCTCTATGCTGCAGCTCATTCGAATAGTTTTGCATAATGTCCGTGGCATCGAGACTTCCGGACTCAGCTCTAGTTCATTGTCAACGGTCAATTTGCAATCGAATGGGCGAAAAACACAACCCCCACAGCAGAGGGCATGCGTTGCGAGAGAAGAGAGCGAATTTGGGTTAGAAGAGAGTGCGGCGAGAGATGCAGTGAGCGCACTGCAACGTCTGCAATGCACTGTGAAAAAAGCGAACTAAGTTTAGGGAATAGTATATGTTAAAATCAATTTTAATGCTTTGGAAAAATACATTAAATGCTGCAGAGCCTAGTTCCTAAGTTAAATTTGACTGAAAAGTAGTTAGTAAATCTTTTAAGTACCCAAGTTTCAAACCTTTAAAATACCTGCTATAATAAGTGCGAAAAGCATTGAAGATTTGTCTTTCAAACTGCTAACTACCCTGAATAGCCTAACCAAATGTGGTCCTAGACCAACAAATCCTCCGCCTGACCTAACCCAATATGTTTTGTGTTCCAAAGTAAGCCCTGGTGCTGTGGCTTCTTCTCGGCCCAGAGCACAACGAGCTGCACGTTGCCAGAGATCCACCCTCTATATGGTTAGAGCCACGAACTTAAAACCAAAAAGCACGATGTTGGCCGAGTCCGTAAACGAAGCTCTGCTAAAAAGGGCCGTTCGCCCTTGCTGCGCTGCTGCCGCTGCCGTTCTGGCCCTGTTGTTGTTATTGTTTCGCACTGGGCGAGTTCAGTTGATGCCAAGTGCAAGTGCCAATAGCAATGGTCCCCCCATACCTCACACCCCGTATCCCGCTCTAGCAGCCACCTTAGCCCCCATGAGAGCCACCCAGAACCACCTTGTTTACTGTCTGCAGTCGGACGGGCAGAGAAGCCGACGTTGCAGCCAACGTTCGCTGCCGCATTTGGCTGAAATCGAAGGGAGCTGGCTGCTTTTGCAGCTGCTCGTTTATTTCAGTCCTGACTCGGGATGTTAACGCGTTGGGCAGGTCATGTCTCATGGCACAGCCGCGTTGCGTGGACCAAAGAAAAACGCCAGAGAAAATCAGCAGGACATCCCGTGCACTGAGTTATATACATAAATAGTTATACATATATCATATATATATATATATATATTAGCTACATGCTAAGGCCAATGCCACCAATGTGTTCAATCAGCAATCGAGAAGCGTTAAAAAATAGCGTACATCGAGTGCATCCTGCAGTGCTTCAGTGCGTTAGTTAAGTGTTATGCTCGCCCTAAGTCAATGTATCTAATCAAGTATCCGGAGATACCACCAATTGGTGCAATGTGTTCACACGTCGATCAGCGCAGACCATTATACTTCGATCGCATCTACTTTCGCGACACCTTCGCCAACATCAGCTTCTTCAAGTCGCGCTTAAAGAGCCATCAAAAACTGGCCAACACCTGAAACAGAGCCATTAAGACTGAGGCCGCAAAACAGTGAGACTGAGTTTTGAAATTGTGCAACAACCGAAATCAAAGAGGTAACTAAGCGTTGGGCTCCTTCTTCTACCATTTACCAAATCATGTGAAATAGTCTGGAATGATATAGAATTGTATTGTGCAATAGTCCCTCTGAGCAGTATGCACTGGTTGGGGTTAGGGTTTCTTTTTTGCTTTAGCATAAAATCTACTTTTGCTTTTGTGCTGACCATGTCCTAGCACACTGACTCCCCCCTCCGCCTTGCGTTGTGAAAGTTCGCCGCTGCCGACGCAGTTCAACAACCTTTCTCTCTACACACAATTCAGTTCAGTGCAGCTCGGTTTTTGGTTCGGTTCCGTTCAGTAATGCACTCTGCTCCGAGGAGCAAAACCCAGCCCAGCCCAAAAACCCAACCGAAAGCCTGGCCAGAAGCAGCCCACTGCGAACCCACACCATATATCCTTATATCCTTATATCCCAGACACAAACACCAGTCGTTGTCTCTTTCGCTCGCATGGCCTTGGTCGTGCGGCGCTTTTGCTGAATGGGTGGAAAAAATTAAAAGTGAAACTTAGCTGCGCCTGCCTGGGCAGACGATGACGTCGGCGCAGAAGCTCGGCTCAATTGCAGTCTGCAGTCTGGAGGTCCTTGCCCTCAGCGGCAGCGGCAACGGCGCAGTCACGACCCATGGAGTTTTCCTCGCCTCGGCAGAGCCAAAAGCAGGGACAGAGCGGAGTTTTCCACGCTGCACACTGTCAAGTCCACGTTCACGGGAGAGAAGCGCACAAAAAGGACACAGAAGGAGCTGCGAACCCAACCCAAGTTTCGCAGGACCTTCGCGTCTGTCTGCTGCATGCGCCGCTGTCGCTGTCGCTGCCACTGCCACTGCCGCCGTCGACTGCTCTGCATACTTCGACGTCGTCGTCAACGTCATCGTCATCGCATCGCCATCGTCCTGTGTGTGTTTCGCTTTCCGTATTGGGTGTGTATCCGATTGCCCGGGTACGACGACCGTACGTGCCCGGCGGAGTTCATTGAACGCCAGCCGCAGCTCCAGCGATTTATGTATGGAAAGCGAAAAGGATAATGAGCCGAAGTCGACTGAGCTCGATGCCTGGGCCCTGCCCCAACATAACGGACTGCACTGCGCAAAAAAGCTTATTAACATAAGAAGCCAGAGTTGTAGAAATAAGGATGTAAAGTAGATATGGTGTTATCAATCTTATGAAATTGTATATCCCACATATCTTATGGAAACTACATAAAACTGCTGCTATATTCAGTTAGTTGCTTATATGAACCAGCCACATTGACATCGAAGAGGACCTTTTCTTGCAGTGTACTCACATCCACACTGATGGCGTCGTCTGGCGTCTGAAAACGCCTGAAAAGGGTCGTTCGCCTTTTCTGTTGTCTGGCCCTTATTTTTGTTGTACTTCTGCTTTTTTTTGTATGTGTGCTTTTTACTTTGACTTTTTTGTTGTAGTCATGGTCTGGCAACCAAACTCTCGACCCGGCCCCGGCCCCGGCCCCGCCCCCTTTTCGCCAATGGGAGGCGGCAGACAGTGGCTGCTCCTTTGTCGAATTTATGCGCATTTTCAATCGCTTTGTCGTAGGTCGTGTTTGTTGCTGGTTGTCGGTTGTCGTTTGCCGTTTGGAATTGTCGTCAAGGTAATGTGTCGCCCACAGGATTATGGACTTAAGCCGCTTCCTGGCGAAGTGTCCTGATCCGCCTGCCAGCTCAAAGGACAGCGGTGATGGCTGCTCAAAGGATTGATTCAGCTGGGTTTTTGTACTTAAAAGTTGTTGCACTTTTAATTGTTGCTCAGCGTGTGTGTGTGGCTTATTGATTTTCGCCACAGGATAAATGGGCATTTTTTGCTGTTCTTTTTCTTTCGTTGAGTATTTTCTGGTAGCCATGACATCATCAGCCAAATCACTTGGCTGCAGTTGGATTTGCATTGCCTCATCGTCGCTGCGCCGCTGCCACAGGCTCTGCCGGCGTCGACGTCGACGTTGACGTCTATGTCTGAGTCTGGGTAAAAAGCATTTGACCTTTGGGTTCGTTAACCCTTTTGTACGCTAGATGATGTAAGCCACGGCACTGAAGGACCTGCAACAGAAGTTTAAAATAAATATTGACTTGACAGCGGGTAAACTGTATATTCATGGCAAGTACTTAAAGATAGAAACGCCCTTGCTGCATTGGTAATCTAAGTTTGCAAGTATAATCATAACTAATTAAACGGCAAACAAACACATTTACATTAATTATATCAAGAACAGCAACAACAATGCCATGCAAATGGAAAACTTTCACTGCGCAGTAGGGCGAAAATTGCCAACTGATAAGGAAGCAAAGTGCAAACGAAAAGCTTAGCGAAGCAACAAAAAATAAACACTTCAAGCGTAAACTGCATTGATAAGAGAAATGCTGGCCAAAACGGGGGGAAAGGGGTGCGGCGCCCCTTAGAAAATAGCACTTAATTTATGATTATTTGACCTACGTCAAAAACAGAGTAAGGAATACATGTAATCAGCAAATGCTCAAGGGCAAAGCCTAAGCACTCACAAATAATAGGGAAACAATAAAAAATCCTATTGATTTATTGCCATTAACAGCAACCGCTGCTAAAGTTGCAAAACAATTAGTAAAACACCTAAAGATAATTCAGTGGAGCAGCAACAAACCAGGTTATACAACCAAATTCCTATTAGTTATTATTCTTCTTAAAAGCATGAAAAGGAATTTCAAAAAGTGTTTTATTTTAATTTGATTATCTGCGAATGTTATTTTGATTTGTTTATCTTCGAATGTCATGTGTGCTTAATTATGCAAATCTTGAAACGAATCAAATACAAACTCATTGCACATTTATTTCAATTACGTGCTTCGGCAAAAAACTGAATGAACTTAATTCTTGGGAATGGTTTAATTAAATACTTTCGTTTTTGTTTTTCGAGAATTTGCATTGAATGTGGTGCAAAAAAAAACAAATGTTTTCAAATTGCTTTTAAAATTTGCGTATTAAATATACTTTCGCTTTTAGTTGTGTTGCTTTCTTTGTTCGTTCTAATTGAATTTTTAATTGATTTACAATTTACGATTATTAACTGACAAAATGCCCAACGACTTGACTGTACAGTGCGTATCGGCTAAGTGCTTTTTTCAGGAGTGTGGGCAGTTCAATCGCCTTTGCTCACTCTCGTTTGTGGGGTGGAGATTGCATTCATTTTTGCACATGCGCCATGCGAAGTAATAGCAACAGCAACAAAAACAAAAGAATGCACAATATTTTCAAGGTTAAAGTGCAACGAAACCGCAACACAATACCTAACCAGCCAGCAGGGGGTGGATTATGAGTGGGTGGTGAATGGTGGGTTTTCTGTTCACAGAATCATCAGCATACAAATAACTGGCATACCTTTTGTTCAGTGTCCTTGAAATGCTGATATTAATTTCACGACACTCTGATTAGATAATCACCTGCACACACCCACTGTGCACCCTGCATCCACCCCACCACCCACCTCCCCTTTTTGTGTTTCTCATTTTTTTTATTGCAATGCGGATGAGTGAGACGAATGCGGCAATTTTTGTTGTTTTCGCATTCAATTCGCATGCACATTCTCGACTTGTGACTCAAGGTTATGATGATGATGATGATGCTCTAGCTGAACGCCCCACCCGCCCACGGCCCCTCCCCCCTTGCACCCTTTAACGCTGAAAAGCTCACACAAATTATTATTACACTGGCGGCGAGCGCAAGTGGGAGAGAGAGAGAGTTAGAGGGCGAGAGAGAGAGAGAGAGAGATAATAAACAAATAGCTCGCAATTTTATTTTATCAGCTGCCCCACCTCAACAGCACCCCCCGCCCCACCTCCACCCCCTCGTTTCGTTTTTCGCTTTTCGTTTCGTTTTGCATGCACATAAAACTAAATGCAAACTCCCCCCAAGTGCCTCCCCATTTGCCACCCCCTTACATATTTACATTTCCGGGTTGTGCCCCCATCCCCCACGCACACACCCTGTATTTGGGCACTGACTGACTGCAAATCATCTGGGCCAACAATGAAAAATATGGATTAACTGCGAGTAATACCGTGTGATGCATATGCAAGTGCAAAGCGATTCACTCGAAAGTGTAGCGAATGCGATGTCATAATAGATCAGACCTTGGGCAGAAAGACCTAAGAATGTGTAAACAAAAATGTACAATTCCTGGTTCCGCATTTGATAGGTATTATTGCTGGGATTATTAGAAATAGCCAGAAACATTGACAAGAAATTCATTTCAGACTAGAGTAAGCTAATATTATTAATATTAATTATTTAAAACAATTATTGCAGATCTCTAAGATAATTAAAATAAAATCATGTTTTAATCATTACTTAACAATCTTCTGAATTTGAGTGATAACTTATACAACCCCTTGTGGAAATTCAGAAGCCTATACTGTTGAAGCACTTCCATTGCTTGCATATGGCTAAATAATAAATATTTACATTACACTTGAAAAAAAAAACAACGTTAAATTTGTTTATTCATCGAACTGAAAGTACTTAGCTTCGCCAATTTCCTACTTAGATAGAGTGAGATGGCGAACACTTTACGACTGCGCCGCTTTGGCAGAGTGCAGTTATCAGCTGAACGTAGAAGTGCATACACATACAAATGCATTTATATTTACTCTAATACATATATATGTATATATAGGTATATAGGTAGAGCGCTAATGCGGTTAGTACAGTGCAGTTTGTCCTTGAGCGAACGCTTCCAAGCGCCATGATACCCCATTTGGGGCTCTGTGCTGTTTGGCTCGGTTAGAATCGCTTCCCGCAGTGCAATTTGATAAAGATCGATGCATTGCATCGTGGCATCGAGAGCATAGGAGCTTCGCGGAAGTTTTTCTTCATACGCGACATTCGCGGCACACACGGCGTATGCGCAATGTGCTCTTATCACGGGTCGCCAGCGTTCAAGTTGAATGTTGAATGCTTCTGCTCAATTGCCTCTAGCTATGTTCCATTCCTATTCTGATTTTTTTTGTTAGTTGTTAGTTTTTTATGACTATGTGTTGGTATATATATTTATTTTTAATTTCGCTCGCGTCGAGTGTGTGTCCTTCAAATGCAATTGTGCGATGATTAGAAACGCAAAGCGCCAAGCGATTTTTACTTTTTGTTTCTAATGTCTGTATGTGCAGCTGTTTATTTTCATTTTCACAGCGATAGCGAAAAGCTTTTTTTTTTTTGGCGCGCTATCTGCAGTTGTACGCTCACCAATGCATTTTGTTGATTTAACTAGAATATTGTTGGTTTTTCTACAGCAAGGCATGCATGACTTCCTAGTGTGTCGAACGCATCTGTAAATTGCGCAAAGGGGTTGCCGCCATCCCCCCCATACCCCCAATACCCTCAACCCGCCTGAAAATCGAAAGTATCTCGTGAAACCCACTAGCTCGATTCTTCCTCATATCGTCTGCATATTTTTGGCTGACGGCGCCAGCTGGCAAAAACCCACACACAAATGTGGATAGAGATAGACAAGGGATGGGAAAATGGGAAAATGGGAAAATCACGAGCAGCCAGAAATCACTTTCTGCAGATCGTTTTCGCACATTTCCGCACTCGCAGACACAGAATCAAAATGCAATTCGCAAGTGCAAGTGCAAGTGCATTAGGCATTAGGCATCATTCAGCACACACAAGCAGCCATACCGACATTCAGATAGATTCACATAGTCGGTAGTGTTGCAATTTTGCATCCGTGTCGCATTTGATCGCCGCGGCTCGGGAAAATCGTATTTCGTATTTTGTATTTCGTATTTCGTATTTCTCATTCGCATTTCGCATTCTACGTGCGTGCAGTTCGACGAGCGGACGGAATCGGGATTTAAGCCACTTTGTAGCTCCTTTTGGCCACTTGATTGGCTTGCCGGGGGAGTTGAATATATATAGAGCCGTATATCTGTGTCGATTGGGTGAGTCCACAACCACAACCACAACCATCCCCCCAAAACCATCAACCAATGGCCTTCAAAGTAAGCTTCCTGGTTATGGGATTGCACTCAAGTTGATTGGGGGGCGCGATATCATTTCGTATTAATAGTTGAGCAACTTGGGGCGGCGATAAGAAGCGTTCCTGGTATTTCCTGCTGCAAATAGCTCAGGTTTCCGATGAGGGAAATCCCTATTTACGCTAATCTGCTTACAAACATCCGCAAGCTACATGCATTTTGTTTATTCAAGATGGCGTCTAACCATGAATACCCATAAAAACTCTCCCTTAATTTATGCAATCAAAATAAAGTGATCACGCAGTTATATGTTTCACAACAAATTGTTCAAGAGTCGCGACCCTCAAGGCGAAACCAATACAACTTCCCCATTATTTCTGGGAAGGAACTGAATGGCCAACCTTGCACAATAAATTCATGATTGCGCAGCTGAAAATGTCCGAAAAGGAAATAAAAAAAAAATAAAGTGGGGAAACTATCATTTTAAATAATCGACAAGCAACCACCAATAAACCACCGCTGCAACCACTGGCCGCACCACCGAGCCACCAAACGAACGAACCACCGAACGAGAAGCTTTTCGCCAGCGGAAAGCGCTTTCACAACCCTCTCTAGCTGCGAACTTTCCGAGCGAGAATTTGAGAATCTTCAACGGGATGCAATGGGTATTGGTGCAATGCCGGTTGTTCTCTGTGTGTATGTGTGTGTGTGTGAGTGTGTATTTTCTATGTATGGGGAAATTGCAATTTTGAGCTTTTTTGGGGTCTACGCCGGTTGGATGTGGGTCAGTAGTAGGAACTCTCGGTTGGCGGCGTCAACGTTTCCCTAGCTCTTCTACACATTGCAACCGAAATACATAAAAAAAAAAAACAAGAAAATATAAATATTTCTACTTCAATCTTTGTTCGGATTTTCGTTGTCGTTTGCCGCAGATGCGTTTTCATTTCACTTCCGCCTGGCGAATTTCGACGGAACACTTGAATGTCGCAGTGCAAAATGCAGTAGAATGCTGACCGAGCAGCAGGAGCTCCGTAGTCGTAGTTTGTCAAGCCAAGCCGGAGGGCCCCACAGCCGGAAAATTATTCCGGGGCGGGCGGCAGGCCACACGGCGTATGCGTAACGAGAGAACGAAACGGAAAGTGATGCGTAATTTGCGGGCCCAGCCAACTAAAATTAAAATAAAACTCAAAATACAAAATATCGGTAATTAGTGCAAGGCAAAATATCTAAAGACCGCCATCAATTAGCAGCTATATAATAATTAAAAGCCCAGCCAAAAAGAAAAACGGGTATTCTTCTAAATAGAAAAACAAAATGGAAAGCAATGTAAGGGAAAAGCCAGTAAATGCAAAACGAGAGTACAAATCGCAGCAATCGGCGGCCAAATGAAGAAGAATAATTCAAGTGAGTTGTCTTCGAGGAATTTTCATTTCATTTTCACAACCGGTGATGCGGTGGGTGGGCGTTGGGCGTTGGGTGGCCATGCCCCTGAACGTGAACGTGTAACCTCCACTAAGGCCGTAATCTTGAACTGCACCACCAACCCACCCCCTCCCCCCCCCTTTTCCTGGATGACCCCCCTGCACTCGCTACTCGTCGCCGCTTTGCAGTTAGCTTTTTGCAGTGACGATAACACGAATGCAACACTGTGAAAATGCTGAAGAGCTTTTCCAGGTTGTGGGGAGCGAAGGGGGTTGCGGTGCAGCGGGTGAGGGTTGGGAGGCGCCTCTATTTATAGCGCCAAATTATGACTATTTTTAAAACGCATTTCTCGCTTCCTTTGTGCCATTGCAGATCAAGTAAAACTTCAACCACAAACAACTAGCAGAATAAGCAGCAACCACTGAACCCCCACATATATATATATATATATATACAACCAGCACATATATATACACAGTGTTAGCTGAGCAACAATCCTAGCTATAGTCGCCATGCATGGACATCACAACCACAACCATCTGCCGCAGCAGCAGCAGGCACAAAACCAGCAGGAGCAGCAGACGGCGGCCATCATGAAGGCAGCCAACCAGCCGCACCAGTCCCACCATCCCGCCCACAGCCATCCGCTCAACCATCCACATCCACATCCGCACCATCAGCATGCCCCACATCAGCCACATCCGCATCCACATCCGCATCCGCATCACAAGCTGTCGGCGAGAAGGGCGCGCAGTCGGAGTCGAAGTCGCAGTCCGACGCCGGATGGCAATCAGGACTACGATGTGACCAGGATGCGGGAGGAGGACTTCGAGCGGCTGGCCGTTTACCTGGTGCCGGATGTGCAGGCGGAGCGGGGACTGCCCAATCGGGCGGACAAGACGCTGCCACGCAGCCTGACGCTCAAGTCGTCCATGGTCTACTCAACGCCAAATGTTAAGGTGAGAGAGGATCTATAAAAATGTATATATCAAATTATAAAACATTTTAAAACTTTTAAAGAATTTAACGAAAATTGTGAAACTAATCCTTACATTTGAAATACTTTGTTACCTTACAGACTGAAGGAGTTTGGAGCAGCGGGGTCATCCCACGTGGCACTCGCTTTGGCCCATTCGAAGGCATTCCAACCTCTAATTATCCCAATGATAAGAATAAGGCGCGCTATTTCTGGCGGGTAAGCATCCTTAACTCCATTTAAAACTCCATTTATACGAAGGGTTAAGCATTTGTTGTGGGCTTTCAATTCATTTGCATCTTTTGTTTGCCTCCGTTTTTGGTCAAAACACCGCCAATGGTTGGGTGTTGGATGTTGCCTTAAATGAATCATTATAAAAATCACCTAAAACATGCTTCCCCCATCCAATCATCCAGCTGAAAAAAAATTGATATATGCAACTAACCAAATCGTTTCTCTTTAATTTTTATTTCATGTGATCTAATCTTAAACCATCCCACAATTACCCAACCAAAATGAACACAAAAATATGTATAACCATAAAAAAAAAACCGAACATAAATTCAAAATTAAACCTATTGCATTTTGGAACGAATTCGATTTGATTGTGGTTAATCAGGTGCAGGGAACACGCCACATAACCTACGGGAATATTAAGGTACCACTCACGATTTATGCTTTCCTTGATTTCTATTTGTTGTCTTTGAATCCCAAAACTATACAACCGCTTTCCCAGCTAATCCCCAAATATCAGCACAAACCCACTTTCTAACTAACCGTGCACTGCTCTATAAATCTTTCTGTTGTGTTTTCTTAAAAGTTTAGCAATATAAAGGAGTATTACTTAAAGTACTTTTATATTCCTAAACATTTTCTAAAGCACATCCCTCAATCCGTTTTCCTTGTAGAATGAGCTATGCTTGTACTTCCTTGTTGTGCGTCTTGTGTCGTTATGCTTTCTTTTGTTCACTTTCTCCAGAATTTTTCTAAATATTCCCCTTTCCCGTCGCTCTCTTCTCTTCCTGTAGATCTTCAAGGACGATGACTACTATTACTTGGATGGTTCAGATCGCTCGCAGTCCAATTGGATGCGTTATGTGGCCTCCGCTTATAGTTTGTCCGTGATGAATCTGGTGGCGTGCCAGCACCAGGAGAACATCTATTTCTACACCACCCGCGACATTCTGCCCAACGAGGAGCTGATGGTGTGGTACTGCAAGGACTTCGCCAGTCGCCTGGGCTACGATGTGGATCCCGAGACGACGATCTTCGGTGCCTGCAAGCAGGCGGTGGATGCGGAGGAGGAGGCGGACGAGGAGGAGGAGGAGGCGGAGGGTGAGGATGGCAAGCCGCGATACTCGATGCCAGCTCCGGAAATTCCACCCGATGTGGCCGTTAGTCACATCACCTACGTCATGGGTCTCCATCTGCCTGTGGGAGCGGGAAGTGGTGCGGCAAATGGATCGGTTGCGGGTTCCGTTTCCGGTGCCACGCCTCCGCCCCCAACTGCCACGCCCTGCTGCCGCCGCTCCAGTCCACCCGCCCACGTCAGCACCACCAGCTCCACCTGCAACTCCCACCACCCGCACATCCAGCATGGTCGCCATGCCTCCGTGATCATCGGCCAGGATCGCTCGCCATTGGCCAGCAGCGACAAGGATACGGCGGGCTCACCTCTGTCCGGTCTGGACCATCAGATGACCCCGCAGGATGGCAGCGTGCGGTCTGTGAGATCGGACGAGGGCTACCACAGCAACGAGTGCCACGAGGATGGACTCACACCACCCGAGGATTCCAGCGACAGCGAGAGTGAGCATAACTATGTGCTGGACTGCTCCAAGAAGGCAATTGCGCCCAAGGAGACAGTGATTGCCCAGGCCCAAAAGCCCAGCAGTTCGCCACCGGCCGTGGTTATGGCTAACACCACTACCAACTCGCTGAATAGCCACAATTCGCCGACTGCGACGCCCATTTGCGAGACGGACAAGAATGAGTACAGAAAGTTCAAGGTGAAGATGCCGCTGAAGTACGAGTTCAAGAACAAGAGCTGCGTGAAACAGGAGCCCAGTCTTAAGGAAGTGGACCAGGAGATGTCCATGCCGCAGGAGGAGGAAGAGGATCAGGTGATGCATCCGGAACCCGATTCCATATGCCCATCGACCACCACCCATCTGGGCGATGAGCACATGCTGATGATGGAACGGGAACGCGAAAGGGAGCGCGAAAGGATTCAGGAAAGGGAACCATCCAACCAGCAGCCCGCCTCCTCCACGGTCATCGTGCTGGAGCACAACTCCGGCGGTCAAGCCCGCACCATTGTCCCACTGAGTAAACCCTACTACGAACCAGATCCACCAGGCGAACGCTACATGCGATTTGGCCAGCCCTCGTCCAGCATCCTGGAGACCATCCTCACCAGCCAACATCGCTTGGAGGCGGCCGCAGCTGCGGCAAATGCCTGTCGCCAGGCCAATGCCGCTACACCACCGCCCACTTCGCCCACGGAGATGGCCTACAGCTACAAGAAGTCGCAGCGCTACGGCAATGCCGTGAGTCCGGACAGCAGTTCCAATCTGGGACAGAATGCCGAGCAGCTCTCCTCGTCGGCAGTGGTGGTCGGTGAACAGGAGATGACCAGGGCCACGTTGATCAAGGGCGAGTGCTCACCACCACCGCCCAGCCATCATCATCACAATGTGATCTTCTCGCCCTCGAGACATGCTGCTTATCTGGGTGCCGGCGAGGCGGGTGGACACTCGCCGAGTCCCGGTTATCCCGGCTATCCGCACTATGGAGCTGCAGCCACCTCGACGTTTCATTCACCGCCGCACAGTTCCCATTCCCCGTTCGATCGCCAGTCGAATGCGTCCAGTGGTGCCGGTTCGGCCACCAATTTGCATTTATTGCAAACCAGCACCCAGATGCTAAACCATCCGCTGATGCAGCCCCTCACTCCACTGCAGCGTTTGTCACCGCTGCGGATTTCCCCACCCAGCAGCCTGAGTCCCGATGGCAACTCGTGTCCGCGCAGTGGCAGCCCTTTGAGTCCCAATTCCTTGGCCTCCCGTGGCTACCGATCGTTGCCCTATCCGCTCAAGAAGAAGGATGGCAAGATGCACTACGAGTGCAATGTGTGCTGCAAGACTTTTGGCCAGTTGAGCAACCTGAAGGTGCATTTGAGAACGCATTCGGGCGAAAGGCCCTTCAAGTGCAATGTGTGCACGAAGAGCTTCACCCAGTTGGCGCACCTGCAGAAGCATCATCTGGTGCACACGGGCGAGAAACCGCATCAGTGCGACATCTGCAAGAAGCGTTTCTCGAGCACCTCCAATCTGAAGACCCATCTGAGGCTGCACAGTGGTCAGAAACCATATGCCTGTGATCTCTGCCCGCAGAAGTTCACACAGTTTGTGCATTTGAAGCTGCACAAGAGACTGCACACGAATGACAGGCCGTATGTGTGCCAGGGTTGCGACAAGAAGTACATCAGTGCATCTGGATTGAGGACCCACTGGAAGACCACCAGCTGCAAGCCCAACAATCTGGAGGAGGAGCTGGCCATGGCAGCAGCAGCTACATCGGAGTGTTTGGGTAGGTTTCAATAGCCTGCGGAGCTTTAAGGCACTGAACTAACAATGACATTTTCACATACATTATGCAGATAAAGACCATCCCGAACCGGACTCACGAGAAGCCTACGAGCAACTAACGCAGCACATGCATCCGGCGGTGCATCCGGGATTGAGGCACCTGTCGAGTGGAGGGCAATCACCACCACGCTTGATACCCCTGGGTAATCACATGGCGCCACAACAGCAGTCGCATCAGCAGCAGCAACAGCATCAGCAGCAGGGCGTGCCACCGCCCCACTTGCTGATGACGCAACATTCAGTGGGTCCGGCGCCCATGCTGCTGACCACCGCCAGCCAGTTGCCACCACCGCCGCCACATCATCAGCAGAACTCGCCCAGCCGCCTGCTGCAACATGCCCACCCACATCCGTTGCAACAGATGCAACAACAGCAGCAGCAGCAGCAGCAGCACTCGCCCAAGGGACTCAAATCCCTGCCAGAATCGGGGGTGTATCTGCATGGGCAGCATGTGCAGGCGCAGGAGAGCAGACCATCGGTCATTGAGTCCTCCAACCAGCCCATGATCATCGAGTGCACGTAGAAGGTACATGATACATGGAGCAGCTGCAGACCAGACCAGGAAGTGATGGAATCCAAGTGCAATAAAATTAGTTAGAGTTAAGCGACAGACAGGCAGACAGACAGACGTTATCCCTTTCGAAACAAAAAGGATAACAACAAAAATAACGCAGCACAAGTAAACGTAAACGGTATTATTATATAGTTGTATATACCATAGTTAGAGATTCCCTCGTAAATTTTTGATCCTCCTTGAACCCTGAATTTGAAATTGAAAACTCATTTTCGCGCTATGAAAACTAGATCTCACCAATTGGCAATCCCATGAATTCTTCTTCTCATCATTATCAGCATGGCAGGAGAGCACTAAAGGCATATTATTTTTGATAAATATTTTATATATATACACCGAACATATAAAACGGAAGTGAAACAAAATTGGTTGACAGAAAGCGATTGTTAATGGGAAAAATAAATGGAGCCGGCAGCAGATGAGAATTTTGCATAAAAAAAACTGTGAACGAGAGAAAGAAAATGCATTTACACTTGACTTTCGATGATTTCCCAGTTCTGATTTGTTGTCTCACCCTCGCTGTTTGTTTGTTTGCTTGTTTGTTTGTTTGTTGAGGCGCGCACCTTTAGATGTAGATTACATATTAAAGAGTTAAAGGATAAATAAGGATAAATTTACATACAATACATAGATTCAAGTTGCCTTATTTGAATTTCGTTAGCACTGAGAAATCCGCGGAATGAACAACACAGTAACCGAAAACATTTCGAACATCTCTGTTCAGTAAGAACGGAAATCTGCAAAGCTTATATACGTATTTTATATATGAATATATCATTATTATACATACGAGTATATATACATATATATATATATATTTATATGTATTTTATCATATATATACACAAACGGAAATGCAGCAACAAACAAATGATAGCAAAACTGTAAATAGAAGGAAACCTTATTTCGGCATCTGTTGAACTAGTATCGCCTAGCTATATATAATTACGTAGACCTGTAGGGATTACCATTACCATTATCATTATTATGATTACTATGATTATTACGGAAAAAAAAGATATAAAAACTAAGCAACAAACAAAAGAAAAAAAACGTAAAGAAAACTTAGCTGAAAAATCGGTGCTTTTGACTGTTTCCATTTGTCCACGTTTACATTTACGATTGTATTTGTACTTCGAAACATATGAATTATATTGTAAACCACACTAAATATATATAAAATATATACAGGTTAGTATAACACTCTAGGATATTTCCCCACAAGCTACTTTGCGCCTTAATCATTCAACCTTCCTCCAGCTCCTTTGAGTCCTTTAACTCCTTTCAACACAAACAAAAAAAAAAACGGAATCCAAAAAATTTGCTCGTATTGTACTTTACCAAAATTATGCTCTCAATTAGTCTTCGTTTTCGTCTGAATATTATATATATATAAAATCTTTAGCTAAACATAAGCTTATAATCTTAATGAGGCTGACTAGCTTTAAGTATCCACATAAATCTATTAAGCGCATATTAATTAAATTAGCCACTAAGCTCTGTATATTAAAGGCTGAGTCCCAGAACTCGGCTTCGATCTGTAAGACACAACACCAATTCGTAATGATTAAGTATTTGTCTTGTAAAGTACGAGATACGGGGGTGGGGAGTTCGGGAAAATTCTATGGAATTCCGATAATTGAGACTAAGACTATGCAAAAGTTTTTGTATTTTTGTATTTGATACAAAGCTAGCAGGAGTTAGGAATGGAGTGACGATGAGATGTTTTAGCCACGTAATATCTAGTTTAAGCTAGCTCTAAGATTTCTAAGCATATGCAATATTTATACGCATAATATTTCTAAAAAAAAAAACAAAAAAAGCAAAACGCAGAAAAGATGAGACAAGCCTACATACATGGAAAATATAAAAGAAGATAATCAAAATTATACAAAAAACACAAAATTGATTTTTTATTTCTCCTTTGGTTTTAAACTCACATTTGTTGGTTGTGCAATCATCTAATTATTATTTTTAGTTTTGTGCAATAGTTCGCGAATTTATGTTTATCTTTCGTTTTTCGCCATCATTTAAACTACTTGAAACTTTGAAAAATCTACTAAAATAAGCGACATACATAATACTTTCCTATTTGTGAGACTGAATGAATTACTATATATACAATACTCGTAACTCATAGAAAAGAAATCCAAGCTCCATCAGCAGCCCCATCTTATAGAGGGTCTGCGAGGTGGACTCCACGGAAACCCAGACATTTCGATATATATTTTACCGAACCTTTTGTTTGAGCAAGCATTGTAATATATTACGATACGAATATGAATACTTCTAGGCATATAGATATATATTTATACAAAGCACACATACATACGTAGTCGTAGAGAGCTATAGCTATAGCTATTTATACATACGAACAACCAATGGCCCATGGTTAAAGCGCCCAACTTTGTACAGTAATTGAAATCTGTTTCAGGATTCAAGGAACGTGACGACACAACGTAAATTTAAATGGAGAATAAATGACTGCTTCTTAGTGTTATAAGTGACTCTGATTTAGGTCGAACACACTCACTCACACACACACACACACATACAGAGAAAAACACACATACACAAAAATGATTCAAGGATCAATTCTAGAAATCAAATCCAAATATATATTCCATTATATATTCAATAAGTCTATCGTATACCTTTATTGCAATCAATATTTCAAATGTATGAATCTATATAATTACAATTATCTATAGTTCAGCCCTATATAGATCATGTAGAGCCTTTGTTATACGTATGTATGTCCTATGAAATTGTTTCCCCATTCTCTCTCTCCCTCTCTCTCATATACACAAAATGTACAAAATTGGTTCTCATAAATAATTAAAAATTAGTAAAAAGAAACAACAAAAAACGCAGCGAATTTCATTTGCAATCAAAACGAAGCCCAATTAAAAAATGCAATTAAATGTAATCATTTTAACATTCGAGATGGAGATTGAGTTTCTGTTTGAACCCACTTGAAAAAATAAATGTTGATTTATACGAGCCTCAAGGTATATACACGCTTATATATCACTCACCTCTTATACCACAATAAACGAAATAATTGACTATATGCATATTTATACGCCAATTACATGCGAAAAATCTTAAGAGAAAGCATTGAAAAAAACCAAACCAAAATCGAGCAGAAAACAAGAATTATCTAATTATTTGAATGCAACTTAAATTCCTATTAATTATATATGAAATATCTCTATAAAATATCTCTAAAGAATCACAATTAATAACAGTACGAAAAGAATGAATAAATACAAAAATATTTCATACTAAAATCAATTGCTGCTTGAGTTAGGCGCAAAAAACGTGGCATACTTTTGGGGGATTTTACTTTCTCAACATTTTCTTTAACAATTAAGAGGATAGTTATGGATCGAACGATTTAGCTATTTTAGGTATAGTATATTCCACTGTTTATGCAACTAAATTATATGAAATTTGATTAAATTCAGTTCAGCTTATCGCGACTAAGAGCTCTTTGACGGTCTGTCACTGCAAATGGAAACATCAATCACATGTCAATCTACAATGAAAGTAGGGCACTTCAATGCTTACGCTCACATGTTAACCCCCCTGGACATGCAAATTGTATGCGTTTTACGCATAAAAGGATGGCAACAAAAAGAAAAACGTATCCTGATTATCGACGGGAAAACGAGGCGAGGAGGGAGACGAGGTGCCATATCGGGTCAAACGCGTGCTGTGCGGAAATGCCACATGCACATGGCTAAATGGAGCGAATGCATCCTACCATCTACACGTTTTCCTACACCCCAACGTGCAACCCACCCCCAGCGCTCTTTCATCTGCGATTTTGCATAGCATGCCGGGCTGGAATTTTCCTCATTTTCATGTCAGCCTTGATTTTATGTTTGGCAACGTTTTTATAGTTAAAGCCGATTACTTTCATGGCCATTGTGTCGACGCCCCCCGTCCACAATGCCCCGTCTGGATGTGCCTCGAACTGAACCTATCCTCGGACCCTCGGACAATGCCCGGCTGCACTTCCCCAAACTTCAATTGCATTCTCTGTGTGAATGCCAGGACGCCTTGTTAATCCTGTTCCAATTACGCACATGTGAGTGCCTGCCATTTCATCCCATCCCATTCCATCGCCTGCATCCCTAATGGGCACTTTCGCTCTCGCCGTGTCCTTTGTCCTTCTGGCCGGCTTTGTCCATCGACCACTGGCCATCGGATCGGAATCGGGATCGGGATCGGGATCGGGATTGGGACCGGCTCAGGGCAGCCAAAATATTGATTACAGACTGTGCGACGGCTGGCTCGAGCTGCATTGTTTTGGGTTCTTTAGCATTTATTTACTATTGATAAAAAATCAAACTGACCCTTATTGACCCCTCAAGCATTAACAGCACCCGCCCTCCTGGTTTTCTCATGGTTTTTTTCATCCAGTTTGGTCTTTGATTGGTTCATGTTACCTTTTTATTTGCGCTAGCTATTTTTTACATTAATATCACAACAAGTTTTTAAGCAGAAAATTATTATAATAAATATAAATAATAATAAAATATAATAATATAATCCAAATGTCCCAAAATAGATGCATTTTATTTTATAATTTTTTATTTGTCATGCATCTAAATATTTTTAGTAGGACTAGAATCCTAAAATTATCTTCAATTTGTCGTACTTATTTCTGTTATTTTTATAGAAATATTCTTTCAAATCCACCCATTCAAGCCACTCTCACAGCAAATCGATCTGGCTCTTGCCAAATTTACGAACCACAAAGTGTTCATCTGATGCCTCCCCTGTGCATTCGATCCTCGATACAGTTTCCGCCCTCGGATCCACTGTCATCAATGGCATTGGTCATCGATTCGGCATGCCAGCGTGGCACGTGCCGAAATTAATTGCTACAATCCGACGTCGCAGCTCGAAAAAGGGAGGAAGAGGCAGGACGAGCGTTCGCAAATATGTTGCACAATGCAGCCAGGGGGTGCATATTTCATATATCTGCCAGCAGCGAGGGGTTGAAATGCAACGAGGATTCACAGCTGCCCGGCACGCGACTGAAGCGAGGGTTGCAGCCCGCCAGTTGTGGTGCAGTTTTTTAGTGCAATTTTTTGGCAGTCACCAATGGAAATAGTTCGCTTTTTAGCGGCATCTTTTTTTAGAAAAGTGATCAGCCTATCAGAATAAGGCTGGGTTTGGGGTGATTAAGTATTTCATTTTATAAATTACATCTATTTGCACTTTTAGTGAAAAATGGAGTTGCAAATATTTGTTCTTAGAAAATAGACATTTTTACATAAATTAGTAGTTCTTTTAATGTTTAAAAGTTTTACACAATTTACAGCTTTATTTCAAAGGTAGTTCCAATTTGAATTTAAGTATTGTTGAGTTTAAAGTGTACGTGTTTACCTAAGGCACAAAGACAGCATGATCTAAAATTAATAGCTCAATTAATTAAAAATACTCATAAAAAACGTTAATTGAAACCTATTCAGTGTGGTTTGTATAACAGTTAAGCTTCTCAAGTATCCTGAAGTGCGCTGGTCTCACGCACTTTTCGAGTGCCCTACACAGATGCAGATACATCCGAATCGGAGTATGAATCCAAAAGTGTGCTCGGCATTTAGGGCCTATGGTCTATGGCTCGGCATAGATAAATTTGGCTCTCACTCCAGCGCGCTCTCTCTGCACGTTTTGCGATGCTTCTCCCCGCGATCGTCATGTAGATAGAGTATCTGTCAGATACATTTACGTGCCGAACTCAACTCAACTCAAACCGAAACGGGGCGAATTCACTCAACTCAGCTCGACAATTTTCACGCTCACTCACCGACACACCAACACAAACACCAATACACACACACACACACACACACACGAATATTATTTTCAAGATACTGAGCCAAATATTTTTTTCGGGCCTGCTGCGACCTTCCTAGAAATAGTCAAACGCAACGCGGAGTCAGTGTGACGAAGTGCGTCGTGCGCAGCGGCAGCGTTTTCCTAATTTCCCCTTCGGTGAAACCAAAAACAAAAAAAATTCGAGAAAGTGCTGTAGCTGTGTGAGTGCGGGCAGTGAAAGATACAGATACATTTACAGATACGGATCTTTGGCCACATGTCTGTGCGTTGGCTGGAAAACCATGCATTTGCAGTGAAGTTTTGAGCAACATTGAATTTTCGAGCGAAAAATCAAACAATTTAAGTATATTCCAATTTAAAATCAAAAATTTAAAAACACAAGAAGTCAGCATGGAAAACATACAGTTGGAAAATGGCTTGGACAGGAGGACCAGCAGCCAGAGTTCCACTTCATCAGGTTTGTTTAGAATATGGAGTAGAGTGAAACTAATTTCCAACTAATGCATGAACGTCACACATTCCCCGTTGCCACCACAACCCACAACAAACGTGTTTTGTGTTCCAAAAAAAGCGACAACAAATTTCAATAGGAAATCTTATCAAACTGATTGCTGATTGGCTGTGCGATCGCCCTAATATTTGGTTTCTGTTTTTGTCTGCCTTTTTTTTTTGTTTTTATATACTGCGCAGTTCTTTATTCGCTGGCGTGTGTTTTTCACGGTTTCTGTTGTGTTTTTGCCATTCGTTGATTTGATTTTTTATTGGCAATTTGGTTGGGGGGAGGGGGTTTCTATATACAGAGCTAGAGGTGTCATCAACCCCCGAACGTTGACCGACTTACCATCACACGTTGATCAAGGACACAGTACGGCCAGTTGAGGATTATCATCGCCTCAGTGCATTTGAGGCGTTAGATCTGCGCGATTTACAAGGCGAATTGAATGGGGAAACCAGTTTGCGACTTACCTATAAGAAAAGAAAAGGGAAACCAAGCTGGCCAAAAAGGATAATCGTGTAATGGTGGTGGTTTGGCCAAACTGAAAGATTTTCATTCAATTAGGTTTCTTATCAGACGCAAACGAAATTTCCAAGATCTCAAAAGTCCATTCACGTTCGCGCTGGAAATGAGTAAGAAAATTGCTCGAACAGGCCGACCTAGAAATGACAGCAACCCCCGAAAATGAAAATTTCGTTTTCAGATAAGCCAGAGAAGCATGTGAATGCATTCCGAGTATCTGGGCATCTAGGCACTTAGGCATTGCGGCATCTAGGCGATACTACGAGTACTCGAGTACTCCGAATACTAGGGCACATTTCGAGAAATAGATAAGCTGCCAGCGAAATGGGAGCGAGCGCAGTGAAAACAATTTATGAATGAATGAATGAGCCAGTTCAAATAGATGGGCGTGTGTGCGAGTGTGAGTGTGTGTGTGAGTGAGATGAGCCCCTGCTTAGATAATGGAATGAATACGCCGCTCCGCCGCTCGTTCAGTTCTTTCCAAAATATTTCTTATAATAACAACGAAACCTGTTTTCTGCTCTCAAATGGGAGTTGGGCTGGGGACGTGGAGGGCTAAAGAATCGTCGTGGTGAGAGGGCAGGGGCAGGAGAACCTAACCCAAGTTGAACTTGCCTCGCGGCAAATGGGGCAAGGACACGCTGAATGTTGTTCAGCTGCCTAACCGCCGCTTGGTCATTTGAATAACAAAACCTTGAGGAGAGGCATTCCCAGACAGGATAACGAATTGGACTCCGCACTCATGTTTCCTTCTCTCTTCCCTCCAGCGAATCCTGTAAATCCTGCGAGTCCCGCCGAGGAATGCGGCTGTGTGCGAGTGGGCAAATGCAAGTGGTTCAATGTGGCCAAGGGATGGGGCTTCCTTACCCCCAACGACGGCGGCCAGGAGGTGTTCGTCCATCAGGTGGGTAATCTTTGTTCTTAAGAAAAAACACAGCTAAATAGAATGTTATTAGTTTTTGTTCCTGTAGCCTAGTTGCTGCCTTGATAACGGTTGGATTATCTGTGTAATTATTAAATTATGTTATATAAACACCCTTTTAGAGCGTCATCCAGATGTCCGGTTTCCGATCCCTGGGCGAGCAGGAGGAGGTGGAGTTCGAGTGCCAGCGCACGTCGCGCGGTCTGGAGGCCACCAGGGTGTCCAGCAGGCATGGCGGCAGCTGTCAAGGCAGCACCTACAGGCCACGAATGTGAGTTCGCACCCAAATCCTTTGACTAATTTTCACCACCCACCTATCCACCAAACAACCAACAGAAATCGCAGGACTCGTCGCATGCGCTGCTATAACTGCGGCGAATTCGCCAACCACATTGCCTCCGAATGCGCTTTGGGTCCTCAGCCGAAGCGCTGTCATCGCTGCCGTGGAGAAGACCATCTCCACGCCGACTGCCCGCACAGAAATAAGGTAAGTGCTAACCTAGGATTGCCCAGCCTAACTAAGGACTAAGCATCTCATCCTTTTGCAGACCCAAAGCCACAGTAACAGCAATAGCAACAGCAACAACAGCAGCAGCAGTGGAGCCCAAGAGAAGAGCGAGGAGGCCACCTAGGAAGTTGTAGGAGTCCTTGGACCATGGAAGTTACAAACTTCGTTGACAAGTACAAAATGGAAATCTAAGAAAAGAGAAAAAACACGCATCAAATCAAACAAACCCACGTACAACAAAACTAGCTACTACACTTAGATATTAGCGGGTAGAGACGCAACCCGGCATAACGATCCTATCCTAAGTTTATTCTCTATTTTTATATTACTTTCTAGGAACCATAGTTACTAAGGTTTTTCACTAGAGTACAAGTAAACGAACTAAGCTAGTTAGAGAAGAGCATTCGTTAGTTTGCTTTTGGAAATCGGAGCTTTTGCAACCTGGGGGGCAAACTTAAAGCTCTGGGCTGATAAGAAAGTCCTGGTCGCGAGTCACGTGGCCACTGACAACAATGGAGCTTTCCTTGGGGCAACAACAAACGGCTAGAAAAGGCATCACCATGAAAACGCAGAATCACTGTAAGCTTGGAAACCTGAAACCCGACCCACTCGCCACCCACCACCCCCTGAAAGTGAAACAGAGTGAGCAGCAGCAACAACAAATGGATTGGGCGAGGACATGGCCAGGAGAAGAAGGGAAAGGGAAAGTCCTGCCTTTTTTGTTCTCTCTCATTTTGCCTCTTTGCCTCTCTGCCACTTTGTGCCACTCTGCCTCTTGGCTCCTGGCCCTTTGGCTGTTTTTGTTGTGGTTTAGTTTGCAACATTTTGTTCGGGCTCGCGCTCTCTCTCGCGATTTTTGTCCTTCGCCAAGGAAGCAGGAGCAGGATACCCAAAAGGATGCAACTAAGGCCAGTGTCGAGCTCAGTCTCAGTTGATCTCTGCCAGAGAATTGTTGTGTGCAACGCGGCGGAATTTACATTTACAACATTTTAACACAGAAAAATATGAAAAACCCAAAATAAAAAGAACACTCCAGTCAAATCATCAAAACTTAACCAAAAACAATAACTTAGACAACTAAAAGAATTTCAACAAAGTTAACAAAGCGTTTCAGCAACAAATTTTCAAAAAAAACAAAACCAACAAATCCCAAAACCAAAAAATTACATTAAAAAAATTAAAATTACACAAAAATAAACGCAAAACGTTTGTACAATTCATTTTTTTTGCATAAAAAGAAAAGTTTTTCAACGCATAAGATATACAAATATGGAAACAAAAAATGCTGGCGAAAACTAAGAGTTCAAGGTTAAGAGAAAATGAGTAAATTACCTTTTCTAACTGGGCAAATAATAATAAAGCATCAGCATCCGCTGGCAAAAACAATAACAATAACAATGGCAGCGTCAACGTCATCGCATATTCATTTGGGCCAAACCGCACACTCGTACACACACACACACACTTGAGCACAACAAGACCAACACACCCAGAGGCACACAAGCACAAGCACACACACACACACACATACACTGGGAATTTACAACCAGATTTACATGGGGAGCGCCTGTTATGTAATATCCTCCTTCTGACGCTGTCTCCTGTCATGTTCCAAGTCCTTGTTCCTTGTTCCCTGTCCCCATTTCTCCATTTCCCGATTCTCGCGTACGTGTGTGTGCTGAGTGTGTGTGTGTGTGTGTTTTGGGGGTGTGGCATGGCATGCACCTAGGATTTGCTGGCCCTACGGGTGCTAATTTGATTTAACTCGCTGCATGGGCACGGCATTGAGACTTCGCTGCGAAGGACGAAGGACACTGGCCGCCCAACCCAGCTAGCGATTGGTAAATCATAAAAATAGGGACGCGCCAAGGTGTGTCTGCACCGCGTGCCATTTTTGCCATTTTTATGCCATGCAAATCGAGGCCATAACAAAAACACACATACACACGAGTACATATTACGCATACGCCGCGTACGCCTCGATGATGGGATGATGATGATGACTGGGAAGCAAAGAAGTTATTGGGCTGGGCCTAATTAACGAATGTGTGTCATAATGCGACAGGCGTTAGTAGGTCAAGTAGATGCGATGCTGGTCGGTTGGAGGTCGCCGCAGGTTCGTTTGGGGGAAAAGCTCTGGCCAAAAGGGCAACCCGAGGACGAGGACGGGAACGGGAACGAGGTGAGATGAGTCGCGTTTTTGGAGAGCAAACTGGGCGACAAGCGAATGCGAGTGCCAGTGTGAATGTGAGTGTGAGTGTGAGTGCGAGTAAATAAATAGATGGGCGTTTCTGGCCATTCAGGCATTATTGCACATTCGACCCGTGGACTAGGGTTTAGCATAATCCCTTACTCGCATTTCAATTATATTGCATTTTTATAAATTCTCAATGTTTTCCATTCAATATTTATCTCTCTGACTGTCGTTTGCACCACACTTTCACTTTCCCTTTTTTACTTTACCTCACCCACATTGCGATTTGTACTCGAATTAATGTTTTTCACTCCCTATTCTTGCACAGGCAAATGTAAGAATATATCTGTACTCTGTAACTGGCATGATTCCAACTAAGGAAAATGAAAACTCTAACCCAAATCAATTAATCTAAATAATTCTCAAACGGTTTAAAGTTCCAACAACACAATGTACAAAGTCTAAACATGTTTAAAACTCCTACTTAAACTAAAAACTAAACCGATATCAAGGACACTTCAGTTCAAGTGCTAAATCCATAAGGAAACATCACTAATTCTTCCAAATAAACTAAGAAAAGGTAAGTGCCTGCGGAATTTGTTTTTAATTTATAATTGTTTAGTTTATTCTTACCATTCTGAGTGTTACAATTTACTATTAATGCAATCTTTTGAGCACCACTTTCCACTTGAATGAAGTAGTTCAATTAAATCATATTATTGTACATGCTAAACATTGCTTAGGGAGATCGACTCCACAACGAAATTAACTATAAAGGCAACTTTTCCACGGCCAAATTCCATGCGGGTAGTCCGCGGCACACGTAAATGCAGCAGTTGTAGATATTCGGTTCCACTTTTCCTTGCTGTACCAGAGATAAGATCGAGCAAAGACTTCCGAGGTGGTAGTTGGGTTGTTCGTCCATCGTGGGCGTGGTTTCCTCTTTTCCTAAAATAAAAGGAAAATAAGGGTTATTAGTAGCAGTCAAAGGCATCAACGTGAATACTGAGAAAATCTTTAATAAGTCAGTTAAGTATAATATCAAAGTAAGGACTAACCTTTTATAATGCCATTTTTAAGCCAGGACACGCGATCAATATGTGTCCATGGCATCACTTTGTTATCTCCGGGGGCCAACCAAAGACTCAGTATTGTCACCGAAACTGTATCCATATTGCCATCCAAGGCGGGCATGAGAGTGCCCACCACCGAAGGACAGAGAGCGCCGTGGTAATAATCATGAGCTCCATATAATGCGCTGTACAGGCCCGTGCCCAACATGCGTGTAGAGTCGCAACCAAATAGAAAAACCACGCTGCGAACCCGAGACCGGCAAATTATGCGACCGTTGACGTACTGCAGCCCAGAACCGTGACCTGCGTAACTAAAATGAAAGCCATAAGCATTAGAATGTCATTGTTACCTTGCAATCATGTCTTACACAAAGCAATCCGCTTGGAGGGCCTGTTTCACTATCACCTCCTCGTTGGGCACGGTTTCAAAAAGATGCTGCCACTGGGAAAGCCAGTACTCAAAGAAGCTGCGTAGTCTGCGGCCGGAGTTGACCAAATCCGCATCTGGGTTTATTACACACATGCCACGTTTAATATTTGTTGTGTAGTAGCCATGCTTTATGTTTGATTTGTGGTTCTGGAACAAGCGCCATAGGCAGTGCAGTGATTTGACGCGGGAGAATTCCTGGACGGTGACTAGTTGTTCCCAATGGAGGTGGTCTAGTCGCTAAACAACACAAATAATATAAGTAAAATCAAGTATGGTATAAAAGTTCGAATGCACTACCTCATCGACCACCAGGATGATGGGAAATCTTCTGCTTGCCAGAGGTTGGCGCTCCTCCACTTCTGTCCAGTCACTGGCCAAGCCCTTGAGCAAGTCATACGCCGACTGGATCTCGTTTTCGTTGCTGGACAGTTCATAGCAGATTAGTTTGAGATCTGCGGCGCTCAGTCGATTGGCATGCAGAGCCGCTTGGGAAAGCAAAACACGTTGGTGGGAACCCCATTGATTGACTAGACAGAAATCGTCAACACGAGTGTAGGTGGTATTGGTTTGTTTTTGGACAACAGTGCAGTCATATCTCTTGCCAAAGAACAGAAAGGAATAGGGAGATATAATGTCCCGAAAGTCAGCGATAAGTTTCTGAAAGACGTAGCTTTATGATAATAAGAAACGTTGATATAATGGTTAGAACTTACGTGCAGAAATGTGTCAAAAGCATTCAGCTCCTCCCAATACTTCTGCTTAGCCTCTTTACCTTTCATGTTAAGCGGATCCACGGTTACCACGCGCCTAAATCTTTCCACCAGAGTGCTGTACTCCCGATAGAGATTGACCATATTTTCGCTGGAAATTCTCAGGCAAATCGGTCCCAGTTGGGGACTTCTGCAGTGTCGGAGCAAAGTGAGATATATTGCTCCATCGCTGGCAATTATCTCATTGAAAACAGAGTAGGTGGTGGCGGGATTGAAGCTCTTGCAGAGCTGGACGACACACCACTCTTGGGGCAAACTATTACATTTATCTGTGATGCGAGTTAGACCTTCAGTAGGATCCTGCACGTCCTCCAGAAAGTCCAGGTACTCCGGTATTTCGTTACTTGTCTTTTTTGGCGGTTTCTCCTGCTCCATTCGCTGGAGATACTTGATGATGTTCTGCAGAAATTTTTTGCTAAGGATTATGTTATTAACGAGTTTTATAAGAGTTAAGATATACAACCTTTTGTAGTCCTGTTTCTCCAGTTTAGAGGCGGATTTGATCAGCTCCTCTGTGGTGGGACGCTGATTCTCCAGTTCCGCCGATTCGGTAAGGTAACGCAGATCGGTGGACTGGAACTGGGCCTTAACCTGGTAGTAAATTGAGTGCTCCACATTGCCATTGCGATATTCCTCATCAGCGCGCAGTAAATTGTATTCTGTGGAAGAAACATTCGCACGTCGTAAGGTTGCAGTGGGAATTCCGCAATTTCTGCGTGTCTATATAGTTACCCTTTGCCTCGGGGCCTACATCCGCACTGGTGAAACCGGTCAGCACCTCAGCCTCACCACCGGTTTCCAGCATTTCCTTGTATTTATTTAATTGTTTATTTTCAAACTCGAGTCCGCAAATTCGCTACTCCTCTGCGACCGATAACGATAGATGCGTCGTAGCGTTTACCAACACTGAGCTATCGATAGGCGATGTGCGATAGGAAACCAGTTCACTGTGTGGTATTTTCTTATACTTTTTTTTTGAATTTCGCGGTTTTAATCACGAAATGCATTGTACCTAATATTAGTTTAATTCGTTATTTTGAACAATAAATAAATAAATGAGATGTTAGATAAATAATTATATTTATTTATCTGCAAGCAATTTATGTACGCAATAAAAACACAGTACTAATTACTGAAAACTTTTTCCTTTACGACCACAGTTTAATGATTTTGAAGTAATTACAAATTTTATAAAATATGATGAGTAATAAACTATAATAAGGTTACGATTAAGACAGAATAGCTTTTGGTACAATCGTTTTTCATTTTTTTTTTCTGACAGCAAAAAGCTTTTTGCCTTGTTGATGTTTGTGGCCGTTCATTCATAAAAACATGAATCGAGATGAAAAGGTGCAAGAGATTGCAGGTTGGCCGGAAAACAGATGTTAGGGTTGCCACGCCACCTAAATAAGGATGAGCAGCGGAAGCTGCGCAGCAACCACACCCTCTCAAAAAGGAGCCCCGATATCATTAATATTTTTTAAGGTGTTTTAGAGGCTGATTAAACTATATTTCGTCTTTTTATTTTATCAGTTACAGTATTATTCATTTCTGAGGGTTAACCTTTCGTCTTTAATGCCCTTTAATTTTTGGCAACTCTAAACCACACCCTCTAGTTGCCCTAAAAATCTTACGCAACAACAAAAGCCAAGTACACACATACATATAGACGGCCAATTATTGCATTTGTGAGCCAAGACAACAATATAATCTTTTTAATTTTTGGTTAACTCTTAAGCTGCTATTTTTTGTTGATTCTGAAATTTTTGTTTAAGACTTTGTGACGTACTTCTGGAGCGCTGCTGCTGCCTCTGCCGACGTCAGCTGCAAAATGCAGTTTTCTGATGAAAGCAAGCCAGAGATAACGGTTTTTAACCGATATGAGTGGGCGGTGCGAGCTTTTATGCCACGCCTATTTCTGAATATGCTATTTAATCATTTCTTGGGAAATAAAATGAATTTTTAACTATATTCTCGCTGAAACATTAGTTAAACCTTTTAAAACTATAAAGTGCATGCGGCTAGAGCGAGTAATTACCGTTAGAGAAGCTGCAGCTGGTCGCTGTCTTAACTCAACGAAAGCTTCGTTAAATATTGAATTGGCGCAGGGGCATTGGGTCTTTGCCTCTCTTATGTTTCGCCTCTGCCTCAGCTGCGGCCGCTGCCACTGCCGACGGTGACAGCGGCGCCGGCGTCAGCATCCTTTCTACTTATTAATTTTGATGTTGCTTTTCACTTTTACTTTGTCGGGAAACGTGCTGTTCAAGAACTTTTGCCTGGTGGGCCAGTGTTGGAAAATAGAGGCGAGCTGGGCTTGATCCTTTAATCGGGAAAATCTCACTTGATTGGCATGATGGCAAAATGAAAAGGCACCACCAACCCCCCTACACCATTAAATCAAACCTATCACCAAACCCCCTTTAAATTCACCGTCCTTTATTCATTATGTTTTTGTTGGCTGCATTATTGATGTCGCTAACTCGGCACGTTCGTTGTCCTTTCCGCCTAGCAAATTATAACATTAATATTACATTAACACACACGTACCACCGAGTCACACACACACACTCACACACACACATGTGCATTGGGGAGACATTAAAACTTTCGCACACAGCCAGCACATGTAACGAAAGGCCAAAAACAACAAGAGCAGAGCCACCCCAAAAACAAAAAAACAAAAAACAACAAGAAAATAGCGAGAGTGTGTGTGTGTGTGGCACACATTCCAACAGTTGCAGCGACGCCGCGGTCGACTGCGCAGTCGGCGTCGCAGCATCCCTCTGCATTTGAGCGACTCAAAACGAATTTCGAAGTCGACGTCGACGGTTGTGTTTTGTCGCTTTTTTCTTGCTTCCAAAGAATACTAATCTAAACAAAATAAAGCTTTTAACTAGAACCATAAAAAAATAGTAAATAACTAAGTAAATAACCAAGCTAAAATAATAACGAAAACCCAGAGAAACCGTCAATTGAAAAAGCGGAAAAAGTGTAGCATACTTTTCAGCCCCAGTGGAAAAAACGCCCACGAGGCAGACGAAAATGAATTAATCACGTAAAATTCAAGTAACAAACATTTCGCAACAAGAAAAGACATTTAAGTAAATTAAGGTGTGGTGATTTATGCAACTTTTTTGAGGCACACACGCAGCGAAAAGAGAGGAGTGAAGGGGGGGGTGTTGAAGCCACTGCACATACCTCTAAGCTAAGCCCACACACACACACACATACACAATCTCACAAGAAGAGAAGCAGGAGCAGAGGCAGGCGAAGAAGAAGAAGAAGCGGAGGCTGAGGGCATACAAAATAAAGGATAACGACGGAAAACCAAGAAAGAAATCGAAATTAAAATATAAGCCTGTGGGAGAAGGAAGAGCAGCGGAGGAGTGGAGGAGGAGGAGGAGGGGCAGCAATTTTCGGCTGTCGCTGTAATTCGACGCTCATCTCCTGCTCTACTTTGCTCTCTTTCTCCGCTCTTGCCTACTTTCTCTTCTCGCCACTGCTCTGCTATGCTCTCCCGTTTCGTCAAGTGAAAACATTTCGTTTGGGCTTCGTCAAGTTTTGTAGGTATTTTGGCTACACGAAAATACCCAGCGCCTTCATCCTGCTCGATTTCGTGGCGAAAAACGGAATAACTCCTTATTTCCAGCCGAAAATCCCACTCAGACGCACCGAAAATTCCTAAAAATAAAGTGAAAAGTGATCATTTAATAATTAAAGAAATTGGTTTCGATAACATACGAAAAACGCAGGCCAAAAACGAACTATTTTTCGGTGGGCCGCAAAAGGCGTTGCCAAATCACAGGCCCCAGGCTAAAACAACAAATCTGCAACTAAATTTTAAACTGAATCCTAAACGCAGGCACTAAAGCAAGGGGAAACCCTTAACAACAAAAGATAAAATCAACTAAGATATACAAAAAGTTAATCATACGCACCGTTAATAAGCACCAAGTGAAAAACTGACTAAAGGAAAACGCAGAGCAAAAATAAAGGACAAACAAAGGAGTAAAACTCTCCAGAGAAGGAGCCAAAAGCATCAGCATCAGCAAAGAACATTCTGCTGCATAAATAATACACTCGACATACGTATACGCCATATAGGCCAGGACATACCAGCAGGATATACCACACACACGCACACACAACGCACTCACACATACGGACGGGCAGGACGTGCTCCTGTTCTATTATTTAACTGCTTTCAACGTCAGCAGCACGTTCAACCCGACGAAAGTCGATTGAAAGCCGCCTTTCAACGGACCCAGCATCCCTCTCTCAGCAAGCACAAAAACTAAACGGAAAACGAGAGAGAGTGAAACACACAGCGTGTGTGTGTGCCAGTGTGTGTGTTCGCGACAGCAGGAGCGACGTCAACGTCAATCCGCTCAATATTTATACATTGAACCGAGTCTCCAGGCCCACGAGTCTTGCGGCCCTCACAACGCAGACGCTCCTGTTCCTCCGCTGGGGCCCAAAATAAATAACATCTGACAGCTGCCCAGAGTCCTGAATTCTGAATTCTGAATTCGGAGTCCTGCAAGAGCCATCAGCGGGTAGGGACGCTAAAAAGAAGCGGAGACCGAGCGTGTGGCAATACGATTTGCCCTAGGAAAACATCAACCAAACTGAACGCGATCCTAAAACGAAAACAAAACAATGGGCGCCAAGGAAAGTGTCGAGGCAGCCGCCAAAATGAACGCCGATGGTTGGGGCCATGTGGAGGTGTGTATTATTTATAAAAAGCAAAGCAAACAAACTAATAACACATTCATAAATTTCCAAGGCACCAAATGATATGCTCAGACCTATTAGTCTTACTCATAAAGTGGGTTTTATTAATGAGTTATTGTAGTAAATTTAACATTCGGGCTTAGTTTTTGTGATAGGTTCTGATTTATAAACCAAAATATGCATAACTTTACAAAGTAATATATAATTGCTGATTTATTTTTTCAACTCTTAAGACTACATAAAATAGACCCCCATTTTATCAACCACTTGATGATCCCTTTCGATATGTCGCTCATCGCATCAAAGTGTGTCAGACCGACGATCCCAATTGCAAGTTTAATGAGGGCGCAGAGTGGTGAGAGTTGATTGATTTAAAAATAAATTAGACAACAACACGTGCGGCAAGCACGCGAACTGAGAGCCTAACCGCGCAGACAGTTCCATTTTCCGAGTGTTTTCCCATTTTCCTCTTTTCATTTTCATTTTCATTTTCATTTGTATTCCCATGACCACTCCGGATTCCCGTTCACGTTCCCATGCCCATTGTCGCATGGTGGTCCACTTGGTGATCGCATGTGCACATGTTGCTCGACCATATCTGATCTCTCAAAGATCTCATCTCTCGAGCGGCCGGAGAGCTTGGATACAAACAGATGTGTATGTGGGCGGTATGTGGCGCTCTTGAGACGCCAAGAGATCGGAAAAAAGAGATGAAAATTCGTTTTGATTTCGATTTTCTTGCGAGTAAGTCAGCCAGTCAGCCAGTCAGTCAGTTGAGTTTGCGGCGTGCATTTGTGATGTTGTTTTGGGCCTTTTCAAGAGCTCGTCAGCCCCGATCCGTAAACCGCAATTCGAATCGCTTCGAAGCCGGCAACTGAATGGCCAAAACCGATTCATAAGTAACAACAAACAGGTGTCCGTGTGTCTCGCCCTCTGGTTCAAATCGATGTAAACAAAAATAGCTATATAATCGTACTAAATCACCTAAAATATATATCGCTATCATGTGCTTCGGTGCCAGTGAACAAGAAGTCTGGTCGACATATGGGCCAGTCTGGGGAATATTTATAAAATCTAATCCACATAAAAATAAATTTTGCTCCAACTCACCTCCGATTTTGCGTCCGCTGGGGGAGTGCAATTTGTATGCGGCCGAGGTGTCCAAGAAAATCAAACGTGAAAAACTTCAAAGCACATTTTCCGCTTTTCATCGTTTTGGCTTGGGTTATGCATCGCTTTTGTTTTTGACACCTACACAACTTTTGTGGCAACTGAAGGGGGAAATATTGCTGCACCAGCGTTCGCACCTCTTTGGCTGACTTGATGATAATAA
The DNA here is from genome assembly GCF_016746245.2 of Drosophila santomea. Lineage (NCBI taxonomy): Eukaryota > Metazoa > Arthropoda > Insecta > Diptera > Drosophilidae > Drosophila > Drosophila santomea. The sequence goes on from NC_053018.2 coordinate 6,324,655, forward strand.
ACTGCGGCGTGGGTTGCTTCAACAGTTTAATCTCACTGAATCGAGCAGCCAGAGACCTGAAACTTGTTGTGCGGCCTCCGTTGCAGATATTTCGAGTCTTTCTCAAGTTTATTGCAGCTTAAAGATGTTATTTAACACACTTCTTTAACGTCCCACTGCGTTTATATCGCTCGCCTTAGGGCTATATAAAATTCAAAAGAGTGTAGAGCATAGTTTGAAATTGTATCTGGAGATACTTACGTTTTAGTACTATATATTTCTAACAGTATATAGATTGCAGTTGAAGAACCTTTTCGATTAATTTTTTTATTCATTTATATCTTTCAATCTCTTTCAGCGATCGAGTCGCTACCACAACCATCGGCACAACCAGCGCTCACAGTCGCTGAATCGCGGACAGGCGCTCTCGCAGGCGGACGTGAGCGGCATGTGGTGACATCGGGGTGCCTCTGGTAAAGGTGAGCACATGGTCCCAGCCCAATCCCCACCAGAAACTAATACAAAACCCATAAACATTTTGCAGGATCTGCGGCAAGCTGCGCCAACTGCGCCATGGGTAACAAACTGAGCTGCTCCTGTGCCCCGCTGATGCGCAAGGCCTATCGCTATGAGGATTCACCCTGGCAAAGTTCCCGTCGTCGCGATGGCCATCTATTGAGGTGGGTTATGGTCCTAGCTATCGGAACAGTTCCACGATTATAGCCCGACTTTGTTTATATGTTAACTGACTGCCGAAAACGAGGGCTCCAAACAACCAACGCCACTACCAACAACTGAACCACAATTGAATTCGCTCTTTCGATAGCTTGTTTCAAACCAACTAATTGTTTCTTCTTCTGGTTTTTCTTTCTTTCACCAAAAAAAAAAAAAAAAATAACTCAATACAATTTACCAACTTACGACAAAATCAAAACAAATATACAACTCAAACCACAAAAAAAAAAACACAAAACAAATTGATGCGGCCAAACCTCCAAACCACCACAACAACTACAAATGTATCCTGCTTCAACTTTTCCTTCCTACCTCCGACTGCAACTACAACTACAACTACAACTATAACAACAACAAAATGTGTTCCTTTGTTTGTTTTTACCAATATTCTCCTCTCCAAACCCGAAAACCAAAAATGTAACAATTGTGCACCAAAACTAAAACCAAATTCGAATCCGGAATCGAATCTCGAAACGACCCACCTCAAAAAACCAACTAACAACTACCAAACCATTGCTGAAAACTTAATTAACCAACAATAGTTCGTTCAGGTTGTGGGCAGAGGTCTTCCATGTGTCAGCCAGCGGAGCCGGCACCGTCAAATGGCAACAAGTGTCCGAGGATTTGGTTCCTGTGAACATCACCTGCATTCAGGACTCGCCCGAGTGCATCTTTCACATCACCGCGTACAACAGTCAGGTGGACAAGATACTCGACGTGAGACTTGTGCAGCCAGGTGAGTGCACATTGCTTGATTAACTTATTGCAACATTCCCAATCCAAATACCACCCTCCCACACTTTGTAGGTACACGCATTGGCCAGGCATCGGAGTGCTTCGTTTACTGGAAGGATCCCATGACCAACGACACCTGGGGCCTCAACTTCACCTCGCCCATCGATGCCAAGCAATTCCGCGAGTGCTGTGTAAGTATTCTCTTACGGTCTGGCAAAGCAAACATTTTCGCATAGCGACGACAACAACAACCATGCCAAAAACCCCAAAAAAAAAAATCTATATATTTGAAAAACAAAAACAGCCAAAGAAAAACCAAAAAAAAAAAAATGTTATATATATCTGCATATGAAAATTAATTCAAAACCAACCTCAACCGATATACCGATACCGAAAAAATAAACCTCAGCCACCCCCACAACTAAAACAGCAACACTAACAGAGTTCGGGCGGCGAGCTGTAATCATGCCCGCCAGCTGGAGCACTCAGCTGAGCCACCAACCCCGAACCACTGCCAAAACCAGAACCACCAGAGCCACCAGAACCACCAATACCACCAGAACTACCAGAACCACCAGTACCACCAGAACCACCAGTACCACCAGACCCACCAGACCCACCAGAACCAAGCCAAAAAACCGAACCAACCACCCACAAAACACTCATGACACTCACTCACTCACACACAGAGACTAACACTAGAAAAAACACTAAGAGAACCAAGGTGGCGACCAAGATGGTGACGATTAAAATGATAACGATTATGATTATGATTATGACGTTGATGTTGATGCTGCCGCTGACGACGATAATAATGAGAATAATGATTATGATGGTTACGAGACAGTTGATGTTTGCTTTGCATATAAAACCCATCTCTCTAGCTGCTATGTACTCTAAATATCCACCATCAATCTCAAGGTTCAGTGCCGCAAACACTCGAACAATCTGAAGATGAAATCATAATTAAGCTCTTCATTCGCTCACTATCACCGCAGAGTCACGGTCACTGTCATAGTCACAGTCACGAACTGCGTTTATGCCAATCACGAAATAATTCATTTGCAAATTTCCAATTGACCATGGAATGTCTATAACATCCAAATGATTACAAATGTCTTTTACTTTTGACAGTTTAAATTTTATTCAACATTTTTGAAAAAGAATTTTAGAAATATGACTATTTAAGTCTAGCGACTTTTGAATAAAAATCTAAATAAAAGGTTTCTAAACGTAACCTTTAAAATCCTTAACAATATTAGTAAAATCGACTTTGCATAAACACAGTTACTATCACCGTCACAGTGAATACCCCTGCATACCTAAAACTCTCAAAAATACTCACTTTTACATAACTCGTCCTTGTACTCGCTAATTAGTTGAAAACCCTGACGATTTGAAAAATTTTGGCTCACTGAAAATTTAAGACAAGTTTTTCGTTACATTCCCAAATTTTGTATTGAGTTGTATGTGAAAGTTTTGCGTTTTTCGTTTTCTAGTTTATGCTCATTGAGAAATTTGGCCAAGTAAAGTATAATCGTAGTATTTATATAGACACGCTCACACACATGAACACACAACACGCATACAGAGACATGTACCTGAAAAAAAACATATCAACGTAGTCAGAAATTGAGAAAAATACGATAAAAAATATTAAAAGCAAAGAGAAATTTCTGTCCGCTTCAAAAGCCCCCGATCCTAGAAGAATTTCAAAACTCCAAAAATGTATATAACCCATCATTCATTATGGACTTTACATATAAATTGTATAAATTCCCTAGAGTAAGCTAGTCAAAAACTGATAATAAGTTCAGCTACACTTTACCCCCCTGTGGTACTTAATTTCTGACCTACTCACTCATGAAGCTATCATCTGATCAAATACATTTCAAACTGAAACTAGAACTCATCGATGAACACACTTATCATACGCCTATTAATATATAGATTCTAGTATAATGTAGTCAGACATAAACTATCTGGACTAGCCAAGTCTAATAATTGTTTCGTTTTCTTTTCTTACTTTGCGCATCATTTGTTGCAGGTGTCTTACATTGTAAAAAAATACGTTAGTATCGCTTCATACTATTTCTTTTCCACTGTGTACAGTGTACATCCAACACAGTCACACACCACTGAATAATTCTTCTTTCACCTAAGTGTCGTTTGATCGCCGAAAAAGATTATTACTTTAATAACAATAATATACATGTAAAAGTTTACAAACCCCTTTAAACGAATATCTCTGTTCAATCCGCAATGTCGGGCATGTATGTAAGATCCTTTCATAAGTGTTTTTCACACCACAACAACCACATACTGAGTGTCGTAATTGTTGTAAACTTTTCTGCTCTATGTGTCCACCCACCCACAAGGCCACCCAACTAACGCCAACACCACCAACACCACCACCATCCACCAGCCCTCAGTTTTCCACCCACTCTCGTTTTCACTATCAGTGTTCAGAATTCTCACCTGAAGTTCCCGGTCCTAGGACTCATTTGTAAATGTGATTCATCCAAGTGCAAAGATGAACAACGAAAACTATCCGATAACACTGAACGCAGACAGACACACGCCACATACACACACACATACACACACACACTAAAATTTGTTAAATGTATTTATATTATATATTCTTTCATTTCTTTTTCTCTCTTCTAATCATTTTTCGAAATCATTGTCGAAACACGCCAAACCTCAAAAACTATAAATCCTTCGAAATATTTCATTTTTAATGCATTTCATTTCGTACTTCAATTCGAAACATTTTCAAAAACTAACGATACCAAAATGCAAAAAAAAAAACGACGGATGTTTCTTTCGAAATTTATGAATGATAAACACTCAACTCCAACAAACAACAAACAAAACTCAACAACAACTCAACTACAATAACAATACCTCAAAAAAAAAAATGCCCCCAAATAAAAACATTCTGAATGTACACCTCGATTCTATATGAAATCTATTCTATATATGAAACCCTCGTTTCCCCTACTTCGAAATGCTTTAATTATCTAACAATCATTTTATTTAACTACTCTCTAAATATATAATTATGTATGAATATATTTTCAAATCGATTCGTTTGCATTTTACGTGTGCCACAAAACCAAAAAAAAACTGAAAAAACCCAAAACTAAATTTCCGATAATAACTGGAATGCAAATGTTTGAAAAATGTCTGTAAATTAAATATTGAAAATTCGAACGCAATGATGATCGATAAACAATGTAAATAACTGTGGAATCGTACAAATGAAAATGCAAAAGAAAAACGCAAAACGCTTTAAAACAATCGCACGTATCCTCTACTACAATACCGTTACCTATCCCCTACAATCCGTTTCCGACGAGCCCTAATCCGATCCCCCCCCAATCCCGAGAATCCTGATCCATCCTCCCCCAATCCAAGATCCCATGCAAGTGGGCGGTTTACGAATCGAAGCAATTTTCAAAAATCCAAATCAGCATCACTCCAGTGACAGCTAGATTTGATAGTTAGGAACCAGCAGTAGTTGAAGATATAGTATATACTTATATATATTCTTGGAGCATCATTTATAGCCTCGAAGGCGGCTTCCATGGAGGTTTCTGAAACCAAATCGAATACAGTCGAAACGAAAATAAGTTATATTCAAGCAAACGCACATGCTTACAATAAATTGTTCAAGTTAACCCCAATCAAAGTTGTATAATCAAAAGAAATGTTAACGTTAGGCTAAGTAAATGTTCAGATGACACCAAGCTATATCGCTTAATGCAACTATCTAGTTATTAGTTACAAAACTGCAGCTACCAAGTTAAACTGCAACTATCTAGTTATTAGTTACAAAACTGCAACTATCCAGTTATCAGTTGCCAAACTGCAACTATCCAGTTATCAGTTACCAAACTGCAACTACCAAGTTATCAGTTACCAAACTGCAACTACCAAGTTATCAGTTTCCAAACTGCAACTAGCAAGTAATCAGTTACCAAACTGCGCCAAGCGCCAAAATAGATTAGGAGAAGATACCTAAAGGCCAAACTGCTTTCAATTTCAAGAACCAGCCACTCAACTAAACTAACTTCTTCTATCGAAAACTGCTTTCACTATCTAGTTATACTGTTGTACGCAAGTAGATCCAGGCTTTCAGCACCCAAAGTCAAGCTTGAAACTCTTCTATCTGCACCCTCTACTAATTGCTATTCGTAGAAGTTGTTCTCTAAGATACTTCAGAACACTATCCTTTCGTTACTAAATGAAAACACACAGACACGCCTAGATTTCGCCGAGTTCCTTGACTCGTGCCACAGATCTCCGCAGAGAGTTGAACCCCAGATGATATATCTATATTCTAACTGGGAGTTAAACGATTAGTTAGAAAAAGAGAAGAGAGAAGACAGAGAATACATTGAGAATGAGGAGAAACCGCACACACAGAACCTTGTAATCCCAATCAACTAACCTAATGATAGTGCGACGTTTTACAGTCGCCTTCTTTCAAATTTTCACGAAAGGCCTCGTCGTCGTACTCGCTGAAATTGGATCCCCCCGGCAAGGGCAAGGTGAAGGCCAAGCGAAAGCCACTCAGCACTCCGGCGTCGCCGTCGCGCGTCCGCCAGGAGCCCCAGTGCACCTGCATGTCCGCCGAGCAGTATGCGCGCCTGCGAACCGATCCCCGTGTTAGAGGTGAGATTACTACTCCATAAGATCCCGAGATAAAAACACAAGATAAAGACAAAGAGCGAGTTGATAGCCCCCGGATGAGAATCCTCGCCAGAAGCGAGAGTTAGCCGCCCGTTTCTTGATTTGATTTGATTCTTGATTCCATTATGATTTTGTCGACACCCGAAGCTACATTTGCGTACTACTCAGTGCTTTAGCGACTAGGCGACAAGAACCACCGCATCCCCACCACCACCATCAAAACTCACCGCCATCCTCATTGCAGGTTCATCCACTTTGCCGCGTAACGTTGGTTCGCACCGAATCACCGACGTCGACGGCCAGCAGCAGGTTGGCTCCGGAAAAGTGATCAGTGCGGTTAGCAGCACCTCGCTGTATGACAACGTCGCCAGCGGTGGTCCTGGCCCCAACCAGGGCGCAGGTGAGTCCAATCCCTCGAATCACTAGCTATGCAAAACAAAACCCATCTAAATTGGAATTTCCATCCAACCATTAGATACATTGCCGCGTCAGATGAAGGGCGGTCAGCAGGATAGACAGGATGTGGCCAATACCGGTGTGAATACCAACACTCCGGGCGTCATAGTGACCGGCGTGGGCAACGTTGGCTCCGATATGTGTGGCCAGAATCATGTGGGCTCACAGGTGGGCAACGATGATCCGGCCGCGTGCCAAATGGACATGGATCTATCCAAGAGCGAGGGCACACAGGCCGGCGGCGGACTGCACCAGAGCGTGGGCACATGCACCTCCTCCTCCAAGGGCACCGGCACTCGCAACAAGGACTTTGGCGATGATATGGTTAGTTTGTTGTTTAATTCGAAACACTGAACAGAAATAGGAGTCTAGAACTTGCAGTATTTTCATACTTATATACCAAAGCTAGGGAACTTGTCTATTAAAGGCATTCAATAGTTTAAAGTCCTACTCAATACTCAAGCATAGAATGAAATCAGGTAATCTAAGAAAGAATCACAGACAATTTAAGGCACTAGCACCTGCTTTTAGGCCACCTTTTCTTTGCTGTGTACAGCAAACAAGCACTGCCACCCACTAACCACCTGCCACACCCACTCTCCGCCCACAGACACGCGACGCGCACTCGCACGACATGCACCAGCATAATGTAATCAACAACAACACCCGGCGGAAGACCAAGAGCACCGAGGACATGAACGTGGACACCAGCACGCTGAAGCGCATGCTGAAGCCGATGCCCAGCACCGAGTCGCCGGTGACCTCGCCGGAGATGGGGCGTCGTCGCTATAACTACTACAATGCGAATGCGGCCCAGACATTGGGCCACCCGCCGCACATGCACCAGCATGGAATGGCAATGGGAATGGGCGGCGGTGGCGGTGGCCACCACATCATGAACAACAACACGATGGGCCGTGCCAGCAGTCAGTCGTCGCGCTTCTCCGGCTCGAGGTGGGTGTACTTGTACTTAGTATGTTTGCATTTCGATTGCCTAACAATGTTGTTATTGCTGCCCATCCAGATCCTCGCATGAAATTGGACGCGGTTATACGCCACGTAATCTGTACTTGGAACTGGAACGGGAGCGTAGCTGCATCGAGGGTTCGCCGCCCTCGGACAATGTTATGTTCGACAACCAGTGCTATGCGACCACACCGAGCTCCAGCAATGGCAACTCGGATCAGGATCAATCCTACGGCCAGCAGCAATCATCGGGTCAGCATTCCCAGCAGCAGCAGCAGCAGGGACCGCCGCAGCGATCCTCGCGCCATCAGCACCATCATCAGCAGGCACCCAATGTGACACCCACACCGGGCTCGCCCACTTCGCGGCTGCTCCTCGAGTACGAGATGCATCTGCGGAACACACTGGCCAAGGGCATGGATGCCGAATCCTACAGTCTGCACACTTTCGAAGCCCTGCTCTCGCAGAGCATGGAGAATCTGGGTGAGTCAACTCGATAGTTTCGCGCGATTTGAATATGTTTTTGTTAGCATTTCTTTTGGGTTAGCTCTTTGTTCACCTATGTTCTCGTTGTTGTGGTAGCTGAGCATTTTGTTATTCCGTTTCCTTTGCTTCGCTTAATTGAATTTCTTTCTTAATTAGCTTTTGGGTAGTGCAATTCACTTGCAAAAACACATCCACCTGTCAGTTAGCCAATCGAACCCATGTCAGCGGCCTTTTAAAGTCGCTTTCTTTGTTTGGGGTTGGGTGAATTGCCGCGGAATGGCTTGATAATCTGATTAAATGGGAATGAAAATGCTGGCGGAGATGGAATGTTCACTGTTGTAATTGAGAAGGATTAAAGGGGGCACAAAGAATTTAAAAAGGGTGTTGTAATGTAAAAGCGGCATTTTCTTCATTGTTTAAATCATAAAATTGAGCTACTTCATTTAAATATATTCTAAAGTTATTAAACTTTTCAAATGGCTTAAGCAGAATTTTTCTTTGAAATAATATCCTAATATAACATTGTTCAAGTTAGTGCCAATATATCCCAGCTAATTTATTACATTGAACTTTAAACTTTTTAACTTAATATTTCGTTTTCTTAAAATCTATGTATTTTTGTCAATATTTATTATACCGTTCTTTAACAATATACCATAATTGCTATCCATGTCACTTCATGAAATGCTCATTCATTACTCTCCTCGCATTGCCCAACGACACTCGAACATCAACAACAACAACAACCAACAACACCACGAACAACTACAATATTAACAACCAACCACAACAACCCAACAAAAAAACGACCAATCAACAAATCATCAGAATTCGCTGAAAGCCTACCCGGATCGAACCAGCGCAGCCCATATCCACTACGTAGGCGTAAGTAGTTCCATTCCGGATCCATTCCGCACGATCTCTTCCAGATTTAATGCTCTCTAGCTTGTACTCATCCGATCTCAGTTCGATGCGAACTGAAGCCATAAGTCGATTGCATTTGCCTGACATAGATTTTGGAATGTTTTCAATTAGGATTTCAATTGGTATTTGCAAATCGAACTGAACTAATCCCATTCCATGCCATATCTTATCCACAGCCAATGCCAAATCATCCACTTTGCCATTGCCGCCACATCGACCATTGTCCACTATTCGCGATAAGGAGAGGGATCGCGATCGTGATGGCTACTACAGTGATCGCAATGAGTTGATCAGGGAGCGGGAACGCGAACGCGATCGTGGCTACCTATCGGATCACAATTCCAGGTGAGATAAATTAATAAGTATTTTGGTATTATTCCCAACCAACTTTGTGGCTTTATCTTTTAGTTTCTCTAATTCGCGATGCGCCTCTTGCATTGGAGAGTCGGCTCGGGCCCAGTGGTTCCGTCACTCCGATGGCTGGCGTTCTGGAAGTTCCACCATTGGATCTGGATCTGGACATGGCATGATGACCCAGCAGATGCCTGGCTCCGGGCACAAACGTTCGCCCTGGGACTCGCTGCCTTCGTTGAGACAGGACAGCAGTCTCAACGACTCGGGATACAAGAGTGCTCGTGCCGATTCCCTAGAACAACGGTGAGCTAACATTTCTATTCCTATTACATCATATAATGTTACATTTAATTATTAATTTCAGTGCCGAGTTCATACGTCAGGATAGTTTGCGATCAGAGTATTTGAGCGATCGCGAGTCACGCTACGGAATTGTTCAACAGGCTTCCATTGAGAGCACCGATTCAAGGATGTGCTATCTAACATCATCAGAGGTGAGTGCTCTTCTGTGCATTTGTTGTTATTAGTTGTGTGAATGTGAACTTTAATAGGAAAAATCGCAACTTTTTAATTGTGGATTGAATGAATGGAGTTTTATATGATTCACAAACTGTGGCAATGAATTTTTGACCTCTAAAAACATAAAATTATTCAATTTTAATGTTAATGAGCTCTATCTACGCTTAAAGTCAAAATGTTACTTTAAATCACTTAAATAATTGAGAGCAAAAGTGACTGATGTATTACTAAAAGGCAAATACTGTGTGCATTCTTATATTTAACTTCCAGCTATAAGGCTGTAAGGTGTTAGTACTTCTTCTAGCACTTTTCTTTGCACAATATTAAATAAAACTGTGAAAACAATTTAACCGAGAGTATCTCAACGTACCCGCTTCCTTGACCTCACCTACATAAAAATTAGATTATTCACCTTAAGTAAAAGTCCACAGCAAAGTCACTCCCCAATATTGCATTACCCACTCCCAACGAACTGCCACGAAATGCAATTTCCCATTCCCAGCGAATGCATTTTCCTAAGCGGAGCGCTCAGCATTCGTCATAAGCCAGCATCCGACATCAATTGCTCAAATTCAAATTCTCGTTGGCGGCAGGAGCCTCGAACTCCCCACTTTCTCCACTCCATCCCGTTACGCCCTTTGACCCCACGACCCGCCCCTTTGTGGGCTGTGCTATTTTTAGAGAGCCAACTGGGTCAACAGTAGCAACAGAAGCTGTAACACTAACAGCACCGACTCCTCTACCTTTCAAATGTTAAATCTGGCAAAGCTCAAGCCGCTGTTACATTCTTGATATATGATATATATGTATATGTATATATATAAATATACGTGTGTATAAATATGGTATAGGTATATATTTTATATGTATTTGCTTATTCAAAGTTGAAAAACGGCGCGGCAAATGAGCGGGGGAAAGTCAAATGCAGCATAAATGATATTTTTAGTTGCAGCCCAAAAGCTGACCCAGTTAACGTTGATTAAAAACAAACTGCCATACACACACACACAATCACACACAAACTAACAGACACACACACACACACACAGTTGAACACCTAGAGAGCAGGACGACAGGCGCAGGACTCCCAAGCCAACAACAGGATGTAAAGCCCCGAAATACTTTCTCTTGCTTTGCTGATTCCTTTTTTGCCAACATTCTGGGATGATAGATGGGTCTGCGTTGATGATGATGAAGATGATGATGATATATATATCCCTCCCTTATACGCCCACGCCTTCGCCTAGCGGGCGTGGCACTTGCATATTAATTGGCCACTCAAGGAATTTGTCTAGTTAGTGCCAAATTTATATGTCGCCTTGACACTAATGAGGCCTGCAACTCTACTTGCATCTTGATGGAGCGCGGAGCAGAAGGGGCATTCCATTGTTACACTGACACACAAAAGGGAGAACTCGATGTTCCTGCTGCTGCGATGTTCTCTACAAGTTTGCTGCCCCTCGATTTTCCCCCACAGACTTTTCCAGCTTTTCTGCTGCGGCGCATGCGCATTGGCCGTGCTCTCTCGTCGGCTCGGCTTTCTCAGTTCGGTTCGGTTTGGTTTTCCAGGCTTTTCAGTTTTCCAGCTGCGAAAGAGAAGCTTTCGGCTGCTGCTGCTGCTCTGCCGATTTTCCCGCTGCTGCGATTTTCCCAGTGCCGTTCGCGCTCCGCTCCGCTTGCCGCTGTCATTGCTGCTCTGCTGTTTTGCTGTTTTGCTGGCGATGCGCTAACTTTTGCTCTGTCGTTTTATAATCAACCGAAATTCCGGGAAGCGAGTGTGTGGGTGTGTGTACCGTACGTGTGTGTGCGTGCGCGTGCCAGATTTGCAACTTACGAAAATATTGCAATAAATAAAGTTTCCGGGGCCAGCAAGGAGCCACAGACTTTTGCTGCAAAAGAGTTTTCCTGCCCCAAAACGCCGCCGCCGCACAATGGAAAATTGTGTATAAAAAATTGTTTTAAAATTCAGTCATCGAGCGGCAGTAACTGCAATTTTCTCTCATGTACATGCATATAGCATGTGCGAGTGTGTGTGTGAGTGAGCGGCGCTCCAAAGTATGCAACGTGTGGAAAAATTCGCTTTATTGCAATTTTGTTGAACGTGAACGATAGACAGCCAAATAGCAAGCAGAAAGCAGCAGCAACCAGCAGCAATCAGCAGCAACAACAATCAAGCAGCGACAATAATAATAACAATAAAAGAGGAGCTACAAGCACGTTAAGCAAGTAAATGTCAATAAAATAAAAGGGCAAAAGCGGCCCAATAATGTCAGACAGTGAGTGAGTGTTTTATGTGCCTTTGTGTGTCAAGCTGCGATTAAACGCTTGGTTAATCCCCCCCTTTAGACCCGCACAAGTTGCTCAGTTACCCAGTTATTCAGTTACTCAGTCACTCAGTTCAGTTACTCAGTTGCCCGAAATGAAAACAGAAAGGGATGCCCCATTCACATGATAATAAAAGTAAAACTGTCACACCGCACACACAGTGCGTATGCGTAATGTTGATTGGTTGAGGGGGGCTAACGTGGCGTATGCGTGATGCGAGCACAAATCTCGGACTAATGCAGCTCAGGCCAGCTTTCAATTAGTTCCCGGCCGCAATCGACAAACTGCAAAAGTAAGCCCCAAGAAAAGGCTCTGTGCAAAATAGAGCAAAAACTTGGCCAAATGCGATTAGGAAGAAACCACGTTTTCCTCCGTCACGTGAGTGTACGAGTGTGTGTGTGGGTGTTTGTATGCGTAGATGTTGTGTTTTGATAAGACAGCCAAGTTTTCCAACGCAAATGTGTTTGTGGCCGCCGGCGATGAGATGTCTTTCTATGGCTGCCCGAAAAACGGCAACCATTGATAAATAAGTACGGTGATAATGATAATGATGAAGCCATTAGATCAATTCAATAAAAATGAACGCTCTAAAAGGTTGACTATTCCCAATTGATACGCAGGCTAAGCCAGGCCATTAGTGGCGAAAGCGCCCCAGGCACGTTTCCGCCTTGTGATTTCCTTGCTAGCCAGCGACCACTGTACCCGGGCGCTGAGCAAACACAAACACACAGCGCTGAAAGTGCTGGGCAATGTTTGAATAATGTAAATCGCCTGCTGCCCGACTTAACATGCCGCTGAAAGCTTCGTGAAAGCTTTTCTGTTAAGTGAGCGAGCGAATGTTGCAGCAGGAAACTGCGGACGAGGAGGGCCGCAAGAGGGGGGCGTCAGCTGTCCTTTGAGGGGGATTTAAAAGCTTTGCGCTGTCCACAGGATGTGGCAATGTGGAGAGCGGGGAATGGAGCAGGGGGCACAAGGCAAAAGTAGGACCAAAGTAGGACCAAAGGCCAAACCGGGCTGCTGTTAAGCTCCTTATGAGCCCCTGTAATGGGAGAGTCCTGTCCATTGGCGTGGGCAAGTGTCCCTGCCGATTGATGAATTTTCAAGAGACGTCACCCCTTTTAATTGTGAATTTTCGATACAATTCTCCCTGTGTGCCCCCTCCCTCCCGACCACTTCATCAGTTCTATGGGCATCATTAGTAGCTGAAATATTGATAGCATTGTATAGTTAGTTGGCCTTTGTTGACATAGTTTTTTGCCTGTCTAAAAATAGTTTTCGTTGCCCGAAAATTTCTGCTGATAATATAATTTGACTAAACTGTCAGATCATTGTGTGCATTCAACATTTTTTTCTCGCCAACAGCACACAAAAGTTTTTATGACACTTTGGCAGGCAAAACTTTATTCCCTTCATTTTTTATAATTTTTTTTATATATTTCTTTTTTTTTGTGGGGAAAATTGAATGATAAAGTTTTGCAACCCACTCGCTGCGTATTGATTACAACTTTTGCATTTGGCATTCAGCTCGATTGGCTTAATGAGCTTGCATAATTTAAAGTACTTATTATTGACATTCGCTTTATTTGCATTTGCCCACACCAAAGTGAGAAAATAAACAACAAAAAAATGAAAACGAAAAGGACGAGTCCCCGGGCAGTTTGCGGCCATCGGAATGATCAATCAAATTGATTAATTACCCCCCATGAAGCGACATCGCAAACAACACCAAATTGAACACATTTTAAATGCGTGGCAAGACATTAATTTATGCGACTTTGTGGTTTTTCTGACTGACACCATAAAGGACTTGCCCCAAAATGAAGAAGCAGAAGAAAGCTGAATGCTGAACGCTGGGGAAGCATGACATTCATTAGGCCACGAAGAGCTATCGAGAAAAGGACCTGAAGGCGATTTTGAAAGATGAAAAACCGTGTAAACACATAAGCCACTTTGGACCAGTTTTTGGGATTTCGAAAGCCACCACCATCTTCTTGTGGCATGGCTGTGCTCATTAGCTTTATGTCCTTATCGCGGGGGATTCCCTTTTTTTAATTTTGTTTAATTTTCATTTTCGCACCTTTTTTTTTGCCGTTGCGACGCGCTGATATCATTAGGGCAAATTGATGAGCGCGCTGCCAAACAGCTGAGGCCACGCAAAAAACAAAGGCTGAAAACTTTGTAGCAGGTGTGTGGAGGCCCAGGAGGGGGAATCCCCGTGCAACGCTAAATCATTTGGCACAGAGCATTTCAAGCAAATTGACGTAGAGCAGGCAGCACAAAAAAAAAAGGGAAAACCAAGGGAAAAAGCAAGGAATATCCCGAGCTTGTTGGCGGCAAAAAAAGGGCCCAGCTAAGAAAAAGAAATGCTCAGACGTGGAAATTACAATTTGGCTAGAGACGTTGTGCCCCTTTACCCCACTTGCCACCTCACCCCCGCACGCTTGACATTCCATTGACATTTCAATAAGTGAAGAAACTAATTTTTGTATTACAAGCTGCTCGGGGAAAAAGTTTCTCATCTTCAAACTATTGCCAAGGCAGGCGGAGGATGGCTAAGAAAAAAGTGCAATATTAATTTGCAGCGAGTGCATTAAGGAAGACGGGCAAGTGGGCGGGGTGGGGCTGAAAAGTAGGAGGTAAAAGGAGAGGTGAAAGGGGGGAGAAAGTCTTCTGCTGCTGTCAGCGAAAGTTGGACGTGGACAGTTGGCCAAACTATTTGACACAAAAATAACAGTTTTCTTATTTGCCGCTGACCAACGAACTCAGTTTTTTGCCATTTATTTTTTCTAGTTTCATTCTTCTTTTTTTTTATTTCAGTTTTTGCCACGTATTTCTGGCTCAAAGTTTGGAACTAAGTTCCATCCTTCTCCGTTTTTTTCCTTTTTTTTTTTGTATTATTTCTTGCCACCGGTTAGTTAGACAGCAGCTTTGATACTCAGGCCAACGGCAAAAGAGAGCTGTCAGCAGAAGTTTGCACCACCCACACGCACTGGTAACATATGGGATATATTATATAAGTATATATGCATCTATATAGGATTGGATGTGATATCATTATCTGTTTGTTTACTATTGTTTAAAAACTGAATCAGGTTTACAAAGAATTATAGCTTCAGACTTTGTCTATGCGTACTAGTTAATGCAAGATTTTTTAAACCATTAAAGAGCCATTTCTTGCTTATAATTATATCTAAAGGTTTTTGTTAATGCATACTAGTTATTAAAAGGTCTTTCAAACCTTTGACATTAAAGAGCTATTTCACCAATTGCATTGGGTGTCCTTAGCTATGCCATATCTGTCATGAAGTGTGGATATAAACTGCAGTCAGCTTGTGTTCAATTCCATTTCATATTTTTTCGTCCTTTTGCAACCGCTGCTGCTACTGCTGCTACTGCCATCTTCTTTGCCAAATGACATTATGAAATGCTAAAAGCCTTGAGCCAAAAGTTGTCCAAGTACCAAAGCCGCTGCTGTGGGTTCGGTTTAGCGCAGAAAGCACGAGTTCAAAAGGAGTGGGAGATGCCTGGAATTCATTTTCATTTCTCGATAATTCTTTTGGCTGCTGGCCGCATGTGGTATAAGTCGACTTTAGTATGTGTGTGTGTGTGTGTGTGAGTAGCACATGGCCAAGTGCCGTGGGAGTGGCCCCTTTTATTTGCCCCTTTGCGGTGGCCGAAAAGCAGCTCAGAGTGCTCTGGCATTCGGATGCTGGATGCTGCATGTGGCTTATGAAATTTAAGCGCATCTGCCGGCCAACCAAAATAATTAAACGAATCGGTTCAAGCTGATGCAGCTGTATGGGAAGTTGGAAAGAGCTGAAGAGTGGTGGTAGAATATCTCATTAATTGCCCCCGGGTGAAACGAACAAACGAATATACGAGTTACGAGTTTACCTGAATGTCCTTGGCTACTTTGGCATAATTTAGGATCTTTCAACAGCTCAATGAGATGCACTCGACGCTCGGGCGCCCCCTGAAAAGGGATTTTAAAACACTTACACAACTTTTCACTCACAGTCCTCGCCTTAAGTACGCCCGAGAAGTTTCAAGCCGGGCTCGAATGAAAGATGGCAAAAAAAAAATGTAGCCCGAGTGCAGAAAAAAAAGTAAACTTTGCACATGCTTCACAAGGAGAGTTGGAGTACAACTTTCCCGGCGCTTTCTCCATTCTGCGCGTCCATTTGCAAATTTCACAGAAAATACGAATATATAACGCCGAGTAAAATATCGAAAGCTTGACTTGCAATGAAAGCCAAATGAAGAGGGTGGGGGGAAGGGAAGGCGATGAAATCGAGAAGATTTTCATTTCAGCACTTTAATCGAGAGAAGTATAATGTGTAAAAACTGAAGGCAGAGAGCTGAAAACCACGTAAGATGATATCACACTGAAAAAGTTAAAAAGAAACATCAATGAACAATTGAGTTGGGTAGCTGCGATGGTTGCCAGGAAGAGCTTCTGAAATTGGGCTGAAGGAAATAGCACTTTTACACACACACACACACTTGCTCGCACACTCGAGTGCAAATCAAGTTAACCGAATAAAAAGCCGCTTCCTGCCTGCCATTTGGCTTGTTTCGGCCTGGCTCCTTCCTTCAGTCACCTCTTGATTTCTTCCTTCCTGCTGGGGAACAGGTCCTGAAATGGCAAACGATGTCGTTCCGTTTCGTTTTCGTTTCGTTTGTCGTTGCCGTTGCCGTTGCCGTTGCCACTGCCGCCGTTGCTATTGCCTTTACCTCCATGTCAAAAGATTATACTCGTGCAGTCATAAAAAATAATAAAATGTGCAAAAAACGCACAACTACAGGGGGAGTAAACTTGCCAAGGTTCACATGAGCGCACACACAGCAACCCCCCACCCCCCCGCACATACGCATTTCTTTGTGTGTAACATGTAAATGTCGTTTCGGCATTCGCGCATTTTAAGCTGCCATCCCACAACTGCTCAGCACCTCACAAATTCACACACACTCGCACACACACCTGAGCAGGTGCGAAAAGAAGGGGTAAATCCAAGGAGGGGTGGGGGGTTTTGGGAACACGACCTTCTTCACCTCGACAGTTTCTCAGGCCTCATTTTGGCACCTCGACAGTTTTGCTCCTTTTTTGGCCGCCTGGCTGGCTGCGTTGCCCCGCGTAATTGGCATGTGTTCAGCATTTCAGCATTTTGTACATTTTTCGCACAGTTCGCAGAAATGCCACGCCCACATCCTCGCCCCGCTCAGATTACCTGGCCGGCAATGGGGCTAAAGATATGAATATAATTAAATGTAACAACTACATATTTGCATCTCTTATAAAGCGATGTTTTCTCAACTGAAACTCAGTCGGCAGCGGGGCCAAAAAATGTCCTTTGAGGTGTTTTTGTACAGGGAAGAGCGAACACAGGAATCAAGTCATCAACTAAATTGGTCGAGTCCCTTGCTAAAAATATATATACATAAGAAGGAAGCAGATTGGCAGCGAAGCCCAAAACTTGAATTCCATTTAGAACGGCTCTTATTGTTGTTGGTCAACAATTAAGGACAATGACAGCGGCAGATTAGGTCCTTAAGTTGAGAAATTAAGCTGAAATTGAAATGTCCCGAGATTGAGTTACCCCAAAAAGTTCTTAATGAGAAAAGCGCGCAGATTGCCAGGGCCAACTAAGGAAAATTCAAATGAAAACTTAAGAAAATGTTAAACGAGTGTCCTCATTTGTTGCTAGTTTGTGTAGGAACTAGATGAAAAAATATGACAAGTAATTAGTTTGTTTAAATCCAAATATCAAGTAAGTTACCTTCAAAGAATTTCTCTAAAATATTTTTTTTATAGCATATAACATATAATAATGAAATAAATTAATAGAAAGGTTTATAGACAAATTTGTCACATGTGAAATTGATTTGACAGGCGGACTTCAGATTTTTACTGGCATTTTCCATTCATTGTAATTAAATCCATTATATTCCGCTGTAAGCGTCAGTAAATGCAAATTGATATCGCTATAAAGATCTGTCAATGATATATGCAAATTCGATTGACTACTTTTCTAGGGCAATTAATATTTTCCCTCGTCGTTCGCACTGTAAACAAGCACTGAAAAATCCAATTTGCATAACTTTTTGGCCGACATCAAATGCCAATTTATCTGCATAGGAGATTGTAAACTTTATGTGTTCATATGTGTGTGTGTCGATTTTACCTTTTCCTGTGTGTGTGTGTGTTTGTTTGTGTGTGACACTTTAAGTAAAATATTGATATCAATATCTATAACGCACACAGTAACCATTCTCCATTTCTTCTTTTGATTTTGCCATTGCAGGTAAGCTAAGCTAATATTCAGCAGAATTGTTGCCTTGTGTGGCGGTGGTAAGTAAGCGATAAATTTATAGAGCATAGCTGGGTATAAAATAAAAGAAAATTTTATGAGCGAACATGAAAATGTTGCTAATTTATAGTTGGCAATCACAGCAGCAGGAGGCAGTGGAAAAGCCAAGGGAAATCTCTGGCCGACACCTCAATGGGAGCCAATAACAAAGTTATATAAATGTGCCAGCTACTATGTATGTATGTAAATGTGTGTGTGTGTGTGTATCTGCATCTGTATCTGTGTGTCCTGCGACTGCCTGTGTGATTGTGAGAAGCGGATATCCGCATGCAAGCCATAACTCAATAAACCATTGTCCACAGCCAAAGAGGATGACGCAAAAAGAAAAAAAAAAGAATATAAAACAAAGGCAAAACTAAAACCAAAGCTGGCTAAAATGGGCGTAGATCGTCGAGGGGGCTTTTCTCGATGGGCGGGGGGCGGCTAGCAGTCAAAGATATAGGGTGTTTTTTTTAGAGGTATAGAACTTTAAATTGCAATAAAACAACGATGGATTATTCGATTGACATGAATTTTATTGACATGAAAGATAATCTTGTGGCATTACATTTTAAATATGATTTCTGGCATATGACCGCCACGGCTGGCTCGGATGTAGTCCAATCTGGACGTCCAATTTGCAATGACTTTTTCCAATATTTGGCCGTATATCGGCAATAACACGGCGAATGTTGTCTTCCAAATGGTTTAGCGTTTGTGGCTTATCCGCATAGACCAATGACTTTACATAGCCCCACAAAAAGTAGTCTAGCGGTGTTAAATCACAAGATCTTGGAGGCTTATGAAAAATCGGGAACAACAGCAATCTCGTTTTGGGCCCATTCGACGAATCTACGCCTTGCTTGATGATCGTTTGGTTTCAATTCTTGCACGAGTTGGATTTTGTAAGCACGCATGACGAATTGCCAAACCAAACTGAGAATAAATCACTTGACAGCTGTTAAATCGGTCGCCATCTTGAACAGTAATGCCAACTTAAAGTTCTATACCTCTAAAAAAAACACCCGTTACAATCGAAATGCAGTAACTAGCAGTCAGTCAGGGGCGGGGAGTGGGGCTGCTTTAAGGGGGGGCACTTGAAGAGCCACTGGGCGGCGGGAGATTAGAAATGTAAACAAAGCCAAGGAGAGCCGTCGACAATTCTCCACTTCAGTAAAGGGGCTCCCCCCCCAACCGCTCCCCCCCCCCCCCCCCCCCCACGAGAAGAAGAGGAAGCAGAGAGCTTTCCAAGGAGGCCAGTCGGCGGGGTGGCAAAAGAAATAAACATTAACTGTAATTTAGTGGGGCATTGTGCTTAAGCGTCCAGTCTCGGATTCAGATTCCAATTCGGTTTCGCATTCGGTTTGCTGTCCTGCCTCCCTCTCGCTTACACTCGCCAGCTGTCTCGCTCTGAAATTATGGCCCCATTGTGCAGTGGCCAGCAGTCACGCCTCTGTCTGCCCACCCCACATACCCCCCAATCCCCCCCCCTCCCCCCTTTCTACACACCCGACGCCCCTGCCTTCTAGCTAGTTTAGTTTCAAGTTGCACGAGGCATTTCGTGCTGGTCAAAACGCGCCAGGGAATCAGCCATGGGTGTGCCATCAGGAAGGGGGGAGGGGATGGGAAGGGAAGGAAGGACGAATCCTGGCCAGAAGGCCTGTCAGTGGAGCAATTGTTATTTGCCTGCAGAGGAGGGGGGAAAACGGGGAAGTAACAGCTTCCAGCTTCAGTTTCATAGACAAGTTCTCAGTTTTCGCATTGCCAACAATTAGGTGGCAGCAGCTGGAAAGCCGTAGGCCAACACACTCAGAGAAATATCCCATTGAATACCGCTGATTTGACTGCCTGGCGCGTGGAGTGATCAGATAGCCTGCAGCTTTGTGCTGCGTGTAAAATCCCATTGTGGAGCTGGAGCTGGCCAGTAAAGAAGTGGAAAACTAACAGAGTCCTGGCATAGTTCAAATACGAAATGCGCCCCAATCATAACAACAACAGGAACAACAAGAAAAGCATAGACAATGCTGGGCAAACTCAACAATAATCGACAACAATAAAAAACGGAAAAAAACAGAAAAACAGAAAAATTGTTGGCCATGCCAAGGGGAAATGGAAATGGAAATGGAAACGGGATGCCAAGCTGGCCAGTTGAGCCCACCAAGAATTTATCGAAATGAAATTGCGACCTTTTTATGAGTATTGCATGCGAAATGAAGAGCCCAACGTGGCCCAGCATTAAAAAGGTTAATCAAAAGAGAGATTGTTGGGGGAAAGAAAAAAAGGAACTTTTAACCAAATTGTTGCCAGTCATATTTTGTGATTTCTGCTTTTGCACCATCATTAAGGCAATTTCTAGGCAATTAGCTTGGGTTTTTCGCTCCATGCTCCCCAAAAAGGCTAGAAAATCTGAGGCAAACGCTTGGCGCGCGCGACTGTTAAAACCGCCTTTGGCCATAACATGGCTTTATTTGGCTTACAAAATTGTTAGCAGTCCCCGGGTTCCCAGGCTCATGAACTTTGCTCATAATTCAACACCTCCAGCAGACCGGGCCAAACAAAATTAATAAAAAAAAATAAAAGGGCACAGGCGGAGGAGGTGGTTGTTGCAACAAAAAAAAACAAAAGTCCAACGAAAACGAGAAAACCTTTTTCAAATTAAACTTTTGCCAGCCCTCGCTCGAGTTTTCTCTCCGTTTCTCTCTCTCTCACTCGTGACCACTTGATGATGCCGCCCTCCGGTTCAGCCGGAAAAATACAAACTCGGCGGCACACTGATAGCTACCGCTTTTCCTCAGATTTTCCCCCCATTTTTCCCACCGACTAACATTGCTTTATTGCAGCTAAACAATTTTCATAGGCTATCAGCGCGGTGTTGGCAACTTTTCCTCGAGTGCAGCAACAAATTAAATTTGCGCTGGTAATTGGATTTGAAAACACTTCGCCCTGTCCAGACTTCAGCATCTCAGTGTGTCGGCTGTATTTAATGCCGCCAACAGCCGCAAGGAAGCTTTTTTTCTTTTTTTTTTTGTGTCCAGCCTGGCAGGATATTCGGTAGAGCTTTGGCCTAGAAACAGAGAGTCCGAGTTTGAAAACAAAAATGTAAAAAACACAAGGCGAGGCGAGGGCGGCGCTTCAAGTAAACAAAATGAACTGACATAAAACCAAATTGAAGCGGCAAGTCAACAGTTTGATAATTGCGAAAGGTGCGGGAAATTGTAGAGCAAAAAAAAAGTAGGCAGGCATTTGTTTATGGTCGAGGTGACGGAAATTAAGCAACAAACGCCAGAACCTAAGACCGGAAATTGTAAAAACGCTCAAATGCAGATTTCCGGGCCGCAGAAGGCACAGAATTTCGATTTTCGGCAAGCCGAATTGCTTCGAATTGAATGGAAATTTATTAAGCTGGGTTATCATTCTCCAAATCGTTTGAGCTGCCACCGCAAAACAATTTCAATATTTTTTTGCTTCTTTTGCCAGTCGTCAGAGACTTCAATTACATTTACAAGCGTTCGGTTTTGTGAAATTCAATGCCAAATGCTTGGGATAAAATGGTAAAAGCCATTAAATAATCTCACCTAAAGCGAGGGCAAACCAGAGAAAGAAAATTCATTTTTCAAATCCCAATCACAGTTATTAAATCTTTGCTATATGGTTATGGTTATTGTTGTGATTTGATTTTATGGTAATAGATGAAATGCGAGAGACCGACAGACAGACCGACAGACAGACAGGATGGCAGAGAGCAAGGACGACGAACGAAGCTTTCAATGCCTGCGATTCTCTTTGGGACCTAAGAGAAGGACCTTCGTTCGCTCTGTTATTGTAGTTTTGATGCTATCGCTGATGTTGCTGTTGTTCTTGCCCGCCTGCCATTTGCGCGCGCTCTGAAACACAAGGAAAAACCGAAAAAGGACGAGCTGCACGGGCAGAACGGAAAAGCGATGGGGGGAGAGGATGCCGCAAACGGATGAACGAAAGAAAAACGGCCTAAAATGGTTTACTGACGTCATAAAAGTGACTTCTCTTATCTGGCAGCGTATCTGCTAGCGAAATGGAAAATGCAGGATGCGGTGGTCTAAATTTAAATGTCGCTGCCAGGGCGGCAATCCTTCACTCGCATAAAAGGAAAATAATTATATTTAAAGGCAATTTGGGTGGCACAGCCTCCACCGCCTCATATGCATCTGCATCTGCATCTACATCTGCAGCCACATCCACATCCACATTCACATCCACATCCACATCCTCATCGCCTCGAAGCCTCGAAATCCGTTTCAGCGCTTCAGCATCAGCTGCAGTGTCCTTGACCGAGTTTATGTAGATTTGCAAGGCTTTACACTGCGTGTGTTTGTGGGTTCCTTTCGCCCTGCATACCCAGCTTCCCCTGCCATTTATATATATTTATATATCTGAGTACACATATATGCAAGTATTTGTATAATATTTAGCAGTCAGCGCCCGCTCACATCTCATTATTAACATATTTCGAGCTATTTTCTTACCGCTGCCATGGGACCGGGACTGGGCCAACGCTGCGTATGCGTTATATTTTACGATTCCTTCGTGTCTATGGCTGTTTCGGTGTTTGCGTGCGCGTGTGCCTCTGCCTGTGCGTGTGTGTGTGTGGGCGTGGCCCGCCATGTGACTTATTTGAGCGTGTTTAAGCATTTCTGCTGTTGTGATTGCCTATGTTGCATAGTAGGGGGAACTTTTACTGTTGTATATGTGTGTTTGTGTATTTCTGGCTGCCTGGCGACATTTGAGTTTTGAGGTGTTGACTTTATGGGGCCATTTGAGGCGCAGATTTAACGCCTGTCTGGATTTATGACTCAAGCAACAGAGTTTCGCCTCCATGAACAAAAATGAGTAGACTGGCGGGGCAGAGGCAGTCGCAACTAGATCGCTTTATTGCACCCACAAGCCACATAATTATGTTGGCCATATAATCAACATAATTAAGTTTGCACACGTAATAATCAAATATTTATATCAATTCAATCAAATGCCTAATGCACACACTCACACACGCACATTCTCTCCGGATGTTGTGTTAAGATGACAATAGAAAGCAGTTACAAATTAATCCAAAAACTTGCCATTCTCTCTCTCTGCGGCCATTCCATTATCCATTATCCCCCAAACAAAATGTCTCCTTTTGGCCGCCGCGATGAGCCAAGTTGTAGCAAAATAAATTGTGCTCACGATTTGTAAAAGCTTTAATACGCCCCAGAGCAAAATCCTGAGTGCACACAGCAGGAGCAGCCAACCAGCCAGCTGGAGCGGCATCAGAAGCCAGTGCACTCGGAAAAATAAAGCAGTACTTGCTGGCTAAGATGGGTTGCTGGGCTGGAGAGTTTGTGGGGGGTTGAATGCAAGTTTTTTCAATTTGATGGGATTTTTAAAACTTTTAAGCTCGATTACCTTGATTACCTCTATAATCCACATAATACCCTTATTATCTAGTTTTATTTACTGGCCGTTATATTGCTTATGAAGACATTGCAGCCAGTGGCTACAATTTCTCGCTCTGTAGAGCATCTGCTGTGGTTTGACTTGCGTTTGCTTGGCTTCAAAGACAACAATGAATAAATTTAATTTTAGCTGCGGCCGACCTACCGCACATAACTCCAAGTTGTTGCCGTTGTCGTTGTTGCTGTCGTTGTTCATGTTGACTAAACACCTTTGAGTTGCTGCCTCGCCCTCTGGCAGCTGTCACACGGGTTGTATACGTTATATTTCCCCCAGCTCTACCACACTCGCTCTCTCTCTCTTTCGCCTCGCTTGCTCTATCTCGCTCGCACTGAGTGCATTATAACTGCATTTTGGTTTTGATGACGTCGTCACCATCGTCGTCTGATTTGTAAATTATGCTGGGTTCACAGGGATTTGCGCTGTGGATCTCTTGGCATTCATTTGGCACCCAACTCTTTGCGATATACGAAGAGAGCAAACTTTGGTCGCAGCTTTTCACCTTGCCCAACCATGTGACTGGCGAGAGAGCCGAAGAGAGCGAGGATGCTGGTAGGGAAGCTTTGCTGATTTTCGCAGATTACGTAAATAAAGGCGAAGCCTGGCAGCCGAGAGGGAAAAACACAACCACCAACGGAATGTGTGCGGCCAGAACTGTTATAAACAATTTCACTGGAACACCCGATGCCACACTCGTCAGCCGAAGGAGTCGAGCCGAAGCGAGCCGAACTGAAGCTTTTCGCGACCCGAATCCCAGTGTTTCGTTCGTGTGCGTGTGCCCGTGTGTGTCTACACGAAATGGGGCGAGCAGAGCAGTCGCTGCGCTGCTGGAAGCTCTCCAAAAGAGATAGCGAGCAATAGAGAGAGAGAGAGAGAAGTGGGAGATTGGGAGAGAGCGGGAGAACGTTAGGGTCTTGAGCTGCTCCGGCTGCCTGGCATATCCACATCCTTTGTGGTGAAAAGTCAGTCAGAACGGGAACGTCGTCGCGAGCTGTGCTTGGTAGCGCTCTCTGGCAGCTGTGTGTAACGCCATTTTGTAACGCGAACGCAATAGCCAGTCTGCGGACTGTGTGTCGGTCCACAAGTCCTCTCGTCCTTCGCCAAACGTCGTCGACGCTAAAACGCTAAAATAAATCATAAATTGCAGCTTGTGTGCCGCCGCCGTATCGAATCGTATCGGTATCGGTATCGTATCGAATCGCATAGCATAGCATCGCAACGAATCGCATAAAATCAAATCAAATCAAAACGGGTCAGGAAAGCTGGGAAAAGTCCGAGAAAAGTGCGTCAGCAGCCTTTGAAGCAGCCACATCGCATCATCAGCGCTGAAAGTAGAGGCAGTGAAACTGAAGCTCAAGCTCAAGCTGAAGCTGTAGCTATATTCCTGATGCCTCAGCGGGAGGCGGGCGGCAAAAAAGAAATCAAATTACAAAACAGCAACACACACACACACACAGGCACACACACGTCGAATCAAGAGCACATAGATACACCAACACTTGTGTCGACAGAAGGACTAACACACGCAGCGCTGAAATTGACGCAGACCATAGACCATATAATTTAGCACACAAGTTAAACGCAATAACAAAATAAAAGGAAAAGCAAATAATACAGAAAGAATATACGGCTGACGAAAATAGGGAGCACACACTGCACTGGTGTGAGTGAGTGTATTTGTAAGCGGGTGCGGTTGCGGGGGGGGTAGAAAATCAAACGAAAATTTCGATTGTCAGCTCAGGCATTAAAAGCAAATTAACAAGTTGCAAAACCTGGCGCACCAAATGAAAATCCCGCCCAACAACAATAACAGAAAAAAGTGTTGAAAAATGCCAGAGCAGCTGTGAAGGATACGAGGGGTTGGGGGGGCGTTTGGTGGGGCTACAAGGGTACAGGCAAATACCAACGCACTTAACACATATTTACCAACACAGCGGCAGCACCCAAACACACACACACACACGCACGCAGTCATTTGAGGGCACAACAAAAACAAGGCAGAAAAGAAAAAACTCGCTAAAAAAAAGTGAAAAAAATGTGGAAAAACTTGAAACGCGCCAGAGATTCGAGTCGTGTCGAGATTCCATGTTATATTGCGGACTTGTTTTGCTTCGCTCTCGCCTTTGTCCCTAAACACATATATATGTATATATACCTATATATATATATGTATTTGCCCAGATATTTTTAGCACGCGGGCGAAAATTTAAATCGCCATCGAACGGAAAAAGAATAAAAACTCAAATGCTAAGGCAAAAAAGAAAAACTTTTTTTCCCCACAAACAGCGAGGAACTCTGTGCGTGTATGTGTGCTTTGTTTTTTGCGTGCTGTTTTGGCCCACAAAAGTTGGGCTAATAAAATATCAACAAGATGCGCACAAATACGAATGCAAAAGTAAAAAAAAGAAAATAAACGAACAACAACAATAATAATCGTGCTGGTGGCATATTGAAAAGGCTGCGCCTTCTGTTGCAAGGATAACTGAGAGCACGAAGAAGCAGCAAGCAGCAGTAGCAACGTCATGCATGTGCAAGGATATTATCAACGTCATGCCTGTCGAAGTTCACACAAACACACAAACACTCACACATACAAGTGCAGTCTCAGATAAAAAGAGAAAGACGAAGACAGATAGACCAAGGAGAGTGAGATAGGTAGCTGCTGCAGTTGGTGTGGCACATTTATTGTTGCTTATCCCTACCAACCATTAAACGTATTTATATTTATGGATACAAGTCCCTCGTCCTCCGTGTGCTAAACGCATTAAAGCCTCAGTCGATGCGGATAAATCTATTTAAAATAATTTCAACTAAAAGTAAATTATTATCCATGTGAAAGAGATCGAGATAGATGGAGATCCTGGGTCGAAAGGCCTGTGGCTGGCCAGGCATTAGGCGGAAATCTAATTTATCTGAGCCACATCCGCCCAGAAAGTCCTCGAGTGGATTTGCTGCCACATTTTCTTATTCTTCATAAGCCGTATAAGCAGGAGTAACTTTTTTAGCTAAAGACCCCAGTCGTTTATGTTGGGCAAAGGAGCTTTGCTACCTGTTTGGATGGCCAAACTACTATCTCACTGATCCCATCTTTACTTATTCAGGACTCCCTCGCGTGCTAGGGAAATTTTTGAGTTGGGACCTCGCTGCTTGGCAATTTGGAAAAGTTTTTTTGGCCAAGGAACAACAATCGAAACGATATAAAAATGTCATTTAACACGCCAAACGAGTAGCGAAAAGTTTTCCTCTGTTTTGGGGTGGAAGGAAATTAACTTTATTGGCCGAATCAAGCGAAAATCGCTAAACAAATGCGCCCAAGCACCTTTTCAAGTGGTGGCTTAAGCCGAGACTTGGCCAAAAGCCCTGGCCATCCTTATTTTCTCATTTCCCAAGTTGCCAACTAGTTGAGCCTTCCCCATCTTAACACACACACTCACTCGTGCAGTGTGGCATCTCCAGCACGCACACACAGTTGGCAACTAAACACATGGCAAATGTGGCAAACTTGAAACTTATCGACGGCTCTAATCTAAACGGGACAAGCTGGCCAAAAACTTTTGCCCCCGTCTGCCGAAGACACTAATTCGCAACTGGGAAGGCCCAGTTGCCCAAGACTCCCGCCTGTTTTTCGCATTGTTCATGCGGCCCAGAAAAGTAGGCTATAAAAACTATCAACACAACTCAAGTTTTGTGGCAAGTTGTTGTGTATGGGATTTCTTCTTAGGTGCAGCACAGCTAAAAACATAAAAATAGGAAAAGTTTTGTTGTTCTATTCGGCTGTGTATTTTTAAGTTTTTTTTTTCTACCACCCCTCCCCGCTGTTCCCCTCGTGCCGCCGGATCATATAATCCTTTCACTTAACAAGCAAACTTTTTGGCAGCATCCAAAACGAAACGGAACAAAACGAAACGAAACGAAACGAGAGGAAAAAACTTTGGCAAACTCCTTTGCATAAACACAAACATGACCGTAGACCGTAGAAGCAGCAGTTCCCGAGTCATATCTCCGTGTAGATGTAGACATGAAATTTATGCATTTGCTGCCAGCCCGAAAAGTATTTATGTATGCGCTTATAAATATATGCCCCCACTTTCACAGTGTGTCTGTGCAGATAGCCAACAAATTTATGCTAGCAATATAACAAACAAAATATTTGCGCACGAGTTGCAAAAACTTTCTCGCAGAGCAACTTTAAAATAACACCGAAGAAAAGCTCTGAGAATTTGGCCAAAAGTACAAAAAAAAAAGGAAAGGGCCGCATGCAACATTGTTTTTTTAGACTTTATATATGCTAATTAAAGCGCCTACGCCTAGACATGCATATATGTACATATGGGGGTATTTGTCAGGGATTATTTTCGTATGCAGCACGTTTTTGTAAAGTATGAGAAAGTCTAAAAAAAGATATCTTTCCGCCTGCGTAATCCGTTTAAATATCTGGCGTCTGTCAAATGAAGAGCAACTTGAATACGAAGGCTTAAAAATTGTTTTCAAATTCAGAAAATCCCTTTTTTGGTGAATTGTTTTCTCTCCCTTTATGTCCATTTAAAGTTTGCTGTAATACTGCCTAAATAATAACCAGTTCGAAAGCCATTCGATTTTAGCAATAGTCTTAGTTTTGTTTCATTGGAAATCAGCAGATTAGTTTAGCCATTTTAAATAAATAGCAGCACAAACTTTAAGGATTTTCGTTTCGAAGTAGACAATAAATAAAACCAGCTTAAAGTGCGCTAAATACAAAATTAATTCGGTCACTGCAGAATAATAAAACTCATTCGCAAAAACCCAAACGAACAGCAAAAAGTTCGGGTACTTTGTGATTTATAGAGCAAAACAAATATAATTAAATAAATCCATGAATAAATATGTACATACACACTTACACACACACGTACGCACCCACACAAGCCAAGTGATTTCTTTTTTGCCACTCGCTTTGCTGGCAACAAGTAAAAATAATTAATTATAGATAAATGTGTGCGACGCGTGTGAGATAAATTGGCAAAGCAACAGAGCCAACAACAAAACCGAAAACGAAAAACGTAAACGAAAACGAAAAACAACCCCTGCTGCCGATGTAATAAATGACTGTGCCGCAAAATGAGCTTTTAGTTTAATTAATCAAATGAATAATAATCAGCACTAAATAGTTGAGGCCAGTTGGAAAGTGGAAAGTGGCAAGTGCACACACGCACGCACACACACAAACACAAATGGCGGACTAGCGCCGGATGTATGGGATACTGAGGACAGGACATCGCCATCGTCAAGGACGAAAAGGACCTCGCCTCCGTTGCTGCCGCTGTGATTTAGATTCATTCTGGCCGCCCAACAAGGCAACAACAACAGCGAGCGCGGCGATCACAGCGGCGATCACAGCGGCAATAGTGGTGCGATCGGTGGTGCACCGCCATCTCTTAGTGGTGGTGGTGGTGGTGGTTGTGTTGCTGCGACTGCAGGCGATCCTGCGGGTCCAGGAGGAGGAGGAGGAGGCGGAGGAGGTGGTGGTGGAGGTGGCGGTGCTGCAGGAGGAACCGGAAACGGAGTCGGAAACGGAAGCGGAAGCGGAAACGGAAGTGCTGGCGGGGCGGACTGCAGCAGCGACGGCGATCCCAAGAAGACCTTCTCGCTGCACTGCTGTTGCGTGATCGTCGACATCACACCAGTGGCGCATCCAGGAGGACGCCTGACATCGGCAACAACGGCCTCGGGAAGGGATGCGGGTGGAGCCGCCGCTGGCGGAGGTGGTGGTTCCGGTGGTGGCGGTGGCGGTGGTTTGGGCCTTGGCCTTGGCGAGAATGTCTCACAGTTGGCCAGCCAACTCTTTCGCTTTGGCAGCAAAAAGCGACCAGGCGTTTGCATCTGCAATGCCCAGTGCCGGCTGCAATCGCTGGGCGAGACCCAAGGCAGCCTGGGTGCCACCACACTTAAGACCCATCATGGCAGCCTGGACAGATTGCTGCAAAAGGGCGACGGCACTGGGACAGCCACCAGTGGTGAGCGCTCGATAAGCTGGGTGGTGGATGGTGGGGCGGCGGGCTCGGGTGCCCTGCTCAACGCCTCCTCCGATGAGAGTGATGACAAGAAGAAGAAACTGGACGAGGGCAACCAGTTGCCGCCACCGCCACGCCCACCCTCGCGATCACATGCCAAGCCCACGGCCAAGGAGGAGTTCGATCGCGGAGTGGAAGTGGAGAAGTTCTATCACCAGATCAACGGCGACATCTTCGAGATCACACGCCGGGTGAGAGCTCGCGATGAGGAGACCATGGAACAGAAGTGCATCAGGCGCAAGGGATCGGTGAGGCTGGCCGAGCCCATGGGTCATGCCCACGTGCGGATCGAGCAGAGACCTCAGTTGCCACCGAGACGGCAGAAAAGTGCCGAGGAAGTGGCCACCATGCCAAAGAGTGCTCTGCGCCAGCCGCCCGAGCAGCTGGAGTGGTTCGATCGTCGTGCGCAGCAGCGCCACTCCGCCCGATCCGCCGAAGGTGGCCAGGTGCGGGAGGAGACCATGGAGTGGCTCAAGCTTCAAAAAACTGCCAGTCCCATTCAGCCAGTGCGCACCTCGTCGGGTCCCAGTGAGATCACAGTGCTGAAGGACGAACTGCCCGACTGGCTGCTGGATCATCTGCCGCGCAAGAAGGAACGGGAACGAGATCGACTGCCTTCGGATGCGGACAAGGCTGTGGGCTCTGCCTATGCAAAGGCCCTGGCCGATCTTCTCAAGAAACCGCTGTCCCGACAAAGTTCCGGACCCTGTGAGTTCTCGCTGCTGAAGACCGACATTGTGGAGTGGCTCACCAAGATGCAGGGCAGCAGTGGAACGGAAAGGGGCAAGTCCCGTCGGTCGCATCATCGCCGCAATGGCAGTGGTGGCGATGCCCAGCCCCGATCCAATTCCCAGGAAGATGCCCAAGATCAGTCGAAGACCAGCCATCGGAAGAGACACTCCCTGGGGCACAGTGGTGCCGTCAGCGAAGAGGAACAGCAACAGCTCACTGCCGATTGGATAGCCTATCCTCTCCACAAGCTGCAATCCCTTGGAAAGCAACCTCCGCCAGCTCAACCGCCGGAGCGCATGAGCATTCCCAGTGGCTATGCAGTGCCGAGTGCCCTGTCCCACACTCCCCTATGCCAGCGGAGGGAGGAGCGTTCCCGGGAGCGAAGACTGCGTCACTCGGCCAGCGAAGTGGTGGCGAGTGGTGGGGCAGGAGTGGCATCCACATCAAACACCGCCCATCTGGAACGGCTGTATGCCAAGCCGCACAAGGAACGCTATCAGTATGTGCCGAAAACCAAAGAGTCAAGTGGTAGAAAGGAGCGTTCCCGTCGCCATCAGACCCAACGGTCCGCCACGGTCTCCGACATGTCCGCCCAGCGTTCCGGTGGCCACAAGCGCAAGTCCTCGAGTGCGGAGCGGGCTCCTCGTTCACCATCCCCGGGACCATGTACGGATCCCGATTGTCCACTACTCCCCATCTGTACGGATCCACACTGCCGGTACCAGGAGTGCCAGGCGAGGCAGTGCATCACGTCGTCGGTGAGCTCGGTGAATCTGGCCAGGCATCAGCAACTGGCGCAGGTGCAACTGCATGCGGTGCCGGCTCATCTGGTTGGAGCCATGGGCTCCGATGTGCCAACGACACCATCCACAACGGCCACGCCTCCGCCGCCAACAGGAGGTGGAACTATGGGCGTGGGAGCTACCGGAGCAGGAGGAGCAGGAACGACGAGCGAACGCCGCCTGGTCATCTGCCACGACTGCAGATCCTGTGCCCCACTACTCAGCTGCCGGAATCGCAAATGCCTCAACGCCGCCAAGTGCAACTCACTGCCTCGCTGTGCCGCCGACTTCAATCGCCTGCGCACCCAGCTGGCCCAGCCGCCCACCACATTGGATGACATTGAGCCGGCGCCACTGGACGACCTGGAGATGCAGCCACTGCCCTCGCCACCGCATCCGCATCCGCACCATCACTATCGCAGCAATTCCCAGCCAAACACCCTGCAAAGGGGAGACTCCGCCAGTTCCGCAGGAATGGGTGTGGGAGTCGGAGGAGCCGGACACGTTGGATTAGGAGGACCGGGATCGGGACTCGCTTGGCTGGAGCCCACAACCACGCTAGTGCAACCACTGCCCGCCTATGTGCATCACTCGAATGGCAAGCTGATGAAGTCCGCCTCGGCTGCATCGCTCAATTCGCGAAGACGGCGCCACAAAACCGTGCACTTCGGCGAGAATCTTCTGCGGGAGGTGTGCCAGAACAGGAAGCTCATCAAGACGGAGGCGCAAGTGCCCTCCGGTTCGGCGCCCATGAAGGCCAACATCCAGATGCTGTACAACTTCGTCGAGGGTGTGCTGAGCGCCTGGGTGGACGACGATGAGGATCAGGTGCGCTCCGGCGCGGAATCGGAGCCAGAGCACGGTGTGGTGCCCATGCAACCGATCCACAGATGCAACCGCCTGCGTTACCAGTGCATCCGGCGCGTTGTCGAGGAGGCAGCCGACCTCCAGGGCACCCTGAAACTGGGCAACTCCCGCTATCGCCATCGCCACTGGCGCAGCACCGCCAAGCAGTGCAACGAAATGTTCCTTCGCAAGGTAGGAAGAGCTGATCCTCTAGAGAATTCACTTTATTTCTTCTAGGATTTCTTATCTTTCGAGATTTGCTTATAAGATTCGAGAATGAGAGATATGCGATCTATATATCTCTTTATTTATCTAAAGTAAACTTCTAGTAGAATATGACGTATATTAATCTTAAAACACTAAAGATCCTATTTGCGACAAATGGATATTTATTTATGCCATACTCGAATATTTTACAAAACATTTCTCAAAATCAAGAGTACTCATTTAGCAAGCCTTACTTCTAAACTTGGCAATGCCTTATGCCAATCGCTTTCGTTGGATATATTTGTCTGGACTGCTTTGAACTTTTACTGCCGTGGAAATGAATGAAAATCGCGTGAGAAAATATGTCGCCTTGGCAGAAAGAGCCAAGAGGACCAATTTAGCCACAAACTCATACTCATTCTCACACTCGTCCCACCGCGAATTCCTGCAGCTAAGTGTATTGTCTGTCTGGTACAAATTCATTTTGGGGGCTGCCTAACAAAACGTTGATCAAAGCCAAAGCATCCTTTTCACGCTCGAGCTGCTCCTGGGCTCCTTTTCTGGCTCCACAAAGGAGCAATAAATTAGAGCATTAGCCCCAACTCCCACTTTTCCCCACCGAACCCACGCCAGTTGAAAAAAGCTCTTAACACACGAACAAATAGCATTCGTTTTTGGGTGGGCGAAGTGGGTGGTGTAAATGGGAAATGTGGGGTGGGAAAAACTGGTACTTGTATTTAGTTTTTCGGTAATGAATGGCATTGATTGCAATACGCATGAATCAAACGGCTTCAAAGTGATAAAAGGCCATTTGTCCGATGGAAAATTGAGAGAGAGAGAGAAGACTACGTTGTGGGCGTGGCACCGAATGAGGAAAATGGGAATATGGGCAGCGATGTGGGAAAGTATCTGAAAATAGGTAGATAAAGAATGCCGTGCAGTGATATACGAGTATAGTATAGATTCTAAATGTGAGTAACAACTTCAGAATTCATTGGAAACACGCACGTATCTTCTCTGTGTGAGTGGAAATGTGAATGTGTGTGTTTGTGTGCGAGTGTGTGTTTACTTTGCATCCATGTAACTACTATCTACATACGTTTGGTTAACTTCACAAGCAAATAGATACATTGGTCAAGGGTTTCACGAGCAATGCTTGAATCTGCACAAAGATACCGAGAATACACACACATATTCAAATGGAATTGAGCTTCAATGGGAGGGACTTCAGTTGGCTTATCAACTGAATGGGTCTGCATATTAATTAATGGCCAGAGCGACGCTGAAAGAGATTGTCCCGAATCGGAGGAGGGTATGGCGCGAATTGGATTTGCCGGATTAAAGGTGTCGCATATCTATGAGTTCCACCGTTTCCATGCCCCGTTGCTCTAATTACGGCTTGTTACCTGTCCACATGATCTGAATACCTAAATGTTTCATGTCCTGTGATTACTGCACACTCACACACACACACACACACATCCATTCTATCCCCATTCCATTAGATTCCAATCCCAAGGTTGCCCGAGTCGCTTGTTAATTTTGATTGATTCAATGCTAAACAGTTTCACCTTCAGCCAATTAGATGGCTCAGCTCGGCGCTGGCTGGAATATTTAATCAAATCGGAATGACACTGCAGGTTTACCACCTGCCACCTTAGCCACCTGCCACCTTAGCCATCCACCCACCAAGTGGAAACCCCAAACGAAATGAGCTGTGGGATAATTCCAAATTGATTTTCGCATTGCAATGCAGCAATTTGACTGAGCGAGGCAACAAAAAAAAATAGCAAATAGATAACAAAACTTTACAAGTCAGCAGCGAAAGGAGCGATGATGGATCTGGTCTCTATCTTTCGATTTTATCCCCAGACCAACCAACCAACCACAGCTATATCTTCACCCTGGCAGATTTCTTCGTGTTTGAATCAATTTCGTTTTGGCTAACAACATTTGCGCCGGCAACGAAAACTTCTTTAATGCCTCACTTAATCGCAGCAATGCCAGAAACGTGCCACAGCCACCGAATAACTTTTTCCCAGCAACCTTGCCACCCACCTAACCTCCTTCCGAATTTAGTATACATATATATGTATATATATGTGGCTATATGGGTTCCTGAGAGGTCGCAGCCCCTGCATAAACACTCTATCAAATATTGTAATTTTTGACAGCGACATATGAAAAGATTTTGCCCCATCAAAACGAAGATGAAGTCTGGGAGTCTGAGATTGTGGCAGTCTGGGAGTCTGGGAGAGGTGACAATAGCAATGGCAATGACATGGCAGCCCCAGCTCATCTCGTCCACATTTGACATTCAAAAGTCATTGATAATTATGGCTGAAACGTGAACGACAGCCGCATCGAGGGATCACAATCAATTCTTGATTAGAAATCGTAACGAAAGCACCTGGCTCACCTTTGCGGATAAGTTGGGTGTAGAGAGTGGGACTTGGATGGACTATATGGAAGGATATATGGGGGGGAAAGCATCAGTGAGCCTAAGTGGGCGGGTTCGTCTGTGCGTAAATTGAATTTTGATTTTGCACCGATGCTGAGATATGGCAATTTGGTATTAGGCCCCCAAAGTAATCAGATGGGCAAAGTGATGTGGGGCTGTAAATGGGAGAGTTAGGCACAAGGATACCTGGGGAATGCCCCGACTGGCTGCCATTTAATCTTTTGTGTGATTGTTGCTTGGCCGTGTTCGCATTCGTGTTCGTGTTTTGGGTTGCCCATTTAGGCTTACCCATGTGAGCGTTTTTGGCCCAAATCGAAAGGGAGCAGAGGCAGTGGACTGCCCGTTGGTGGCATTGGAACCATTGTCAGAATCAGGGGATTCTGTTCGCCTGATGAAATTCAAGAAACAAGTCGACTGGCTGCTTGATGTACTACAACCGGCTGCCTCTTTTGGGCCAATTAAAAATTCATGAATCATTTGACAAACTCCTTGGACTCGGGCCAATCCCTTCTGGGATGACCAGCCGGAATACCAAATGCCAAATGCGTAGTAATCTGTTGTGAAAGGGTAGCCAAAATCTGGACCGCTTTAAGTCGCCCAATTTGATTAAACGAA
The DNA here is from genome assembly GCF_016746245.2 of Drosophila santomea. NCBI lineage: Eukaryota > Metazoa > Arthropoda > Insecta > Diptera > Drosophilidae > Drosophila > Drosophila santomea. The sequence goes on from NC_053018.2 coordinate 6,360,344, forward strand.
AGGTGTCCTGGACTGAAGTACGAGTAGATTTTTCATTAGTCGTGAAACTAAGATGGCTTTCCGTAGATTTTTCACTGGCTCACTCTTTAAGTTCAAAAGGTATATTCATAATAGAGGGGTTTGAGTTGGTGTTTCCACAGCCCCACCCACATTTCAATTTCCCTGACCCATTCTGCAACTGTTCCACTCGACAGCTTCCGCTCGGCTTGATGATTTCATGGAAAACTTCATTGAGCAAGCGGAAACTATTTCGTTTTGGCGGAGTTCAGGTGCGGGGGTGTGTTTCTGAAGTTTCCTTTTAAATTTTCGGCCCAAACTCTACGAGCCACTTAAAGTGACACGCACAGATATCGATTTGGGGAGCCATCCATGCCATTCCACTCGGGTCCTTCCTCGCAGCTTGTAACCACTTTGATCTGAGTGGGAGTCCTTCGCTTCCTGGCCATCAGCATCATCGACAACCCCTCAGTCGTCGCTAAGCAAGCCACGTCTCAGGTTGGGCTCCTTTGGTTATTTGCATGCCTTTGCACTGCTCTTCGATTAATATAAAATTTGATTAAACTTGGTCGCTCCGACCGATGATGCTGCTGTGTGGGTTAAGTACACATGACCCCGGCTGGCAAAAGACGGTGACTCTGCGCCACGGGTGGGACTTGCCAGCCCGTAAGCAAACATCAATCCCCAAAAACCCCATTCCAAAAAAACACCACACCCCCCCCAAAAAGAGGAGGCAGTCAAATAAATAACTTGTAAAACATGCATATGAGCAAAAATGTTTGAAAATTGCCAAAACGTAAGCAGGGGTGAGAGGCTGACAGGCTGGAGTATCGTCGTAACCAGGAGTAACCAGGGAGCAAGGACTCCAAGAACTGGTCGAAGGACCCCATCCCCAGTCACAGGAAGCAGAGACGAAACGAATAAACACATTGTAAATTGATTTCCTTGGGAACTGAAATAAAAATGGCATGAAAAGCAAGTGAGCGACAGTTTTGGGCGTTGGGCAGAAATGGGCGTGGCCCCGGTCCTCGCTACGCCCACCTCGATTGAAACGAATGAATGGGCAAACCAATTTTTATTGCCACGCGGGACACGTAGCCCGAGTGCACAGAGCCATCGACTTTGGTCTTGGCTTGAATTCCCACATGAACCGAAGGACTACAGCGCTCCTCCACATCCCATCGTCCTGCGGAGAAGGCAGAAATGGCTGAGTGACGAACGGAAGGAAGCTGAAAGCTGGGAGATGGTAGATGGTAGATGGCCAGCCGGGCCAAAGGCAAACAGAACTCAGTCAGTGAGTCAGTCTGTGAGTCAGTCAGTCAGTTAGTCAGTTAGTGAGGCAGTCGAACGACCCGGCTTTTGATGAAATAACATTGCCAAGTAACAGTTTGCCGTTCGCCATTTATTTCCCTTCTCTCCCAGCGATTCTCCCAGCCATTTTGTCAATTGTTGTCTGGGCCTGTCCTATCTCTATCTGTCGAGGTCCTTTTTTCCCCACACCCCTCCCCCCGCCCCCCTTTTCGTTCACTAAAAATGCAGGCGAGAAGAGAAGACAAATTGCTTTATCGACGACATACGTAACAAATGTTGCTGTCGGCACTGACAACAACAACAGCAACAACAACAAAAGCAACAGCAAACATCGCAACAACAACAACAACACAGAACGGCAGGAGCAGCAACCTGGCCATTATTGGTTTCAAATGGCTTCGTCCTGCGAGGCTTACCAGGAGATGCCATCCTGCTGCTGCCAGCTAATTATGACTTAATTATTTCAATTATTTTCTCTTCGATTTATTGAATTTTATCGCCGGCAACCGAAACCTCGTACGTGTTGCCGTAATGAAATTGTCTGTCCACATTCTCAATGCTTGCTACTTGATTCTTGATTCTTGATTGAGACAGAGACTGAGAACACCTCTTATATTTATTTATTTGCAGATTTCGGACGATGATCGAATGAGCCTAACTACCGCCGTTTCGGATGAAGATGATGGGGAAAGTGTCATGGCGTCACCATATAAAGCAAAGGCAACTGGCACCGCTGCATCCTCCTTCAATTGCACGGGAGCTGTTCGCAAAGCCGGGTAAGGAATCCGCTCCAGGGAATTGCCGAGTTTATGCCCCCCGTTGATGTAATCTGGCATCTGGAGATAGCTGAGGTTGGGGTTGGAGCTGGGGTTGGTTCCTTGGCTGTGGCCAAACCTGCTCACGTCCAACAAGTCATCATAAATAACATACCAGTCCAGTGGGTCCATGGGGAGGCTCCTCGGGGAGCATAATTTCACAGTGATTAAGGGTTTTGGTCAGAGGTGGAGAAAGCAGCGGCTGGGGATTAACGTTATTATGTCCGCATAGAGGGTATCAAAGTTGCAAAGGCACCTTCGCATGTGGCAAGCACTGAATCGAGATTAAGGTAAAATACCATTACTTTTATTTAATCGCGATTCATATTAGCAGCCAGGTCTGTATATCTTGTATTTTCGAACGTGACTGTGCTTTAGATGGCTTTTTCAATTTATTAATAACGCGTAACTCTTCAGGGATAATAAAAATATATTTTAGCTCAACGAATTAGAAAGCAAACAGTTGTAATTATCTTGCCTAAAAAATAGCTTGTAAAAACAAATGAGACCCTATATTTTTGGAATTTTTGTAGCAGCAACGCTTAGCGTACTTTAGAAAGAAAAGGTATACCAGGGTATGCACAAGTCGACCTTTTTTTGTTACCTCACCTACGCTCTTATGATAAACTGCTTGAGGACTTATGTACACAGGACATGCCCCATCCCATAACGCTGATCTTGATTAACTTGGAAGGTTAATGGGTTGATAGCGAAGCCGTTGAAGTTCTCCAAGGGATTACGAGTGGCAGTTTCCTGCCTGCTCCCTCTTCCCCACAAGCACCCAACTTTTGCCCACTTTTCTTACCTCCCCCACTAACCAAAAGTGAACCACATCGAAATGTTTGCTTGCAGCTTCCTATCGGTAAAGAAATGGTTACTACGCAAGAAGCACCAGATCGAGCTGGCAAGAAAGCGGGGCTGGAAGGGCTACTGGGTGTGCCTGAAGGGCACCACGCTGCTCTTCTATCCGTGCGATTCCCGGGAGGGCCGGAGTGTGGAGGCGGCGCCCAAGCACTTGATTATCGTGGATGGTGCAATTATGCAACCGATACCAGAGCATCCCAAGCGCGACTACATCTTCTGTCTGAGCACGGCATTCGGCGATGCCTATCTCTTCCAGGCGCCCTGTCAGGTGAGTATCTTTATTGCAGTTGCAGCTGGGTGTGGATGTGGGTTGGATTGGGTTAAGTTGCGTTGTGGGTGGACACGAGTGCCCCAGGATATGCTCGCTCTCATTTCGAGCAGTCAATATCCAAGGGAAGTCCTTCAAGGAAGCTTTGAAAGACTGGCCTTGCCGCGTCCGAAGTCAGCGCATTGCAAGATGGCAGCGCAAATTTGTTTGCACAAGGATATGCAAGGATATGCAAGGATATGCGAGCGGGCGGACGTAAGCGAGCTCAGCCCTCGCGGGTCCGAGTCGTCCTGCTCTCTCATAATCGCCAGGCTGAGTGAAATGGCATACATACAAATGGCATAAAGAAACCACAGATGGAGATGCACTCTGAAAAATATATATCGCTTTCGATCTTATTCTGTTTCAACTGAGTAAAGAAGTTCCAGATTCGTGCATATATAATATATCTATTAATATTTTTTGTTCATTTACAAATTCTAAGATGGCTTTAAATTCATTTCAAAGCTTTCATTTATTTCGGAGTTGCATGTTCGTCGTAGCTAAGCTCTCCATAATCTGGGGTTTATAATTTTCAAAGTCAATGGCTTGTGGAATATTAAGGAAGGAATTTTTCATTAAAGTCATAACTGGGGCACAATTTACGAAACGAGTGCAATGCATATTTCTGCGAGTGTGCATAGATGCAGATGCAGATACAGGACGAGGACGAGGACATGGACATGGACATGGACGAGGACGCTGGCAAGGCGCTGACTGACGCAACCCGCAAACGTCTCCTCAAGTGCGAAAGAGTAAGATATACACAGAAAGAGAGAGAGAGATAGGTGTAGAGATAGAAGGGCCCGGGGGCGGCTTAAAGTGTGAGCCATGATTGAGGTGGCGTTGACTGACTGCCAACTGGCAGATTGCCTTGAACAGCTGCAGTGGCAGCAGAAGCGGCAGAAGCAGCATCCTTGTGGCAGCCCTAAACTGTTACATGTCTCAAAGGCATACGTTCGGCATGGCCCTCCATCGTCCTTTTTGTCCTTTTCGTCCTGCTGGGGTGTTGCCAACTCTCGCTCCCATGGCCCAACGTGATTTGTCATTAAATTTGCATAACTGATAGCCAGCGATGAGCGGGGATGAAATGGTTTTTGCAAATGGGTGGCTCCAAATGGTTGGATGCTGGCTTGGATGCTGGCTTGGATGCCATTCGGTTTGGGGGACAAGTTCGACGTTTGGCGCTGGGGAGCCATGTCAAATTGCTTGCGGTGCATTTGGTCTGCAATTTGTTACAATGTTTCCTCTTTAACAACCGCATTTCTGTATCCATCCGCAGGTTGAGCTGGAGAACTGGGTGAACAGCATACACAGCGCCTGTGCCGCCGCCTTTGCCAGGCATCGCGGAAAAACTGGAACACTACACCTGCTCCAGGAGGAGATCTTCCGGCTGGAGAAGGCCATTGAGTCGGTAAGTAAATATGTTGGCATCAAGTGTGGAATTGTATATCTATATGCACACATAACATATAACGCATACAGGCCGCAAAGACGCAAAACCAATATACATTTCCATACACATTCAATGTGGGCTTGCGAGCGTGCAAAAGTATTCGTTGCGGTTTTCGGTGCACCAAGCACCACCTGGAGAATTCCAGGATGAAATTCAAGGAGGGCATGGTCTTGGATTGCGGTTGCATTTCGCATTTCGCATTTCGCATTTTGCATTTGGTTGCAGACTCTGCTGCCGCTTTGTTGGCTCAGGAAATTGTTGCTGCTAGAGAGTTAAGTCAATTTTGCCAAGTGGCTGCAATGCAAAATGAATTGGTCCACACAGCGATCCCTCCTCCACATACAGTCATACAGTCATACCGTGATGTGTAAAGGGATAACGCTGCGTTTCGTCGCCGTAAGGCCGACTAAGCTCCACTGAATGGCATATGCAACAAATAACCCATCAATTGGTATCGCTTACGAATGCATCATCGAGCATGCCATTTGTGCAAATAGCAAATGGGATTTGAACTATTATAAATCGCATCGCACTGTATGAATGCAGCACGCCACTGAATGGCAGATGAAAAGCGAATTAAATTAGGAAACCCATCGAATTGGGATTAACTGCACATCAGTGCAGTTACGAGTTTTCATTGGAGTAGGGAAAACGTGTGTCTGGTAAATGTTGTGAATATTGATGAGCCTGTGATTTGACCCATAAACTGAAGTACATCTTACGAATAGCCTAAAAATGGTTAAACTAAACTTAAAGTTGTTCTAACCAGCAAAATATGTACTCTAATTAAATTTAAAGAAAGTTGAGAATTCGGTGTATTAGCTTCTAGGCGACAGCTGCATACATAACTCATTCGAAACTCCATTACCAGACGCACTGACTAATGTAATCGACTTGAACAACAAATTCCCACAAATATATCCTTGGCAGGACAACAATTTCTCAATATCGCGCTGTCAACTCAGAAGTCAACGGCACAAAAGGCGACGGAACACAACAATCGCATTTTCCACCCGCATTTTCCGCATTCCCAACCAATTTCTCAGTCTCAGTCTCAGGCGATTCCCCAAAGATTTATGCCATTGTCGAAACGAGAAGTGCGGGATGGATGGAGCGAGGGGCGAGGGGAAAAGTGCTTCTACTTGCAACTATTTATGTATTTGCTTTCAAATCAATTCCCCATCAATTTCGCGGCAAACAGCGTAAAATTCCTTGCACTGCAATTTATTTTCCTCTCTCCAGCGAAAACTTTTGTAAAAAGAAAACGGTGGAAAGAGGGATGGGTTTTGGATGGAATGCGTGGGTGGCTGGTGGAAAAACCAAATCAAAGTGAGGAAAATTTTTACGCGGCACAAATCGCAAGACAAAGCAAAAGGAGGCAGAGATGGAAGATGGAAAAACGAATCGCAAGTGCAAACAGAATTGAACTCGAGCTGAAACTACAAGAAATTGCACTTGGCCCACGATAAATGCTCTGGATAAACCAGGCAGCCGGAAATCGAGGCACAGAGATATGCCATCCCATCCAGTGGCCCCGCCAAAGAAAGTAAACTTTATTTGTTTATTTATTTTTCATCATGTCATTTCCAGTGGCCCTCACTTCCCTACGTTTTCCACCACCACCAGCACCACCCACTTTTCCGTTGCTGTTTTTCTTCGCTTTTGTTGTTTGTTAGTTAGTGAGAGGGACTCCAAAAGACAATTATGTTGTCTGTCCTATCCTCAACAACTTGATTCATTCGTCTCTGTCGACGGCATCGCTACTATTCTTTTATTTTCACCGCCTCAGTTGCTACAGTGTTTGCCGGAAAATTACAACTTCCGGTTATGGGAAATCCAACAAAACGAAAGTTTTTCAAATTACTGTAAGCAGAGACCCGTAGAAGTTTGCTCAGTGCTCGTAATTAGTAGCCGGTAAATAACTTTGAAGGATGTTAAAACTATTATTAATGGTGTATCTTTAAGTTTAAGCTACCAGATACATATAAAGATACATGCATAGATACATATCAGATTTATTAAATTAAAGTATTATTATTTGACTTTTTTAATACAGTAAAAGTATGGTTGTCTATGAGAAAATTACATACAATCGATTTATAATTTAAACTGTGTTCAATGTCCTTGATTATTTCTGCGTGTCCCAGTTACTGCGGCACTTTTTCCATCTCGCCCTTTTTTAATTCAGTTTTTTCCGCCACAAACTTGTAGCCTGATGTTATGACCAGGTCGAGAAGGCCTGCGTTTGCCGTGCTCCTTCATCCATCTTGCACTATCTGTCCCTTTGGATAAACCATAATTACTTCCTTGAACTGCAGCTTTTTTGCTCCGTTTCCCTATCTTTCTCTCTCGACTTGTTTGTGTTTACTTCGTTTTTCGAAAAAGCAAGGCAGCAGGGAAATAACAGGGAAAGAAAACAAAAACCATTGGGCGGAAGTCCAAGATTGCCATAAGAGTGCTCTGGGTGCCCTATTGCTTCCGCTTTTCCTCATTTCCCCATTTTCCAGCTACGCCACTTGGCCAAAAAACAAACTTGTTGGATGAATATTAATTAAATGAGCCTAAGGACTGGCCATAAATGCATTTGCAGTTTGCATTTAGCATTTAGTACTTAGCATTACTCTGCCCTGTTGCATTTGTTGTTAATTAATTTTCTAGAAAAATACCAGAAGGGTCGCAACGCTGAATGAAATTATAAGTAAGTTGACGCAGTAGGCAGTAGCAGTAGCAGTAACGCAAAAGAAAAGGTGTCACACCAACGCATCATTCTAGTTGCTCCTTTTGTGGGCGTGTAGGTGTGAGTGTGTGAGTGTTTGTGTGTTTGCGTGTGTGGGTGGTTCACCGCCCCTTTTTCGGTGAAAAGAGCAACAGTGTTGTCACTTTTTTTCTTCTGCCAGCCTTTGTTGTTGTTGTTGTTCTTCTACTTTTGTGTGGCGCCTACGCTGCTAGCTCCCAGCTCCTTGTTGTTGTTGTTTTTTATAGGTGTCACCTTTCGGAAATAATCATATATGTGTCAGGGGGGAGTGGGTGGTCTGTAAAGGAGGCGTGGCGTTGTGGGATGGTCGAGTGGGCGGTTTTGGCAGCACTTCGCTTCGTTTTCTTTAGCTTTTCTCTAGTTTTTTGCCTTACACATATACGAGTATATGTACATTTCGTATCCTCCAGCTGCTCCTTCTTTTTCTAGCTATCTATTTTTGTACTCGCATAAAGCACTCACACGCACACATACACACGCACGCACACAAACACACACACTGAGATACACAATGCAGGACCGTAAAAAAATAGTAGTAGCTGCCCGAGCGCATTTGGTTTTTCGTACGCTCTGGTTTTTACGCTCTAATTACGACTCCTACGACACCACCCACCCCCCTTTGCACCTGTAATCCACCTCCAACCACCACACCCCCCCTTTTTGCACCTGATGTGCAATTGCCATGGCGGCGCTGTCTAAACAAGGCTCACTTGCTACTCCCGCTTTTCAGCCCAACCGCCCCCCACCGACGCCCCTCGATGCTTTCAATTTGCAATGGCTGCTGTCATTTCAGCTCAATAGCAGCTCACTGCAGCCTCACTCCCGCCATGCCACGCCCACCTTTTTGATGCCGCCCCCACCCGCGTACCACGCCTACCAATCCGGGCTTCCCCCCCCCCCCCCCCATTGCCCGGTTTTAAATTCTTGTTTGCTCTTAATTTTTTATAAACATTTTTTATGCCGCAAAAAACCGCGCGTAACGAACGAACGAAGGTTCAAAGGCTCACAAATATATCAACTTACATCAGAAAATAGTTATTTTCACCAGCAGAGAATATGAAATAATTCATAGGTATTCATATTCGGCACGTACCTACAACTACAAAGTTCTCTTCAATAAAACCATACATACAACTAAAAATTTTTATTTAAATACAAGGATACATACAACTACAAAGTTCCTTTAAATACAACGGTTATTAAAATGTGAAAGTGATATATAAAATTGTAAGCCTTGTCATATCCACGACAAAATATCACAAATGCCTGAAAAAATCAATTTAAATTAATTCAAACACTTAAACTCTTTAATTAAAACCACAAGGGCTTTAAATAGCTTTTCTAATAGAAGTTAATTGAATTACCTTTAAATCTTTAGCAACACATCGTTTCGACCTTTGTGACCCACATCAGTAATGTATGCTTTTATGCCTTTAAACTCACTTTTCACCCAGTTACTCACTTATTTTTCATACATTTTTTGTAAAATACCTTAACCGCAGTTTTTATTGCAGCCAAATGATTTTGTTGCGGCTGCCATCGATTTTAAATAATTGCACTAATTAAATGATGCAACAGTCGTGAATGGCGTGCGTAATGCATTTTCTGTTTCTGTGCATTCAGGGTGTGGCAGTTAAATATTTTAATTGCGCTTTATGAAAACATTTAGTAAATGAAAATTGTTTTCCTTGACCGCTCAGTTGGAAAGTAGGCAATCATTTCAGTTGTTCCACCAGCATTGAAGATTTAAATTCCTTTTGCGAAAATGACTCCGCCAGTTGCACAAGCAACTAAGCAGATACAGATATAACTACAGATACAGATACACACTCGAGGGAAGCCCCAAAGTGTGCAATTAATTTTACAATAATTAAATTGAAACTTAACCACAACCCATATATATATATAATTATATATATCTTTTACATGACTTTCTGCTGGCCGGCATGGCCTGGCATATCCATAACCCGAAAATATTTAAGCCGAAATTATAATGAAATGCATACTTAGTTAATTTCAACTTACATCGAAAACTTTACTTAATTAAACCAACTTAAAGCCGCACAAAATGAGAAGAAACTTCGATGGGCAGCGGGCTGAAAAGGAGTAAACAATGTCTCTCCCTCCCTCCCCCTTTTTGCCACCAGAAACACCCATTTTCCACTCGTATTGTGAATTTTTTCGGTGTTTTTTTTCTTACTTTTCCGGCTCTTTTTTCTCTTCAATATTTTTTAATGAAACCATAAAGTTTATAATTACCATAAAATTTACTTGTTCGGTTCGGTTTTGTCCTGAGGTTTCTTCATGATGCGGGCAGTAAAAAAAACTTTAGTTTGACCTAGCACACACACACACACACACACGCAAAGGCATTATGTACGTATGTATAGAGTGAGAGGGCGTTGGTGATTGTGGGTGGGCGTGGCATTTCATAAACTAATGCCAAAATGGTAGAAATTTATGGCAAGAAATATGAGAAACGGGTTGAGCTCCAAAGTCCGGCATGAAAAGCACGGACACACACATGTGTGTGTGTGTGTGGGAGTGTGTGTGTGTGTGGGTGGGTGTTTTTGGCCAAACGTGCGAATATTTTTGCAACTTTTGGTCCAAAGTTGCACAGGAAATGGGCCTGGCATATGGTTGCCACCGTGGCCAGAAGGACACGGTGACATCGGGACATTGGGACAGTAGAATAGGAGCACGGGGCCCTTAATCCCAGGACCCTCATGCCCTCCGACCTCCGCCCACCGCCCCCAAATCCCAAAAACTAAACCCTGTGCAGAATGCGTTTGCTTTGGTTTTTGATTTGTTTTTGTTGTTCGAGGAGCGGGAGAAGGACGCCTCTCTGTTCGAACGAGCCTGCTGCATGCAGATGCGAAAATATGCTTTATGTAGGCGCTGACACAGTGGGCGTGGCTGTGGTCAGGGGCGGAAAATTCAATTCAATTGTCAACAGCAACCAGTACCGAACACTGAACACTGAACACCGAACACCGAACACCGAATACCGGAATACCAAGCATACCGAACGCACCGAACAGCCAACAGCTCCCAATCACCCAACACCCAGGACAGCTCATCCTGTGGCCACAGAGCTAGGCGCCAGTTTAGAGGTTTGAGTTTGGGCGCAGCATCCGGGGCTTAGCTTCTTTTCTGTGGGCCAGACCACCGCTCACCGCTTCAACTGCAGCACTCACACGTTATATAATGTGGCATCATTTTGTGGTCAGCATTTATGCAGACCATATACAATTTTTCAGGCCTTTTGTTGACTTGGCCCCTCTCGTTGCGGTTTATGTGGAGGGGTTCACCCCTGTTCTGACTTTTGACTGCAATGGAGAGCAGCCATTTAATGCACAAGCCATGTCAAAAGTCATCCGAGCAGGTGGCTCAAAGGGTTGCGCCGTGCCATTGAAACAACTCAATATCCTTTTGGACGCACGCCTTGCAACTTCACCCACTGCCACCCACTTTAATTGATTGTTATCATGGGTGGCAAGTGGCGGGTTGTGGTGGCAAGGACAGGGGGCCATTAGCAGTGGCAAACAAAATAAACTGATACCCGGGTCACGAGCCCTTTTGCCTCACTGCCGCCACATGATTATTATTTCAGTCCATTGTTTTTGGTTATTGTTGTACTAGTGGTTTTTGCCATTTCAAGCATCTTTGGCTTGTCATGCGAGATACGTAGAATGTTGAGTTGAGTACTGAATACTGAATGTTGAATGCTGAATCCCTGAATGCTCAACGCTGACAACGGGGACACAATAACAATGGTAAAATGTATATTTTAATTGTACTCCCGAGTAAAAACATATATCAAACTAAAACACACAACTACAGCTACAGCTACAGGACGAAAGCAAAATAGCAAAAGCAAAAACAATGCAAGAACCATGAACTCTCCAAACTCTCGACTCTCAAGCGGAAATGGCAGACCAGAGACAACAACAAGACTAGCAATAATAATAACAAGTACATCTAGCAATGGCAATGGCAGCTCCCGACCAGCTTCAGATTCAGTTGACACACTGAGCGAAAAACTGCGCCATTAAATTTAAAAATGGAAGCCAAAAAAATGGTATTAGTCCCAGGCCAATTGTTTGATTTGAACTTTGTTTTTTTACATATATTTTACTAATGATTCTAGTAAAATAAAAAATATTACAAATGATTGCCATATGAGCTTTGACAATGTGTCAAAAATAATTTCCTTGGAGTATTTTAAATTTGAGAAATAAAAATGTCAATCAGATTAATGTCATGTGCATTATTTGATGATACGTGCAGCTATTCTGATTTATTTTCCCCTAGTGCAGCTGCCTCACAAATGTGAGCTCTGGGACGGTGGCATCAACTGGGGGCAGGAGGCAGCCTCAAGTGGCGCTTAATGAAAGCGCAACAGACAACGGCAGGACCGCAGGAACACGACCACACGACAACTGAGCGGGAAAGGATTGGGTGGACAAGGGGGCAGGAACATGGATGGACAGGGAACGGGGAGTGGGAGGACAAGTGTAAGAGCAGGAGATGCAGGACAACTAAATAGGCGAACCGCAAAAACTCATCGTCAAGGAGCGACAGATACGGCCAGGGAAAAGTGGGAAAATAGATGGGGAATCCAACTATGCAGCCATAATACAAGTTCACGGGAATTGAGATGAAAGCAGTGAGCGAGCACAGTCGTCCGTAGGACCTCGAGCCGATGCCGCATCCGAGTTCGAGTCCGGAGTCCCCCTCACTCCATCCGCCGTATCCCGCATGCCCGGAAAGGAGGAGGAGGAGCCGCTCGAATTGCGGCTGGGGCTGTCACTTAGCGCGTGACATGTGTCAAAACAAGCGGCAACCGCAGCGAGACCGTGACCAGAGCCTCCCAGAATCCGAGCCTGCTGCACAAGTGCATGCCCGGCTTCGTCCTGGGAGTGCTGCTAATATCCTTCCTCAGCAGCGGTGAAATGGATTTGGGCGGTTGGCAGCCTTAAAATCTGGGCGTGGTGGCACTCAGTGTGTGTGAGTTGCCGAAGCGGAAGCAGCCTAAAACCAAAAAGGAGATTGACTTTAAATTAAGAGCACAAACCGCTGCAAATCCAAAGGTCTTTTGCAACAGAGAAAAATACTTTCGCAGCTTAATGTTCTTTTAAGAAAACATAAAAATCACAGCATAAAAAAAGCACTTAGTTTTCTTGATTAAAACAGATTGCTGATTAAGTCCCATTTGCCAGCATTTCTGCTATTCTATGTCACTATTTCTAGTTTACATATTTTATGGTTGGCATTGCTGTTTGTAAAATCTTTAGGAGCGGGAGTTCCTTCGTGGAAATATTTCCATTGCATGTGCAGCAAGTATTCCACTCTCGCATCGGACACCCTGGAGCGAATCGCAGTTCAAGGATCGCTGGTGGGGAAATATCGTTTGCGTGATTTACACTCCCAATTGCATGGCAATTACAAGTCCATTAACATTGCCATTAACCCTTGGAGTGCCTCCTCCAACGAGGGGCAGCCAGCCAGTGGAGATGGAGTGCAGCACAATGGCAACAATGGGCAGAGCGATTAATGGTCAAGCAGGCGAGAGCTATTTATGGCCCAGGAAGAGCCCATATTACTTTGACAAGGACAAACTGTTGCCTGCCTGTGGAAAGTGTCCTTCCAACCCAACCAACACTCCAATCCCTCCGCCACTTGCACAGTTTTGTGTTGTAAATAATCACAAAACTCTCTCCGTTCCCCCAGAGCCGCCCATCCTCCTTCCGGTTTGTGTTTGTCAAGTAAGCAGCTTTCCTCAAGTGCCAAGTGCCATTGACAGCAACCCGGCGAACTACTCCTTCCAGGAGGATGATATCTCATCCCAAATATCCTGCTATCCTGCTATCCTGCTGCCATCTATGTGTGTGTGCGGTCGCAGTGCATAATGGGATTTCGGTTTATTAATTAACCAACTTTATGCCTGCCGAATTGAGAGCGGAGCACACGACCAGGATGGCTTAGACCACAACTAGGAATCATTGGCCATCTTTAGTGGAATTGAATTAAGTGATGTTACATACACACACACACACACACACACAGACACACACTCTCATATCGATTGCCACCACACCGCACACATTGTCATATCGAGCATACGTATGCAAAATGTGCAAATAAAATGCACAAAACTTTGATTTATTTCCACGTAAAACAAACATTGAAAAGGCTCAACGTCGCACTGTTCAAATACACACAGATGTGTGGGGAGCTGTAGTACTGTAGGTAGTACGTAATCCCAGGTAGCACCACTCCCCCATCCTTTCGTCCTTTTGGTCGTTGCCTGTTTATGTGTACACATTCATTAAAATGTCGAACATCGAAAGTGCCTATTCAGGTTGTTGCCACGCCCACACGGCACACACTCTCCCACACACACACACACACGCACTTACATTTGCATTGGCAACCTGCAACTGCAACAGCAACAGCAACAACACGCAACTGCATCTGCAACTGCATCTGCAAATAATTGTCAGCTTACTGACTCGCATTCAATGCAGCAACAACGGCAACCAAAATGAAACAATCACGTGCTCCATGAGATCTATGCAAGCGTGCTATAAATGCACGTGAAAGTGGGATCCAAAGTGGGGATTTCAAATGCTGAATTCTGGTTGCACCACCGAAAAAAGGGGGGAACGGTAGCTGCGGCGGAAGTCAAACGGTATTTGTAATGAAAACAGGGGCATGTATATGCAGCGCCCGTTTGCACCCCTCTCCAAACGAGTAGATTTTTTTCCTAGCCGTTTTGGTGCATTGCCAACGCACTTCAGTTGCAGGGACAGGGGGGCGGGGCAGGCAAGAGATATTTGAATTGGGAGCAGGGAGCAGGGAGCAGGGGGTGCAGCGGGGTCCATTGGAAAAGCTGCACATGACGCGTGATTTATGTATTTTCGTCAAATGGCAGCCACCGCAGCGGCAGCAGCAGCAGTGGGACAAAGCTACCATGAAATGCTAATGATGACTCGAATGCTTTCATAACCCACCAACGAGTGTCGCACACAACCGAACACACACCATACACCACACCACACACACACACACATACGCTTAAACACCATACATATACATATAACCATACCAGTGCCCTATCTCCTTATATGCATATGCCAGCACTAACCCGGTTTCATGTCCTTTCGCCCCGCAGGATCACAAGCTGAAGCACATGGCCGAACTGCAGCAATCAGTTGTCACCGATCAGGAGACGCGTCATCAGATCCAGACGCAGATACTGCAGTGGGAGGAGAATCTGGAGCGGCTCCACTGCGAGCAGTTCCGGCTGCGCTGCTACATGGCCTCGCTGCAAAGTGGCGAGCTGCCCAATCCGAAGGTGAGTTATGGCCACCAAAACAGCGACCAGTGCCCCCAAAAATTCAACCTGCCAGAGAGATAAGTCAAATGCAATTAATGGCGGAAGCACTGCCGTCTGGCGGCTTTATAATTCATCCAGAACGAGCACACTAGTTTGGCGCAAAAAGCATTGCCTACATTTTGGGGCTGCCATGGAGGGTGCTCCGTGTTGGGCGCCATTTATTGAAAAGCGTAGAGCGTTATTGGTAATTTATTGCAGTCTCGCATAAGTTTCAGCAATTTTCGAAACGCAATTCAATTTTTTGAGCAGGGCTAACTGAGAATACAATAAACATGATGAAGAACTAATCACTGCTCAATGGCTAAACAATTCCGTCGCAAAAGCCACCACAAGGCTTAATTTAGCCACGCTTCACAGAAACATCAAAAGCAGATTCACAACCTGGTTGAGAGCTTAGGACCGGGACAATGGCATCGGCCCAAATCCCTCTAACAACAATTGGCCCCGAAACCCGTTTACAATTCCGTTTAAAACCCTTTACGGGCTCGAGTAGTCTATAATTACCTCTATCTATTTTCACAATGGATGGGGCAAAAACCAATTCAATGGCACGCTTTTGGAAAATCAAAACCCAAACATGCACAATTAATCTCCATAACAAAAGTTTAAGCGTCTTAAATGGGCTTAAAGGCAACCTTCGCTGCCGCCAACTGTTGGCAACCTTAGAGGGATTTGCCACCACCGACTGTATGTATGTTTCACTGACTGACTGACTGACTGACTGACTGAGTGAAAGGGTTGAAAGTTGATTGCGCTTTTAATGGCAGGCAGGAACATGGGTGGGGAAAATGGGCTTCCAGAAGGGGGAGAGAGTGGTAAGTGCAGTTGTGTGCCTGAAAAGCAACATTATTTATTATTAATAACCACAAAATGCAAACAACTTCAGCACCTGTGAAGAGAACAACTTCAGTCGACTGCAGAATGCCAAAGGCTTATTTGCATAGGTGTACGAGTGTACTAGTGTGTGCGTGTATAGATGCTCTGCCTGCTTTTTAATGCTCTTTGAATGGGTCGTAAATATAACGAAATTAGTTGAGGGGCACTGGCACTGGTGGTGGTGCAACTATATGCCAAAAATAACTTGTATTCACATTTCATTTTCAAACATTTCGCATTCGTCACTTATTCAACAGTCGCTGCTGACTCACGTGTCGCGGCCCACGAAGAACACGCTGAACAAGCTGGGCGTATTCACGGTCTCCTCCTTCCACGCCTTCATCTGCGCCCGCTCCCCCTCGCTGCTCAACAACCTGCTCGCCGGACGCGGTGCCACCAAGCGGCGACCGCCGATGCTGTCGCGGTCCAACAGCGGCTCCAGCCGTCGCTCCATGCAGGTGAGTCCAATCTACAGGTATACACTGCCCGAAAAAGTTGCCCAACAACTGGGAAAGTTGTCGTAAATGCCTTAAATGTTACAATGCTATCATCAAAACAGCATAAATTCTTCAATTTGTTTGAGCATATCAAAACATGATAAATTCTTCAATTTATTTGAGCATATCAAAACATGATAAATTCTTTAATTTATTTGAGCATATCCAAAAAAAACAAAAATTCTTCAAATTATTTGACCATAAATCATTAGCTTTTAAAACCTATATTTCTCAATTAAGTACGGTTTTGCTTTAAATCTGTGCAAAATAACATTTAACGAAACTTTCCCGAGCTCAGGCTTACTTTTTGATGAGTGTATGCATATAAACCTTTATGTGTGTGCACGTTGGCCACGCGGCGTATGGGTAATAAAATTATTTCAATTTTAAACGCATTTACGGCGCAGCTCGTGACTGTTTGTGAGTTTATGGCTTGTTCTCTCTTAATGTGCGTCCATTTGTGTGTGTGCATGTGCGCGTGTGTGCGTGTGTGTGTGAGTGTATATGTGTGCGAGTAATTGAATTTTTATTTAAGGCAACGGAAACGGCATTAAAAGCTAAATTGAGCGCTAATGCTTAAATGGATGGCCACCAAAAAATATGTCGCCCGGCCACGCCCCTGTCCATTAGACTTAGCTCTGTTCGTGTATTTTGGCTTTTATAATTTGCATTTAATGGCCATCAAAAATTACAAAAAGAATAATGAAATTTATGAAGGGTCTCCCCGGTCTCTCACTTTTTCTGTTTTTTTTTGTGTTCCCCTCGCCAAAAGGCAAAAGAAAAGCCGCAGCAAAGAGACAGAAAAAAAGAGACAGCGAACCCAAGATGACTTGGCAAAGAAAATATTTGCATATTTTAAGTGAATAATGCAGGAGTCCATTTCAAATGGTGATCAGATGCCACCCCCCCCATCCCTGCTAATGACCTCAACACAATCAAATCCAAATCAAGTCGAGAAGTGGTCCGTATCCGTGTCCGTTCGCTGGAGAAGAAGAGGGGGCAGTTTAAATTCCAGCAAATAGCTGGCAGGCATTATGCTATATATGTAAAATTATATAATAAACTCCAATGTCGACTGTCGAGTCGATTAGCTGGAGCTGCAGAACTCACTTGTGCCGCTGGTTAAGCCTCAATTAGTATAACCAATTTGTGTTGTGCATATCTCGTGTTTGTAATGAAATTCATTTCATAAATTCAATTTATTTCGATTACTGACAAAATAATCTTGTGCACAACTCGGATTTCGTGGCGTTCACTCTCGGCTCTTCGCTCTGCCCCGGCATACACTTCATTTCCAATTAAATTTGCCAACGCTGCACAATTGCCATCCCCATACCCACATCCTCAACCCTTCGCATTTCACCTTCTATCAGCAGTCACGCTGCCACTCGGATATGAGAAAAAAAAACAACAAAAAATCAAAAAAGAAGGGAAAATGCATTCACATTCGCATGACGATGGAAAAACAAATGAAATGAAATAACATAAATGAGAGACGCAGTGTGCTGTTGCGTTGTAAATGCCCTGCAAATTCAATGAATTTGAAAAATGTGCATTTGATTTGGTTCATATATTTTCGACCAATGGCCAATCTCTACCATCGTGTAACTGCATTTCACTTGGCCACTTTTTGGGAACATGTCAACTGCAATGCAGCTGAAATTGCAACTGCAATTCAGAAATGGCAAATAAAATTAAAGCTTTCCAAAGGAAATTATCAACTACGCCACTACGAGGCAAGCGAAATAGCCAACTGGCAAACGTTGAAATACCCTGGCTAAAATTTAATTAAGCTGTCCATCGACAATGGCAGAAAGCTGAAATTTTCCTGGCCTTAAGGGGGCTCAGTCAGGAACAATCAAAAGTTAATTAGTCAGTAGAGTTAAGTGTGTGCGAGAGGCGTTTGTGCGGAATTAATCGTCTTTCAGGGCTCCAATCTCCGCAACAGTGCAAATCCAATGACAATTGCTGCTCGAAATCAGGAACATGAACAGATAGATTAACAATTTGCCTTGTTCACAATTGAAATCATAAAATTGACTTTTAAGCACACACTCATTTTAGCTACTCATGCCAGTCTTCCAGCGGTTTAACCAATAATAAACAATGTCCAACTACAAGCCATACAAATTTTTAAGCTAACATGCTTTTTCTTAGAATCCACTTCTATGAAATGAAAGCAGAAATTCACATACTTGTATGTATATTTTCATGAATATAAAGTCGATTTATTTGGCCGGGCAATAATGATCCCGTAATCGATATGCAAAACTGTTATGCAAATGCAAATGCAAACGGAGGTTGCTCGTCATTTCTTGTAGCTTGTGGCTGCCATCCAAGTGAGAAGCTGCCTTTTCCAACTGCCAAACTAATTCAATTGTCCTGCGTGTATGAGGGAGTGTATTACCTGGACGAGGACCTCGTGCCTTCACCCTGTGGATGAACTGCTGCTGCCAACTTGAGCGAACCCATTGCCAATGGCTGCCGGCTGCCAATACAAATGCAATTTCCAGTAGCCGACAACTGGCAGCTGGGCCACCTGATTCGTTTACAGTTGCAGTTGGAAAGCAGCCGGGCTAGCAGGACAAAAAAGGACGAAAAGGACGCATTGACGGCATCTGAGGCAGGAGCAGCAGGAAGCCTCATCACGGAGTTAACATTGGATGACGATGACGTTGTGGAAACGGTTAAGCATTTTAACTGAGTTTTCTTCAAACTCAACTCGATGCGGCAGCAGATCCCGCCTGCAGTTCCAGATCCGCGGCAGCTCCTGCTGCTACACTGAGAGAAAACATGAGCAGTCAATGAAAACATTAAATGTTGGAAACAATGAAAACATTAAATGTTGGCTTCAATTTGGCGACATGTAACTTGGAATGTACAAACATCCTTATTAAGGATCTACTTTTTGTCAGTTACATATATGATATTTGGAGAGCTTTTTTTTGCAGTGTGTCCTTTACCGTTCCCTGAGCCACTGCTAGCGACATTTTTCATTACATTTCAGGGGGTTGAGGGGCTTCGACTGCGGGCACCAATGTGTGTGTTTGCTATTTTTCAATTTTCACTTCCGTGTGGCCATATTCAAGAATGCGCACGGCTATGGATGGATTCAGGGTATGAGAGGGGAAGAGGGTTATATATCTGAATCTGTATCTGTAGCCGTAAATGTATCTGTGTGCGGGCCTCGCAAATGTCTGGGCCTGACTGCTTAATGACATTGTACGTGTGTGTGTGTGGTGTATATGTCTGTTTATCCAATCGAATTTTCTGCCTTTTTCCAGATGAATTCACGTGACGAACCGGAAAAAACTTTCAAAGTTGCAATGCCCGACAATGCTTACTCGACAGTTTATCTACGTGATGCCATGTCTGTGGAGGAATTCCTCGCCAGCGCCTGCGCCCGTCGCAACCTCAATCCCATGGAGCACTTTGTGCGCGTCAAGAAGCGACGTGACATGGAGGATCACAATTACTTTGTGCCGCATCGCAACGATCTGATTGAAAATTATGTAAGTACATAATCAAAGCCAGAATGTCTATATGCCAACTGCCTTAAGCCTTCAGCCTCCAGCTGCGAATGTAATTCCATGGAGTTTCCTCTCCTTCTGATGGGGCACCAACTTCAAGTTCAATTCAACTTATCGAATTTAACTTGGAAATTGCATGTGGAGCCGTGCAAATGGAATTTGGAAACGTGTCTGGGGTGGAATACTCATGGAATTACTGCGTTTGCACTTTAAAACACATATCAGCTCTTTATTATTTGCATTAAAATGATTTAATTCATAACGATACTGTCTCACAAAGTGGGTTCTTGGTTTTTTTTGGAAAACGCTGCATAATGAACTTAAATTTTATCCCATTTCACTACACATCACTGAAATTCAAGAGGCTTATCTCAGAATGTGATACCTTTAAATTAACTTTGGGCATAATAAAGCTGTTCCTTTTACGAATTTTTAAGCTAGCTTTACAAATAGGATTAAAAAAGATTAAGTTTTAATGGAAAGTAGATAGGAGCGTGTTCCCTTTATATTAAAAAAGAAAAACCCATTCAAAGTACTCTCAACATTTTTCACACCGAATAGTGTTTGCAGCTTAGGTGGTTTCATAAATTCCTTTATTCCTGCTAAAAACTACTGGCAACAATGTACCCAATTTCACAATTAGCTCATCTCCACACCCACTACGCCCATTACTCTTCGATTTCCAAAAACATAATGCCATAAATTATGAACTTTCCCGTTGGCCATTTCCCTTTTCCCCTTCAGTTGGCACACGATTAGTCTAGGTGAGACTTTAGCCAGCTGCCAAGTCAGCCGCTAGCTGAAAACTTTCGACCCTCAACATTCCCAAATCTGAACTTCGACCTCAACAACAAGCTAGTAAATATTGGCCCAGCCAGCCAGGCCAATTGGCAAATGGCAAAAATGTGCAACTGCAACTGCAAATGGAGTTCGAATGAGAATGTGAGTGAGCTTGGGTTTTGGGGAGGTGGCAGCTTTGGTGGGCTTGATAAAAAGTTCCTTTCGCCGTTGGCAGTTCAATAAATTTCGACAACAACTTGAGCAACTCCTAGTAACTCGCAGTAACTCCACTCAATCAATTTCTGCCCCTGCCCCACAATGATTGCTTGCGAAACTCGGCTAATTTAGCACTTAGCTTGCGCACTCAAACTCACTTCCTATCGATGTGGATATACTTCTACAAGCGGAGTAAAATTACATAGATACTTTAAGGATTCATATATCAAACCATAATTCATATAAAGTATAATCTAAATTATTAATTAGTTGCAACATATCCCTTCCACACAGCTACATAATCACGAGTTCGTGGAGGTCTGCATGAAGATCCTGTACCAGGTGGAGCTGCAGCGCACGACTCTGGAGCAGATGTGGGGCTTCTCCGTGGAGGCGGAGCTGATCGAGAATGCGGAACGCCAGGACGAACTCTGCTGCTACGTGAGTCGCGTGGAGGACAAGAGTGTGGCCATGCACAATGGTGAGTACAAAAGCAGTGGAGTTGCCATTGAGTTCATCATCCAGGCGACATGACAGAACGAAAATGGGTTTTGACACAAATCGCATTCAGGCGATGAAATCGTGCATTTAATTTATGCCATTGAGGTGACGCAGCGGTACGCAAGCAAATGAAATAGAGTCTTTGTCTTCGTCTCCAAGGATTGGTGGCTCCATTCTCTACTCCAGCCTCCAGCATTCAGTCCACTTTACTCTACTACTCAACTGGCGCCCCGAGCGAAACAATGTGGCCCAATGTTGCCGAGCTAAATTATAAAGTGCCCAGGTAGTGGCCCCCCTGCCTTTTGCGCCTGCTCTTTTCTGTACATCCATGCTGCTGCTGCTTTTATATTTAATGCTTTTCACTTTTATGTCATAAAAAAAAGAAGCGAAAAAAAGTGAAGAGCACAAGACGAAACTTGAGCAAACTCACTTTGGTCTACAAGGGAGACCGAGTCGAGTCAAGTGGAGTTTGAGCCCGAAAAGAAAGAGGAGCAGCAGGCGGGGATCCAGTGGAGCAGGAGGAGTTCCTGGGGGCATGCAATGCGAAAAGTCAACTGTCAGCGCTTGTTGGGACGACGACGACGATGATGGTGATGAGCAGCGCACTCGAAATGTTTGCCAGGTGTGGGCGACGGCTTACTTCTGCTGCGGCAACGGCGGCTTCCAGGTCCTTAAAGGGGTTTTCCTCGAGTGTAAGCCGTCTCAGCATCCAGCATCCAAGATCCCCCCTCTCCACGTCCTGTTGTTTTTCTATCACTTAAAATCAACTTAAGTTGGCATTTGCATTTGCCGGGAACGTCGACGACGATGCCGACGACAACGCGCCATGGAGTCAAGTGGATGTAGTCGAAATGCCACTAGAACAGCGCCTTAAATTATGGAACTGACAGGCAGAGCCACCTTTTCAACCCAACACCCTACTTTTCCCCCAGTTTCCCCCCCCCCTGGTTGCAACCACCAGGTGGGAAAACTGCAGTGCTGCACTTGGCAAAGTGATGAACCGAAAGAACATTTCATGCTGCAGTAACAGCAGAAAACTCATTAAGCACGTCGAGTGCGAGTGGCGCTCATTTGGTTGGTTTTTGAAGGCGACAACGAATCAAAAAATCCATGAAACAATGCGCATGAAATTCTCCGGAAGGAGTGCCTCCGTACTAAAAACAAAAAAACCAACCACAGAGGGTGAAAAGTTGGACTGCAAGCCAAAACAGAAGAAAAATGGCAGGAGTAAAATAAAAGTGGGGAAGAAGTTGTGCTAATGAGTTTTACGATTGAGCAAATGTTGCATTCGTTGGCAGGGAAATGCAGGAAGCCTTAGCTTAATTAAATTACGGCGAATTGGCACTAAAGTAGTTAGAACATTGATCTTATTGCATTAGCCCGAGTTAATGGGTCAATTAGGTAAGTTCCTTTTAAAAATAATTACCTGCAAATATTACGTATACGACGGGTTGGGCATGCAAATTATTCAGATATGAAAACACCTTCGTTAGTGGAATTAAACTGCTAATATCAAATATCAGTTTTGTACACAAACTCAGTTTAGTACCATACATATTCTAGCCAGATTTGTGGATGAAGCTTTTATTGGTTTCTGACTCCCCAGTATCAATAGCACATATACCAGAATCTATGCTGATTGCCTGGCTTTGCCGGCATTTGGCCACAAATATTGCGTATACAATGTGTTGAGCTTTAAGTGCGGCTTTAAGCCCTCTACCGTCAGCGTTATCTGGCCAGCTTTCTGCGGGAATATCCCCCACTCATTGTAGTGGCGTGTGTATGCATAAATTAAGGACTCAGGACTCGCATTTACATTTGCAAAACGCAAAACGCAATAGGAAACTTTTTGCCCCCCCCAAAAACCTCCTGCGCCCTCCCCTTCCTTTTTGCGCCACTAAACGGAGATGATTGAAGGACTAGGAGCGTGAGCGGGGGCACAATTGAATTTAATGGCTATTAGCATGTCGAAAGACGCAACTCTTAAGCAGCAACCACAAAACAAAGCTCGGACAAAGCTGGAAGACAGCATTTACGACCGAATTGCACAAAAGTCCGCAATTCAACCCAATGAAATGGGGGTGAAGCAGCGGAGCCAAACAAAAACAAATCCTGACCGCAGCTTTCAAATGCAAATGTGGCTGGGGAGCGGAAAATTCTGGCCACTTTTGCTGGGCTAATTGTAAAATCGTAACGAACTGCGAGGAAATGCGGTGCCCTGATGAAGATGCCAGCTTTTTTGGGGGAAAAACACAGGCAGTAATCCTAGGACCTTTCTGCTTTAAGCACAGATCTTAAATTCTTTGGTCCTGGTTTTAGTCTGAATGTAGCCATGCAACAGAAGTTTGCAACTGCATCTTATTGCCGTCTTCATCTTCATCTGGGTTGCACAAAGTTCGGCACTTTTGGAGTGGCGCAACTTTGGCGGCGAAACAAGCGTGGCAAAGCATTTGGCAAACATGGAATAACAATTTGCTCAGGCTTCGACTTCGTTTTTGGGCCAGGCCAACTGGAAAACAGCAAGCGAACGTGTTGACAACGCATATGCCAGGCCTGGCAAAATCGTAGCAAAAAGTAGATTTAGGGGAATAAGGCAGCACCCAGTGCCACCACAATATAAATAAAATTTGTCTTTTTCCCACAGCCAGGAATAATCCAACGGATAAAGTACAGAACGAGTAGTATACATAGGAGTATGTGCATTTTATATGGTAAATCGCATGTGTCATGCCTCTGCCAGCATTAAGATGTAAAAATCCGTTTAAATTGTAACAAATGCATAGGGGACAAACTCCCTTTTCCGCCCGAGAGAAAACATAGGTGAAGTAAGGAAACCCAGACGATGGTGTAGCATAGGTAAAATATTGCCACAAGGCGGGCTCCGAACACATATACATACATACATGTATCTGTCTATCTATCGAACTTTTGCCTTAAGAAAATGTTGCTCCTGCTGCACCAACAATGATAAGCGACACTGGTAGCATGCAACTGCAGGCAACTGAATGCATGTCGTCAACAGGAAGAGGGGGGTGGCTGCCAAAGGGGGTAAGACAGGTCGAGGCAGGCAACAAGGAATAACCAACATCATGGCTAGAATAAATGCTGGAGAAAACACACATGATAGACGAGTCATGCAGACAAAGTAGAAAATGCTAACGAACGCAGCGCAGATATAGAGAGGTGCACAGAAAGAAAAACTATACTATAGGTATCACAGAAAAATTCCTATTTAAAACATAATTAAATGATCTCAGATCTCTAGTTCTTAAATAATAAGATATGATGTGCAGGTGTAAAATTCTGAACAAAATAGGAATTTTTCTGAAGTAAAGGTTTGCTCAGTTTGCTCAGTGCACAGATGGCGCTGGGATAACGTGGCGTATGAACAATGCAAGAAACCACAATGCTCTTGTTGTTATTGTTTTACGAGCATTGAAGCTGCAGCAGCAGCAGTTGCAGTTGCAGATGCAGCAAGAGCAGTAGCAGCACCAGCAGCTGAAGACATTCCGCTTATCGTTTGTTACATAAAAGATGTCAGTGGTCCACAGGAGCCGCACAATTGTCAGACATTGATTCCACACCCATATAACATCCTTGATTGCTAGGCAGCATTAGAATTGCGCCCCCCCAAACAGAATATAAACCATTGTCTAGGCTGCAGGGAATGGAAACGTGGACTAGGAATGGGACTGAAAAATAACAATGACCGTGGCAAAAAAAAAAAAGAGCTCAACCGACATAGATATGTGCAACAATATGTGTATAGATAGTTTGTATAATATCCAACGACTAACGCTGTTCCACCAATTGCAGGCATTATCAAAGGAGACGAAATAATGGTCATCAATGGCGCAATTGTGTCCGATCTAGATATGATGTACTTGGAGAGCGTCCTGCAGGAGGAACAATCGCTCAGCATGATGATGCGGTAAGTTATGACAGCCACACGGCATCATTGTTCTTGTTTATGCCCTGCTTAACATCTGTTTCGATGTTTCGTTCGAACGTGAATGGCTATGGAACGGTGATAAAGTATACGCCGTGTGACCGCTCCCCATGTGGGCGCACACGCTGGCCATTGTTTAAATTTCAGTTACACGGATTAATTAACTATTTTAGTCACCCGACCAGGCCAGACTGTCAATTAGCTTTAGGGCGCCCTGTGACAGCGTAATGCAATATCTCGGCCATTGTTACGCCATTGTCTGGACATTTTGTGTTCATTTCCTAGTTGATATGGCTCATAAAGCTGAAGGAATATCGCCTGACTGACACATTTCAGCTGATTTCATTGCGATATTCCGGACCCAAAAAACGAAAACTTCATTAATGTCCAGTGCGCCAGCTTGAACACAAATTTGTAAAAACCAAAACCTGCAGCAGCAGCAACAGCAGCAGCAGCTGATGCTTGTTAATTAAAAACATTTTGTGCAGAGCTTTCTAACTCTGACATCACTCAACCAACTGGCCACAAGCCACATCAAATTCACACACACCCCAGAATGTCAACAATCGACAAGCTTGGCCAATTTTTGATGATGTTACACCATAAGAAGTTTTTCAGCCAAAAGAGCAGAATACAACGAACAAAAAAAAAAAACGTGGTGAACTAAACCAATGGCAGAAATTGTTTCGCAACAAATCGGAAAAAATGTGAAAAAGAAAGTGAAGGGGAGCAAAAAAAAAAATACGAACTAGATGTTTGAACCGAAAAATGTTCCATGTACATTCTCGAACCATTTTGGGTTTATAGTTTTTCAGCAAAGTCAACAACAAGTTAAAGCCGCAGCTGGTAAATGTGGTGTGTTGGGGGGAGTCGAGGGGTGCAGGGGTGCAGGGTAAAAGAAAAACGTTTGGAAAACGGGGAAAATTTTGGGGAGACAAGCCGTAACCCAAACACGTTGCCACTTCACGTTCTCTCGCTTGCCATGCAGTTAGAACGTGGTCGGTGGGCACCCTTGGTTCCGTTTGGTGCCGTTTGGTTCCGTTTCGTTGACCAGTTCACCACCCAGCTCCACCCGATTTTCCAAACCTCGCCCCAATCTACCAAAACACTGGGGCCCCATCCACACTGCATCACCTTTCGGGCGGGCCGAACGGCATTTTGATAGCCTAATTAGCTTCTCTTTATGGCAAACGAAAACAGAAAAGCTTTTGTGCTAAGCGTTTGTGGAGCCAAATGCGCCCGTTTCTGCCTGTGCCGCTATGACCCCTGACCCCTGACCCCCGACTCCCAGTCAGCCGGTCGTCCATTCAAATTATGCACGTTGGAAGCATTTTCCGCATCTTTTGCTAATTTCGCGCACTGACACAGAAAAAGGTCACGACAGTCCGCAGTCCGTAGTCCGTAGTCGGTAGTCCGTAGTCGGTAGTCCGGAATCCATTCCAGGTGTCGCTACACGTTCATTTGTTTGGATTTGTCAAGAGGGTCACAAACGGGAAATATGCAAATACTACACGGCACGAAATGGGTTTCTTAAATGCTCCATAAGGCATTTTCGATAAATGCTTAAAAATTTTTAAGCAACATCATCAAAATTTGCGAAAAATTGCAAAAAATTAGCATATTAATGTATGTACATGGATCGATAGGGAATTTTGTTACGAATTCAACGAGGTATGGCACTCCACATTTGGACAACTATTTTTACTGCTATCGACAAAAAACGGATTATGTTTAATCAAAAAATAGAAAAAAAAAATTGTTGTAAAAAATCGGAGATTTTCAGTCGGTGTTTTCGCCATAGCTTGGCCAAAAATGGTCGCACAGCTAAAATAAATACTGTTTTGTGCTGCTAATAAACATAGCTAACTATGTCTATCCCAACATTTTCGATTTTCGAAAAAAAAAAATTTGACAAATTTTTGCATTTTCGATAAGGGGTACCATCATCAAAATTTGCGAAAAATGGCAAAAAATTAGCATATTAATGTATGTACAAGGATCGATAGGGAATTTTGTTACGAATTCAACGAGGTATGGCATTCCACATTTGGACAACTATTTTTACTTCTATCGAAAAAAAACGGATTATGTTTAATCAAAAAATAGAAAAAAAAAATTGTTGTAAAAAATCGGAGATTTTCAGTCGGTGTTTTCGCCATAGCTTGGCCAAAAATGGTCGCACAGCTAAAATAAATACTGTTTTGTGCTGCTAATAAACATAGCTAACTATGTCTATCCCAACATTTTCGATTTTCGAATTTTCGAATTCAACGAGGTATGGCATTCCACATTTGGACAACTATTTTTACTTCTATCGAAAAAAAACGGATTATTTTTATCAAAAAATCGATTATTTTTTATCAAAAAATCGAATAAAAAAATGTTATAAAAAATCGGATATTTTCAATCGGCGTTTTCGCCATAACTTGGAGGAATTTAAGGAGGATTGGATTTAAATGTGTCGCAACTAAATCCAATTTTAAACTGAAACAGTCAAGTTTTACACTTTAAGTCCGAAACTTGTGTGTTAGAGATACCATCACATTTTTAAAATATATTTCTTCTCCTCACATAATTTACATCTTAATTAATACGGATGTCATGGGAATACGCACATGTGTGGGCTTAAGCATTAACATTTGTTCCACCTTATCAAGTGGGGTTCACAATGATAATTATGCAAATACCTGGCTCACCTGACTAAAGTCTGCACTTTTTCTCACTCCGCAGGTCCTCGCGCACTGAGCCACCAGATCTAGTGGGTATCATGAGGGTTACGGATGATATGATTGACTCGCTGGTTTGTCCGCCGCCGCCAACAGATCCGCCGGTGATGAGCGAGGAGATGATAACTGGACTGATTGTTCCGGCACCCGGTTGGAGTAAGTACCACCCAATTCCAAATGCCCGAATCCCAAATCCCCAATTCCCAAATCTCGATTCGCGGAGGCCCAGTGGCCAATGCACCCATGCAAAACCGAAAGAATTCTACCCCGGGTAACCTCGAAATTGTTGTGTGCGAATTCGGCCGCTTTTAAACATTTAAGCTGGAAAAATGAAGGGTGGGCAGTGCGGTTTAAAGGGGGGGTGTGGGGCAAGCTATAGGCAGCATTCATCAGCCACTCGTACAACAAAAGCATACTAATCACGGCTATGGTTGCAGTTCCGTGTCCGTATCCGTATGTACGGCTAGGGGTCCGGTTTTACGAGCCTTGACGTTGAGGTGCGTCGTCCCTATATTTCTGGCTCTCTTTATCCTTAATCCCTGAATACCTACATGTACGGGTGTATGGGTGTGTTTGGGTGTATGTGTGTGTGGCAGGAAACGAAAAAGCGCATTTCCGGGCATGCATGCGAATTTGTAAAGTTCATTAAAGTAATTTATATTTCATTTTTTTTTTTTGTGAGTTGAGTTGCATTAAATGCTGGCTCTAGACAACGGCTAGTGAAAGAGATGGCAACAGGGTGTGCGAAAGAGAGAGAGGCATCGAATGTGGGTGTACAACATGTACAACAACAATTACATCAATATGTAAAGAGGGAACGAGAGAACGAGAGAGGCGTGTGTATGTGTGTGTGTGTCGTTTCGCAACAACCAACTACATAATTACAGGATTACAAACTGCAGCATACATTCGAGCGCTCGCACACACACGCGCATGCACGCACACACACACACACGCTGCGCTGCACTCAAAAAGCCGAAGTGGCTAAGAACACAAAACAATTAAAGCCAACAAACGCAGCAGCGGCAAACAACAACAACCACAACAACAGCGGCACACAAAATGAAACTTTTTTGTTGCGGCCAACAATTAAAAGGCACAGAACGAACACTAAAAAAAGAATTAAAATAAAAAATATAACAACAAAACAAAAATTGTAGCAGAAATTAAACGACTCTCTTTATACGAACGCATATGTATGTATGTGTATGTGTGTGCGCGCGTATTAATATTTATTTCTGCATTTTTATTTTTTTGTTGACACACATCCTGGTGGCTAAAAAAGTTTGCCCAAGAAGAGAAGGGTATTTGAAGGGACAATAAAAGCGTACAAAAGCGAAGTAACTGATTACAGGGAGTATATTCCCCACATTTTTTCCAAAGCCACCAATTTTCAATTAAATGTGCTCTTCATAAGTAAAAAAATGCGAATTTATTGATACCTTGGCTGCCGTCAAGCCAATTAGTTGTATTAAATTGCGAAAAGCTAGGCCAGCCAAGTTAAGCCAGCGAAAAAAAGAGTCGGATTTCCTTGAAGAACTTCGCAAACATTCAAGGGATCATTAACCCCCAGGAAACTATGCAGGACTTGTGCCAAGTTGTTTAGTATCCTGGCACATACAAAAAAAACACAAAAAAAAACTAACAGGAAGTAAAACAAAAAACTGGCCCAACTTGAGAGCTCCTCGAGCGTATCTTCCTGCCATAAACAACGGCAAGTCTTACTTTATTTAAAGCCACTGAAACTGGCCAAGTTATTTGCCATCGACAAATTCGGCTTGGCACGTCCACGAGTTATTAGCTCCTGGCTTCTGCCAGGACCCTAGAAAAGCCCTACAACCAGGACTACGTGCAGTTTGCAAAAGGAGACCGCAAACTGAAATTTATAAGACGGCAATTTCCAATAACTACCCACACACACTTACGCATGCAGAATGTGTGTGTGGGATCAAATTTTAGGGAAAAATGCTCATAAAATTTGCTGCCAGCAAATTTGCATGCAGAAGAGCCAAGACAACAGGATAGTCGACACCAGGACACCAAGGCGGTGTCTTCAAGGACATGATATTTAAACGCTTCACGAGTGCTGGCAAAACTACTTCTACTACATGCCACAGAAGCACGCAAGAAAAATATACCAAAGTACACTGTACTTTGGCTTTGATCTATTAAAAAATAGCAATGTAGCTTTCTAATTTGAACTATGATCTCTGAGTGAACTTTTAAATATGTAATATTTTGAATTCACTTTCGCAAGACCTAACATGTTCATTTAAGGATCTAAACTCTTGCATTCTTGAGATTGCGAACTTTCTTGGTAATTTCTTTGTTGCCAGCTAACTTAACATTTTAAAAGTTTATGCAACTTTTGGGCTGCTCGAAACAATATAGTACTATAGTATTTTCGGTCCAGCTGCTTCTTTGCTAGATCTTGGGCCAATAAACTGCCTCTAAGAAATTGCCGTTTCTATGTTTTAAGATTAAAAATTCCCAAAATAGTTGCGGTTACTTCTTTGGCAAGTGCAAGTGAGTTTCTCTGCGAGTTGGCCTCATATGTATGGGCCATAAATTTTTTTCGGTTAAGAGCCTTGCTCTCTCTCTGTCCCTTTCCCGCCGCCTGTGTCCTTCTCTTTCCGTCTTTAGTGTGTGAACGCTGTGGCAAACACATTGCAGCAATAATCATTACAGCTTGTTGTTGCTGCTGGCTGTTTTTTGTCGTTATTACTTTCGGCTTTGAGGCAGGGTAAAAAACCTAAGGGGCGGGGAAGCTGGGAGGTTGGGAGGCGGGAAAGAAGGATGAAGGCGTGCCATTTACGCCAGTATTAAAATTCCTTCGTTCGCCTTTTTTACTGCACAAACATGGAATTTAAAATTAACAAGCGACAAATAACCGAAAAAACGAGCATTTAATCGATATTCTCCAGGCGCGCCTGTTAAACACACACACACACTCAACTAATTGCGAGGCAGGCCAAAACTAATAATAATAAAAGTAGTAATAATACTTAATCACAACATTCGCTTATCTCCCCATGCAATTTTCAGATGGCACTAGCAAGGATTTGTACTCGCCGGAGGCGGAAAGCTCACCGGCCACCTCCTTTGTGGATCCTGCCGCAATGGCCGCCCAGTTGGCGGTGGGCGGCATGGGCGGAATGGGCGGCGTGGGAGGCGTGGTCGTAGGCGGACTGGGCGTGGCCAAGCCAACGTCGCGTACGAGCAGCTTTGAGATTGAGAATCTGCTAAAGACCGCGGAGCAAGTAAGTGCATCGTCCGAAACACGTTTGTATGATCTGGAGGAAGGTGGAGGGAGGTTGGAGGCACAAGGCAGGAGGATGACCTCCTGAAGCTGGAAAACTGGGAATGGGGACAACCAAACGCAAACACAACTCTGCACCTACCTCCCTCCCTCCTTCCCTCTCTCTCTCCCCCCTCGTTTGTTCGACCCCCCATGACCCCCAGCACGGCTCCAAAATCCCACCCCTTTTAGTATGTATTTACCCTCCCCCGACTTGTCCCACAGGAACCTGCCACTTGGAAGGCAAATCAAATTGCTTTGAACTCGCAAAGCGGAAACGGAAACTATTAAAACGAGCGCCAAACACGACATTCAGTGGGTGGTTGGGGCTTGTATGTGTGGGTGTGGGTGTGGGCGGACTATATGAATGGGTTGTATACTGTAGTTGATGTGGCGTGGCTTTCGGAAGGCCGACTTCCTCCATTCCCCCAATGAGCACTTGTGATTGAAATGTGCACAAATTGAAATTTGCACAAAAAGATGTGGCAAGAAACACTCGGAGCAGGAAGCGAGATCTCCGAGAGCTCTATGCCCCAGGGCGTGTCTCGACACATCTCAAGATGTCATGGCAAATTTGGCCTATTGGGTCGCCCACTGCCGCCAAGAGGACGAGATCCTTCGGCGCGACGCCGCTTCCTTCTCCTCCAGACAGCGAACAATAAACGTCACGGATAGCAATGTGCCTGGCATAAAAATATCAAGGATATCTATATATATGCAGGACAACGGATATGCCTACAGAGAAAGAAAAAGCTACCAAGATAGAATGCTACAAATAATAAAAAATAGAATTAAGCAATAATATACAGCTTTATTTATTTATTCATTCAAAAGATTTTATATGCTATGAGTTATGTAGTTAGGTACATTGAATATTATGTTAACATGTTTATTAGGAGTATTTTTATAATAAGTAAATTTTTTGTTCCAGTGGGTGGCCAGACGAAGGGGTTGAGAGAGGGGGCGCGACGGGACAGATAGAACAACAAGCAAAGATGCCACAGAATGCACTTTGTTTTCTGGATATGCTTTCCCCAAGTGTGCTCGAAACTGGCAGAAACCCACTTCATTTAATGATACTTGAACACTGTGACACACAAACACACTGAGGGGAGCCAAAAGCGGTTGAGGGCAAAGGGCTTTGTGCGGGGGTGTGAGGGGGGGTTTGGTGTGTTGTGTTATATAAGGAATCCTTTTAATTCAAGTTGACATTTCGCACAGGACGAAACGAAGAGGCTGGGCGCAAAATTCAAGACATTTTCAAATTTTTCATCTTTGGGCCAGGCCAGCGGCAACAATGTGGGCACTCAGCGCCAGAAGCTGCCGCAGATGTTGCCACTGTTGTTGCACCTGTTTCACCTGCTGTACGTCAAGACCCACCCACCCACTTCATTTTTTTTTTTTTTTGCTGGCCCCGTGTCTGCCGTTTTGGCTTTTGGGTCGGCGTCGCTTATGCAAATCAGAAGCGCAGCTCAGCTCAGCTCAGCAGCAGAATGCAGAACAATAAAACAGTTGAAAGTAGACAAGAACAAGCTGCAACAGCCAAGGGAACCGAGGCAGAAAGAGAGCGGCATAGGGCTGGGGAAAGAGAGGGCACTAACAATACACAAAGTGCAACTGCATAAAAGTGAAACGTCTCCACAATGCTGGGCAACAACAGCGCCAAACAATGACAACTGCAATTGCAGCAGGTCAGAAAGAGAGGGAGACGGGGAAAGGGAAAGAGATGGCGCTAAGGCCTAGTGATGACAACGTGACAAATTGATTTAAGATTCAGGGATTCTGTTTAATAATAAAACTACAAAAAGCGCAGATCCTTGGAAAATTAATCCACAATTAGTCAATTAAATTATAATCAAATAAAAAGTTTCAATTCGGTCAACGCTTTTACATACATAGTTATATAAGGCATTACTTAAAATGTCATCCTTACACTTACAATGTATCCTTAGATTTAGTATGCAATATCCTTTGCTCTGCAAGTTCAACACCTTTTTTGAGGTTTGAGTTCTGTTTGTTTAGGTATTTACAATGCAAATTCATTTGCCGCTCCCTTTGCTAAGTCAATTTATCAGGAATGCTCCATTTAACACTTTTTTCTCTTTCTGTGACAAAGACACAAGTAGGTGAGCCAGAAGAGCTAAGCAAATAGCAGAAAAGTCAAGAGAAAGCGACGAAGAAAGTCTCTGCCGCCACTAAGTCTTGATGCAAAAGTAGGGGGTTTTCATGTGGATATAGCATATGGGATGGGGCAAAGGACATGTCCGTATGTATTTTGTGTATGTCAACCGTCAAGCGTCAACTGTCAGTGCCAAATGTGCTTGTAACCGCAAACACACAGAGAAAGGGCGAAGGTTGTGGGTGGCACGGGTGGCACGGCCAGCAGATAGTTACTATCTGGTATAGGAGTGGTGGGGAGTGGTGCGGCTTGAGATCGAGACCCACAAACACTTTGGCCGCAACACCAACAACGCGAACACCCTTGGAGGACAAAGAACAAAACACCAACAACTCGGACAAGGACGTGACAGTCATTTACAACCGCAGCTGTCTCTGTGTCTCCTTAAAGTGGCCGCGGGCTGGCTGCCACGCCCAAAAACCCCAATCCAAAAGCCCCTTTGAATAACCCATCCATTTGGCACCCCAACCCACCGAGTAGATTCAAACCCCTTCGGTGTTATAAACTATCACTATTCTTGTCTATCTCTGTCATGGCTAACTTCATTTTTGTTTATTGTCATTTATTTGGTGTCTCCTTTTCACGCGCTCGCATCTCTTTACGTTCTGTTGTTCCTTTGGGTTCTGTTCCTCCTCATCATGCAACAATCAACACAACACCAAAATAACAACTCAACTCAACAACAACTCAACAACAATTCAACAACAACTCAACAAACAACAACCACACAACACCACTGTTACAACAACTACAACTTGAACCTGACCTGTGAACCGTGTTAAGGTTACCGGATTTTGTCGTTCACCCCAGGAAACACGGAAATCGAGCCCAACCGGCTCGGTCACCTCATCGGTGTCGACCACGGCATTAACACCATCACGCCAGCTGACCGATGCGGAGAAGCTGCGCAAAGTCGTCATGGAGCTGGTGGACACGGAACGCACCTATGTGAAGGTAAGTCTACACAGCGAAGAAATCTATCTGTATATTAGTAAGATAAAAAAAATATTAAAAACTTTGGAAATTGCTGTTCTAATTTCTAGCATTATTGCACACTTTTAGATAGCTTTTATAATTATAATATCATATTGGAAATACAAATAGCAATACTCCGAAGCTAAATATATATAAATCTTAAATTATATTATAAATCTCTCAAAGCTTAAGAAAGTTGGAAAGATATGTATCTGTGCAATTTTTATTTGATTTTCATAATTGCTGCTTAGCATAACGAAATATTCCTGATCCTATCTGTAAAGCGCTGTTATTTGCTCAGTGTGCCCAGCTTCAACTTAAATGCAAATCCCAGAATCGACCACACCGACCTATGTTCATAAGGAAGGAATGGGGTGGCAAAAAAGTTCGCCTGCAATTAAAAATGCAAATTTTAATCCTTTAACTGTGTCGCTCGGCTTCTGTTTGGGTTTCTCCATTCCGCTTCTACTTCTGCTCCAATCCCAAACTCCTTGCCAGAGTTTGCTTTAAGCCAGCTTCGAGTCTGCTGTGCATTGGTCTGGGCTAGGAAGTATACAAATAATTATTATAATTTAGAAATTATGTAAAGCGCCGCTGCGGCAACGGCGAAGGCTCCGGGTCTTATCTGTGGCGAGCGACCAGACTAGGCTAGGACCCGCCCACAGGCCGCTCCGCCCTACCGCCCACCGACAACCGCACACCCCCCGCTGCCCACTGCCCGCTGCCCGCTGCCCGGAAGTATTGTTCCAAATGAAAGCGCGCGCCTGTGGCTATGCTACAGTATTGCTTCACTCTTTTTTGTTTCATGTTTCGTGCCAGTTGGCAAAACTAAAAAGTTTCCTCCAACCAAGCATAACTGCTGGCCAACTCCGCCGGGAATTGTTGTGGCCCAAAAGGGCGGCGTGGTAGCCATGCGGCAGAGTGGCAGTGGCAAAGGCGCGGAGTCGTCGCCGGTCGTTGATTTTTTAATTTAATTTATGCATTTTCACCGTTCTCCCGCTAAAAAGCGAAATAGAGGAAGTACTTTGCCTTAATTTCGGTATTATCATTTTTGGACTTTATTGAACCGTCCGCCTCTCTCGATTCACATTGCAGCACCTGAACAATCTGCTGGAGCACTATCTGGAGCCCATGAAACGCGAGACATTCCTGTCCAATGCCGAGATCAACGCACTGTTCGGCAACATACACGAGATCGTCACATTCCAGCGGCAGTTCCTGCAGAATCTGGAGGAGTCCTTGGACCTGGAGCCGGAATTCAACAAGTTCGAGCACTGCGGCCAGTTCAGAGTGCGTTTCGCAAATGGTAATTTATGTGTGTGGCACTCAAGTAATAGCATTTCATTGCAATTCACAGAATGTGCTCTTTGCGATTGGCTCGGCCTTCCTGTATTACGTCAACCACTTCAAGCTGTACTCCTCGTTCTGTGCCAGTCACAGCAAGGCGCAGAAAGTCCTGC
The DNA here is from genome assembly GCF_016746245.2 of Drosophila santomea. Taxonomy (NCBI): domain Eukaryota; kingdom Metazoa; phylum Arthropoda; class Insecta; order Diptera; family Drosophilidae; genus Drosophila; species Drosophila santomea. The sequence continues at coordinate 6,396,238 of NC_053018.2, forward strand.
ATCCGAGTGAGTATTCCCCCATAGAATTCAACATTACCCGGAATTACTTATTACACAGTCCCAATTCCTCGGACAAATCAAACTCGCAGAGTATAAAAATTCATTTACATACATCAGCAGGGCGGGAATAAAATATAAATGCAAAGGAAGGCAGTCACAAGATGCAGGGAAATGTTGAGAAAATTAAATTACAACTTTTATTAGCCACATCACAAGATATAGTGTATTTGCATATTACAAGATTGAAAGTGAGAGTGAGAGTGCAAATTGAAATTTTTGAAAAATCAAATTAATATGCATTCTTGACCAGAAGTAACAAAGTTAGTAACCAAGGGAATTTATTTGCATTTTATAAACTGAAACAATTGAGTAATTCAATTTGGTAAGGCCTTGTAAACTGGAAATGAAATGTAAAGAAAAATGCAGAAAAATCTCAAAAAGGTTCAACGCAAAAGTTTTGCTCGATCAAATTAGCAAGTGCGTTACCCTCATGAAACGCACTGTATGTACATGTGTGTTTAGCCTTTTTCGCACATAGTGCGTACACATACATAGTGTACGAACTATTGCAATCAGCGTCAAGCGTCAAAGTCTATTTGAGTTTCAGTTGAGCAAGAAACTTGTAAAAGTCAAATAACCGAAGCGAACCCATCCGAAACCCACAGAGCGAACAATTGGCAAACTATTCGCTTCAATTGTGCCACGCCCCGCCAGCCTCACGCCCACTTTAAAATGATTTGCAAGTTAAATGAATAATTACAACCGCAAATGCCAACGACGACGGAGAAGGCGACAAACCCCAAAGTGGAAACCGCAAACTGAAGGCAAACTCCCGGCCCAAAAAAAGGGGTGTGATGTGGCGGTGGTGGTGGCAGTGGCAGCAGCAGCATATTCATATTCATGCCAAGGCAGCCAGTGGCAGCAGCAGCAGTAGCAGCAGCAGCAGCAGCGGCAACTGTCAAGTATCTTTTGTTAATTAAACTTGTAGAATTATGACACGCTTACAAATGGCGACCCAAAACTATGCCAGGGCTTCACAACTTCTGTCCTTTGGGGCACGACGAGTTTCGGGCGGGAGGTAGTGGAACTTGGGTGCTCCACTTCCACTAAGCCTGCCTTGCAGTGAGCCGGATAAAAGGCTGCTGTGGCGCGACAACATGTCATAATTAAATTAGACTTAGTCTAAGCTTACCAAACACTCGAGCAAACAGATGGCTAGGTGGCTGGGCAGAAGGGAAGAAGAGCATTGATTGTGGCCAGGATGATGGGTTGCGATGGGCTGGGATTTGCAGCTAATCAAATCGTTGGAGGTAAAAAATGTATGCGCAATATTTACAATCAATGAAGGTAGTCAAGGTAGTCAAGGTAACTGGTTGGTAGGGGGGGGGCAGTCCTGCAAGCATCATCCACTCGAGGGGATGGATGGTGCCATTGGGCCCGGCTGTTGCATGAAATTTTATGCGAAAAGTTGAAAGGATAATTAATTATAGCAAGAAGTGCACTTAAGTGCCTTCGTTACGTGCAAGAGCAGGAGAATCCAGTTGCGGATTGGAGGGGGAGGAGGGGTAGGGATGGATGTCGGGCTGGCAGAAGGACATGCAGCCAACGACAGACGCTATTAGACGTAAATCTGCTCCAGCCAAAGCTCCATCTCCTGCTGCTGCTGCCTTTCCTGCTGCAGACAGGCTTTGACTTTGCCTTTATCAAAAGCTGCTCGGCTGACAATAAGAACAAGTTAATGACATTTTCTTGTCGACGTTGTGACGCTGTCATAGCCGCTGTAACTGCATATCCTTGTGCATCCTGCCACGGAACAATACCCCCTTCAATGCTACCCCCCTCACCCAACCATCTACCAACCATTGACTCTAATGGGCCAACGTTGCAATTAATTACAACGACTCGAACGAGCGTCCATTGAAATCGAATCATTTGGCAAATGTCTCAATTTGCATTTCAATTTTTTACCCATCTACGTTCGCCATTCGCCATTCAAACAGACGAGGGCAATCACGCCCTGCAGGAGTTCCTCGCTGCCCGGAATCCCAAGCAGCAGCACAGCAGCACCCTGGAATCGTATCTGATCAAGCCCATTCAGCGCATCCTCAAGTATCCTTTGCTCCTGCAGCAAATGCGCAACCTCACCGACACCCGGGCCGATGAGCATGTGCATCTTTGTGGTATGTATATTATATATCCATTGTGATATGTGTACTCATGGATACCAAATCGAACAGAGGCGCTCAAGGGCATGGAAAAGGTTGCCGAGCACATCAACGAGATGCAGCGCATCCACGAGGAGTACGGTGCCATATTCGATCACCTGTTCCGGCAGCACCAGAAGTCCTGCAAACAGCCCATTGACCTAAGTCCAGGTAAAGAAATTGTAGTATAAAACTTTTAGGCACCTTAAAAATACTCTTGTGAATTCCTACTTACTTAAATTTTAAATCATTACAATCTGCTTTTATTTGTAGGAGATCTGCTGTACTATGGCGGAGTGGAGTGGCTCAACATCTCGGACTTTCTGGGCAAGATCAAGAAGGGACTGGAGCTACATGCCATGTGCTTTGTGTTCAAGTCGGCAGTGGTGTTCCTGTGCAAGGAGCGACTGCGTCAAAAGAAGAAGTTGATGGTAAAAAATAGAAACCAACTAAATCATTTACAATTATTAACCCACTTGATGCATATCTCAAATTCACAGGGCGTTTCCAGCAAGAATGCCACTAATGAAGTGGAGATCATTCGCTACCAGGTGCTCATACCCGTTACCGAGGTGCAAGTGCGCGCCAGTTCGGCCAAGGACATGGACTCCCACTTCCTGTGGGAGCTCATCCATCTGCGTTCCCAGTTGCAACGGCGCTCCGAGAAGGTCTACGTGCTGTCCAACAGCACCGCCGACTTTCGGAATGCCTTCCTGAAGACCATACGCCAGATCATCCGCGAGAGCGTCCGGAACATGTCAATTCCGATGAAGAACTTTGGCGGCAGCTCCGGCTCCGTCTCCGGCCACTCCTCGCAGGGCATGGGCAGCATGGGCTATGCGGGCAACTCCCAGACGCTGGAGCGTCCCAAGCAGCAAGTAAGTGTTACCAATACTTCGTAATTGTACAAATTCTTACAAGATTTAGTTCAAACATTCTCTAAAACATTACTATTACATCTTTGCTCCACAGATCACCATCGTTCATGGCTCGCATACACTGGGCAAACCGAAGAAGAAGTCCGGCTCGCAGCGCCACTCGGCTGGCAACATTGATTACGACAACTTGTCGGGCAGCCAGGAGGCCGACGACCTGCCACCCAGTGTGGGCGTGGTCCACTACGCCTCCGGCCACGCCCACGGCCAGCAGATGCAGCCAACTGGATTCCGAGGACGCAGCAAGACGGTGGGCGATGTTACTGGTGAGTTGATGTCCATTCCAGATAATGCCGCTTCTGTCGAGAAGATTGCTAACAATGCATCATTGTTATCATCATTGACATCATTGACATCGCACGCCGTGCCATAAAGAAATCACCTGCTCTTCCCCAGAACCCCATCAGCAGCAGCAGCAGCAACATCAGCAGCAACATCAGCAGCAGCAACAACAACAGCAACAGCTGATGCAGCAGCAGGGGCACGCCCATGCCCACCCACATCCCCATCCGCATCCACGGGAGCCACCGCCGCCTCCGATCAGGCAGCCACATCTGCACCACCACAGCTCGGACATAGAACGGATCGATCCTGGAACGAAGTCGGAGGGCGAGGAGGACTCGCAGCAGGGCACAATCAGGCCCAAGGCCACTCTGGGTCGAACGCCCAATCACCTGACGCTGAGGTGAGTCTGGCCAATCCTCCTACCTAATCCCTGCTAACTGGTGTTCTGCTGACTAACTGGATTCAGCCAATGCCACTAATAATTGTTACTTTCCTACATGGGAAACGAAATAAATGCATAAACTTTAGCTGGATTATTTATATTTATTTAATTCCTAATCAGCTGCATTACTTTTATAATTAACATGCAAAAATTAATCAATTTAAATACTTTTAATGTAATTTTGCCATTTTCAAATCTGCTCTTCTGTTATAATTTAATTTAATATTAAGTGTTTATGTTTAGTTATTGTTTGGCAGCGGAAAGGGATTTAAATTTTAATAAAATTTGTTTGTGTTGAGAAGCAAATATATCATATATTGCGTTCAATCCAGTCAGTTAGAGAATATCCCCATAAAGTTATAGTGCCTTGCAGTATGCTCGACTATTGCTTGACCCTGTGAACTTATCCCTTTCTCTTACTGCTCGACCCGCATCGCGACCCATGAAACGTGAAATCCTGCAGCACCACATCGACACTCTCGGTGGGCAGCACCGGCAGCCAGGCGCGCCTCATACAATCGTCGCATCCGCCGGCCAGTTACCAGCCGGTGCTGATGAAGGACCTAGGTAAGCCCAGCCCGGATGAATCGGAGCTCGAGTCGGAGTCGGAGGTGCATGCCGCCCAGGTGGCGGCCTCCTTTAACTTAAGTCTAGGTAGTAGTGGTAGCTTATTCGTCTCCGATGCCCGAGATAATCAGACCCAGTCCCGCACCCAATCCCAAATCCATTCCCTGCATCCCTCACCACGTCAGTCGCCGCGTCAATCGCCGCGACAGTCGCCCAAGCAGGATATCGAGGTGATTGAGATCTTTGAGAGCGAGGCGGAACGACTGGCCGCCTCCCAGCAGGTGGCCGTCGTCCACCAGCATCCGGCGGACCAGGCCAGGGAATCCGGGCATAAACAGCGACGTGACCGTGACCGAGACCGTATTCCAACCGAGACGGACGCCTCCGCCCGGTTTATGGACAAGCATTTGAGTGACCTCGAGCAGGAGAACCTGGCCGATGGCACCTGCGACATTGTCGCCTACATGGAGAGTCTGCGCGAGAAGGCCTTTGATCCGCAGGATCTGGCCGAAGATGTTGGCGATCAGCAGCAGAATGACTCCAGCCTCTCGCCGGAGCCACAAACCATTGTGGAGAATACACAGCAAACCGTGGTGGTGGATATCGAGTCGCCATCCCGGCCAGCCACTGAATCCGATAGTACTGGCAATACCACCGGACCGTCGGAGAGATCGGGCGATGAAACGGAGGAGGATGCCACCACCAGTTCGTTGGCCTCGCATATCGTGGTGATTGACAAGAAGGTAGACAAGATCTTCAAGGCCAAGTCACCGGAGCGTCCAGCTTCCACCAAAGTCAAAGGTGGCCGAAGGCAGATATATATATCGCCAGATCGCTGCAAGTCCCAGGGTAGTTCCCCTGTGAGGATCATAAAGATTAAGTCACCTCGCACCAGTTTGAGTGACCAGGGCAAGCGATTGAGTGTCTCCTCCTCCAGGGACAACTCACAGGATCGCCTGTCGGGCGGCCGCAGGACACCGAGTCCTCGTCGCTCCTCCGAAGGCGGTGGCATACTGAAGCACACCACAGGACCGGCTCCTGGTATCCTGAAGCCACCATCCAGTCCAGCCAAGTCCAAGAGTCCGGACAGGAGTTGCCTCAAAAAGGGCGGACCATCGCACGTGTGCAGCGTGGAAACACTATCGCCCAGGGTTTCGCCCAGAGGCAGCATGGATCACCTGTCCCCCGATCGGGCAATGACCAGCAGCTCCTGTCTGCGCCACTCGCCGCGCAGCAGCTTCGATAGCCACGGTGAGTCGGATCACAACTTGGATGTGCCACATGGCAGTCGCAAGCGAAGTATGTCCGCCCACGGCAGCTTTGAGACGGGTACGCGGCCAAGGGCCCAGGAAACCTATCAGTATTATCCGGTGTATGACAACCAGACGTGCAGTGATCACTATGTGGCTGCCGCTCCAACTGGGCGCTATGGCGGTGGCACGAGTAGCAGGAGCAGGCTGAGCAAATCCCTGGAGCGCTCCACTTCCAGGGACAGCACCACCACCAGTAGCTCCTACGGCCACAGGGCGTATGGCGTTTCGCCCGACCGTAACTACGTGGTCTTCAGTTCCGGGCCATTGCGATCGCAATCCGCTGAGAATACCTTCTCCTCGCAACCCATCTACGATCCCTTGCCACGTCATCCACCACAGCCACTGCATCAGCCGCCGATGCACCACCAACAGCAGCAGCAACAGCAACAGCAGCAATACATGAGCTATGCCCCAGAGATGGGCGGATACACGGGCTGTCAGCACGATCCGCAGGGTGGCTACCAGCTGAGCTCCTCGGCACCGGAGTACACCACATGCATCGACTGTCTGTACCAGAAGAGACCCTCCTAGCATAAGTCCCGCGTGCGGCAGAGTCGCACGCGGAAGAAGACGCCACGCGGAATGGTGGTGGTCAGTGCGCAGCCGACGGCCACCGGGGGAATAGGATTCGTGCCCGAGATGGGCTCCGCCGAGGCACCCGGCGGTTGTGTGGACTGTCACGACTACTTCGAGATTCATGTCTAATGGAACACTCCGCCACGAAGGCAATGCCACTCAAGGACCTCCACTAAAAAGACCTCCACTATTTTGAAACCAAAGATAACAGACGAACAACCCGAAATGCCTCAACAAAACTAATTTTAACCGAACTCAGCTCACAAAAAATACGTAAACTCACAATGCTAACTATAAACGAATGTAATCAAAACCGAACACGAACTTCCAACACAAGGGATTGAAATCATAAAAGACCTAGCCTACAAAATATACAATCTACTTACTAGAAAACCACATGCATAAGTAATACCAGAAAGGCACTCTTAAAAACTAGTTGAAATAGCTCAAAACGTTACCATGCCCCAAACAAAATCCCCAATTCCTCGTATTCGTTGTGTAAGTGTTAGCCATAAGTCACCGAAGCTGAGCGTAGCTAGCTCTTTTAGCGCAGCAGCATAAATACATATGTAGTTTGGTAGTTCATACCGAAAACTAATCAAAGGATAAAACGGTGAGTAACTAATCCCGGTTGGCGAAAGGTTGCACAATGGGTATGTTCCACCGTTTTGCAGTTAATTATTTAAGTTGCAGCCGAGTTGGGCGCGAACATTTCGCCGTGATTTACACACTCACCCGCATTCGCTCACATCCATACACACACCCACACACTTACAACCACACCCACACACATTAACGAAGAAAATGGCGGAAGTTCCGCTCGCCTCGGGTGGCAAGTAGAAATATTACGTATACGCCGCGTTGCACACACAATACTCAAGTGCCGTAATTACGAGGGCAAACAACAGAAAAGAGCAGTAGTAGTAAGAGCAGCAGCAGCAGAAGCAGCAAAAACAGAAGCAGCAACTAAAACTAAAGTTGAAATTCATACTCGCACTCAAGTAAACTATGTACTAAGAGACAGGCAGACAAACAAATGGCAAACTCAACTTGAAACACATATAGATGGGAAAATAAGACAGCCAAGAGCAGATATAAAATGACAAAGACACCGAGCAGAGCTAAAAAGTTCGAAAAAAGTCGTCGCCAGCTAACTAACTATTAGCTGTGGAGGAGGAAAAGTGGAAAAACGGAAATAGGAGGAAAATGCGGGGAAAGTGGAAACTGTGTCACTTCCGTAAATGAAATCAAAAATTTTTAATTACCCAACTGGCGACATGGATCTACTACTACTGAGCTGGGCTTTCGGATGTTCGAATGCCAACACATTCCAGGGGTTAACATAAAATATACCTAACAAGAGTTTACCTATCGATATATGGGGATTATTTACATAAAGGACAAAAAGGACAACTAGCAAAAAACTAAATCAAACATTAGTTAGTTAGAAAATTTTGCCAACTTGCACGTTTGTGCTATTCGGGCATCGGTGTGTGTGTGTGTACCAATAATGTTGTGACAAATAATTTGCATATATGCATATGGTTTTTATATGATTTTTATAGGTTTTTTATAGATATAAACAAATATACATGCATATACAAGTCGACGGGCAAATCAAATGAAGCATTTTCCGCATGGGTTTTCCACCACCATTTCCGTTTCACATTCCAATATAATCAGCAAATTAAAACTAAAAATACAATAAAATGGAAACAAATCAAAATGTGGATGTATTCAGAGAATGATAATCGTAAGTCGTACCTCAATGTTCAGTAATGGGTAATCATATTATACATATACATATACGTACACTTAGGTAGCTCTGGAAAAAACGCGTATATATTATATATACATATATATATCCTTCCCTTTCGAGGCGACGGGTCGGGAATTCCCATTCGATTCTCCGATCCAAGCCGCACTCAACTCTCGACTAAATATATAGAAAACGGTTAAGATCAAACAAATTTCAGGTTGTTGTAACGAGAATTCAAAGCAGTATAGAGAAAAACACAAACGATGAAGGAGCAGAGTCAGAATAAATAAGTTTAAGCTTCAAGAACATTTACAGTTTACAGTTTACACTGGGCTTCAAAGCAGCAAAATCAAAACAAGAAATGATAACAAATATTCTCAAAAATCAAAATATACATCGTAAATACGGCATATATATATACATACATATACAGCAGCATATACAGCATAAATGTTCAACGAAACTAAAAATTGGAGCTATCGAAATCCAAAAAAATATACGAATATAAATGCAAACTAAATAAAGATAAGCGGAGGCTGCAAACAGCGAACATTGAAGTGGAGCAGCAAAGCTAAAACAAACATCAAATTTAACCAATAATCCTTGTGTGTGCACAACCCACACACGGCCAAACACTGAAATCCACTAAACAAATAATCGAAAAATCAACACACTAAATGCCAACTTCGAAATGAAATTCGTAAAAACTAAACTAAAGCGAGCCCTTTACGTACATAACTATTAATGGGAATTCCAAACTTAATGCAACTAACTAAAACTAAACTAACTAAAGCAATCGAAACGCAATTAACGAACTGGCCCCATGAGTTTAAAGTAAATACAATAAATACATAAAATACAGCAAATTAAATAAATGTAAAAGGACAGCGACAAGTAGAGGACACCCATATACTCGTATGTAGTTTATGCACCGATTTCCTGGCCCATCCAAAAAAGCAAAAAACCTCTCTCGAATCGAATCAAATCGAATCGAAAGACATACCCTCGATTAGTTATGCATTTAAATTTGTTTAGTAGTTGCTTAGCAGGTAAGTGCGATATTAATTTGTAATTAGGCAAACGAACGATGAGTACTTGAATTGAATTAGTAATTAAACAATTTAACGGGTGATATTTCATTTTGTCTACACACAATTATCTCAAAGATAACTAAAATCCCTAAAAACACATGAAAAATTGACTCGAATAATGTTGAACTCAGTTAGATATACACTTAGACGTAACTCTTAAGTCGGATATGGAGATGGAGTTGGAGTTATCTTAGGCATGTTAAGTTAATAGGTATTATTACCCGCCCATTCGATGCATTTGTGTGTATCTCTTCATAGCGTATCTGTGTATCTGTTGTGTCTGTTACAAACACTTGATATTATTAGTTGGCATCGCTTGATTAACAAACAACTAACCAAATTAACCGAAATAACCGAAATTCGATTCAAAAGCAATGAACTTTGCAAGTTTTCCCCTTCAATTTGAACGTTTTGCATTTTCTCTATCAATATCACGACTAAATGACAGAGTGTGCCGATGATCTAAAGCCAAATCTTGTACTGCTGAATGCCATGCCAACCGAAAGAGAGCAATGCTAATGCCAAGTCCATTATAATCGATCTATATATATATATATATATATTTATCTAACTATATATGTCTTATGGTTACACACACCAGATCCACCAACTCAACTCGACTCAATTCAACTCCTCACCACCCCCGAAACCAGAATCCAGTATTCAGAATTTATTCGGCATTTTTTCACACATTGAAACGCAATTATTTTCCAGAAATTTAATTTTCTGTTTTCCATACAACTTTTTGTGTGCCAAAGCGAAATAAAATCAAATTGAAATTAAATTTTATGAAACTTTCATCTATGCACAACTTTTTCCATCATTTTTGAATCACGCTCTTGACTTTTGCATCTGGAAAACTAATTTCCAAATAAGCAAGTGGGTTAACTGAAATGCGAAACTATTTCAATTTCACCACAAACTGTACCATAATTTTCCAAATTATAAACACCCCACTTTCCATCCCATATATATATGTACATCAATTTCTCTCAATCATTTTGCAATATTAAATTGGAGCCCTTTAATAAAGACACACACGAGAAACAGAAGAGGCAGAACGGAAAATGTTGGCATAAAATGCAAAACTTTTGATCGGAAATTCGAAAAATTGCCTAGACTTAACTTAAGCTCTTAACAAAAGCTAAACTATCTGCAAACGAGAAAATGAAAACAAGCGATGTCAACATTTTAGCCAACACAACTCTCTCTCTACTCAAAGTCGCCCAATCGCAAATATTAGTTGTTGAACTAGCTGTTAATCACTCCCACTTCCACTCCCACTACCCAGCCCAAAACTATATCAAGTAGAGAAAGAACCCGCTTGAAGTAGTGCTCATTACATTTAACAATAATTAGTTTTGCTTATATTTTTTAACCGAAAAATTTATACATTTTACTTGCATGCTTCTTAACTAAACGAATCCGAATTGGCCACAAATTACTTATTCAAATCTGTTTAACACAATTGTATATAACCAAATGGAGGTGCTTCCCTCCGCCCACTTGCTCTTTCTAACTCTTTCGATCTCTAAATCTATATTTTCTATCTGACAAAAAAAAAATACAAAAAGAAAAAACCAAAACTACAAATTAAGTTTTGCAAAACCGAAAAGAAAATATTTCATAATTTTTCATATATGGTTTCCATTGTATCTTTTCTTTTCTTTCATTTAATTGTAGGGTCCCCGGTGTGGAAACCACGAGACATGATAAATTTAGGCACAGATCCACAGTCAACAACCCGCAAAGACGATGTGAAAAATTAAATCAGAAAAAGCAAAGCAAAACATTTAGTATCAAGCTAAGCAAGCATAAAAACTCTTAATCCACAACTTCAAATCCTCTGTTCGATTTCTCAATTTTACCTAATCAAGTGTAAGGCAACGGCAACAGAAACAGCTAAAAGCAAAGCAAAAGCAGAAAGCAAATGCAGAAAGCAGAAGCAACAGTTCAAAGTTCAAAGCAGGCGAACCCAAAAGCATTTTTCAAGCTCAACGCTGCGATATGAAGATGCATTGAATCACCGGCCATCATCGGTAGGTGAATGGTGAATGGATGTGGTTGGCTTTTGAAGAATGCTTGGCTTCGGTTTGTTTCCGCTCCTTTTAAATGGATAAAACATCGAAGAGTTTTTGTCATTTTTTACGTTTGCGTTTTTAAACGGGAAAAGCACCACGAAAAGGATGCCACAGATCCTTTTTAGAAAGGAAAACTAAGAAAACAAAACAAAACCAAACCATAAAACATTTAACATAAAAAATGAAAACCAAAAGAGAAGACTCTGATTTATATTGATTGTATTTAAAGTGCAAAACATATAATAAAAGCATAATTAAAGCGAAGGATTTTGAGCAGATTTAATATGAACTAAGTGAAAAGATTTAACAAGATTAAGAAATACGAGAACAAATTCAAATGCATTTGTCGCTGAAAAGACTTGAAAGTAAATTTCGATTTAAATACATACATTTATTGAGGACAAGACGAAGACGCAGCTGTCAATGCGACGAGGAGGGAAACCCGTAAACAAATTGCAACCATAGTATTTAGGCTTAGAGAATTTAAATTATAAAAGAAAAACAAAAAACAAACGAAGACCCCAGAGAATTGCAACAAAAAAAAAGAAAGAAAAACTAAACAAAAGTCAAATGCAAAGTAAGAAAAAACCAAAAGGGTTGAATGAAAAACCATTTTAGCCAATTAAGCCACACACACAACCAAACTGAAATAAATCAACACACTCGTAATCGTAATGAGAAAATTTAAAAGAAAACAGCAATGAAAATGTTTAGTTCGTAGGAAGTACACTGAAAAAATACATAAAGATACCATACAAAATCCACATACACATTAAAGAAAAATAGCAAAAATTTAGTCAAAATGTTAAATGGTAAACTAAAAGAAAACGAAAACAAAATAATAATGAAGCAAACGATTCCATGCAATTAAATTGGGCTCCGAGCCGCCACAAAAATCCAATCAGCAAATACAAGCAAACAAAAATTAACTCAAAGCAAAGCAAACTCAAACTCAACACGTTAAAGCGGGCAAGCATTAAATTAAACTATAAAACTATGCGAAAAAAACAAACTAAATGAAAGTACATAAGCATAAAAAAGCAACACAAACCAAAAAAAAAATAAAAAGACAACACCTTCTAGCAGAATTACAATAATAATTAAGAACTTCACTTTGAACACTTTAAGAATCGAGAAACGATGACAACAGAATTATAGTTAAACAAAGGAAGCCTATCCCCAAGCCCAGAATCCCATAGACAAAGGCACAATTTTTGAGAACTCAATTAAAGAATTTCGAGAATTTTTGTTTTCCCTACGTCTCCAATACCCTATGGTTTTCAATTTTTGTAGGACGAATTTTTAGCCAAGAAGAAACAAATATATAGTCGAATACGATGAAAATTCTACCAGATGAGAAATAATAATTAATTGGTTGTGAATGCAGCTTGGATGTTAATTCGATTCAGGAACAATGAAATCCCCAATTGCTGAACGTTTGTTTATTCTTCTGGCCGCACAATGTTCGTGCGAGTGGCGATTGTCTTTTTTTTCAGTGTACTTGCAGGCATTGCTCACACTCATTCATTTTGTACCCCCCCAAAAAAATAAACCTCATAAACTCATTGAACCATATAGCAACAAATCGAAACATAATCAAAACATTTTTTAGGTTTCCAATCAAATTGAATTAAATATACAAAAAAAAAGTAAACTTGAATTAAACGATGAGAAATACTAAGAAAAACGTAATAATTGAAACTACAGACCATAGACAGCTACATGTATATGATGTGGAGTAAATAGAAATTCTAAATGTATACAACAGTCTAATGATAGATCTTCATCTCATCGTCCGTCGATGAGGAAGATGAAAGCTAATCAAACACGGGACAAAACAAGGAGAAATTTACCAAATACCAAATCACAACATTTTAACATAATTTTTACAGTTTGTATAAGTTCGACAGACAGAGGCAACGTACATAAATAATAATTAATAATAAAAACACAAAAAAAAAACCAAAACTCAACCGGAGACGGTGCAGTCAGTTGGAAGACTTTAGCGAAATGAAATAGTTAAATTATGAAACTCATTTGATGGCGAATGAAGGTGGCGTGAAACTTTTTGTACGCATTTGACTATTTTTAAAGCATTTTTATTAAATATATATACATAGTCACTATTATACGAATGTTTGAGAGCCAAACAATGTACTCATTTAATTAAGTTCACGTGCACACAATGCACTGGAATCTCTTTTAACAAATTGTTATCGGATATTTGATTTGTTTGAGCGTATTGTTAGTTATATGTATCACTTATCACACTTTCCTTTCGACAAGCGAACGAGGCAGCAGGAAAAACGAGGGTAACAATTGCATATTAAATACAATTTATAAGTCAGCCACACACGCAAACCAAATTCGATACACAAATCAATAGCAAAATGCAGCAGCATTGGAAACAAATGTAGCCATTTTACGAATGGAGAACAGCAGAAACCAACATTAAAATTCAATTTTTATTGTAAACCTAATTAGCAGCTGCAACAAGAACAACAAAAATATATTACCAACAGAAACGAACATGCAATGGATGTTAATACTTTTTGAGAAGGAGAAAAACAAAAAACAAAATATGCAACAGTAAAGAAAAAGAAATACACAATGATTATACAATTGCAAATGCAACTTAACACTCAACATAAGGATAGTGAAAATGTGTGACAAATGATTAAATTACGAAATCCTTTTGAAGTGAAAACAAATGAAAATAAAATGTGAAATTTAAAATGAAACCAAAATGGATGGAATGGCTTTTTATTGGGTTTCTTCTGGGCATTTCAGGTTTACAAAAGGTTGAATTTTAAACTATGATTTCATTTTAAAATTCATCTTTTCTTCTCGACGTTTGAAAAAACGTTACCAGTGCTGCCAGATGGTTCTTAAAATGTAATATTGGTTTTATACACGCCAGGTGGCGTGTTCCTCGCTTGGAGTTGCCACATAACAAGACTTTCAAATTATTTGGCGCGCATAACTAGCAAGTATTTTAATAATAGAGAAAATTGCCAACAAACAAGTTGTTTTGGTTTTGGATGCACCGCCGCCACGTGCCACGTGAAGTCTAGCAATTTCCATAATTTTTGCAACCCACTGACCCAGAAACGACACATGATGTTTGTATAAATAATTTTATTGTTAAACATAATGCAATTGGTACTAAAACGTACTATGTTCTACGACGTACAAATCTATAAGTGTTCTTTTCTAACTGATGTAACCTCCCCGTGTTGGAATGCCGAAGATGTGCTTTGCTTCAAAAATCGTGAGTTACTTTCAATTTATAATACCTCTTTTATTTCATAGTTTGTGTTTTTTGGGATAAATAAATATAAGATGTTAATTTACCGATCCATGTGGCGGTAAACAAAACAAGTTATGGAATTGGTGTGTACTAGGGTAATAGGGTAAAATAGCTAATAGTCGATCAGTCTCCAACACAAAACGGGCTACCTGCTGTGTGTGTTCTCTTCCCTAATCTTATCTAGCGCTTGCTTCCTCGGCCAATATCTACAGCTGTTCGCTTGGCACACTCACTAGCTTCGGGCTACAATTGGTTAGGCTTAGGTGTCTTACGAGTACGTACGATAAACTAAATATAGGCCTTAACTAAAGTGATAACAATTATGTGTGTGTGATTGTGTTTGTGTGTGTGTGTCTGTGTGGCTGGCACATCCAACCACATTCGCCTAGTTGGGCAGCAGCTCGGCCAGCTGATTCTGCAGACTGGGCGTTAGTGTGTCGGGGAACTTGATGTCGAAGGACACGATCAGATCGCCGCGTCTCGAGGGCTCCTTGGGCACGGGCAGACCTAGTCCGCTGATCCTACGCGTGGTGGTTGGCTTGATGATCTCATGGTTGGGATTCACCTGTATCCTACTGCCCTGCAGCGTGGGCACACTAACCAGTGCGCCACATAAGGCCTGCTTCAGACTGACCTGGGCTGTGTACTTCAGATCGATGCCCTCGCGTTTGAACAGCGAATGCGGTTTGTCGCGTATGATGAAAACGATGTCAGCTGCTATCTTGTTTGGCGCCGAGTCGCCCTCCTGGGGGAAGGTAATCTTTGTACCGGCCTTCCAGCCCGGTTTCACTGTGATGCTCAGCACCTTCTCCTCCTTGTACGGCCCACTGTTTCCGCTGGCCATGCGTGAGATCTTCATCTTCTTGGTGCATCCCTTGTCCACTTCCTCCAGCGACACATACAGATCATGCTCGATGGGTGGATCCTGTTGCTGCTGGCGCTTGCGACTGGGTGCCTGGGCATTGAATGACTGCGAGCGGAAGGCACCAGCCATAGGATTGCCCGGAAAACCGCCAAACATATCGTCGCCGCCAATGTTCATGAAGACCTCGTTGGTATTGCCGCCCTGAATGCCGGCAAACATGTTATCACTGCCGCCAAAGAAGACGCCAAACGGATCCGACGATCCAAAGAACTGCGCAAAAGTGGCCCTCGGATCGCCGTGGAACTGGTAGCTGAATGCACCCGGCTGGCCGCTGCCATCTGGTCCCGGCTGTCCACCCTTTAGTCCATCCTCACCGAACTTGTCGAAGATGTCGCGCTTCTTTTTGTCCGATAGCACCTCGTACGCCTCGGCGATCTCCTTGAAGCGCTCCTCCGCCTGCGGGCTCTTGTTCTTGTCGGGATGGTATTTGAGGGCTAGTTTGCGGTAGGCCTTCTTGATCTCATCGTCGCTGGCCTTGCGGTCGATGCCCAGAATCTGGTAGAAGTTCTTGCCCATTTCTCTCTCTCTCTGCTGAAATTGTAGGGAAAACACAAACGCCTTAGATTAGAATGAAAACTGATTGCCCGCCTGCTTGTTGTGCTTTTGGTGCTTGCTCTGGGGCGATGGAAAGTGCTAGAAGCACAGCAGTTGTGCAACTGCCGTGTTGTCATGCGAGTGACGTAGTCAGCACCACTGAGTGCTCCGTATGCCCGATGTGCCCGCTGTGTAGAAGGCAGATCATTTCGATGCGCCCACATGTGGCAATATGCCCATGGAAACTTACCTTAAAACTGTGCAAGTGTCGTTGGAATCCTTAAAAGTCCAAAAATCCAAATGGAAGTGCACAAAATGCAATGGCAAAGTGCAGCTAGTTGGTAGTTGTTCACTGTGTATTCACGTTATTTATATTTTCACGGGGCAATGTTCTTGAAATATTTATGAGGTTCTTTTCTTTCTCGCAATTGATTCGATTGTTCTTTTCGCTTTTTCTTTATCACACCGAATGTGGCTTGCGTACTGAAAACACACCCTGTTTTCCTCTTCGCGTTCCTTTCTCTTCAAAATTTTGTTTGATAATGAGCGGCATTCGCGCGTCAACCTCGTTTTATAGGTTTTCCCTCGTCTCCGTCGAAGTTTCTGGATGCTTCTCGTCGTTTAGGGTTGTATCTCGAAAACGTTTGAGTGCGAATGGCAACTAAAGCGTGACTGCGAACGATTTGGGCAAAAAGATTTTAAAATCACACATATCGCATAGACTATCGGTTCTGGAATATTTCCTGAAAGACCGCGAATGTTTAGTTATAGATCAACCTATATTTGACGAACTATATTTGCTTAAAAGATAAGTCAATGAATTTTAAAAACCTTAGGTCTTTAGATCTATACAATTGCTTAGAAACAAACCAAAATGTTTATTTCATAAAAATATCAAAATAAAAAATAACCTGTGGACGAGGTAAAGAAAACTAATGAAAGAAGCTAACAATTTTCGTAAATTTTTAGAAAATAACTTAACAATAGAATAGTAGGAATTTTACCGTGTTTGTATAATAATAACTTTAGATAATATAATTTAACATGGAATCGAATAAATGTCGTATTAAAATTAAAAAATATTTTAATAACAATTTGCACAAAATGAAATTGTATATAAAATAATATGAATTTTAAATGCCTGTTTATGTAATACTCAGATTATCTTATAAGTAACTAAAAATAGGAACTGTAAATTAAAATAAAGAAATATTTTAAGCGCCGTTAGTGTGACCCTAACACATAGTCTTTCGCTTCCCGCAGCTTTAAGGCGTTTGGTATTTCGCAGTCAGCGGCGGGCAGTCACACTGGAACGAGCAAGTCTGGCAAAACAGCCGAACGGAACAACAAAAAACATTTGTAAAAATGACCCGTCTAGGCTCGTTTTAAGCGGATTCACAGCGCATTACGAGCGTAGTCAGGACGCAGGAGCAGCCAAGTAGGCCGGGATTAGGACCGGGAGGAGCAGGATCATCGGGCGAACAGAGCCGCAACCCACACTCACACACACACGCAACCGTATACCGCAGTATTTTCACACACACACTTGAGGTGAGTGAGATGGAGGTACACACACAGGAAGACACACACACACTTACACGCGCATACAGAGAGAAGAAAACAAGGCGCCCCTCGAATTTTTGCGACATATGGACGCGCCTCGCTAAGGACTAATTTGCCAGCGCAAAGGACAGCCATTTGGGTGCCACTTTTTGGGGCAAACGCCAGTCGACATATGCGTGTCACGTTCCACATAGTCGAAGCCTTGACCGATCGCCCCGCCCACCGAACACCGCCCCCCGAAATGGAAGTGTTGCGCAAACGAATGTGACCCTTAACCCCTGCCCCAATACCTCCCCCCAAAGGAATATTCTTTGGCATGGCGCCTGTTCAAAGGATGTGCCACTGCAGCAATGCAGCAGAAAGCAGCAACGACAGCAGACCCATAAAAATAGTCATTCATTCCCGCGAATAGAGAGCGCTGGCACATCGAAGAGAGCACACAGCCGACATTAATAGCACTTTCGCTGTAAACCCACAACACATCGCCTATATTCATTGAGTAATCCGCCTGGGTTCGCGGGGCCTTAAAGTTCCCCCCAGAGAACTAGCCACCACCCACACCATTGTCCGGCGATAATCGTTATCAGTTGCAGTTCGTGAGTGGTCATTGCTATTTCGCAAAAGGGAACTGCACACAGTTTGATTGTTCTTAGACCCCGGATTGCACCCCGTTCAATTGCTAACATCTCTCTCCTTTATCCTGTTGAAAGCAACACTCGCATTGTTTGGAACAAATCGTTTGGGTGCTGTAGCAATCCTTGTATCTTCGTTCAAGTTCCAGAGAGCAGTGTATTTATATATTTCTTATCGCATCCTAAAGATATAGAGGCTATAGAAAAGTAATGTTTTCATATCGAAGTGTAAGCCAGATAAGTAAACTGTTTCGACCATGTCTCATTTTTATAGTGCATCCCCCTAATAACGTAGCACGTACCTAGCTAGCTCACTTCGCCAAAGATCGGGCGCCAGATCGGGTGGTATATATCTTCGGATCGCAATCGGGGGAATCGGCATCCCAATCGGTCAGTACACGCGTGAACTATGCCGTGCGTTGACGGTGCGGTCTTCTAACTCGGAAAGATTTCGGCACACTCAGATCAGACGGTAAAACTCAACCAAAAATCGTTGCATATAGACCACGGATATATACACACTTATTCACACAACATTGGAAGCTCCAATTAAAGTTGTACGACGCCTAAGAATAGAAAGCATTTCGTAATGGAGATTTTGTGCTCGATGCTCAATGCATTATATGATCGGGAATCCTACAGTTTCCGGCACCCAGCAGTCATATCTTCTCAGTCATCTCATGGTTTTTGTAGATCACATAGATTTCGCAGTACCGAAATAGTTCAAAAATAGCACAAATATATGCGAGCATGACTGTGCTCCTCCTGCCGTCCTCCGTCCCCACGTATATCGCCTATATGGCATAGATAACTCGCGATATCGGTTTCTGTAATACCCGACCAACACAAACATTGACCAAAAGATCATCGTCATCATGTAAATATTGAGTGTGCATGGGGCGGAGGCGAGGGGCCCACAATATGTGTTGAAAGTGCCTGACCATTCTGATGGATAGACACATTCTACGAGTCTGTGCGCCTCAGAGATTCTCTGAATCTCTGAAAACCTTCGCATTCACAAATAGCCAGATATACGCGTATTCAAGACGCTCCCAAAGCTGTCTTATATCGTGCTCCTCCGCTCGCCTCCGTGTGCTTTTTTCCGACCGCATCGATGTGTCGCCGTCGTCGCTGACTTTGCCTGTTTTTATTTTTAGCAGCACGGGTTTCTTATTTTGATTTCTGCTGGCCGACGTGTATTAGCATTTTTGGATCCCCATCTCGCTCGCTCCCTTGCCGGGCAATGCGGTTTGTGTTTGGACCATCCAACATGTGTTTGAACGGCAAACTGCAGCGCATTCACATCGCACATCGTCGATGTGCATCCTCCATTCGGCGGTGGAGACCCAAAATATCTTGGCTGCCTGTGGCTGTCTATCTGTTTTGTGGTTATTTTTGAGCAGCGAATTGGAAAAACATTGCAAATACCCCGGCCCCAAATTGATTGCGACACTCAATTAAATGCTTAGCAATACGAATCACTAAAAATTAATGCCAAAATAGACATTTGAAAAATGTTAATTTAGAATAAACTGAATTTGCACTGACGCCTGGAAATTGTAGAGTAGATCAACTTTATATTAAGCATCTGCTTTCCTTAAATCTGTCGAGTTCTACAAAATATTTCTAGAATAATTCTCAGTTATTCGCTTATGTCTGATAAGTATTAATTTGTACATATGGATATGTCCACCGCCCACTTGCAATTTGCGCACTGCCCAATCGAAGGCGCCAGATATTTGTCCGTATAATAGCCACCACTTCCGTTACAGAGTCTTGCGGAGACCCACAAAGAAAGCCAGCCGAAACATGGAGCGACATTTGCAGTGAAATTTATGCATTTGGTACGCCCAATGCTGATGGTGTTGGTGATGATGATGATGATGATGATGACGATGGTAGCCAAGTGGAGGCAAATAATAATTCCCGTAACATCCTCCGGAGGCAACTGATGGTCGGTTGTTTACGAAATTCCGCTGCGCGTTAGTCACGACGTCGATTTCGGGGGGCAGTCGATGCTCGATTGGGTGTACGTGCTATATGTATATATCTATACAGATATATATATACATATATACGGCAACTGGTGCTGGCCCGTACAAATAAGGCGCGAAAAACAAACCCGGAGCACGTCAATACCAGTGGCTAGGGACGCGAGACGGAGTCTTCTTGGTTTCTGCCGCCTTATTTGCGAATGGGGTCGAAAACAAGAAGATTTCGCAGTAATTCGGGGCTGGGCATCTCTTCCTTATTTACTCTGGGCCATGGCAAGCCAAAAGAAGCTTTGTCATGGACAGCAACTTGGCCCCGCCGGAGACGTCAAAGGTGTCGTGTCATCTTCTTTATTTTAAAATTGAAGAATAGAAAAGAAAAACTTCACACAAAATTCATGAGTAAAGCTCAACGTTTCGCTTACAATCTATTTGCAGGGTTTTCTCCACCACCACCACTTGATTCATCCGCAGCCTGGACATGACGGACAAGGAGAGCGAGCAGTGCACCGTCTCGGTCTTTGACCAGACACCCGGCTCGGAGCAAAAGAAGATCAACGTAGTGGTCCGCTCCCACTTCACGGTGAACCGCGTGATTGACCTTATCGGCACCCAGTTCTCGTACGGAAAGTTCGAGCTGTTGCTGCAGCCACACGATAACAAGGATCTGGTAAATAAGAATGGATCATCTAACCGTTCTGAATGAATCCCTAATAAAATCCCTTTTCCTTTCTTTTAGGTTAATCTGAATGCCGTGAATTCCCAGCTGATGTACGAAGTGGATGGATTTGAGCCTCAGCTGAAGAACCACTTGATCCTTCTGCCCTCCGGCAGTTGGGATGGCGACGTGACCAAACGCTTTGAGTTGCCCATTAAGAAAGTGGTAGTCAAAAAGGTTATGAAGTCAGACGGAGAGAAGGCCAAGAGTCCTGCGACTGGCGAGAAGAAGAAGCGCGTAGTTGGCGAGAAAACCAAAAAGAAGCCAGCATCGGGATCTTCCTCTCCAAGCAAGACAAAAACGACGAATGAGGACTCCTTGGCCAAGACCAGCATCAGTACGGAATCAAGTCCCGAGAAGGGTTCCAAGATCAAGACCGCTGACGAAAAGATCGCCAAGCCCATTTCAGAACAAGCACCCAAGGCTAGTCCTGAAGAAAGCCCCGAGCTATCTACGGAGACAAGCTTAAAAATCACTTCTTCGGAGAGTCCGGTTGCCAAGAAAACGGCCAAGGTCACTTCTAAGCCGACCCTAGAGTTGCTGAGTCCCATCAAGCCGTCGTCACCCATTAAAGAGCTTGACTGCGAACCAGTTGACACTCTGAGCAAGCAACAGCTCTCTGAGCAACTGCAGCTGTATCCACAAGGTAGAAACCTAATCTCACCAGTGGACGATGGTCCTTCCGATCTTTTTATCTCGGATGCCGAACAGTTGTCGGATGACGACCTGGCACTGGGCGCCTCTGCTAGTCCGACAATGCTGGGACCTGGCTACGATTTTGGAGCTCCGACCGGCGACTCGGACGTCGAGGGTGTGACCGGAGTGGTAGACCCATCTACAATTGGCACAGACGATGGTACGTACCCGGCTCTGTCTAACTTCTATCGCCGAAAATATGGTGGCGATGAGCTGCCAGCTTGGCAGAGAGTCAACACAACGGCGGCGGACTTCGTGTCCTCGGCCACCACAGAAACTGAGACAGAGGCAAGGCAGACGAGCGTCGGACCCAGGGGATATGTTGGGTTGGTCAACCAAGCCATGACCTGCTATCTAAACAGTTTGCTGCAGGCACTTTTTATGACACCCGAGTTTAGGAATGCTCTGTACCGCTGGGAGTTCGATAATGACAACGAGGCCAAGAACATACCATACCAACTGCAAAAGCTCTTCCTTAACTTGCAGACCTCGCCCAAAGCGGCGGTAGAAACCACTGACCTGACCCGCAGCTTTGGGTGGGACTCGACGGAGGCCTGGCAGCAGCATGATATCCAGGAACTGTGCCGTGTTATGTTCGACGCTCTAGAGCACAAATTCAAGAACACTAAGCAGGCAAATCTCATCTCCAACCTGTACGAGGGCAAGATGAACGATTACGTGAAGTGCCTGGAGTGCAATACGGAGAAGACGCGCGAGGACACCTTCCTAGATATACCGCTCCCTGTGCGGCCCTTTGGAAGCAGCTCCGCATATGGCAGCATCGAGGAAGCTCTGCGCGCCTTCGTTCAGCCGGAAACGCTCGATGGAAATAACCAGTATCTCTGCGAGAAGTGCAAAAAGAAATGCGACGCTCACAAGGGACTGCACTTCAAGTCCTTCCCCTACATCCTCACGTTGCACCTTAAACGCTTCGACTTTGACTACCAGACCATGCACCGCATCAAATTAAACGACAGGTGAGTCCTTTTGCCATAATCCGCCACCATTTAAGTTAATGCTCGTCTACTATTTCAGAGTGACCTTCCCTCAGACGCTCAACCTGAACACGTTCATCAACCGGAGCGGAAACAACGGTGAACAAAACTCTCAGCTGAACGGCACCGTGGACGATTGCAGCACGGCGGACAGTGGATCCGCCATGGAGGACGATAACCTAAGCAGCGGCGTGGTGACCACAGCGAGCTCTAGTCAGCACGAGAACGATCTGAACGACGAGGATGAGGGCATCGACATGAGCAGCAGCACCAGCAAGAGCGCCAAGCAGGGATCCGGTCCGTATCTGTACGAACTGTTCGCCATCATGATCCATTCGGGCAGCGCTTCCGGTGGCCACTACTATGCTTACATTAAGGACTTCGACAACAACGAGTGGTTCTGTTTTAACGATCAGAACGTAACTAGTGTAGGTGTCTTACGACAACTTAATGACTTGAAAAGATATTGACCGACTATCTATCCGCAGATCACCCAAGAGGACATCCAACGTTCGTTTGGCGGACCAAACGGCAGCTACTACTCCAGTGCCTACACCTCCAGCACCAACGCATACATGTTGATGTACCGGCAGGTGGACGCCAAAAGAAACGAGCAGGTCGCCAAGGTGGCCGACTTTCCTGAGCACATCAAAACGCTGCTACCCAAGCTGCACTCGGAGGAGGAGACGCGCGGTACCCGCCTTGGCAGGCACATTACGGTTACGGATTTGGCTCTTCCGGATTTGTACAAGCCCCGCGTCTACTTTTATAATCCCTCCCTGAAGAAGATGAAGATTACCAGGGTGTACGTATCACAGAGTTTCAACATCAACCTGGTTCTCATGTCAGCCTATGAGATGTTGAATGTGGAGCAGTTCGCGCCGCTATCTCGCTGTCGCTTGGTGGCCTACAACTCCTCGATGGACACGATTATCCAGTCCCTGGAGAGTTGCACAGATCCAACTTTGACCGAACTGCGCGCGGCACAGAACTACAGTCTAGACTTTCTGCTGGAGTACCGGGCCGAGGATCAAGAGTTTGAGGTCTATCCGCCAGACGGCATTACGTGGTATGTGTTTAAGGTAGATCTATCGACCATGGCGATGGACGGTCCCTTCCTGGTTTACTCAGCAGCGCGGGAGCGGGAAGCCAGCGACGTTCTTCGCCGCTCCATCGCCCTCCGTTTGCACATTAGCGAGCAGCAGTTCCTTCTTGCCACGGTGCGCGGCACGGTGCCGAAGGCTTTCGTGGCCTACGATCCCCATCCGTCGCCCGAGGCCCTGCAACACCTTCAGAACATGGCCAACACCCAGTTTAAGTCCATAACATACTTCTACTTGAACGTACCCAACACGGATGCCGCCACCCTTGAGATGCTCGGTGTGCCCAGCGTTGAGTCCATCGAGGTACGTTTTACAACTTTTGGGTTTATAACTAAGGTTAATTTTTGCCCGTCCTTTCAGTCCGCCAGTGGAGGTGATGTTGTCGATGCTGCAATGATGAATGGCGTGGCACCTGGTCACGTGTCCTCTAGCAACGACTGCGATTGGAGGCGCTACAAGCGAGATCTACTGGAACCCATGGCGCAACCCAGTCCCAGCCACGGCCACGAGTCCAACTCGGAGGACAGCAGTCTAAGCGACGGAGACCGAACACTGGTGGAGTCGGACAACATGGCACATCGCGGTGGAGGTGACAGTCAAATCAGTTCCACCAGTCATTCGCCGCAGCTGTCTAGTCCGGAGGACGAGGCGGCCTCCCACGATGCCATGATGCGGGTTCACGCCTACTGCAATGGAAACGGCAGTTATGCGGCGGCCGATGTGGTGGATCCCCTGCTCCTGCCCACCAGCACCAACCACTTCTTCTACGCTACAAAGGTCGAGTGCGTGGATGTGATCGGCACCAGTTCCAGTTCGGGTCACCAGTCCGACGAGGAGGCGCAGCTGCGTAAGCCCACGCGTGCCTATAAGCTGCTGGTGGGCACACACATGCGCATGGGCGCTTTTAAGAAACACATCGAGCAGCTGATCCAAGTGCCCTCCGCCTATTTTAAACTGCAGCGGAAGCACGATAATAATCTGTCCAACAACCAGAACAACTCGTTGGTCCATCTCATAGAAGGCGAAACACTGACGGTGGAGTTGGGTAAAACGCTGGAGCCGGACGAGTTTAAGGCCAAGATTCACTTTCTGCGACTGGCGGACATTGACAACGAGACGTCCAAGCTGCCCTGCGTATGCGAGTGGGTCTACAATGCCAACACCACGGCGGAGCAGGCCAAGAAAGATCTGGTGGCCAAGCTGCACCGCATGGATGCCAAGTACGCCACACTTTCTGTGCAGAACTGTCGCATCTGGCTGAAGGGCGGACGTATTCCCATAAAGATTCTGTCCAACGATGAAACGCTCCATTGCGACATGCGCTCCACAATCACATCGGAGGTGGGTAACCTTGTCCTTGTGATGAAGAATAAACTTAACTTGGATTATATCTTATACCATTTCAGTTCATTGTGCAAGAGTGCGAGGAGGGAGTGGACCCGCAGCCCAAGGACGATTCTCTGACTATATTTGTTAGGCGGTGGTGTCCAGCTAAACTGGAGTTTGGAAAGTTCCAAGAAATCACTTTGGACCGTAAGTGTTAAATGTATATTGCATTGTAAGCAGTAAATTGAACTCGTATTTTTTTGCAGAGGACAGCGAAATCAGGCTTTCATTATCACAGATCAGCAACATCACAATAGACAAACTGAGCTATATGAAGGTTCGTAGTAATACGTTTTTGATTGATCTTGATTTAAACTACATTTGTCTTCACTGCAGTTGAACAGCAACTTCCCGTGCACAACCATATCAGCGTTAAGTGTCAACGAGTCCAGCAGTTGGTACTCCGTGCCCGCCACCCTGGACAAATATCCGCTTAACACCACACAGACGGGAAACATCTACCTGTACAAGTAAGCGTGGAACACGTGGCAGTGGTATTTTCAGTTCCCAAGACTAACCAATCAATGCCTTCAACAGAGATAGGACGGTACCTGCGCGAGAGCTGACGCTGGAGGAGCGACGCCTGATGAACGCCAAGGAGAAGGCACGACTGGATCGGGTGGGTTGCGTGTCCACCACGCGATATTCGCAGCGTCGGGAACGTGCCCTAAAGATCTACCTGGACTCTCCGGAGAAGTCAAGCAATGTGACCGCCTCGGCACCGATGGATGTGCATGTCAATAATTAAGTCTGGCGAGTAGGAAGCAGTCGCGATCATAAAAAAAAGTACACCAAACCATGTATGTAAGCGACAGCAGACCATTAAATCCCAGATCCTGTTTTAATCAGCGGCCACATATCTTTGTCGTCTGCAAGTGCTGGTCGTGTTTTCTATACTTTACCCGCAGCAATTGCGTTTTTTGTTGTTCTTTATTTTGTTTGACGCAAGGGGAAAGGTCAGCGGGATGGGCAAAAGCGTACGGCATCGAATTGGTCTGGTTCTGAATCCGGACATGTTAGGAATGGATCTGGGATCGACAACTGGGGTGGCTAGCACAGCACTAAGTGACGTTTACCATAACGAAGTTATTCTTGCAACTTTCGTAATACAAGAGTTCAAAGATGAGACTGTAAAATTTAAAATAAACACGCAAGAAATCTAAATTACAAATTGTATAATGTGAATGTGAACATCAAAACTAAATTAAACGTATAAAATAAACACGACTCTCAAGTGCATTTATTAGAATGAAAAGCGTCTCGAATTCGATTAGGAATTGGGTGGCTGGCCATACATAAATGAAAACTCTTTTGGCATTTATCGGCTGTTTTATAGAAAATGTTAATTTTATTTAATACCTACTACGCAGCGTTAATAACGTTTCACTTGAATTATATTTTAAGATCATTTAGCGTTAAAATTGTTACAATTTGACGACAGTTCTTGCTTTGCTTTTTCGTTGCGATGATGTTGAACAGACCGATAAACGAAGGCAGCTTATAGTAAAGGAAATAAAGAGGTAAAGTTGGCGCGGCACCGACCGCCCTCTGCTGATGGATGGAGGATTTTTGGGGAAATGTATATGCGTTTTCATCCTCAAATTGTTGCCGTCTCTTCTCTTCTGTCCTATTCTGTTGTCAAAAGGGCTTTAATACGCAACGAATTCGATAGTAAAAATCTGTGGAGCGGCAGCGGTAGGCAGCGCAATTGTTCACATTGTGTTTCCGTTGTTGGGTTGGCGGTGCGGTTGTTCATGATCCCCGTGGTGGTCTATGCCTTGGTCTCGACGGCCGGCGCCGTTTCCACCTTTGTCGCCGCTCCAGCTGCAGCCTTCTTGCCCTTACCCTTGCCCTTCACGGGACCCAAAGGCTGCGCGAGCAGAGTCTGAAAAAAGTTTGGATTTTAATTAGTGACCCGCGTGAAATCATGACAAAAGTTGCAACTTACCTTCAGCTCCTCCTGCGCCACGCTGTACTCGCTCACGTAGCTCTCCGCCTCGAATGGGATGCCGGTGACCAAGTTGACGCCGTTGGGCATGAGCAGAACCGTGTGCTTGAACTGCGCCACAACCTCGGCTGTAATTCAAGATAAGGAAATGGATTGTTTAACTTCGTTATGACTTCCGGTTAAAATGCGAACTTTTTAAAGGTTGTTTAAACTAGTGTAGTTCGTTAATTAATGCATAAATTGATAGGTGGTTTCAATTGTGACAGTGCCATGTTCAGACAGAGGCCACACTAAGGCAACTGCTGAAGACGTCAAAGCCTGGGATTTGTTCTGGCAAAATGTCTGGCCGTACTTAGCACCCGAAGGTGTACCAAATCCGGAATTAAGTTCTGCCAACTCGCATAATAGGATGAGTTATATTGTATCACACTTACATGGCTTCTCGTACAGCACTTGGAAGGGCTCAATCATCTTGTGCGAGACGCACTCAACAACTCCCATGCGGGCCTTGGTCTCCTCCTCGAAGCTGCGGATGTTGAATGGCATGTTTCCGTACTTAGTTTTCACCTCTGCCAGCAGGGCACGGGAAGCCTTCAGCTTGAGCATGTAGTTCTCCTCAGACTTCTTGTAAATTGAGACCTTGGTGTCCTTCTCGCGTCCCTGCAACGAATACGAAAGGTTAGCAATAATGTTTTGCGGTGGATAAGCTGCATATCCTGCTCATATTTGGCGTTCTCAGATCTCATAATCTTGCAATCTTCGGACAACAGCCAGCCGGAACTTGGTGTTTGCACGTGCCGGATTTTTGTATAAAAAATACGCCGAGCATACAAGACGCTCCGCAACAAACACCGCATTCCAGCCAAGTCAGCCTCAAGCGCGTGTTTTTAATCATTGAACAAATAAGTGAAGTAGTGTTTTCTTTTTGGTAGATCACTAACCACTCCTTCGCCGGTGCTGACGATAACATCGATAGCATACACCTCGTACGTTTCGAAGGTGCACTTCTCATGCTCCTTGCGCTGCGCCTCGCTGGGGTTCTGTATGATCGTCTTCTCACCGTCAATTTTGAACTGCTTCAGCTCGTGACTGAGCATGCCCTCAATGGGCTTGCACTTGTACGACTCGCTGATTTGTTGCACTGCATCGGTGAGGGAATAGTTCTGTAAAGACATTATGTATTAAATAAATTAGTTAAGCTGAAAACATTCCATTTCCCTTTGCCAAATCTTAGTCACCTATCATAGCATGCAATAGATAACGCAAAAAATAACAAAATAAATCACTAATCGGGATTATCATTGCGATTGTGGACAACTTTAAAGACCGAACATTTCAAATATCTAAACTTGTTCAGTTCACGAAATCGACACTGTTGATCTCTGCAGACTTTGAGCTGTACTGAGCCACGAGTTAAGGCAGCAGACAATCCGTTGCCAGCAGATTAGGATTCTGACCTATATATACTATGCAGATGTGGACAACTTTAAAGACCGAACACTTCTATGGAATGAACTTGTTCAGTTCACGAAATTGACACGTTTTCTATCCGCAGGTTTTGAGCAGAGCTGTGCCAGAGTTTAAGCGCAGTCAATCCGTTGCCTGCAGAAGAAGTAACCTTGTGGACAACTGACAAGAAGCCTCCAGTCCTCATTAATAGGCCAGGGCGATTGCCAGCTGCCGCAGCTGATCTTTGCAAGTGTTGAGATGTTCAGTCGCTGGAGAATCGCGCCAGACAATCCGTTTCTTGCAAGGATTAACAGAGGATTACCTAGAAGTAAGGGAGGACTCACATTGGCGCCGGACTTGAGCAGACGCAGGGCAGCCTGGACGGCCCAGTAGGCAGCGAGAATGACATCGGCCTGGCGACCACTGATCTTCTGATCCGCTCCAGCGCCTACCACAATTGTGTGAGCGGCCACGGCAATGAAACCATCAATGTGGGCTCCCAAGTCACTATAGAAAAGAAAGTGTTGCGATATTAGTATAGGCGGTATATGTGGAATAAGTGGTATAACTTACATTTTGACCACATCACCGGCCTTTAACGTGTAGTCAGCATCGTTTTTGGCTGGCGAGAAGTGGCAAACACAGTTGTTGACGGACAGACAGGTGGGAAAGGCGATGCCCTTCTTCAGGTCCTTCTCCTTTTTGTATACCTGTTTGTGAAAGATCGATAAAAGCATTAGATTAGTTGCTCCTTGCACTATACATCAGAGATGGTTCCCCTGGTGTGTCCTCAGATCTCATAATCTGTAAATCCTCGGGACCGTTTGGGCGAGCACACAAGCCGGGCACGTGGGGCATCGAAATCCCCCCGTGCGCCTGGCGACCACGAGGTGGTCACCAGCCCGCACAGCACATGGGCAACCCATCGGGATACCCTCAATGGTGTAAGTCTTAATCATTGGACATGGAATTGGCGCCAATGACCGCCAGGTGGCCACCACTTACTTTGCCGGTCTCCTCGGTGAGCTGATTGTCGCCCTGGGTACAGATCTCGCGGACGGAGGCATCAACCACGCAGAGTCCAATTACCGCCTTGAGGGTTTCTAAAATTAAACAAGCAGACGGAGTCCAGAAATAGGCGGATTAACCAACGCGTGGCGCAGAAGGGAAAGCGGCATTTAGTGCATTGTGTAAGCGCCACGTAGCAGCGGCTCCAGAAATCGGCCTACACTTCGCTGTTTTTGGGCAAATAATACTCACTGTTGACGATTTCGCCGGCCAACTTGTACTTGGTCACCACCAAATCCTCGGCGATGGTCTTCTCGGGCTCCTTTTCCACATCTGCCATTGTACTTGACTATAATAATTTTAAAATGGCGACTTAATGAAAATGCGACCGACTGAAACACCACGAGGTAATGAAAGTGTGGCCAGGCGCCGACCAGGTATCGAAAGTTCCAGTGGCGTGGACAGAGCGACCGCCTCTCAACTGCTGCTATGCCTTGACAACCCTGGCCAGATGGGCGGTCAACTTAAAATGTGTGTGAAAGCGTAGAATGCTAGTCCAAAAAGGTGGACGAATTTTGTGTGACACTTGCTTTGTTAATTACAAATATTTTATAATATCACACATTCCCAAACAACTTATCGCTAAATTAATGTTTCAACACCAATACAATAAGCAAGTTTCGGTATTTTATTCTGTTACATATTAGCGGTCCGTCTAAAAAGTAGAAAGTAAGAAATTCGAAATATCGATACATTCACAGTGTGACCGCCGTTGGAATACTGTATTCGGTATTTTTTCTGAGCACGAATTGAGCTAAATGCATATTACAAGTCATCTTTAACAAAAAATTCGCACTAAACGCTAAGACAGTTTTACCTGTGTAAATACAATTCGGCTGCCAAAACAAAAGCTCAACTAGAAGAAACATAATCTGTCAGCATGTCCGTGCGCGTAATCAACGATGAGTCCCACTTCCAGGCGGAGTTGGCCCAAGCGGGCATCCAATTGGTTGTGGTGGACTTCACAGCTACGTGGTGTGGCCCATGCCAGAGGATTGCGCCCATCTTCGAGATGTTTCCCACAAAGTACCCCAAGGCCATCTTCCTGAAGGTGGATGTGGACAAGTGCCAGGACACGGCTGCTGGACAGGGCGTTTCGGCCATGCCAACGTTCATCTTCTACAGAAACAGGACCAAGATCGACCGCATCCAGGGTGCGGACGTCAATGGGCTCGAGGCCAAGATCCAGGAGCACATCGGCACCAGCGGTGGCGAGGATGGGGGCGAGGATTACGGCCAGGGACTGGTAAAATAGTACAGTATTTGTAACTGACAAAAAATAATACATAATCCTTTTTACAGATGGAACTAAACACCTTCATCTCGAAGCAGGAGTGCGAGTGCCTAAACGAAGCCGATGATCACAACTTAAAGCACGCCCTGGCCTCCGCCGGTGGCTACCTGCAGTCCGACTGCGATGAGCAGCTGATCCTGTCCATCACCTTTAATCAGGCTGTCAAGATTCACTCCCTGAAGTTCAAGGCACCTTCGCAACTGGGTCCCAAGGATGTTAAGCTGTTCATCAACCAGCCCCGCACCATTGACTTTGACATGGCCGAGTCCATGACCAGTGTGCAGGATCTGAGGTGGCTATTACTTTCTCTATGCTGCTCGCATAGCACTTCTTACTATGTAATCCATTTTGCAGCCTGGCTCAGAAGGAGCTGGAAAGCGGAGTGCCCGTGAATCTGCGCTATGTAAAGTTCCAGAATGTGCAGAACATCCAAATCTTCGTGAAGAACAATCAGTCGGGTGGCGATGTGACGCAGATTGACTATATCGGCTTCATCGGTTCCCCCATCATGACCACCAAGATGAACGATTTTAAGCGAGTGGCCGGCAAGAAGGGCGAGAGCCACTAAGTCACCCACTAGTAGGAGGTTTCCATTGAAAATTTCAGCTTTCAGTTATTCCCAATGACGTCCCGGCATTTCTATTTAACTTTGGACTTACAACTAAACAATGTACAACAAATGCATAAAGAATCATACAAAATAAGGATCAACAAGGTAATATAGTTAATATCCATCGGGTTAAAGGCTGCTCTGGTAAGAATCCAATTCCTTGGTGAGCATTTGCCACGCTCGCTCCGCCTGTTTCTGGGTGAATTCGTGATCCCACTGCGAGCTGAATATCACATGCGACTTGGCCACGATCTCCTGGTTGGCCACCTGACTGGCAAGTCGCTTTTGGGCCTCCTCCTGGCTCAGGTTGTTGCGCTCAACAATTCGCCGCACAGCCTCATCCGGTGGCACAATCATGGACCACACTTCATGGCAATTGGACTCCCAGCCCGCGCGCAGGAGTATCGCTGCCTCCAGGACCACCACACGCGGCACCTCAGCCTGGGAACGCAGTACATCTAACCGCCTGTTCACCTCCGCAATAAGTTCCGGCCAGACAATGCCGTTGAGTGCTTGCAGCTGCTTGGGATCGGCAAACACCAAGGGTCCCAGTTTTGATCGATCGATGCGACCATCGGCGGAAACAATTTGCTGTCCAAAATGCTGCACAATTCTTTCGAAGCACACCTGACCCGGTTCATAAACATCGTGGGCCACCTTATCGCAGTCGATGACGTGGGCGCCCATCTTGGCCAATCTGTCGCCCATCTTGCTCTTGCCGGATGCGATGCCTCCAGTCAATCCAATAATGTGAGGTCGCGCCGGAAGCTGTGGTCGTGGCTCCGGCCTTCTCCAGCGGCTGCCAAGCAGATCGATGCGTGTGTTACTTGAGCTGACCTTGGTCTCGTGGATGCCATCGTGTACGTTGCTTTCAACAATGTCAATCACAAAGATCTCCAGCTCGCGCAGCTGCTTGGCTGAGCGTATCTCGTTGACCTTCTGCCCGCCTCGCAATGTCTCTGCACTGACCACAATTAAGTCCAAGTCGGGATCTACTTGCGTGGGCCCAAAGGGATCATCGATCGGCACAATCTCGTATTGCAGCGTACCATCTATGTCCATTAGGAACTCCTTCAGCCGGGCGATACGCTCCTCCACCGGCAAAATCAAGTCCGGCAGCGTTTTTCCTGCAGACAGCGATAAGAAAGGCCGTTAAGATAAGCACATCATTTTGCCAATTCATGCTCGTCTTACCCTTCGTCATGGCGGAGGTGGTTACGCCCACAACCAAACGCTTACAGGTGCGCAGTACAGCCTGCGTGAGGAATATTTTGTGTCCCAGATGGATGCGATCAAAGGTTCCACCCAGGACAACCGAGGGATACACCTTTGGTGGCTGCGTGTCATCCTGCTGAGCACCTAAATCAGAGATGACCGAATCCTCCAGGAAAATGGTTGGCTTGCTGATGTTAAGATCCGCCCGGAGTCTGTCGCACAGCTCCGGATGATGTGCATCCGAAAAGATCAGATCCACGGGCTGGCGCAACTTCAAGGATCCACTGACACCCGGCCGTAGGGGCGAGACAAGAACCCGCAGGTCCAACTGGTTGCCCACATAACTGCTGCTGTTGGCGTAGAGCTGCGAGATTAGGCGACCCCAAACCGGAGGCGGTGGCACTGGTGACGTCGTGGACGTTGACCCCGACACATTTAGATGGATGTACAGTGAGTTGACGTACTTCTCGATGGCGCGCAGGGATTTGCCCAGGTGCTTGATGTTGGACACCACCAGGAGACCTGTGGACGAGGCCATTCTACTCGAGTGATGGCTACTAATTAAAAACTAGCTCAACAGTTGCATCAACATTATAGCGAATGGTTGTCGTTCACAATTGTAATTATCGATGCTTACTGATAAGGTTTAAAAATACCGTTAAAAATAAATCAATTAATAACTAGAATAATAGTCGTAAATAAATAAAGCTGCAAATCTATAAATAAATTATGGCTTACATTTTCAAGAGATCAAAATATCTCATTAAAATATAAAAAGTATATCATCGTAAAGAAAACATCGCAATATAGTTTAGTATATATCGCAAAATGCGTTAGGACATTTTGAGAGGCCTATCGCGTCACTTTGCCGTACGCCCGGAGTTGGCAGCTCCAAACGACGAAAATGAAGCGAAAAGAGAATCCGCAGTCGGAAGAAACACGAGGGAAGGAATCGTCACTATTTTCGAAAGCAGACTTTTCGTTTTAAAATGCCTGGCCGCGTTCGAAATTGAAACAGATCGATTTGTGAGCAAACGTTTCCCAATCGTAATGCTCAGTTGGCCAACAAATCGCAGCGCGAAAAAGCCAGAAAAAGAAGAGTGTTCCCGAGTGCGTTAGTGTGCGTGTGTCGGTGTCGCAGTCGGTGTGCGAAGCAAGAAGCAGTGTGTGAGCGGGGGGCGAAGAGAAAAGAGAGCGCATAGCAGAGTTTTGAAGGACGTGTGGACAGTGCAGAAGGATCTCCAGGATCTGCCTTCGATCGCCCATGTGCATTAGCTAACTGGGTGGCCAACCACCACCACCAGTCCGCCACACCACGCCCCCCACACCCGTTCAAAATTCCACCGCAAATCCCCAGCCGGAGCATCGCCATGCCCGTTTCGATGGCCGTGTGCGAAACGGCGAATGTCGTCAACGCAGCGCTGCGAGAATCCCTTGGCGGCAACTCCTCCGCCGCCGGTTCATCGATTGACCAGGCCAAAAGCGGCGAGGACTCCAACGGCAGCCTGCAAAATCACATCGTGGCCAATGCCAAGCGCATCCTGATGGCCAAAATTGAATACGAGGAGGTGCCCAATTACCACGAATCGGTGCTGGAGAACCTCAAATCCAAATATATTGTCATCAAGCCGGGAAATCCAGGCGCCATTAATGGCTTTGGTGGCAAAAACAATACAGGCAAAGTTGTGGGCGCAAATGGACATGGTGAGTAAAGCGTAAAGATACAGCAAAATATAAAAATCCAAAAGTTGCCTGCAAAAGTGGCTTTTTTCCGTCTGCGTCTTCGTCTGTGTTTCTTCTTTGTGTGGCAACTTTTTGCGCAATTTTCCATGTGCTATATCTTCATATATATATATATAAGATGTATATATATATACATTTATATATGTATTATCCCGTTTGTTTTTGCCTGATCTTTTGGGAATATCCCTCCACAAATCACGTGTGATGTTTTTCCGCAAACATATTTTTTTTATTGCTCCGCCTGCATTTTGTTGGCAGTGCAGTCGACGTCGGCAGCGCAGCATACCTGTACTTTTCAGGCGCTTCTGTATGTGTGTGCGTGCATGTGTGTCCGTGTGTGACGGCGTTTTGGGTGGTGTACGTGTAAACAGAATGCCAAGGAATACGCGGAAAAAGCAAAACAAGTACAACGCCGCAAAGAGTAAGCTGGAAAAATGACAGCAGCAACAACAACAGAGCCGCCTCTTCTTAACTTCTGATTCACAGAAGTTGTGGCGGAAAAAAACGTGCTGTCTTTCCAGCGGCAAAAGTAAGAAAGAACAAAAAAAAGAAAAAAAGCACGAGGGCTCCCCTCTCTAGTTCTGTCTCGTTCCCCCGCACACATGGCCAGCGCCAGCGGTGCTTTTATTGGCTTTGTTGTACTTTTTAGATGCGGTAAATGCGCCGCAATCTGCTTGTGTGTGATAAAAAGAGCACAAACAAAGGCCACACTCGCAAAAGTGATTCACGCAGAGCAGGAAGTGGACACAAAGCCCAGCAGCAGCAGGAGCTGTTACAAGATATTTCGCCTTTTCGTTTTTTTTTTTTTTTGGCCTGGTCAATGCCTCGAACACAGTTACAAAGACAATAAAAGGGGGGAGCAATGGGCCTACAACAACCACTGTTAGGTCGCGCCAAAAATTCAGTTGGCAACACTGTGCCGCCCCAACCCCCTGAGCCAGAGCGAGACCACTGTATTCGTCAGCAGCAGACACTTTGCCAGCTTCAGCACTCGCCATCCCTCTCAATCGCTTGCTGTTATCAGCGTAAATTTTCTTCTTCTGCCTGTCGCCATCCCGCTCACACGCTCGTTGTTATCAAATATACGATAGTGTTGGGTAATAGCTGAGATATGTGTACCTGGATAGGTACATCGATGGGAACGGTGTGTACAATTTGCCAAACAAAATTTCAAGGATATATATATGAATAAAAATAAAATTGATTGAGATTACTGCTGTGTAAATATTTTTAGCTAACTTTCGGTGCTCTCACGCTCTGTAACGATGCTTAAGGTTTTGTGTTTCTAAATCTAGCACTAGACATTTCTGTTAGCATAGCTTTTGTGTTCAAGTTTCTTTGTGCAATCGAATAGCTATCTTAATTCTGCACAATCTTGTGCCTAGGTACAATAAAAGTGCACCCTTTTCAACACTGCGCACAGGTGATGGGAGTGCGATTGTGTGTCAGCAGTTTCCACAGCGAGCGCTGCTGGTTTTATTTATATTTTATAGCTGCTCGGAGCAAGTGACTTAATCTGCAGAAGGGACTCCTTCCAATAAATGCATTATGACTGTGATAATGGTGGACGGGTTCGCCCTGTGGCTGCTCTACAAGCTGTTCCTGTCTCCTTGCTGCCTTCTCCTGTGGCACGTGCTTAAATTGGCTACCGTCCTCTTTACCTTTGCAGACAATAACGGCGCCCGCAAGCAAGCGGAGCACCCGAACAATCAGTCGCACCACAACAACCACAACAATCATCCGCATCCGACAAGCAATCCCAATGAGCTGCCCAAGCCAAAGAGGGTACTATATCCTCGGGAGAACATACGCATTGGCTGGAAGCAGTCGGAGCGTAAATGGCAGGTGGGCACGGGCATGATCAATGTGGGCAACACCTGCTACCTCAACTCAACGCTTCAAGCGCTCCTGCACATCCCCGCCCTAGCCAATTGGCTCGTTTCGGAGCAGGCGCATCTGGAGAACTGCAATGTGGCCGAATCTGGCGGCGGTTGCATCGTTTGTGCCATGGCCAAGACACTGCTGGCCACACAAAGCAATCAGTCGGCCGTCAGGCCCTTCCTCATCTACTCCAAGCTAAAGCAGATCTGCAAACACATGGTCGTTGGGCGGCAGGAGGATGCGCACGAGTTCCTGCGCTTCCTGGTCGAGGCCATGGAGCGGGCCTATCTGATGCGCTTCCGCAACTACAAAGAGCTGGATCAGCTGGTAAAGGAGACTACGCCGCTGGGACAGATCTTTGGCGGCTATCTGCGCAGCGAGGTGCGCTGTCTGAGCTGCAACCATGTGTCCATCACGTTCCAGCACTTCCAGGATCTGTTGCTTGACATCCGCAAGGCAGACTCCCTGGAGGATGCTTTCGAGGGACACTTCTCCCGCGAACGGCTAGAGGATATGGGCTACAAGTGCGAGGGATGCAAGAAGAAGGTACGGTTTTTCTGACATTTGTTTTGTAGATCAGTTTTTTAAACGTATCGCTTGCAGGTATCTGCCACAAAGCAATTCTCTTTGGAGCGTGCCCCAATCACGCTTTGCATCCAGCTGAAGCGATTCTCCATGATCGGCAACAAGCTGACCAAGCAGATCTCCTTCAAGCCACGCATCGATTTAAGCAAATACGCTGCCCGTTCACCAGCGGCTCAGGCACAACCGCTTACCTATCGCCTGGTGTCGATGGTCACTCACTTGGGAGTCTCCCAGCATTGCGGTCACTATACGGCCATTGGCTCCACGGATACGGGCAGCTATTACAACTTCGACGACAGCTACGTGCGGCCAATCGCAATGCAGAGTGTGTGCAACACAAATGCCTATATTATGTTCTACGAACTGGACCTCTCACAGGCTGCCAGTCCGGCGGCTAACAGGCCCAATGGAGTGCGTTTGACCAATGGACACAGCACAACGCCAGTGCCGGCGGCAACTGTGTCTTCGCCTTCGCCAACCCGTTTCATTGGTCCTCAACTGCCGCCAGGTGGAGTAAACGGTTACAGCAATGGCAATGCCCAGAAAACCGCCATCCAGTTTAAGCAGCACCACCAGCAAAGTCAGCAAAACGGTTTCCAGCTGGGGACCGGAAAGTTTCAGGACACTGCGAAGCCTCCACTGGTTGGCGCACACGCTAAAGGCGAAGCTAATCCAGCTCCCACTGCAAATGGTAACAAAAGTTCCTCCACAAGCAGCAACAGCAGCAGCAACCACAAATCAATAAACCAGCAACAATATCTGCCAATCTCCTCGGAGGATGAAGACAGCGAAGATGAGATGACGCCCAGGCCAACGACAGCGCAGCTGCCGAGCATGCCCAAGATGACGGACGATCACACAGAGAAGCCAAAGTCGCCAGTGAAGATCCAAGTAAAGACTCCCGTCAAAACGCCACTGAAAAGTCTAGTGCCCTACGAATCCGCCTCCGAGGAGGAGGAGGCGCCACAACCCAATCCCCGCAAGCGTCGAAGTGGAGAGGACTCTAGCGAGTCGGACCAAGAGTCTGGTCAGACCAATGGTCACAGTAAGACCAATGGCAGCCTTACCAACGGCTCCGCCTCGTCATCAGTTCATGTTAACAACAGCAAACAAAAGACTGATGCCATAGACGAGATATTCAAGAGCCTGAAAAAGTCCGCAGACAGTGATGACGACGACGATGAGGAGGAGTCCAGCATTCAGCTAACGAATGGCTGGCACCCACAGAAACAATCGCAGTCTCAATGCAAAGCACCACCATCGCCCAAAACGCCACCCTCGCCGGCGGTCATCAAATCGAAGACGGGTATCTGGAAAGTTACGCGAAACGATGAGGTCGACGACATAGACGATGATGATGATGAGGAGGAGGAAGCGCCGGCGAAAATACAAACACCAAGCAAGACGCATCGCAATCCGTTCTCGAGTACCAAACCCTCCACGGAGTCGCCGGCAACGCCAGGCGCCAAGCGCCAAAAGTTGCTTAACGGCAGTGCGGTCAAGTCGCACCAGCAGCCAAGGGTGGGCAATGGTTACCAGAGCGAGGCCACCTCGAATGGTAGCACCATTAACGAGCTGCTGAAGCAATCTCATCGGGGATACGGCTCCTCGGTGCTCAGTTGGAATGGCAAACCTGCGGAGCTCGAGAAGGAGGTGAGTTTACTAAGGAATTTTCCTTCAAGCGCTTCTTTATCTCTGTAACTATGGCACTTGCGTTTATACTAAATCTATGCATAGTTCACACTTTCTTTGGGCCTTTGCTTCAAAAATATAAGTTGCGGTATACGATTAAAACATAATTTGGTTCACTTATTTTGATCTCGTAACGCATTTGCGTCCTTGACTAACTATTTGTTCTTTAACTGGTTGTGTGGTCTTACTCCTTTATTTTCTATGTCGGTCGCTTAGTTGTTGCATGATATGCAATTGGATTGAGTTAATTTACTAAACGAACTTGTTTGTAATTTGCATTTGTTTCCACATTATCCCCATTCATTTAGCCTTTTGAGTTGGTTTGTGCGAAACGGATAGCTGGTCACGGCAGTGTGGATGGCAGCGATATCGTCGAGAGCTCGGTAGCAGTCAACGCGTCTAGTGGCAGTGACAGTAACGACGTGGTCGTAATTGCAGTGGCGATATCAGACGCGAGCGCTTACGCACCCGATCCGGATCGTCTCACGGACGGCCGGTAGGAGGCAGAAGCGGCGGCGGAGGCGACGCTCTTTCTGTTTCCCCACAAAGCACACACAATACAAACGATACGATTACCCCGAATAGTCTGTGATTGCGTTGATGGTATCCGTACCCAACCGGGTGGACACCACAACGCGTCCTCCGTTCACCGAGCGTTAAAAGTGTATAGAGAGTTGCAAAAGTCATTGCGGGAGGGAGTGACTGCACCAGAGCCTAGGTAATGCACCCGATGACTCCGCATCCGTGTCCCCGTGCAATGAAGCTTATGATTTGACTGCTGGCCAGCCCATTGTTTCTTTCATTTCCCCGCCTGATACGCC
The DNA here is from genome assembly GCF_016746245.2 of Drosophila santomea. Classification (NCBI taxonomy): domain Eukaryota; kingdom Metazoa; phylum Arthropoda; class Insecta; order Diptera; family Drosophilidae; genus Drosophila; species Drosophila santomea. The sequence goes on from NC_053018.2 coordinate 6,435,650, forward strand.
ATAAATTCAACCGTTGTGCCGTTACCGTTTTGCCTGATAACCTGTCACCGTGAACCGTCAACCGTAAGCCACTCACCCATTTCGAATACAATATGCATTCCCAGTGCTTGTTCGTGAGCGTACCGTACTCATCTGCATAAGCTTCATTACCTAGCGCATGCCAGCCTGTCCATTCACAAGGTCCGAACTCTAGAATAATGCTTGATATTCTGTTTTCCGCAGCTACTGGTGGATGCGCGAGAGCAGCGGCAGCGGGACCTCGATGACGATGAGGAGAATGAGATGGATCGTGGACGTCAGCGAAAGGTGAAGTCGTCTGGATCGGCCAAGGCAAACAATGCCAGCAACAGCACGCCCGGCTACAATCCGTTCCAGGAGTACGAGGGTCAGAAGCGCTGGAACAAGAACGGCGGAGGAGGAGGTGGATTTCCGCGTTTCTACAATCAGAACTTTCGCCAGAACTTCCAGCAGCGCAACAAGTTCAAGTTCAATCGCTTCGGAGGACCAGGCAGCGCCAAGTTCCAGCAGCAGCGAGCCCTGCAACGTCACCTGGCCGCCGGCGGTGGCTTCAGTCGGCGACAGCCATCGGCACAGCAGCAGCAGCAGCAATCCTAACTGGATGCGGATAGGCGATGGTCAGGAGAAAGAGATGGCGGAGAAGGAGAGGGAGACGCCGATGCGACTGCGGCGTGTGCATTTGTTATTGGATTTCAATTTCGCATGAGTTTTGTAAACGTTTTTTAACTGCTGATTATGATGAACATATTATAAGTAGGAGTAGGCGTAGGACTGTAAGCTATAAGCTAGAGCATAACTGTTACCCCCAGAATCATCCCGAACCTTCATCCAAGCACAGCCCCATTAGAATCTAAGCCTATTATTAAGTACGATAAAAAGAAATGCAAGAAATTACATTTTATTGTTTTTGGCAGAATAACGTTTACACTGAACCGGTAACCTTGCATCCATTGGAAACAAAGGATACCGCTTTAATGACGCCAGTAATCAGAAAACAAACAAGGTTACCGCTCTGTTTCATTTTTAAAAAATGTTAACCTCGTAAAAGCAAACACTTACCATGCTAAACAACTGCGCATAATGGAAATAAAGCAACCCAATATTTTAAGAACCTATGCCTAACCAGCAAGCAAGTAAACTTTGTACATAGATTTCAGAATAGACCTAGGACCCATGAAAAATTGAGTGTAATTTTAGCGGCGCCCCCCTTTTATTTATAGAGCATAACCCAAACAGCGGCAAGCAGCGAAATTGCCAATGTTAATAACCCAAAAAAAGAAAAAAACAAAAATAAAGTATGTTGGATGTATATGTACCATGAATACGAAATATGTACGCGAGCGGTACAAAGAAATCGAGCGGCGTATTAGCAAAATTATTGTACAAGCCAGGAATTATACAGTTTATTTGATCAACTAGAGTAATAGTAAATAAACCGTAAAACAATATGCTAAAAGCTAAATTCAGTCGGCATTGCGTTTGCGCCGCAGCTCCTTCTTGTTGACCATCCGTCCCTTTCGGTACTTGGTCTGGTTGGACTTTCCGTACTTGAGCTGTTTGCGCTGGTGCTTGGGCACGCTCTTGATGGTGTTGTTGCGGTCCCGCTTGGCCTTCTTCTGGTTGTTCTTCTTGTCGAGGCGCTCCTTTTGCTTGAACAGCTTGCTCTGGTGCATTTTCTTCAGCGTTTTGGTCTTCATTAGGCGGTCGAGATCCTTTTTGCTCTTGATATCCGGCTGCGTAGAGTTGGTGTCCTTTTTGGCCTTTGGCTCCTCTTCGTCCACCGGCTTGGATTTACGTTTGCGTGCGTTGGGATCGAAATCCATGCCGGGTATCCTGTTGGCCTGGTCGACGTCGTCCTCCTCGCTCTGTTCAGCCTGCTCCTCCGGTTCACTTTCCTCTGCCGTGTTGGCACCCAACATATTGCGCTTGGCTGCCAGATCGTTGGTGGTCAGCTCCACGATCTTCACCTGCACTTCGTCATCTTCGTAGGTCTCCTCCTGCTGCTCTTCCTCGGCCTTGTCCTCCTCGGTGAGTTCGCGCAGTGGTTCGAAGGACTTCTTCAGGTGGTTGAAGCCATCCTTAACTTCCTGCCGGATACGCTTGCGTTCATTTTTTAGGTTTCTTTCCAGCTCCGCCTTTGCACGCGATCGTCGTTCGTTCTTTCTTTTCCGGAAGCCACTGAGGAACTCTCTGCGGGATTTGGATTGGGACATTAGTATCCTCCGAGGATTATTTGTCGCCTTACTTACATGCGTTTCTTGTTGTCGAAGACGACCTCTGTTTTCTTCTTGGGAGCCTTTTTTCTGGTCATTTTTAAAAATTGTGTTTTGCGTTTTTGTTTACGTTTCTAACATGTGCGAGTGGCCAGTGTTACCAGATGACCGAAATACTTTTGCCCGAAACTCAACGCACGTTGCAATTCAAAATATTTGTAAGCAATATTTATAGTTATCATGTCTTCGTTGTATTTTACCTTCAATAGTTGTTGTTTCATATGCCTAAATGTCATAAAAGTATCCAGTGCAAGTTTCAATTTCAGTTAGTTTTTATTTTTAAACTTTTCAAATCGCTTTTCGTATATATATCACATGATTATATGTTCAAGTTCAACAAGTTCTTCTAAAGAAGCATTAACATTACACAATTGTAAGACTAAATCTAGGGAACTTCGTACAACACTACAGTCTAGAACTAAGCAAAATACAATTAACGATATATTCTGTTGCCATATGTATCTGGTATTCGTTTTGTAACTGATATATATTGGGTGTATCATAAATTCATTCGGTTTACGTTGCTCTCTGGCATCGTACTCACTCGTCGTCATATTCCAGAACGAAGAGTTTTTTGCGTCGGAACGATGAGGTGTCGAGGACCTTGGCGGAAGACATGGCGGAGCACGGACTTTCGAAATCGTGTACCTGAACGTACCTGCCCATCGAATCCACACTGAAAGCGGATAGGTTATATTCTAGTCCATGGGTAAGCGATCAAGGGTACTCACTTATTCTTTAGCAAATCCATACGGGATTTGCCTTGGTTTGTGTTCAATGGCGTGGAATTTATTACGTTGGGGGTACCCTGATTGGATAGGTCCAGCGGGTCCTCGCCGGAAAGGAAGTCGGAGGCATAGCAGTCACGATTGGCAATGGGTGTGGATCCTACCAGCTGGAACTCCACCCGAGGCACCAAAGGCACTCCTTTTGACGAAGGCGACGGGGGAACTAAGTTAATGTTGGGCTGTGAGGCCGTTATGGGCTTACATAGATGCAGGACCTCCAGAAAGTATAGAAGGTAACGGAAAGCGGCCGTTTTCCAATTGCACATTCTTCCCCACACGGCGCGACGGGATCGCCTAAAACTACGCGACTGCAAGTTGCTATGGGTTATTAATGTTTCTCAGTGATCTGCTTGGGGGTACTTACCAGCATGCTCAAGTTCATCAGCGACTTGCGCTTCTTTTGCAGGTGCTGCAGCTTGGGATGTGAGAGTAGTTGATCGGCCGTCGGCCTCTGCGCAGGATCCGGCATCATCATGGACTTTATTACCGACTGCAGCTCCAGTGATATTTCTGTGTTACGAGGAAGACTTTAGCAACCTGCCATCTAAATAGCAATCCAATAGCAATACTCACTGTTTATGAACTCCTCGGGCAGGATGCCGTGCCTTAGTTCGTGCCACAGTGGGCCGTTGGAAGGAAGATCCATGTAGCACGCCAGCTCTAGCATGGCGATGCCCAGACTGAAAATATCCGCAGCCTTGGAGAAGTGACCCTGCAGGATCTCTGGAGCCATATACCTCGAATCTCCTTCCGTCGCGTGATGGTTGTTGGCCTTGTCCACATCGATGACCAGCCCAAAGTCCGCCAACTTGCACGTCTCGTCGTCCTCGCCGATCAGTACATTGTCCAGTTTAATGTCTAAATGGATGAGATTCCGGTCATGCAGCGATTTAAGTCCCCTAAGCAAATCTAGCAAGATGTGCCAGATGCGCTCCTCGGGTATCCTTTGGCAGCGCAGCAAGTACTGCTCCAGGCTTTCGCGGCACAGCTCCATTTGCATGTACAGCCGGTCGTACTGCTCCCAGGCGCGGATAAACCGGATGCAGTTCTCATGGCCGGAGAACTCTTCATACCGCCGGACCTCTTCCAGACGCTCGGCGCGGTACTGTTCGCCGCGGAACAGCTGCTTGGAGATCTTGACCGCATATAACCGCCCATCGGAGCGGTCGCGCACCTGGAACACCTCGCCGAAGGATCCTTCGCCCAGTTTGGCCAGCCTTTCGAAGCACTGCTCGAAGTGTGACATGGAGAGGGTGCTCAGTTCTGCCTGGACTGGCGACGAGGGCAGCATACTGGAATCCAGACACCCGGCGTCCCGGAAGGAGATCGCGTGGGCGATCTGTGAACTGTTGGCGCTGCAGGAGCCCAGCGATTGGCTTCGGTTCAGATTGTTGTTGTCCACGGCGACGTAGCCACGCGTCTTGTACTTCGGCGGCCGGAAGCGATTGCTGTTCTCGCCATTGCACTGTTTGTGTCTGTGTTTGTCGTCGTGCAATTCAGGGAGCGGCAGGCGATGATGCTTTTCCATTTTCAATTTTGGGTGTCTTTTCTTACGAGTGGGCGAGTGTGACCATATCGGACGACCGGCGAAATCCCCGGTCGCCTGGGACAATAAGAGCCGGCTTTTACCAAATTTTACGAAATATATTTATTTTCGTTTGGAAGTATAATTATTTGTTTCAATTAACTAACGCTCCTGTAATTGTGTAAGGTTAATAAACACACGTAATTTGTTTTTTAATTGCATCGACTTAAATATCGTTTATAGAGAAGATAGAGCCAGGGAGCTAAACAAATGCTGAAATATTTTCCAAACTAAGCCACGCATATATCTATTAAGTTTTGTTAAATTACTAAATAATCTGCAACATTTAATGGTCTCTTTATGCACAGGCTGCTTTTTTCAGAAAGAATGACTTTTGCAAATGCGTCGTAATTCAAAAATTCCGCCCGCTGTGGTATTTTTTGCGGTACATAGCAAATAGCAAATGGTATTTGCAGTATTATGCCCATAGGTACCTGGTATATTTTAACGGTCCAACTGCGGCCGCACTGAGTTTATTAACAACATAGAAAACAACAAATTTATTAGCAAAATGGTTAGCAAAAATATAGAAAGGTAAATACGGCGCCCAGTTACGTAGATGCACTGGGATTACGCAACGCACTCGACCTGGGTGCAGCCGAATTCCAGATCACAAGTGCACCTGCCCTGGTTATGCAATTTACTAGGCGGCTTCTTCTATTTATCTCGGCTGGACAATGGCTTCTGTGCTTCTGTTGTTCTCGGCTTAATCTTGACCTTAACCTTGAGCTCCACATCCAGATAACCGTGATTGATTTGTGTGTTGTTCTTCTACTTGTCCAGCACGAGTAAGGTGCCCACTTTCCATGTCATCCGCGAGGTCTACGACAGTTCCAATGCCCACGAAAGATTTGAGGCCGAGCTGGACAAGGCGCTGGAAGCCAAGGTGGACTTCATTATCATAGAGCCGCCTCGCCTGGGCGACGAAACTGGTGAGCTCTTGGGAGTGTTCCTTTGAAGGATTGATCACTGATTACCTATCTTCACAGGTCGTTGGATCTGGGTGGGCAACTGCCTGCACAAGACGGCGGTGGCCAATGGAGTGATTGCCATGGTGGCCAGCTTGCTCTGGCGGGATCGCCCCCTGATTGCAGCACCCGCTTGTGCCCTCTCGATTTTTTGCACAGGACTGTACACGGTCTCCTGGAACTATGATCCTTGCTGTCAATATCAGGTATGAAACGAAAAATTCCAGATTTCCAAGATTAAGCAACTAACTTTCGTTGGTCATTACAGGTAGAAAATAATGACACTGTGTTGGAAAAACTACCACTGACAGATGTCTCCTCGCCTGTGATTTTGGGCTACTCGTCCAACTCAAAAACCAAATACTTGCACCGCGGCGTATCCTTCCTCTCGGCTGCTTTGTGCGCCTGGCAGATTTGGAGGACCTACAAGTAGGGAATTCGAAGGAGCCGCTGATATGGCCAGCTGCTGGATTAGGCCAGTCCTATAATAAGTTTAAATTAAGCACATAGGCGAATGCATTTCTTTTAGATTTTCGAACGATTTTAGCTCCGTGTATTGTCTTTCGTGAAACTTTTAAATGTTCCCAAGTCCCAGGCCACGTCTCTGTCCAGTGGCCATGTTTAGTGTTCCCGTGGCTGCCACTTAAACTGGCTAGCATGCTCATAACTTATTACGGTTCCCAAGCCTAAGTTAGTCTTAAGGGAGGAGCAGCCTCTGCACTGTAAATTAAGCAAAGCCAACCTCTGTGTATAAAGCGAAACCCATTTATGATTGTTATTAGAGTCTAGTTGAAGATATCAGTAAACGAAAGTCAAAATAAACGCAATGCGAATGTTATTTCCCGCTTTAAAGTTGCTCCACACTTAAGAGAGAGTTTAAGCATGACTGCGATAAGAGACCCGTTGAGAATTCCCAACTGATGACTTACGGAAATGCTGAGCTTCATGCGGGCTCTCTCCGTTGTTCTCGTCTCAGTCGTTTTATGCATTCTGCTGGCGGTGGTTGACATCGCCGCCACCGATCGATCGAGTGGTGTGTTCCAGTGCGAACCGGTACGGAGTTGACCCAGTGCACAGCAGCACCTTGATGCCGACGAGGCTGCAGCCGGAGCAGTTTAGCCATGGACTCCAGCCACATAGCCGTGCGCGCGGGTAAGTCCCGCTGTAGATAAGCCCTTGTCTTGATAAGATATTGTTAACGGGGTGAGATATATCTGCATCTCGACTGGAGATGCCAGTTCCCACTTAGTGAGTGGCAAGATGCCGATCTTCGTGAGCGCCTACAGTCTGCGTGCCATCAGCAAGTACTATGCCCACCAAGATCAGAGTGGCCTGGACAAACTGTGCCACTTGACTAATCATCTGGTAGCTTTTATCTCGGCTAAACTCCATAATGTGTTGTTTGCTCTATATTTCGCTACGATAGCACGTCGTAGTCCCTCGCCAGCCGCAGTCTCCCAGTCCACATATGGCAGCCTGGAAGCCATCCCAGACATACACATTCGCGTCAACAAGGATTGCGATGCCAGCGAATCCACTCCCCTGCTGGCAGCTGCTCAGCGCTCCACCAATACACCCTCATCCCACACAGCCTCCTCCTCGCCGGCGCTGTCTTCCTGCAACCCGACGCACCAGCACGACTGCATCAATTGGCGCTCGGTGGGTCTGCTGGTCATGTGTGCCTCCGCCTTGGCACTCGCCGCCTATTTGCTCTGGAGACAAAGTGAGTTTGCCAGCTGATGGAGGACGTGCACGAGTACGTGCTCGAATCGCTTTTGTTACAATAAATAAATCTCAATTAGCTTTGGGTTATGATAAGCTGCGCACATGTGAGTTTTGCTGGGCAGGCGAAAAAGTGTTCAATCAGAAAATCTAGTTATGTACGAATTATACATGTGATGTATGTGGCATTCAATGTTTTTAAATAAACAAACCCCTTTTCTTTGATAAGCTAACTAAAATACTCGGCTTATTTTTCGTATGCATGCACATGACTCAATGTTAAATTTTTCGAAATTTGCCTTTATAGGTTGACAAAGCCACTTAATGACTGAATCACTTTGAATCACTGCTTGCAGCCCAAGCGCCTGACTTTGGCTACCGACTCAGTCTCATAGGGCACGATATATGGTCGGATGTGGATCTTCAGGGTCGGGGCACACTCTTGGAACCGATCAGTGTCTGCACAGTGATCTTTACCCATACCGAGGGCAATGGGTGCCATGATGATTGCCCGGATGTATTGCGTGAGCTGGAAGTGAGTAAATCGGAAATATACGAGCATGTATTATGATTAAAGCTAAATTCATTCATCCCCTTAGAGGTCACATCTTGGGCAGCTGCCCTACAACTTCCTGGTCGCCGGCGATTGCCAGGTCTTTGAGGCACAAGGTTGGCACTATCGGAGCCAAATTCCGAGGGATCTTCCCGGAAAAGACTCTTTGGTGGTGGCCTTCGTGGGTAACTTCAGTGGGCGAGCACCCATAGCCTGCCAGTTGATGGCCGCCCAGGCTCTGATCCTGGAATCCCTGAAGCGCCGTACACTGCAGCAGGAGTACCAACTCTACGTGATGGGCAGCAGAACGGACGCACTGCAGCGGGAACTGAGACACTGGCCGCACTACGCGAACCACCAAACGGCCAAGTGAATCCACACAGACACACGGTTCCAAAATGATTCCTCTCGTTTATTGTACGCCAAACACAAACAGTATACAAAGAAGCGCAGGATGAGTAAAGCGGGTGCCACCGATAAGCGAATCTGGGATCCCCTGGATCGGGCGCTGGCCAGGATCGGGGGACCGGCGAAGCGTTGCGCATTGGGTTAACGGATGATGCCTAAGACTAAGGACTATAAACTTAAACAACTACAACTGGACCAGTCGAATAGGCTAGTCAAACTCCAGTTTCCGAAAGCTGCCCTCGATGGACTCGATTTGTGAAACGAAGTTTGGTCCGCCGGTGGAGGCCTTTTCGGCATTGAAGCTGCTTTTCCGCTGGATGCCGCGATCGGAGAGCAGCGTGCTCTTGTCCAGGCCGAGGATGAGGTCCCGCTTGGTCGCCAGCTCCTGTTTCCACAGCTCGATCATCTCACGCATGGGCACTTTGCCGCCCATTTCCAGCGGCAGGCAGCCTTGATCCACGCTCTTCATCAGCTCCTTTTCGCTGCCGTAGATGATCAGGCGGTTCTTCATCTTGGAACTGACGCGGTTCTTCACGAAATCAATGAGCCACTTCAGCGTGGATGGCACATTGATAAGGTGGATCTCCTTGTGACGCATGGGCAGCGATTGCTCGCCCCACTTGAAGATGCGCGCGAACTCCGTGGGATTCCAGTTGGTCACATGCGCCGTGGTCACGCCGGCAAAGTCACCCACATGCGTCAGTCCGGTGATCTGCGTCTCCTGATCCTCCATCAGGCACTCGTAGGTGAGGAAGTGCGCCTTCGCCTGGTCGCAGCTGGTGTGTATCTTCGGATTCAGCCCCTTGGCATTGATGACCACCACGCGGCGACCGTGCTTATCCCGCTGTGGCACCGCAAAAATGTATCCCTGATCGATGAGGTCGCCGAGTCGCGGCTCCAAATAGTCCAGCTGGGTGCTCATGTGTGGAAATGTGCGCCTGATGTTCAGGTACTTGAGCAGCGTCTGCTCGGCCATCGGCACACTGAACTTCTTGGCGCGCAGGAAGCGCAGCAGGAAGGTGTCGTCGCATCGCACATTCCGCAGATCCTCGTTCTTGGCCACCCAATTGCGCAGCTGCTCCAGGCACTGCTCCCGGGTGCAACGATCCTCGCGCAGCTCCCGCTTGGCGATCTTCAGCAGTGCCTCCGGCAGCACTGTGCTCTCTCCCTGATCCTGCACCATTCTGGTTTCCTTCTGCGCTGGAAGATCTGCGGTTCCTTGTGGCTACTCAGTGGTCACGCGCTGAGCATGGATTGCGGTCACTACAAAGAAAGATAAGGAGTCGCGGATTAGTCGGGTTTTTTTCTCATAAGCAAGGCGTATGATTATGTGCTTGGAGAGATTAAGTTTACTTGCATACTTACTTATAGAATATGTAATTAAATTAAATAAGGAAAATTTGTCTAAATGAAAGCTTGAGTAAGCTTAAGTCTTTATAAAAGGTACTCAACTGCATATCAACTATAAACTTATCCAAGTTCGTACTACTTGGCCTTTGGTTTAGTTCATCCAATCTCTCTGTAAGGCAACAACAGCTAAGCTTATTGTTTAATAATTCTGCATATATCAATAAGATTTAGTGGGGGTCTACCCATAGAAATTAGTTCAAGGTCTCAGTGATCTCAAGGCGAACGCCACCGGATCACGGATCGCTGTAATTTGCAAATATTTGTTAATTAAAACTCACCAGAGACGCGTATTTGTTAAAACAGCGACCAAAAGGCAAAATGGACAATGCAAAAGCGACGAAATGAAAAAAAAATGTATAAATTATTCACTTCTTTGTTGTCAGGGGAGCCAAAAACCGACCAAATGCCATTAATGCCACACATAAAATGTGGCAAAAAATTAAACCAAAAAAGAAGCTGGCAAATTGGTTCAAGTTCAAAACTGTTTACCGAAAGCGGGTCAAAAAATGTATATGACTAATACGCAGACAAAACGTTCGTAATTAGCTAGTACAAGAAAGAGTTTCACTGTTTGAGCACCGCCGATTGCATAACACACAAAAGAGCGGGGAAAGCTAAGAAAACTGTGAGGAAAGCGACTGAACAATGACCCCCCCCTTTTGGAGCCACTGTTTGAGTTTGACTTTTGGGGGATAAACAAATTGCCAGCTTGGGATGCATCAACACGATCGGCTTTATACCAATGCCAATATTTGCACACAATTTGTGATCCGAACTGCCGATGGATTTGATTGTTTTAGTGCGGATTTATTGCTTTATGGCTTTATGGCCGCTGGCCCTTTGTCTGCGCACCTCGAACATCGAACCTCGTACCTCGAATCCCAGATAATCGCGATAGAAATGCCTTTTCCCATGACATCGACCCATTTGCATACATCTCTATGTTGTTTGTATGTTTGTATCTACGGTTTGAGTGTTGCGAACTCTGTGCCATTTAATTGATTCCGATTTTTGGTCGAAAATTTGCATACAACGTTTGTGTTTTTTTTTGGGCTTTTCACTTTTCGTTTTGTCGGTTTTCCCCCCAACTGGAAATGCTGCGATTTCAAAATGTCATTGGGCAATGCGGCCGTTGGATCCCGCTTGCCATCTCTTTCGCTCGCCATCTGCCCCACTCTTTCGCACTCTTTCGCACTCTTTCACAGGTTTCAACATGTTTATTAGGAGCTCGTTGTGGCTTGCGTGGCTTTTGTGTGGCCAACTGAACGGGCCAATAATGCAACAGGCGGTGCAATCGTGGCTTATTTGGTAATTGGTTTTCCACCGCCTCCTTTATGCTCCTCGCTGATGGATTTGGAAAAAGGTTTCGGGCTGATCATGTTTGCTTTTTCAAAAGCGAGCACACAATTGCCAATCCAATTTGGCTAAAGGTTAATTGGATTTTCATACATCTTGCGGTAGTTGATTGCTTTTTGATTAAATGGCGCATGAAAAGTTAGTTTTTCAAAAAAAGTAATCTTCGCAAAAGATTAATTTTAAGTTATTATCCTATAACTTATGGTTATTCTTGTTTGCTCAATAAATGCCGCATTTGAACACTCTTTCTTGTTATTAATATATTTTAAAAGTATTGAAAATGTTGTATGATTTTATAATCCTTGTACGCTTGTGCTATCTTATTAATATATCCTTTGCGTTTCAATATTTCCCATATAGTTTCAGCAGTTCTCGAAATTATCACAAACACGCACAGTTTGGCACTTACACTCCTGTTTTTGATTCCTTGATCGCTTTACTAAGCACGTCACACGCTGCGTATGCGCAATGCCAAACGCCCGTTTTGCAATCCTTGATAAGGAAACTCTTGGATATATGAGTTGGATATATGAGTAGCTCGAGATATAGTCGAGATATAGCTAAGTCAGACGATCTTCGAGAGACGACGCGCCGATTAAAATGTACGTCCAAGCAACGCGAGGTCCAAACAACGAATGACGCTGGCTGGAGAGGCCTCGTCTAGCAAAACAACGCAAAAGCCCGAGGAGAAACAAAAATTGTTAAAGAAATTAACTGGATTATATAATGGGCAAACCACTACAAGCGCACACCGCGTATCTATGTATGTATAGGTGAGTGTCTGAGTGTCTGAGTGTCTGAGCGAGGGATTCGAATGCAATCTGATCGGTTTGTGCGGTGGGTAAATGCTGCTGCTGCTGCATGGAGATTGAGATTTAGCTGAAGCTGGAGTTGGTTATGGTGTTGGAGATGGAGGGAACAAGTTTTTGGCCCGACGAAACTGAAAGTACGAAGTACACGAACCTTTTGGCCACATGTTTTTGGGGGGAGAGCCAAGGGGGTAGAGCCAGGCGCAGATCCCAGCCATCAAAGGTAGCCATAAAGTATTAAAGAGCCGCTGTTGTTGGGCAATGTCAGTCAGCCAGTCAGTCAGTCAGTCATTCAGTCAGGCTGTCAGTCAGTCAGTTGGCCACTTGACCACTTGGCCACCAGTGGCTGTAGATCAGGTTCGCTAGCGGTACATTTTCGACTTTCCTTCCCAGTTATAACGCCCACTATAGCTTTATGAATCCATAGATGCATTCCCTACGCCTTTTTTTCACGATCATTTCATTCATTAGGTTGGCTTGAAAAACATTGCTCACTCGCAGAGCGAGTGGTGAAAAAAAATTTGCATTTTCATGGTCCGACTGGAGGTGGCAGTGAGGCGAGAATGGTGGCCAACCTTGAAAATGCAATCCCCCGATGGTAATGATGCTGTCGCCATTGCTAATGGCCCAAACACCTAATGATCAGCCGGCGGATACGTCATCTGCTGACATCGTCTTGTTTATCCAGCTCTCCAGTGTCAGTTTCAGTTCCAATTCCAGTTCCAGTTGCAGTGCCAGTTTCGCAGTGCGACTGCAGTTTACGGCTGGGAAATGCGTTGGCCCTTTCGGATATTTTTTTGGACCCAGGGCCGTGACGTGGGCTTGGACATTTGAACATTTGAACATTTGGTCATTTTGGACATGTGAGTGGCGTTGGCATTTCGGCATTTCCCAACCCGAAGGGCGTAGGTCCAAATGCACGGGGGGCTTCATTGAGTTGCGATCATCAGCATGCTAATATAATGATTAGTTGCCCCACGCCCGTGGGCGCGTTGATTGGATGGATGGGCGGATGGGCGGAGCGGACACGCCCTGAGTGCTAAGCAATCATTAAACTGCAGTGTGAAAATGCCTTTGTTCGATGATAATTAATGTTGATCTTGTTATGAGCCTTGATTCAATGACAATTTCGTTAATTGATGGCTGAAAGAAGGCCACTCGGGAGAGAGTTCCCTTCGTAGCCTTGGTAGTAAAATGAAAAACTACATTTCATTAGCATTTAGATGGCTATGTGGCAAGGAGGACCATCAACTGTTGGAAAGTTGCATATTTTTGGAACCTACATAAGTACATAAATCTCTAAACAAAAGGCGATTAAACCCATCATTTAAACCCAAAGTGGTTTCATCCCTAATGGAGACTTCCGTGTTGGGATCTCCTGGAGTCTTACGACCCGGTTATTCCCCCAATGACAGCGATAACCTTCGCCATTGTCCCTGACCAGCGCGGATTGACCTACTCCAGTGGGGCAGGCACATTTTAAACAGATTCGTTATGTTGGTAATAACCGCACTCGCTTCGCCAAGTGCGCGGTGTAATGTGCTCACTCATCGCTGGCACGATTTTAATTCCTCACTCTTTTTACATTTATTTCGTTTCGTTTCGTTTTTACCTGGTCTGGCTTGCCGCATAACGAGTTTACGGCTAAGATGCCCCAACAACCCGTCCAATTGCTCCACATCAGCTGGTAGGTAGCCCGCTCATAAAGATGCCGCCACCTCTCGATGCGAACAATAATAATAATTTTTAATAAACACATTACATGGCGCAAAGCGGACGAAACAATTTGCAATTTCTGTGAATCAAAGGGGGGTACATCTGGTTGGATTGGGTAAACATTTTTGATCTGGCAGAGGTAAAACCTTTTTCGAAATATTCAGCCGTGCAAACAAAACTCGACTCGACTGCCCACAAGATTTTACGCAGCTTTTGTGATTTTGGTCTTAACCATAATTAACGGCGAGGAAAATCAACGGTAGGACTTAATTATGGTTTCCACATTATCTATCCATACATTCTCTTTCTGGCTGCTGGCTATTTTCAGGTCTTTCTTGATCCACCGAAAATGGCAGACGTTTGATGTTGTACAAAAATTTGCATATCATTTTTGGCGATTTTCAGAACAATAATTTATCATCTTCTCCTTTTTAGGGCATCGATGAGGGGGCTGTTTGCCCAATACGCAATACACATTTTGTTGATACTGGCGCAGTTACCACGAGCCCATTTGCCCAAGGTAAATAAATTCTTGGCTCACATTTGGTCGCCAAATTGCGTCAACTGTTAATTATAATTGCACAAGACAATGTCGCTGCTCTTGAGCCATTGTAATAAATACTAGGTACCATAATTACTGGGGAATGGCCAACTGGGCTGTTCTGGCCAATTTGAACCAATTTGAACCTAACACGGCTTACTTAAACTAGACTTGCCTCCAAAACTATGATGCAAATCAAATTTAAGCACATGTTCGAAAGACTTAAATACAGCTGTAGTCAATTATCCATTTATAAATAGATTATAATCAGTACGAAAGTGACCCATTTATACCAGTTGAGGTAAGAGACCCAAAGGCATTGTGTAAAAATGCTCCTAAAATTGGAGTTTTTGTATGTGATACATTAATATAAAGTTAAAACCTAGAGAAATGTGTTTTTGTAGAAAAGATTAGGAATTTTTCCTAATCCACTGTATTATACATAAATTTAAATTAATGACAACACCGCGTATGCGTAATTATATGTTTTGGCAGAGAAGAAAATACTCACAGAGCTTTTCAAAACCCGATAACCTGTTGCGCGCCAAAAGTAACAGGTTTCAGACAAACATCGATGTTATTAACATAAGTACGTGGGTGCTAACAGCGTTAACAGGTGGATTTTATGTGGAGAGTTGAAATGGTTTCACATTTAGGATTTCTGATCATTAGTTTCTTTATTCATGAAACAGTATACAGAAAGAACGAACACACTTACACACAAACAAAAAACAATCAAAATTCTTTGTGTTCAGCAGAACAACAATTTCCGATCATACATTATTACAATTACACTTATCAATTATAACCAAGTTAGCAGCCCTTGAAAGCAAAGCGCGACTTTTAAACGGATACTCCGACAAGTTTATACAGTTGATATCTATGCTATGTTTGATCATTACAATAGGAGTAGTTTACTTAAGATTACAATATGCTTAATATAATCTAACTGAATGCCAGACAGAGAATAAAGGAGAACCTACACTCAAATTGGGGATCTGAATAACTTGGGGCACCCTAAACAATAGGTTTTAGCCATTTATTAGTGTTCGTACATTTAGTTTTCAAATTAAATCATTTAAAAATAGTTTGATTTACAAAAACTAGAAGCTACATAAAAACCGCGATACGATCTCGCGGCACTCATAATGAGATGCTTTTGCTTGGCGCCAGAATGAACAAATTCAAATAATTGCCATGGGGAATCTGGGGGAAGTTATTCGGAGACTACTTAACCAAATATTAGTATGTAGGTAATATATGCATAATGAATAATAATCCGGCATGAATGTGTGTGTGTGTGAGTGTGTGTGACTGTCTCTGTTTGGGCGTGTGGGAGCGGTGTGTGTTTTGTGTATGAATAGGACATGACCGGAACGTATCTAAATTATCGTTACGGGGTCTATCGCTTATCTACTGCAGATATAGCCTATGATAATCGTTGGCGCCAAAGGCGCAGTTGCATTTGGGACACTTCCGCTGCCGCGTTTCATACCGTGTGCGCAGGCAGTCGTAGCAGAAGACATGGAAACACTTTGACAGAACAGCATCCTTCCGCTTCACCTTGCACGAGGGACACGTGAGCGTTTCTTTGTATTCTCGGATCTCCTCGATCATCACCTCGTCGATGGTGGTGCCCGACATCTCCATCTTTTTCATGCGCTCCGCCTTGCGTTTAAACTGCGCAAGCTCCTCTTGCAGCCGCTTGGTCTTGTAGGCCTCTGCCTCCAGCGAACTGGTCTTCTCCGCCACCACTTGCTGCGCCTCCTTCATTTGCGCGTGATACTTTTCGAGATGCAGCTTGAGGTCCGCTGCCGACTGCGCCGATTCGATCGCCTTGCGTTTGTGCATCTCCATGGCTTGCTGCCGCAGCATCAACTCTTTCTCAATGGAGGCGACTGTGGCCTGCAGGCTGCGTTCCTTCTCTTCGAGCTTACGCAGCACAATGTGCATGGCTTCGATTTGCGTGGTCGCCGTTGTCATTTGATCCTCCAGCACCGTCTTTTCCTCTCTCAGCAGTTTGTGCAGCTGGTTGGCCTTGATGCGCTCCGACATTAGCTTAAAGTTGGCGTCGTCCTTCTCACGCAGCTGCTGTATGAGCCGGGAGTTCTGCTCCTGCATGTCCTCAAACGCCTGACCGGTAACCTCCATCTCGTTTAGCAATGCCTCCTCTTCGTGGGAGCCGACAAACGGTCGCGTGTAGTTCGCTGTACCAGGGGCTCCACTGCCCCAAGAATTATCCGTGGGCTTGTGGTTGGCCATCTGTTTTTGCAGCTCGTACTTCTGCTCCTCCAGTTGCTTAATCTTACGTAACGCCTCCTCGTCGGCCAGCTTCTTGCGTTCCTCGCGCTTGCTTTCCTGCAGCTTCTTTAACTGCTGGCGCAGCTCCTCGATCTCGGAGCGCAGCTTCTTCTCGGTGGCCATCAGCTGGACCTTGTCGCGCTGATCCTTCGATACGCCTTTGTACATATCCAGCAGGAGTTTCATTTCTTTCTGGTCATTCAGCGCTTTTCTGTAGAACAAACAAGGTTAAACAGATTATCGTTAATTCTGCCTGTACTTACTTTAGTTGCGCCTTCAGATCCCGCACCGTTTCACTTTCCACTGCTTTCACTTCCTTGCCCTTGACACCATCCTTGGAATCCTTTTCGTTTTTGACGGGTACAGCATTGGTAGCAGAAGTCGTTGAGTTTCCGGGTCCAGGAGAATCCTTCTTTTCAGCGGTCGCCGCATCACCAGATGAGAGTTTCTCCTGCTTGATGCCGTCCTTCACGTCCTTACCACTGCCATCGTCATCAGCTTCGTCTTCAGCCGAGTTATGGTTTTCCTCCTTGATGGCTACGTTGGTGTCGTTGCCGGAATTCGTTTGGTTTGTCTGACCACTGGCGGAAACGTTGTTGGAGTTCTCCTCCTTGACACTTGTGGAGTTCTCCTGCTTGATTTCTTCGCCTGCCGCACCACTCGCCGCCTGCAACTTGTTGCCTTCGAGTGTAGCTAGAGCGTCGGCCAGCTCCTGACGCAGCTTTAAGTTGTCCGTGGAAGTGTCCTTGTACTTTCGCTTGTAGCGCTGCACCTCCCCCTTCAGTTGGCCATTGTGGTTTTGCAGAGAGGTGATCAGGTGGCGCATCTCGCGATTAATGGGTGCCGTCTGCTCGTTAGCTGCCATGTTCTGCTCGAACTCAATGCGTAGCGCTTCGTACTCCTTTCGAATGAGGGCTAGAACGTCCTCCATCTGGATCATCTCGCTGCGGACCTTCTTCTGGGCGATAAGTTCCTCGCTCTCCATCACTTCGATTTGTCGCAGATGCTGGTTCTTGCTCGTTTGCAGCTGGTTTCGGGTCTCGTCCAACATGGTCTTTATCTGCATGGACTCGTTGTAGAGCACGGAAAACTGGCTCTGCAGGCACTTGTACTCCGTGGTTTCCACAATTACTGATTCCGGTAACTGTCGTATCTGGAAAAGATTTCAAGGAATTAGCATAAACATAAAACCCTAAAATATAATTCGTAATCCTGTGGATAATAAAAAAATGCATTTTATACTTACATCCATTTTCAGCTTCTCCACCTCCTTGAGGGTTTCGCGATGCGTGGCGTGGAGCTTATCCAGCTCCTGCAGTCGGTTGTTGGCCAGTTCGCGGTACTCCTCTAGCTCCTTTTGCAGCTCCTCCAAGAGCTGGCTATTAACGCTAGTGGTGGCGCCGCTGGTGCCTGTGGAAGTGGGTGTCTTGGCACTATTGGTGCTCTTATTGGGATCACCGTAGATCTGGTGGTAGGCCTTCAGCTTTTCAATGGCCTCGGCCAGATGGTTCTCCAATTTATCATTCCGGCAATGGATCTTCTCTAGGTCATATTGCAGTTCGTCTATCTGGTTCTTCAGTTCGGCGTTCTCCGTCTCCTTGGCGGTGTGCGCGTCCTGGTACTCCTTCATCTTCAGCGACATGGTATGGAACTTCTCGTGCAGCGAGGTATTCAGATTCTGTAGCTTGTGATTCTCGCTCATGATCTCGATGTGCGTTTGCTTCAGCGTTTCCTCCAGCGCATGGACACCGGCCGATGGCGTTGTGATTTCCGCATCGCCGCTGGACTGCTGTTGTTCCTCCTCGCCGCCAGCTCCCGATCCGGAACCGGACCCAGCTGTAGCCAGACTATCACCTTTCAAGACATGAGTTATCTTCTCATTGCGTTGCATTAACCTATCAATAACCTGTACGATCTTGGCCACCGCCCTCTTGGACACTTGGACGCGGTTGGCCAGCTTCTCGTCCAGCTCCTCCTTGTCCCAGGTGGACAGCTGGGCGAGAAACGAGGTGGTCACCTCGTTCTCATTCCGGTTCTCCAGTTCATCGGCCGTCTCGGCATCGAAGCGCTGCAACAGGACCCGTATGTCCTCGTTTAGCTGATTCCAATACCTATTGACCACGTTCAAGACGGCGTCGTCCTGCGTTTGCCGCTTTTCCAGCTGCTCGATACGATGTCGCAGTTCCGCCTCCGTTCGCATCCGCTGTTCGATGCGCTGGGCGAGCTTCTTGTTCTGAAACTCCAGCACCTTGATGTCCATCTCCTCCAGTGTGGACACCGGCCCAATAAGATGGGGCTCGAAGTGCACCTTCTTGATGGGCGGCTGGCCGGCGGCTGCAGCGGCCACCAAGCAGCTGCTGCCGGTGGCGTCGTCGGCGCTCCGTTTCGACATCCTTGCACTGCGGAAAGGGGTACAGAGAGGACGAATAGGACTGATTGCAGTTGTGAATACAATTGGGAGTGCTGAAAATTATTGATTTGCCCATTCGTGGCTGTACTCCATTTTTTATCGTGTGCGGTGGAGGCGGTGGCGGTAGAGGCGTAATGCTCCCGCCACTACCGACATCGCCAGGCCTGCTGGGTACTCAAAATCTAGAACGTGGTGGGCCACTCACCTTAATCTCAGGTTTATACACTTTTAACTTAACATTAATTAAGGTTTTCTTTTGCTTTTCTACGTTTTGCCAGGCTTCATCAATATCGAATGCGGGCTGCGGTCACACTTGGTATTTTCACAGCAGTACGGTAACACAATCGCAGTACTCCCTCGCACTTGCGTTTGTGTTATCGATAACTGGACGTCGGTGCTTATTGGTAAATATCGAATTGGCAACTAAAACTAAAAATACTAGATTGAATGCGGGAAATTTAAATTAAAATTTTCTGTGTTCGAAATTTATACAGAAATTACCAGATAGCATATTATTTAACAATGCAAGTCCAAAATTTAAAAACGCATTAAAAAGCCAAACTATTGGTAACTGGAAATCGAAAGTGAATTTCAATTTATTAAGTAATTTGGGATCGAACACGAAATGCACATGCATCTAATAATTAGATTTTAATTTGATTATTGGTGGCTGGGCTGTGTGGCGACTACTGGGGTGGTGCGGTACTGGAAGTAGTGCTGCCCGACTAAAATGTTTGATACTTCAGCGCCTGTCGCAGAGTCATGCAGTCGACCTCGTCGATCTTGCAGGTGTTCGCCTTGATATTAATCTCCTCCTCCTGCATCACCTGGACGTGCATCAGGTACCGCATGGATGCCTTGTTCTCGTTCAGCTTCTGGTTGAGCTTACAAACGGATGCCTTCAGGGCCTGCAGTTCATTGTATAGGGCATCCTGGACCATGTCGCAGGTCAGCTCCAAGCCAGGACGGTGGGCACGATTGCTCAGTCGCGTCTGGCACAGGGTAATGGCCCTCTGCTTGTCCATCATCTCCTTCTCCAGCTCGGTCATGTTGCGCTGCACCTGATGGATGTGGTCCATGGTGTCCTTGTGCTTGTTCTCCAGGCACTGCTTCACGTGCTTCGTCTCCGAGATCCTGCGCTCGAACGCCTCGTTCGTCCTGTCCGTCTGGTTCTGCATGTCCTCGCACACCTGCTTCAGCAGCAGATCGATGTAGGCCCGGAGCTGACCGGCGGACACCAGAGCCTTGGCGTTGGCCTCCAGATTCTCGTACGTTTGCGCCTGCCACTCGGTCAGCGAAAATTGGCTGGGGAAGGAATAGGAGGGGTAAAGGCATAGGAAAAGTCAAGGAGTCATGGCAACTATCAGGTCGATTTATATGCTCGCAAATAAATCACTTAATTCCAATCCAATGAAATAGTCACAGGACAACTCTATCCAATACGAATATCACCTAGGAAACTGCGGTTTCATTGTTAGGTTTGACCTTCCTCAATTCGATTCCCAACTGAAAAGGGGAACTGCTACTTGACTTTGTTATGGAATTTATGGGTAAGTTAATTGAAAAATTCAAGTAACTTCTGAAGTGCTTGCACTGATAATGAAAACGAATTGAAATACCCTATCGTATAAAAGTGGAAGATCTAATATTTGTAGGTGACCTACTTCACTATTCCCCAATGAGAAAACCCCTACCTTTGTGATTGACATATAACCCAGTTGGCAAACACTTACCAATGCTGCTTGGACAAATCCTGTCCCTTAGCCAGGTCGTGCTGGAACTCCTTGAGCTTCAAGTTCTTCTCGTCGATGGCCAGTGACTTATCCTTGGCGGCCAGATCCTGATCCAGCAGATAGATGGCGGCGCGCAGCTTGCGGATCTGCTCCTCGGCCTCCTTGAGGGCGGCATCGGCCAATCCCTGACACCCCTTGATCACCTTGAGCTCACGGCGCAGTGAGCGGTCCACCTCGTCGTCGCATAGATCCACACCGATCCGACCTTCGCGAAGGATCAGGCACTGCTTGCAAATGGCCAGCGACTTGTCCTTGAGGAACTCAATGCAGTTCAGCACCCGATTGCGATAGGTGTTCAACGCCTCATCCTCCAGAGCGGCGGTCTTCTTCTGGCGATTCAACTCGTCCACCAGAAATCGAATTTCGCTCGTCCGTTCGCGCATATGGTGTTCCACCTCGCGCTGCCAGTTCTTGGTGGTGTCCTTCGTTTCGTCCACCACACGACGCGATTCTCTGGATAAAATAGGGTCACCAACTTGAGTCCGCTCCCAAGGAAAACCGCCAACCGCCCGATATACTCACTCCACGATCCGTTCGGCCAACTTCTCCTGGTCGCAGGTGATGCGAAACTTGATCTTGTTGTTATAGTCCCAGTCCTCCTCGGAATATCTTGGAGGGCACTTGGCCACCGGACCCAAGTGCTTCCCGGCCAGCTGCAGGCCGCTGATGCGGCGCGACTTCAGGTTGGGCAACATGTTTCTGGCTGGGATTAGGTGCGATTACGATTGCATAAGCAGCGTATATGTACGAAATATATGCAAGGAGCGCTTGGCAAAGGGGAACTGTCACTGCAAATCTCTACACTCGATTGTACCCACCTGGCACACTTCTCGAGACCGGGCAGGAAAGAAAGGAAACCGTATGTACCTGGCTGGCTGGCTGCCTGGCTCGGAATCTCAGCCGGAGTCGGAGGAGAGTCGCTGGCGACCTGAGTGGCCTGCCCTCCGCTCCCGCGGGCATGTTAAATCGATTCATGCTAGGGAATTTACGGTTGCCTAGCGGTATTTATTGTTATGTTGCTGGCTATCCCCCCCACCGCAAACCCCTTAGCATACACTGCACAAAATTGAGGTATTTAACCTAATATTGTTATACTTTAGACATAATGCCCCTCCAACATGTTTCCACATCCTTGTCCACTTTTCGCTCAGTGTAGCAATTCCATACGACCGTGTGCATGTGCTTGTCCAATGCGCTTGTGCCGTGTGTCACCTGGCAGTCAGTCCAATTGGGCACACAGCGCTCAAATCCTCAAATGCCGAAGGAGCTGAAGGAGCCGCCGGCGGTGCCGCCAGCTGCTGCTCCTCCACCTTGCGGTCCCGTCTTACGTTCTTACGGCATGTCTATAAATAGTTTTCCCAAATCCGAGGGGGGGATTCCCCCTCCCTTTTGGACCGACGACGGCGACTCCTCCTTGATCGATTTATGCTAACATACTTTCGCTTTTGCGCCTCCGTCTTTTGACTTGGAAAGCGGTCGTTCGTACATTCGACTCTATTGCAAAGTTTTTGTCATTAATTATGCTAATCAATTGCCATTTGCGTGTCCAGGTGGGAATGCCTAAAAATAAAGAACTTTCGATGATTGGTTTTGGCATTTGAAATGGCAGTGTACAAAGGGCACTGGAAAAAAATAAACACACTGGTATTGAGTGGAGAAAAGAACTAAGCAAATAAATAATATTTAAATTTCATATAAGTTTATAAACTTAAGACTTAAACTTACTGAGGCGAACTAGAAAGCACAGTTTGAGAGCCGCTGACAAGCCCCCATTTTTCGGTTGACGGCGCTTAAAAGCTCCCAAAGCTTCGCAATAAACCCAGCAAACAAGAATCGGTTTTGTTTTGTTTTTTGTAAAATTAAGTTTTAATATATTACGATACACATTTGCCATATACATCTTTTATATCCACATAGTCGCATATACGCACTGCGCTTACAGCTAAACGATAGAAATGTACAATTTAATTAACTAGGATTTCTCTGGCTGTCGACGTTGCAATGCTCGCTTTGTATCTTTTGGATTGGATTCTCGAGTTTCGTATTTCGTGTTTTGAATTTCGTTTGGCTTCAACGATCTTATGGCTTATGGCAGCTCTCATCCAGAACTGAACTCTCTTTATATCGACTGGGCTATTTTGGTTTGCAATTAGAGCCGCTTAAATGGGCCACGCCCCCTTTGGACAGTACTTCCGCCTACAAAATACAAAATAACTACAATCAAGCCTTTTGTTGTCTCGCTTTTTTCATGGCTTATTAACAGAGAACTTTGAAATTTTTTAAATTCTAAGCTGGCCGTGGCTTCATTGCCAAATTGGATAACTGGTCAACTGGATAACTAGTAGGTTCACTTAGCTGGACTGTACAGTTTGGGGCACTTGGCCCGAACCCGGCCTAAGCCCGAACTTGGTTGCTGGAGCTGCACCCTGGCAATGGGAGCCCTGAACGGCAGATGGTGATCTGTGCTGGAGGATCTGCATCTGTTTCAATTGGTTAACTTGGCTATCTACGAATGGGTGTAACTCTCTGCACTTAATGTGTTGCTGCTGTTTTGGTTTCGCCCATGATCTTGGGTCTTGCTTTAAATTCATTTACTTGCGATTTGTTTTGTTTATTGTAGTTGGTAATAATTTGTTGCTAGTTTTTCGTTACGTTACTTCTTGCTTCCCCTCTTGTGTGTAGGCAGTGTTTCTTCATATTTGGGGTTTTTGTTCGATAGATATTCTCTTCTGGTTTCCCTTTCTTTTTTGTTTTCTGTTTTGGGTTTTTTTTTTTGGTTTAACATATTTATTGGCTTTAGCACATGGCTATTTTGTGTTTTACTAACAATGAAAATAAGACATTTCCGTCCACAAATGAAAACAGTTTCATTTTTGGTTTTTTGTTAGGGTTTTTCATTTTCGTTTCTTACATGTAGGAAATGATTGTTTAATTAAATACAAAATACATTTAGCAGTAAACAAAACCAAACACAAAGAAGTAAGTGTACAATGAAAAAAATATATATGTATTTATATATTCTGTTTCCTAATTTCTCGATTTATTTTTTAATAGTTTCTTCTTTCTGTACTTTAGTTGGTAGTTTATCATTTTTATTAAGTTCTTTATTTGCATCGCACACTTTTTTTTAGCTGCTTGTAACAAAAATAATTGCTTCTGAGGTATTTATTTTTTGTTTATATAAATATTCTTTATACACATAACCGTTTTAAGTTTTAGGTTTTTTAGGTTTTAATCGCTTTTAGTCGCGTTTTTCATAGTTTTTCATAGTTTCTCGTGTTTCCTATTCCGTTTTATTTCCATTTTTATTCTGTAGTTGTCTTGTCTTTTTAAACAATTCAAAGCACCTTTTGATTATATTTGACATCTTAATTTTTTATTTCTGTGGAGATTTAACATTCTCTCATTCCGTAGGCAAATACAAAAAATATGATTCAGATTGCAAACTGAAACGGAATATAATCAAAGTACATTAATCGATTGTATACATTTGTTACATCTCCCCATTTTGTTTCTGTTTTTTGTTTTTTTTATTGTTTTTATACTTTTTAATGGTTGTGGCAGCGTTTAGCTTCTCAGTACGCGGTATTAACTTGTTCCATTCCATTAGCTTGAATCCAGAAATGCAACTCAAATCGAATTCGAATTAGACCAATTGCATGGAGCTGACTAAAAACAGAGGCGGAGTTCCTCGGGGGGTTAGGTCATTGAATACAAATTGGCTATGCGAGCAAGTTGGGGCCCAAAGTTGTGGGTCTTTGGGCCACATTCTTTTTATAATCGAGCTGGGAAACCTTTACTTTACGTTATGTACTTTATTTTATAGTTTACTCTTTAATGCTCTAGTTTAGTTTATAATTTACATTTCATTTAAGTTTTTGTGTTGTTGGCTACGCTGCAGTTGTCCCTAAAAACTAACGTCACTATATGCCTACCGTAGGTGTTCGAAATGACAAAAACAATTGGAAAACTGGAAAACTGTTCGACAACAATAAAAAATAAGCTGTGTAGAACGCTTCTAGCCAGTTAGTTATTACACTCGATCAGTGCGTTTGTGGCTGGAACTTAGTATTTAAGCCACAAACTCACACGATTCACATGTCGATTTGTATTTAAGAGCTATCGCGCAAGTACAGAACTTTTTCGTAATATAAATGGTCTGCTGTTGCTGTCTGTTTCGATTGGCGTTAAATAAGTAAGTAAAACGAAATTAAAGTGTTGCGTGTACATTTGAACTAAATTGTGTAAACCTTTTTGCCTATATAAAACATAAGTGTAAGTATAATATTTATAC
The DNA here is from genome assembly GCF_016746245.2 of Drosophila santomea. Taxonomy (NCBI): domain Eukaryota; kingdom Metazoa; phylum Arthropoda; class Insecta; order Diptera; family Drosophilidae; genus Drosophila; species Drosophila santomea. The sequence goes on from NC_053018.2 coordinate 6,460,595, forward strand.
ATAAACACGGATAAGTTTGGGCCTGGTTACCCGGGTCGGGTTTCGCGATCGTCGCCTACCATCATCTCTCTAGGTGTATAATAGTAATTGCTATAGCATATGCTTATGTGGATGTCTCTAACTGTAGTATCTAGGTGTATCCAAAAACGAACGCTTTCCATCGCGTAGCACAATCATCTTCTCCATCTGCCTTCCTCGGTATTCTCATTATCATTACTATCTCATTACTATCCAACAGCGCGATCCGAGCGCGCTTCTCTATAACAAAAACAATTTCGCGCACTGAGGTCATGTGCTCCTCGTGCTGCTCAGCCTCCTCCTCCTTCTTTTCCTCCTTCTCCACCTTTTCCTTTTCCTGATGATCGTCCTGCTCTTTCCGTATCCTTAACCAAGTCCACACTCCACATACGTCATAATAGTAACTGTCAATTTCTGTATTCTTTTGCTGTTTTTTTTTTTCGTTGGCGGGGAAGGGAGCTGGAGCTTCTGGTGCAGGTGGTGGGTTGCCTACGGGACGGGATGGTACGGGATGGGATGGGATGGTTGGGAAGCAATCGCTCCAGCCTTTAGACCATCGGCAGACCCTGCTGCACGTCCATCATCTCGTCCTGCGCCGGCGAGGGGCGTGGCGCGAATGGCTGCATGTGATGCGGAGGCGTGGCCCGTGCAAACATTCCGGATCGCTGCGGATGACCGTGCATGGCCATCGGCGCATTGGCGCCCACATTGGCCGATGGGAACTGTAGGCGGAAGCTGCTGTCCGGCAGCTGGCGAGGAGTGCGTCGTGGGGAGCGTGCCGGCATCCGGTTGGCCCGATGCATGTCCTCCAGTATCGAGGGCGCTACGTAGGTGAAACCCTGCAAAAAAGAAGCAAAAAGAGCAAAACCACAATGAGCACCTTGAGTTGTTTGCCATTTAGAGTGTGACTCTATCGCTCCCCCAAATCCCTGACCCACTTGCTCCACCACCATGTGTGTGTAAGTGTGCCTGTGCGCAATTGAATTTGGATCGGGCAACTGCTGCCGCACTCGGTAGTCCAGCTCGATTCGATCCGATCCGAATCCCGTCTTGAATACTAATAATGCCCTCCCCTCCACGGGCTGTCGGAGCAGGGATTATGCAAGCCGCCCCGCCAGAGCTGTGCTCCATCGATGTAACACACATTTTACATAATTTTCCCGAGCCGCCGAGGAGAGAGACATTAATTAAATATATATATATGCGTCTTGACGAAATCCACCGGCAAATGCAATAAAATAATTAAAAGCCGCCGGCTGCCGCGTGCTGCTGTTCATCTGTGTAAATTCCCGCGGCACGGAGGCTGGACACAAATGCGTGATGCCGTATCGAGCGGAGGAGCTGCACCTGTCGCCACCAGGTGAAATGTGTACGTGAGAGCAGAGTCGCGTTAATTGGAACTGCGAGCCCGACGGCTGACCCACTAAGGCGGCATACAAGTAATAATTCGAGGTGCGCCAAGCGAACCAGCGAAGCGATGAGAAAGTTTTCCATTAGCCGTAATAGATTCTAATAGAATCCCGATTGCGATCTGAATCAGGTGCGAAATAAATCCGCTAGGCAGGCATTATTAGACAATTAGCCAAACTGAGATGTGATAACTGCAAGAGTAGATCTTGCCAAACAAATGTTAACAAACGGGTAACAGTGCTAACCAGTTTCGTTTGGCAGCGAAATCTAAGAACCACTTTCTTTAATCTGCACAAAAAACGCTCGATTTAAATCATAAGTTTGTTATAAAATAAGTCGCTGCTGAGACTTGAACATTCTCATTATTAATTTAACTTGTTAGCACATCATTACATTGCTGTTTGCGCTACCTAGTAAGCTTCTGAATTTGTTCTCACCTTAATTGCCCAGTTTTCTCAACTTCTTAGTAAACCATAATCTTTTTAACAACGTTTCCGGCAGTCCAAAGACTCCAAAACCTTAATTAGGCAATATTTGACGACACATTTAGCCAACTAATCCCATAAGGCCGTAGGCATAAGCTCAGTGAGCCCCAAAACAGCGAACGAAAGCAGCTCAAGGGTCGTTCGACTCACCTGGTCTGGGCCAACTCAGATGTTTGTAAACAAATAAAAGCAAACGCGGCTAAAAGAGCAGGTGAGTGGTGGGGGGATAAAGACCACTTGGCTCGGAGCGCAATTGGCTTGAAATGCAGCACGGCAAAGAGAGCGAACAAACCAAAACATGGAGCCAAAATACCCAAGCCACCGACTTGGCCACCTGGCTGCACTCACTCATCGCCAGTCTCACAGAAGCGCTCAAAGCGTTCGGTCAGCCCAGCTCCAGGCAAGCGGAGTCCCAGCCAATCCATATCCATATTCGAAAGAAAGAAAAAAAAAAGCAAGCAAAATAAGAAAGAAAACACAGCGAAGAGAAGGCGACTTGCTGGAGTGACTTTCGTGCTGGAGAAAGGCCTAGCATTTCTGATTATTTGCAAGCCAGGCACATAGGCACACAGGCACAGTAGTCATAGCCCAAAACGGCCACATTTCAGCGATCATTATGCGCTGACATTGATTCTTGGGGCCAACGTGCATTGTCATCGGTGGTTCAGGGCTATCGGGATTACCAGTTGGTGGACCCAAAAAACCAGTTGAAGGGCAACGAGACCAGCTAAATGCCGCGAGAGAAACTCGGCGCGTATGCGTGCACGTGCATAAGTCACTCAAACTCATTCGAGTCTTTTCCCTTCCTTCTGTTAAGCCAACGAAACTGGGTCGAGAACGAGACTTGGCCACATGCTGCTCAAACTGTGGCTGCGCGGAAGTGTTAAGTTGGTTAACTAAATGGCATTGCATCACATAAACAGTCACATAAAGGCCGCATAAATGCGCTAACTAGCCACAATGAACGACAAATGTGTACGAAAAACCGATGGGTAAAATTGGCAAACGTTCGAGCTGTGTGAAAATAATAACAACGCGGTGTTCAGCCGATAACACAAAAGCCACGCTTTGTTCGAAGCGCGAATCGTGTGTGAAAACCAAAAAACAAACAACCAAGCCGGCCAATAAATAAGCACCGAACAAGACGTGCTACACCAAAAATAAATAAGAAAATAAACAAAAGTAATACGAGTATATACAAGAAAATCATATTGGGCAACACATTCGCAAAATGTCCAAGCAGTTGAAAACAAATTCACTTTCGTTGCTGCATTGCCAAGCAGCGCTGCTGCTGCTGTTTTCTGTGGCAGCGCTGCAGGCGCAACAAGTAATGCAGCAGCAGCAACTACCAGCTGTTGCTGCAGCGACGACAGCTGCAACATCGCCTGCCAGCAGCAGCAACACGAGACTCTTGAACGCAACTTCAGATGGTGTGGCCGACACTTTCATCGACAACACCAGCAGCAGCAATGCCAGCAGATATAACCACATGGTCCAAAGCAATGAAAATTCCGCCTTCTTTGAGCAGCAGCAGCAGCAACAACAGCAGCAACAGCAGCAGCAACAGCAGCAGCAGCAGCAGCAACAGCAACAACAGCAGCAACTGCAGCAGCAACAGCAGCAACAGCAACAACAGCAGCAACTGCAGCAGCAGCAGCAGCAACAACAGCAGCAACAACAGCAGCAACAGCAGCAACAACAAGCTACTGTGCAATATGCACACATATCGCCATTAGATAAAGAAGTAGGTATGCATCAACCAAAATCACATTGGATGTGACCAATCCAATTTGTGTCCAAGGAGTTCCATGCATAGATTACATATTTGGGTAGTCACATGAGACAAACAACTGTTAGTTTGTTTTAATTTACAAAAAATTGCTCTTAAGAAAATGCTACTCCGCATTAGCAATTTGTATCAATTAAGAAAATTCTCCATAGTAGCACCTTCACCACAAGCTTCACTTAATTCTTTGATCTTCATCCTAATCAAGGTCTGTTTCTATTTAAAACTCAAAGCTTTTAATCAAGACAGACTCCCACATTGCTTATATATCCACCTAAAACTCCCTCCACTTAATAGGTACGATTAAGTTATCATTTAGGGCAGCGTAATGCCACTTTCATTCACTATTTATCCATCCCACTAATTTGCTTTCTTTGTGTGACCAAGAGAAATTTCCGACACGACTTAGTTGGACGACTCCATCGCTTGGCAGTCGCCTCATCAGGCGGCACTCCAAGTGCGTATTTATATGGAACAACGGTAGCCGGACGACTGATGGTCCGCTCACCTCGGGTGGCGTTAAATTTTGCGAATTAGCCATAACAAACATTACCGCTGCCGGCTTGGCCATATTTCTCGGCCTGGCTGTAAGGGCAGTGGAGCGGTTGGCTGCGGAGCAGCACCTAGCCAAGTCGACTTGATGGCCGAACTTCAAGTGTGAAAGTGAAATTTATTACACTCGAATTTGAACGACGAAAATCAGAGCTAGTCCAGCGCCACGGAGAGGGGGCGATGGCCGAACGGGTTGGGTAATTCCATGCGGTTCGAGGGAGGGGTTGGGGGTAGCGCTAATTAAAAGCCAAGCTAGCCGTGCTAACCGTGCCTATCTGGGGCCTTTCCATCTTTCCATCTCATTGCAGTCGAGCGCCTGATCAAACAGTGGGCACCGATCGTCTGGCTGGCGCCGGAGGAGAAATTCATGCCGCTGGGCGTCGAGGAGTTTCTGCAGTATGTTCATCCAATGGACAAGGATAGCAGCTTCCGGCCAGGAGTTCCGTTCCGGGAATATTCAACGAAATCCCACCTGGTCACGAACAATGAGGTCCAGGAGCTTTTGGGCAACGACAAATCCTTTCTGTACGGACGCAATCCCAATGAGAAAGCGGTGCCCATCTATGGAGTGGTCAGCTTGTGTCCCTCGACAAGGGCACCGGTAATGCCGATTGTGTCCACACCGCCACCCACCACCACGCGAGGTGTTTACATTCCCGTGTCCATTGATCCGCTGGAGGAACGCAATGACACCATTCGGCGATCGTCCAGACTGTTTCCGCTCTTCCAGCGAGTGAAACGAGAGGCACCAACCGTTCCCAAATACAATCAACTCAACGAGTACGAAGAACTTGTAGTGGAAGCCACACAGAAGCCCAACGCACAGCAGGATTCGGAGGCAGAGCCGGAGAATGGAGTACCAGTGAACAACTTCATTGCCAACCTGGCGGACAATGTCAAGTTCAGCGGTGGCACCGATCCCGATGACAATCTGGAGGAGAACAGTATTGGCCAGGCACCCGAAAAGGAAGCGAATCCAGGAAAGGGCAAGCTGCCGGGTTTCCATGTAACCTACTGGATGTTCTATCCCTACAGTCAGGGCAAGACCATGTGCACAGTGAGTTTGGGGCCACTTGGAAGGATTCCCTTCCCGGCTGTCTATGGATATTGTCTGGGCAATCGCAAGGATATCGGCAGCCATGTGGGCGATTGGGAGCACATGAGTCTCTATTTTAACGGCGATGCCGAGCCACAGGCCATGTATGTGTCCGCCCACGATGCGGGAGCCTACTACAGCTATAACCGGTTGACGGGATCCTTCGAGTTCCGCCGCCAGGAGACGCGCAAGGGCATCTTGCAGCGCCCAAACTTTCCCAAAACGGTGACCACCTTCAAGAACCATCCGGTTCTATTTGCCGCCAAGGGTTCACATGGTCTATGGACGGCGCCAGGAAAGCATCGCTTTGTGAAAGTGGCACGCTTGTATGATATCAATGGATTTGGCACGCCATGGAACACTTGGAAGGCTGTGGACATAAGCTACGAGAACTTGAGATCCTATGGTGAGTGACGCTTTCTACTTCTTTGCCTCATTGCTAATTGTATTCTTATCTCTACCGAAAGGTCGATCGCTGGTGCCTGATTGGCTCACCTATCGCGGTAAATGGGGTAATCCCAAGAGCAATTGCCATCCCTTCCGGCGGATCGGTTTGAATTTCTGTGAGTTCACGGATGGACCCACGGGAATTCCACTAAAGGAACCCCACTTTCAATGCGGTGCTGATTATCGCTAGTGACGCAAACGGGGAATAGATCCCTAGCCTAGGCTTAATCTAATGTTTAAAAAAGTATTTATTGTGAAAACCACCCAAAAAGATCCCTTAAAGATTAAAAACAAATAGAAAATAAAAAACCCCGGACTGCTTTCTTGATCTTCTGTAAATTCATTACTAACACGTTGGACGTAACTCCCTTTCAAATACTTTTTATGCCCCAAATATATTTCATACTCACTTGGAAAATTAAATTGGCACTTTCGCTTAGCGTCGTATCATCAGGTGAGTCCACTGGAATTTGTCTTGTGAATCTTGTATCGAACTGTGAGACATCGTCCTCGCTTCTCTGTTGTTTCGAAGATAAAGAAGAGTTAACATTTAAACCTTGTTATTCCATTTCAATTGAATGCCACTTACCAAGAGCGGTTTTATAGGCGGTTCGAGGCGTCTGGCGAGCACATCGTCCCAGTTGACGTGCTTGAAGAATGGGTGGATTTGCACAGCCGCCGCATCCTCGGGTCCGCTGCCAAGGCGCTGAGGTTCCTGCCGCTTCATCAGGCGACGCACCAGATCCCTGGCTTCCGGTGTGAGGTAGGCTGGCAGATTGAGCTTGGCTTTTAGAATGGTCTCGATGGTCTTCTTGCGATTCTCGGCGGTGAAGGGTGGCTAATCGAATTCAGCAATTATAGAAGGATATTCAAACACTCGTAGTCATTTCACTTACGACTCCTGTGAGCATGTCAAACATGAGAGCGCCCAGCGACCACCAGTCGACTGCTTTGCCATGGCCACTTCTGGTCAAGATTTCAGGTGCCCTGCAAGCAAATTTATCAAACATTAAATTAAAGTTCGATAGCACCATTGGGTGAAAAATTGAAAGAGGCTTGCGGGCGCACGCACATGTACTCAATTGTGCCGCAGAAGGTGTGGGTGACAATACCCTCTTGTATGTGCTCCTTGCACAGTCCGAAGTCGGTGAGCTTCACGTGTCCCTGTGCATCGAGCAGTATGTTCTCGGGCTTTAGATCGCGATAGATGATGCCCAGTTTGTGTAGATGGCCCAGGGCCAAAATGATTTCGCTTAGATAGAAGCTGGCAAAACGAAGAAACCAGTTAGTATTTATCTGCATAATCGTTATTTAATTAATAGCTACCATGTGGTATCCTCCAAGAAGATGCCCTCGCGCTCCAAATGCATGAACAGCTCTCCGCCGCTGAGATATTCAAGTATAAGGTATAGTTTTCCGTCTGTCTGGAAGGCATAAACCAGCTCCACTATGAAGGGATGCTAAAGGAGGTAGAGAAATGCAATTAAGAGGAATGGCAAGACAACAATCATCCGTGACCGATCGCACCTTGACTGCCTCGAGTATATTGCGCTCGGCGCGGGTGTGCGCTGTGTCCTTTTGATTGGTCACAATGGATGCCTTTTTGAGCACCTTCATGGCAAAATATTTGTTGGCATCTCGTCCAGCGGTTTTGCGCACCTGAAATACCAAGAATATTAGTGATCCGTAACCGGGGATTTATGGATATTTACGTACCTGAAATACTTTGCCATAACCACCTTTGCCAAGGACCTTCTTGAGCTCAAAGTCCTTGGGTCCCAGCTTGATTTTACCTGGATTGACATTCTCCTCGCAGAGCTGTATGGTCTCCTGGCCCTCGGTGCTATTAATTGGGAAATAGGGAATTGGGTATTGGGGTTAGGGGACTGATTTAATTGTTGGTCTTCTGTTCGATGGTGTTTGCGTCTGTGTCGTCTAGCGTGGGAAAGGAGCAGCCCACGTGCTATAAATAAATCCCATGGCGTGCACGCGCCAATCATCACCTTCATTCTGGTCCGAGCAGCTCCTCCCTGCTCCCTCCCCTTTCCCTTCCGTTTCCACCTCCACTCCACACTTCCACTGCCAACCAGCTCTCGCATTATTGCCGTCGAGTGTTTGCCGTGAGTCTTGTTTACACACCGAACTAGCTGGCTCATTGAAGAGGCGGCCAGGGGCCGAGTGACAGCTTGTTGGTAGTCAATAGCAGTTGTAAACACTTCTGGGTCCGTCCGTTCGTCCGTTAGTCCGACTATTGGTCCCTTATCGTCTGGATTTGTCCCCGGAGTCCAGCATAGGACGGCAGAGGTGCGTCTGGACGGGATCAGGCTTTAAGCCAAATCAATCATATGCTTGCTATCACTGCCACTGCCACTGCCGGCGTGCGCAGTGTGTAAACAAGTCTGAGCTGATAATTGGCAATTAGGCTGTTCACTTGCCCGGCTTTATCCAGCTTTTATCTGCTCAGCTGGCTGGGAGAGGAAGTCCGATGCGATCTGGCTCCCTATATACTACCCCGCCCGCATTCTTCAGAAAATCACAGTCACGTCCTCCGCGATGTGGCGATGTGTCGATCCGAAGGCATAGCACTGGCATTACTCACTCTTGGTGCAGATTAATACACAATTCCGGTTCTAGGTCAACCTGCAAATGCGAAAAAGAGACGGAGTGAGAGCGTGTGAGTGAGATGGCGTCAACTTGCGAGCATAACCGCCAGCGGAATACATGCGAAAAAGTCAACAATTAATCATAGTTATTGAGAACTTGGGAGCAAACAGCAGAAGGGAAAGTTACACAGCAGCACCACAGGGCACCCACGAAGACTAGAGGCCCTAAAAATCTAAATCAGCCCATCCCAGCAGTAATATATATGTTGACTTAAGGTCGTGACCCACAAATTTATAAAAATGTAATAAACTTTCAAATATATAATAACAATCCTTATCGAAGCTAAATTATCAAAAGAAAATTCCTACAAAATTAGTTCTAAAATGGCCTTCGCGTAGATGCTTAAAAGTTCATAAGTAATAATATTTAAATGAAATATTTGTGCTTGCATATATTCATCTTGCATCCTTAATCCCCAGTCGGTGTTGCCTCACTTTACAGTTTAGCTTCAAGCAGAGGGCGATTCCTATGAATGGAGAGATCGCATCGGAGCAGACAGGGGCTCGCTCTGGGATCTCGGATGCCATTCGTCTTTGGAGTCGGTGACGCCAGTCAGTTTCTCCACCCTTCGATCTGCCCACTCACGCTGCGTTGGTATTTGTGTATACACAGAGAGAAAGAGCGTGGCATCCACAAAAGAGATGTACATTTGTAAACTTTCCGCACGCACACACACCTTTGCGTTAATGACAAACTAAATTTAGAACTCGGAACAATGCCAAATAATCTGCCGGCGATGCTGGCGCTGTTCCTCGTCCATCCCCCCGGCTCCATCTCCCGCCTCCTCGGATGCGGTTGCTCCAATCGGGGGAAGGCCACAGTTAGGGGCGGCAGAATCTGAAGATTCAGCAGCAGCCGCAGAAGCCGCCGCCGCCGCTGTTCTCGTCATGCCTAAAATTTGTATAGAACATTTTTGACTAAAGTTCAATTGAAATGGGAATCGGAATCCGCATCTCGACATCTCGTCGCGCAGCACATTAAAAACTGGTTCACCTCGTCAGCGTTGGCGGTGAATTCCAATTAACAAATCCATCATAATTTATAGCGTTCACACAAGTTCAGTGTATAGGCGCGGGAGGAGGTGTGCGCGCTTGCGTAAATCACGTAAATCGACAGGTCTTTGGAAGGGGGTGCGATATGGTTGGTAGTAGTGATAGCTTCTTATCAGCACCTCAAAAGGTTTCTCCAGCCAAAGCCAATTATACACGAAAGAAAATGATGTTACCTAAGAGCTGTTCTCACTTCTTAGTAAGAGTGTAGAATGCTTCGGCATAGTCAAACAATTACTTTACTCAATTCTTCTAAAAATAAATCAATTGACATCACAGTATGACGGCATTAATAGTTGCTAAATTACTCATATTTCAGGCAACTTTGAAAATTTCAAAATTCAAATGAAAAGTTTCAACAACTTGCACTGGCAAAATTACATACATACATTGCGATTAAATTACTAAATTATTTTAGTTGGAGTTGCAAACAGGAAGTAATTAGAGCATTTAAATAGAAACTATAATTTCGTTTTAATAACTATTTCGGTAGATACATAAATCCAGCTGCTAGTTCCAGCAACAGAAGATACAAATATTTGTTCTCAGTGCACTTTGCTGCTGTGCAGTGCAGTTACAACTGGTTCCACATAGCACCCGCCTAAAAATGACGGCTTGTCGCGATCGCTCGATTTCGATTTCGATTTTGATCGCCTGCCTGCTGCCCTTTCCTTCCACTTTGTTGTGCTCCCTTATCGGCGCGTTGAGGTTTTTCTCATTTTCTAATTTTATATGGCACGCTGATAAGGAATTTCGTTTTCTAAGTGGAAGCTAAGACTCTTTCGAGGGTGCGAGCGAGTCGACGATCGCTTGGGACCTCCCTCCTTCTCCTTCGCACACCACCTTTGCAGTTGTTGCATTATCAGCTGGAGACAGGGGCGGACCAAGAGGGAGGGGAGGGGGGCTGCCATGGAGTGTGGCGGGCAATTGAGGCTGATTAGTTTGAAGGACACCACCACTGGCCACGATTGGCCAATATCAAACGATGGTGCGATGTGCGATGGTGGTTTCATAAGGAGGTTCCTCGGATCGAGTCGAACTTTTGATACAATGTGAGTGAGTACAGTGAGTACAATGAGTGTGCATGCGCTGAATAATCGGCGACTGGACTGAATGACGCCAGACATTTGCGCAGCAGATAAGCCCCGTTTTGCAGGGTGTGCGTTTAGTGGATATGCTGGTTTTTTTTGGGGGTGTGGAATTTGGGATGCCCAGACGGCCGAAAGGAAAACTCGCAGACAAAGCGCAGAAAAGGTAAACAAAGAGGGAAATTGTTGCTGCGCAGTTTGCAACAAGGGATATTACGGCATGGCATGGAATATGGAGCGGTAGCTTACGTCGTCCAGCTCGATCCTGTCGTCGTCGGAGTCCCTGGCCTTGTCGTCCTGCAGCTCCAGGTCGTGCAGCTCCAGGTCGAACAGCTCGCTGGGATCGCTCACGTCCGCCATTGCGTGTGTGTGTGTGTAGGTGTGTAGTTGTAGATGAGTGAGACTCCGTTTGGATATGGGATGGTGGATCGCCGCTGGTCCGCTCCTGAATTGGGCGCACCTCTCGCGGGGCGGAAGCGTTGGTGTTTTATTTTAGTCTCTGGCTATGAGTCCTCCTATTCAGCTGCTTCAGATGGAAGAGAATAGCAGAGAACAGCACAGAGCAGAGCAGAACGGAACAGAATTGAACTGAACAGCAGCGGTGCCGATTTCGTGGCTTTCGTCGTGGCCCGAAGGTTATTGTTTATTAGTTAATGGCAATACAAATACACACACACATGGGGGCACACGCACCAACACTGCGACGCACGCACAACGCACAACGCACCCACACTCACGCACACAGACACTGCGCTTAATGCCCTGCCCACGCGCGCCCTTTGAGTTCGCTGATGTGCAAGAAAACGCAGTTGTTCGCGAACGCCTAATCGCAATGCAGTAATCAGTAATTAAAATGCACTTTTTTCTTTGTTTGCGAGTGAAACACGAGGTGATTTGCTAAGTGTGGCCAGTCGTGCGCTAACCGCCAGGTGCTAGAAATTACCGCAAGCCAACGAATGGCAATGCCATCGAAATGAGCCATGAAGTGTGACCGTAGCTAACCAAGCACGCGCTAGTGGAACAAAGACCAACGTTCCACAATTCAATCAATTTATTTATTTTATGTAGCCAGTAGTAGCATTAGCTAGAGCAACAGCCGAGTCATGCGCACCGGCTCGCCCAGCAGCAATGGCTCCCAGTCGGAGGAGGGCAGCAGCTCCTCGGATCACCAGCAGCCGCAGCAGGTAGCCCAGGAGCAGGAGCAACAGCTGCACACTCCCACGCATGCACACGCCGTGGTGCCAGCTGCCACATCGGAGGAGATTCTGGCGGAGTACGGCAGCAGCCTGAAGCTTCTCGAGTGCAACTCCCAGGTGGCCGAACTGCTGACCATACTGCGTGACAAGTAGGTGACGTTGTGGGTGGCAGTCAGCAACCGGCGGCTACTACAAAATTCTACCCCCAGGAACACCACACGCAGCGATTTCAAGTTCTACGCCGATCGTCTCATCCGCCTGGTCATCGAGGAGTCGCTCAACCAGCTGCCCTACACCCATTGCGATGTGGAGACCCCCACCGGTGCGATTTACGAGGGCCTGAAGTATCGCTCCGGCAACTGTGGAGTGTCCATCATCCGTTCGGGAGAAGCCATGGAGCAGGGACTTCGCGACTGCTGTCGCTCCATTCGCATTGGCAAGATCCTGGTCGAGTCCGATGCCAATACCCATGAGGCCCGTGTGGTCTATGCCCGCTTTCCCGATGACATCGGCAGCAGGCAGGTGCTGCTCATGTATCCCATCATGTCGACTGGAAACACTGTGCTGCAGGCGGTAAATGTGCTGCGGGAACACGGCGTACCCGAAAGCTGCATCATCCTGTCCAACCTATTCTGCACTCCCATGGCCGCTCGAACTGTGGTGAATGCGTTCCCCAAGCTGAAGATCCTCACGTCCGAGCTGCATCCCGTGGCACCCAATCACTTTGGCCAGAAATACTTCGGTACAGACTAGATATTTGGGTCTATCAGGCAGACTTGACGACTAAGCGCTGCTTAGGATAGGTAGCTGTCGCCCAGACAAAAACCTTTCCGTTTCGCCCACACTAACAGAAGCTACCCTCTTCCCTCTTGTTTCGTCCTCCAGATTGCATTTGAGCGAAAGACAAATAGACGACCCCTGCGGCCAACCAAAACTACTACTTAGCAACTGTTAGCTTTTCACAACTGGCTTTTAATGCAACTCTCAAATATGTTTACGTTCGTTACGCACTATTGTAAATATAGAAACGAAATAAATATTTAAATATTTAAACTGTAGAATGAGGCGGTACTGCCTTCTAAGTGCTCATCTTGTAGTTGACCACGGTGTCCACCTTGTGCAGTCCGGTGGAAAAGGAGCGCAGCTGGACGGCCTGCGGATTCTGAATGATAATGGCACCCGTTTCGTCCCATTTCGCTGGTAATTCGGTGTTCTGCAGCGTGTGGATCATAACGTCAAAGGTACAAATGCAATCGAGCAGTGGCAGATAGCTGACGGTGGCCGAGATCTGGCGCATAACGTCGCGGATCTCGTTCTGGATGCGGCTCAGCTCCTTGGTGGTTGTAAGCTTGGTGGGATCACTGGTATCGCCATCGCCCAACTCGGCCTGCATATTGAAGTCCCAGCACTCGAGCACCTCCTTGGTGTGGGCGTTGGTGATGACCATCGAGATCTTGTTGATCATGTTCTTAGCGAGCCATTCTATTCGTGAATTCATTATTATTTGTGGTCATTATACACTTGCTACACAAAAGATCACTTACCTTCGGTTTGGCTGAGTACGTTCTGCAGGAAGGTCTGGATCTTGGGATCCTTGGACATTAAAATTGTTAGTCCATACTGCTGTGTGTTGTCAAAGTCTTCGGCTGGGTAAATTCCGCGTTGGAAAAGGATCGAATTGATGCCATATTCTATTTTGTGAATAAAACAAAAGAAAAAACCAAAGAAGACGCCATTGCAGGCGGGCTTACTGACGCTTTCGTGGCGCTTCTATCTACATACTCAGGTATTCTACAATAATCTGGGCGGATCCCTTGAGTGTGATGCAGTTTTTGGTTGCCTGGGCAGTTGACATGTTGTTTAAAGTTGATTTTAATGGCAGTGAAATGAACAATTTGCAGAATTGCCGCTATTTTTGAAAGCTGTTGATTTACAGAGATGGCAGAAGCTCGATATGCATTCGATGCATTTGTGTGTAGCTATCGATTGATATCGATGGTGTGTGCACTAGCTAAATGCAGTGTACTTCCATTATGGTGTGTGTACTTGCTATACGACCAGGGACGGTGGTACCAGGGCTGGTTATTCCGACCAGTGCTGCCAAGCATATTAAGCAAAGGGCGGCAAATTTAAATCCAACCGTTGTCTTGTAAAAAATAAAAACGCAACAATAAATTGATTGCAACAAATTCAGAATTTTATTGGCCATCCTTGTGTAAACTAAATCTAAGCATGAGATCCATTTCTGAGCGCAAAAGTAACTCCGCGTGGTTCGGCTTAACAGGCTTCCTCCGGTTCATCGCATGCCTGTCAAGAAACTAAAACAAGACTTTGATATAGCCAAGACAATAGAGGACCCAGTTAAACTATGCTATCCAAAACCTAGCTCGGTTCGTCAGAGCTTTGTTTGCTGCGCTCTGATTTGTCGGTTGTGTGGGGAAAAATACAGCATAACAGCAAAAGCAGAGCAGCAAATCATAAACGATGTAGAAGTAGAAGCCACAGAGAACAAGAACAGAAAATCACAGAAAATCACCAAATCAAAAAGCAATCGATGTTTTGTAAAATGTGAATTATTTGCAAGTTTTTAATTAAGTTTTTTCTTACGCATCGTTTTGTTTGTTTTTGTTTTTTTTTTCGTTTTTGTTTGTTTAATGTTTTGTTTTTAAATTAAAATTAAACTTTACATGGTATTTTTGGTATAAATCTTTCAATAATTAAATATATAAAAAATTTGCCACTTAAAATAACTAAAAATAATCTCTACGCACTTCCTTGCTTTACGCTTAGCCATAGAAACTGATGTCAACATACACATGGTGAAAAAAATAACTAATTTGCGATCTCACATATTTTGGTGTTTAAATTGCAAAATCGCAAATCAAAATCGAGGACAAATAAAATAGTATTTCGAAATTAAGTAGCTGTGTGTGTGTGTGTGTATTTGTGTGTGAGCTTATAGCTAGAATTACGTTTAATTTAGGTGTAATTAAATACAATAAATTACGGTTAAAGAAGGGCTTGCATTACCTTAGTTGAAATGTACACAAAACTTATCGTTAGTTAAAACGAGAGCTATTTACAGGATTTATTACAAAGTTCTCGGCTACGTCAACCTTTGTTATCAATTTAAAAGTATTGTCTATGGTACAACAACAAAAGCGCAACAGTGTCAAAGTCAGGGTCGAATCGGTAATGCTTTGCTCTCGAACTTCGAACTTTGAACCTCAAACTTCGAACTTAGATGTTATGTATTTCGTATAATAAATAAATTAAAATTCTGCTCAGATTTCATACATCAGATTTATACATTTCGGATATTCTGTCACCGTGCACAAAAACAAACGTAGCTAAAGTCAGCTAAAGTCTGTATCTTTTCTGGAACTTTTCGCTCGGTAGGAAGGAACTCTAGGCGAATCTAGGGGAATTGTACGAATTTTGAAATGTTTTCTGTTTTCGGATATGTTTTCATTGTAGTTGCAAACTTTGAGAACGGTGATGGGGTTTTTTTTTGGGGCATGGTCTGCTGGTGCAACAAATTCTCTAACTTTTTAAATAAACGTAAAAAATTACAATTGTCGGTTTTGGAGTGCAGGGAGTTCGATTTTTTTGTTTTTGTTTTTCGTTTTGTTTATAAAATCATAAAAATAATGAAACAAAATTCTATGCATTAAGAGTCGTTATTTAAGGTATGTATTTGGCCGTAGATTGCAACAAAATATCTGTGAAGAGATTAAATCATAAATAAAATTAAAAAATGAATCTTTCAGTTCTTCATTTACTGCTAACTAAAAGCTGGCTAACACCATTTCCACAATTAGGGGCAACTACAAGCATCAAATTGCGCTTTCAAATGAAAAAATTCCATGCAGTAGGATATTTTGAAGAGAAGGTCTTCAGCAAGAACTACTTGAAAATAAGTGATTTCATTTGCATTTTCTTTTTTTTTTTTTGGTTCATTCGAGCTTAAGATCTCACTTTGCCGTGGCGTTTACACTTAAGGAGGAAACGAGCACAAACTAAGAAAGTTATAAAGTGAACAGAGTTACCCAAATCGGAAACGCAGGAGATTAGTGAAAAGAAAAAATACGAAAAAAAACAATCACCAAATAAAAGTAAACGAGGAGCAGAATGAAATTGTTTGTTTTGTTTGATTTTAATTGGGTTCTTTCCGGTGGAATTGGTTTGGTTTTTTTGGTTTGTCAAAATCTACAGCCAATGGTTAATGTCTAATAACGAGTAGTAACTAAAATTAATTGGAAATCATAAACTATAATGAGTTATTGAATGTGGTTTGTTTTTAATATTTGCAAACTACAGATAATAACACTGAAAACAAAACAAAATTCAGTTCCCGTTTCAAATGTTCAGTCAGTTCGATGCCTTTGTGGGTGAGTGAGTTTTTTTTTTGGCTAACTTGCCAGCGTTTATGCGTGTTGATATTCGTGTATCTAACTAAGAGAGCCTCTGTTGATTTTTATCGTAAATCTGGATATTCATATTGTGTGTGTGTGTGTGTGGGGGGCGGGTGAGTAAATGTGGGATGAGCCAAAGGATTCGACAAGTTTCTCAGTACTTTGTGGGGCAAAGGTCCCTTTTAGGCCAATTTTTCTGTTGTCCGTTATCCGTCCGCTTGTCCGTCCGTATGTCTGTCCGTATGTCCGAGTTGCTTGATCATTTTGTTTTGTTTTGCTGTTTTTTTTTTACATTTACTTGTGGTTTTGGTTGGTGTGGTTTGTGTGATGAGTGAGTTGAAATTAAATTAAGTTCCTATGTAAACACTATTTAAAATAAACCTTCTATAGCACCCTTTGTTTTTATTCGTATTTATTTGATTTCTTCTCGTTTTTAATGATTGCTCTTAATATGGTTTTTAGTTAATAAAATTATTTAATATTATGAACAACTTGGTTAGTTATTTATTTTGTTTACTCTTTGTTTTCATTACTAAGACTTTACTTTGTTTCTTTTTTGGAATGTGTTCTCTAATAAAACCTTTAGTTCGTCGTTTCACAAAGTGACTGATAGTTGGGTCTGTGTGTGTGTGTGTGTGTGGAGTGTGATTGGGTGTCTGGAGTTTAGTTTAGTTTTGGGTTCGATTCTGCATACTGTTTTTGTACTTTTTGTCTGTATGATTGGGTGGTGTGCTGTGCTTGTGGCTTTATCAACTATATTTGGTTTATTTCACTTTCTCGGTCACTCTGTTTCAGATGTTTCGCAGAAAGTTTCAATGTGGTAGGATGGCTGTGAAATGTGCCATGGGAATTCCGTTGGATTTTCCATTTTTTCTATTTTAGGTTGTAGTACTTTGCAGATAGATCTGTTAAGTTATCGTATTTTTTTATTTTATTTTACTTTATGTTATTCGTTATTTTGGTATGGGCACTGAGTTCGGTTTGATTGATTTGATTTAATTTGATTTGATTCGATTTAGGTATTGTGTATAACTCGCGTTTGACTCGACTCGACTCGACTCGACTCGTAAAACAATCGATGCTATAGAAGTGCCTATTTTAGCAGTAATAACCTCCCTGATAATTTTTGCATGATTCGGGAGAGCTGTACCTACTGTCGGGCCTTTTGTTCTCGCAACGTTTGCCGAAGTATTCGTTTGGGCAACTGCAAAGACAGACAAGATGGATTGCACAGATTTAGTATAGATCGTATTTAATTTGCAATATATATTATATTATATATGTAAGGAATACACAAGTGGGGGCAATTGAAATGGCCATGAACTGCGGTGCAGCATTTGCTTGACCACTCGATGATCCGGTCAAATATATAAACAAAAGAACAAACAAATGAAATGCGAATTTCGGAAAGGAAAAGTGAAAAAGTGGATACTGAATGTGCGGAAGAAGTGGCATCAAAATGGAAATTCAATTTTCCCTCCCCCCCGCCTTCCACCGCCTGCGATGCCTCCTCAAAAAACTGGACAAAAAATAAAACCCACTCGAGATGATCGCAAGGGTAGCGAGTGAAATGCGCTTTTTTTGGGATCCGATTGGGTCGAATCGATTCGGTTTGCGTGTGCACACTCGTACTGCCAGATAAAACGAGGAAACGAGGCGCTGAAAGACATTATTCACATTGCATACACACACGCCTTTGCCTTTCCCATTGCCTTTGTGGAGTTCTCTACTCCGGCCACCACACCAAAATTTGTGGCCTTTTAATTGCGCTCCCTCTCCGCAGCGCTCGCTTTTCGAGCCTAATGTGTAATGCGATGCCAAAATATTACAAGATAGATACATATATTTACATGGGGTCTTATCAGCTGTCACATGAGCGCGGTTTATCAAGCGAACCACTTGAGTTTTGGGTTCGGTTTCGAGGAGTCTAGCTCGAGTGTGCGGCAGGATGCAACGAATGCACAGCGAAAAAAAATATCCAAAACAGTAAGATAGTCGCAATGTTATCTTAAAGTTGAACGAGTAACGTACAAACTAATATTAAACTAATGACATATGTCAAAAGTTCTAGCTTTAATTTAAAGGTTTAATTCTAAAGGTTCTTATTGAGGGATTCATGAGCAGTTCAGTACTAACCGACAATAGACCTCGTTGATATCCGAGATTATCCTGCAGTCGCCACCATGGAAGCAGTACTCGAATTGGCAGGGTGTGCCCAAGCCTGACCCGTCTGCTGGAGGAGTGTGAACTGAAATACAGGGTAGAGATAATTTTATTTATTTCAATTTGATTGATGTAGCGTTGGTATTTTCTCTATAAATTTAGCTGAATCTAACATGTGAAACATATATGTAGGTACCAGAAATATATGCGACCATAAATAACAAGTGAATTGGAGCATACCGAATTGGTCGCAACATAACATCGACATCGACATCGACAAAAACAAATACATATAGTAGATGCTTGTTGCAACACCCACGGATCACTTATATGATCACTTATAAGATACATATATAGGAGACTCACCTTCTGAGGGCTTGATCATGATGCGGCGCTTGACGATCGCCTTGCTGGCCTTGTTCTTGGCCCGGCACTCGTACTTGCCCGCATCGGAGGAACTATTGAAGGAGCGCACTATCAGCTCGGAACGTCTTCTGCAATGAGTGATGGATACATGTTAGATACTTGCACTTTCATAATGAACACACTCGCTGGATACTCACTTGTAATGCTTGAATTGGTAAATGTTGCGCTTGCGATTGATGGACTTGTCGTCCTTGAACCAGGTGACCTTCGGCAGCGGCCAGCCCGACACCTTGCAGATGATCTTCAGTTGCTCACCATCCCGGATGGTGGTGTTATTCGGCTCCACCTTGATCCTCTCGATCGATGCGTTCTGTGCTGTAAGAAAGACCAGGCAAACCATTAGGCCATGCATTTCGCTTTCCGTTGATTTTGTGAATTTCAGTGATTCAGGTGATTTAGATGATTTCGGTGATTTCCACCTTCAATCGCTTGGGATAAATCAATAAATACGGCTGAGTAGATAATTGCGAAATTTTCCATCTGCCCCACTGAACTCTAAATGAATCTCGCAGACAGCCGTAAACAAAATAGCAAATTAGAAATTTCTCGCATTCTTGGCAAAATTTTCTCTTGTGCTTTTACGATCGTCGCGTTTGTTTGGTCTTTTTGATTCTTAAGTTGCCTGTAGATCGTTAAACTAAAATCAGTCTGCTACTTTTGAGCGCTGGAAAAATCTACGATGGAATGTATGTGCCACACAGATGACAGGGAAAATGTTTTTATGATTTTTAACTATGCAATTATCCAAAGATACATTTCTACAATCATTTCGAAGGTCCAAACACGTGATCCTACTTGTACGCTCGTTATGAATAGATTTGGCCCCAGTTGCGGTTTAAATATATCCACTTTCGAGTTACCCAATCACATATGAAAAGAGTCACAACAGACTGACTCATCAATGCCGACAAATTGGCAATGAAACTTGTGTGTGTCTTCTGGGCGATTTGCCACTCCCCCGCCCGGTGAAATGCTTAAATTAGCCGGCATATCACGTGTCTGGTGGGCGGGGGCGGGCATTGTGGGGCTTGGGGGCGGGGCCGGTACTGTCTAAGTGCTCGTCACATGCTAATTGAGACCTGCGTGCGCTGTCCAAGTGATTCACCAGCACCGCGATGATCATGATCATTCATCGATCGGTGCATCTATTTTGGTTCTTCACCGTCGGTCGGTGGGTGGCGGCAAAAAAGTGCACAAAAATACACAAAAAATAAAAACACATTGATCGTTATGCAATTGGCAGGGAATACGAAATATATATTCGCACTATATCTAATCCACGAGGGCGAGGCAGTTCCAAGCAGTCTGCAAAGTTTGCGCTGATTTAATGCCCGGCAAATGTTAATTTATGCGATGAGGATCGCGTGGCCAGACGAAGCTGTCCATATGGATACACGTATATTGTACGTATATAATGTGATTTTGAATTCGAAAACGTACACTGCGAGAAAGCATGTATTTCGAGCCAAAGAAAATATTAATATTCATATACTAAAAGGAATTTGCTTTTAAGTTTTGCCAAAAATCATTTCGCATAGCAAAGTTTTTCACTAAAAGAGTGCCCGCTTTTCTGTGCAGTGTAAATACTTGAAAGGTGTATATATTCTATAACATTTTGAGTATATTAAAAGATAAATTATTGTTTATAATTTATGTTTGGCCCAGCGTCGGGCCATAAAGCAGCATTTTAATTGTGCGCGCCACTTTCTCACGCTCCCAAATTGTGAGGCTGCATGTGTGTTCGTGCGTATCTGTGTGTGTGCTGTTTAGCTGTGTGTATGTATCTGTGCGGTAGCGATCCGAAACGTCAACTCACAAGTGTCCACGGCACACAAGGCACACAAGGCACACAAAGCACACCACAAGGCGATTAAGTATTGAAGGCACCCAACACACCGGCACACGCAAAACAAGTTGACAATTGTCATGAACAGCACCTACTTCAGATCGCTTCAAACCCCTCCCAACTCCCTCAACTTCCAACTCACAACTCCCAACCAACCAGTCAGTCAGCCAGCCACATGAATGCCCCTCAGCGGTTCCCGCTTTGATTTAACCAGAAATCCCAGCCAGAATAATAAGATGAACATTTTTATTTGCCCTCTGCGTGTGCTCGTGGGTTCAGCCAAAAAATTGGCATATCATATTGCCTCAGCAGCGCCGCCCCCGCCGATCTTATTATGACTTAATTATGCGCTTAAAAATGTGTGCTTTTTGTTCGGGCCATTGGTCTTTTTGGCTACACTAAACGAAAAGACATACAGCTTGAATTGGAACGTAAAAAATACTTTTCTCTCTTAATATTTTGTATCATAAGATATGCTACTTAGTTACGAAATAACCTACATAGTTTTCATAAATATAAAATAAAATAAAATGCATTTAAGTGAATGAAAATATGCTATGAGTTTGTTTGAAAGCATATACATATAAGACCACTTATCTAACTGCTTCATCTGCTTTTTGTTTTGCCTGCACAAGTGGAAGTTTGATTTGTCAATGTCAATTGATTCGCAATTCGCAGCCAAAGGATAAAGGAATCGAACTGAAATCCGATATCCTGCAGGCGCTACGGGCGCATTGGCCTTTCTGTTGGCCCTGTTTTTGTGCGTTTGCCGTTTGCCGAGTGCCAAGTGCCGAGTGCGTCAACAACTTTGGGCAGTGCCTACGTCAAAAAGGCTGGTGTCGCGACGCGCTTCCGGAAAAGTCTGGCAGAAGTACAAGTGCCACTATGGAAAAGGAAGCGAGCGCTGCCAAAGAAAACGGAGGAAAACTGTCGACGCTGCTGTCGCCTTGCTGCCTGCTCCCCAATTTAGCACACAGACAGCACAGCGACAGGGAGCATTAAAATAACTTTTCATATTTCAAATAATATTTTTTTTTTGCTTCGTTTTTTTTTTTTTGCTTTTTGCATTTCATTTCGGGGCCGACGCGCTTTTCCTCTCGAGCGTAACGCCGCCGCCAATGATTCATGCAAATCCATCAAGAAAAGCAAAGAGCGAATGGCGAAAAGCGGTTACCATTAGGGCGATGAAGGGGAAAACTTGGCGAGGGGGAGCAGCGCCAACATGTGGTTATCTCAGCTCAGGTTGTTGGGCGAAAATGAAGTCACTTTGCATTGAATTAAACAGCGGAATTGCATGCGACACGCCGCCGACTGGCGCCATCTGCCGGGTCAAATTGGCGGCTGTATATATGCACTTTTATATATTCACATATATATTCATGCAATATTCACTCCATTCATTCAAGCGATTGCAATTTACATAGTCATTACCACGGCGCTCATTGTTCCCTTCGGGTTTATCCCAATTGTGCAATGTGAACTGCACTTTTCGCTTATTATTTTTTCCTCATATATGCATATTGTATATATATATGTATATATATGTTGTTTAATCTACCAATACGGGCTGCGAGTGGAAGCGAAAGAGGCGATTTATTTTGGCAGCCCGGCGAGTGACCCACATTTGGTGTGGAAGATGCCGAGAAGAGAGGCTGCCGCTGTCAGCGGAAGTTTTTCCAAAAAATAAAATTCATATATACATTTTCCCCTTCTTACCCCGAGGCGCTTATTTATGATTTCTCGAATGCGTTCGAGTGTTATTTATTTGATTATTTTTGATTCATTTTTATTGGCTCGCGACATTGTGTCACTGCTGGATTCTCTTGCGTTGAGCCGCTGAGTCGCCCCGACGTCAGTGATTTATCGGGCCATAAACAAATACTACGAGTGAGTACGCAGGCACATACTATATGTATCACTATCTTATTTGTCTGAGTAAAACTTAACAATTGTGCAGACGCGTGCTCTTTGAGTGACACTTCAATTCAATTCACTTCACTTCACTCGAGGCTCTGATAATATTTGCATTATTACGCCTGCAGGCATATGTATAAGTGCGAACCACTGGAGTGTCAATAGTGTCGGCTAATATTGCGCATACGCGGTGTTGGCCTAGGCACGCCGATTGTCATCAAGGTGTAATGGCATTTAGCCCTTATCAGTGGGATAATTACTCGACAACAAGGTGGTTATTTCCTTTCATTCGCAATGTTGATAGCGAATTGAGTGATAAATAATTAAACGTATTTAAATGCTCATACAATGCATCAGACTTCCAGGAAAAAAGATAGTCTAGAGCACTAAAATCTACTTTGGCTTATCACGCCTGAGTTTCCACAGCATTTAAAAGCATTTTTGAAGGCATTCCAACAGGAAATACGATACGCGGGCAAATATGTTCATGAGTTAACCACAATATCCAATACCCAAGTCAAGATGGGAAAACATATTCCGATTCAGCAACAAACAGGCGAATGATGTCTTTGGCTTTCGCAAGACATAAGACACAAGACGGGCAAATCAAAGAATATGTAGGCAGTGCGAAAAGATTTTCGCGAGATGTGAGTTCGGCAAAAGGCAGATGGATGGGAATGGGAATGGGTATGGGAATTGGAATCTTGAATAGGTCTAAATGGGAGATGGTTGAATGGATGGCTGGCACGTGTGGCCAAAATGCTGGGCGAACTAATAAAACGGGGGAAAATAGCAGCTACGTTGTCGCCATTTGGTCGATGTCGATTTTTCCATGTTTGTTTGCTTGCTAGCTTGCTTGCGATTTTTGTCTCGTTTTTGTCTTGTTTATTTGCACATTGCGTATTGCGTATACGCAACGTGATTTCCTTTGAAGCGTTGACTTTCCACGTTTTTGTCGCTGGCGCTGACAACTCAAGCAAATAGAGAGACAGCAGCAATAACAAGAAGCATTTCGTGTGTGTTCTTGTGTGAAAAGAAATGAATAGTCAGATCTTCAACGGCAACAAACAGTGGAATCTGCTGGAATCCGGTCTAAAGCGCCATTATTCATTTGGTTTGGTTTGGTTTGGGATGAGCAGTGTAATCTGTGTAGTCTAGATAAGCGATAAGCATTTGCCCTCGCAGATCTGTGTTACTCGTTTGTACATATATATCTCACACGCCCCTTTCGCGGTCGATTTGAACTTCCCCTTTCACATGTATTTTTACCCGCTGTCTGAAGCGTTTAATTAAGTCAAGTGAGCGAGGATCGCTGCTGGCCCCATGCATCGCCATCGGCATCAATTGTCTTTCGCCTCGGTTTCAGCCGCTAAATGCCAACAAATTCGCTTCACTCTGCTCTATTCTATGGTTCTATCTCTACCGTCTACCTCTTTTATAGCGCATTTGTTTTGTTTATTTGGCTGCTTTTCATTGTTTGCCGCTGCTCTATTTTCTTTTCCCAGTCTCGTTTCGCCTTCTGTGCGCCCAGCTGTTGGACTTAACCAACAGATCTGCGATCTGCAACCTCATAGCGCTTCTGCTCCATATCTTCCCATATCTATCTTATCACTTTCTCACGTTCCTCTGACTAATGCCCCCGAAATCTTATCACTAAGTCAGCTGTGGCAAGTGCTTCTTTTTTGGCTAATGCAGGTGGTGTTGTTGACACTGCTAATGCTGCAGCTGTTTTTTGCAGATAGCAGAGCGCTTTGGATTATTTGGTGTATAGATACTTTAATTGTGTGAGGTTTATATGGCTGCTTGGGTAAATAAGTGTCAAAATGATTGCCACCAAATGAGCCTAACCATATTTATTCGTTATGGGCATAATAAAACACCAATAATTGCCGCATACTCGTGCGCTTAGCGAATTTACAAAAATATTCTTCTGTTCTGTTCGGCTCTATTCACACACAGAGATTTTCCCAAAATAAATTGTCTAGACATCTTTGAGCGTTTCGAAAAAATTCGCTTGATTCTTAACAGATTTATTTTATGGCGAATTTATTTTATTACCTACATATAAAGACTATGAGCAGTCAACAAATCTTCTCCTTTCGCCAACCTTTCTTTTTCCGTTGGACCATTTCATGAGATTGAAATATGTAGCAATAAAAGTTACTTTTCCCGCACTGAACTAACTTGACCTGCAATCCTTTTCAAGTTTCTGTTTATTTTCTTTCAATTTAAGTAGTTAAAAATGTAGTTAAATGCTTAAAGTTAGCTTATAGTTAGTGCCTAAAATTCTTTATAAGTAATATATTTAATGAATTATTTATTGTACTTAAAGTCCGCTGAAAATGCATTGTCAAACATTCAACGATCTCTCAAGGGTAACCCAATCTTAACCTTATCTGCTCCCATTTCAAAACTTCCGATTTACAATCCGCTGGCATTCCTGATAAATTCTTTCTTACGATAACAACGTAACAAACTTTCCACGATGCACGTGACGGGGATGCGTCAACAGTGGGTGACAGATGACGTAGCCGGGTGCTGTTGACACTACGTTCCACCACTGTTACCTACCGCCTTTTCTCGCTCCTGTTACTGCCATTTTCTGTTACGCCTATGGTTGGTGTTATTGTTGGGGACCACCTCTTGGCATGTTTTTCACGAAACTGTCAAAATGTTATGCAAATATTTGTGCAGCGATTCTATGTAAATTTGTCTGGTATCTTTAGCACAGTCATTCAGCGCTCTCACCAAATATTTCTCGCAGTGCATAATTCAGCTTGTTGTTTTGTTTGTTTGTGCTGTTTGTGCTGCCTGTGTTGTTTGTGTCGTTGCTTTCCCCCCTTCTGTTGGGGGCGTGTGAATCCAAACAATGCGGCAGTGATAAAAACGATAGGCGCAAAGGGGGCGGAATAGGGAAAACTGCGGTGTTTGTCGTCGGATTTCAGGGCTGGACACACCAGTTATGCTGGGCTCTTCAACTTGAGCTAATAGTGCGTTCTTAGCCAGTGAGTCACTGCATTTATCAATGGCATCGTACTGAGTACTATTAGCTAAACGTGATATCTGCTCGCAGTTTGATGTGCCACATGATATCTGCCGGCAATCTGAGATGACTAACATCTGGAAAATGCTTTGATTGCAAGTCGAAGAGAAGCGCCAGTGATTACATGGGTAGTTGTGGAATTTATGACTGGTCGGAACTAATCGATTTATCACTAATCTAATCTAATCTAATCTAATCTAACTAAGTAGTACCACTCATATAATCAGAGACAAAATATTCAAATATTTAAATATTTTAAATAAAACAACTAAAATCGTGATCTTATATCAGTCAACTTTTTGAGTTGAACATTTTTCTTGCATATTCTAAGCTACATGTTAAAGAATTATTTTCAGTGCTGATAAACAAACAGCTTGGCTAGATTTTTCCGCCCATGGTGACAGCGTGTGATATTTTCCGAATGCAATCCAGTGGGTGTCTACATGCACCCAAGGTTAAGATAGTTTGCTTTGTTTTTCCCCCCACTGACTCTTTGTCACGCTCACGCTCACTGTCATCCAAATCCCATTCTTATCTGCTATCGTCTGCAGCGGTTATTTTTGTACGTATTATTTTTACGACTCTGTTTGATTAATGCAAATCGAGAAAAATTGCAACTTGCAGCAGTTCACCTCAAAAGTGAGTGAGTCTGCCTGCTGCTGCTCATCAGGCATTTCGATTGGATTGGATTGGGAATCGTTGGCGCACAAAGCGCCTGATTGCTGATAGCCATCAGGGCAGACCCCAGATCCCATACCCCAGACCAGAAAGACCCAAAGCTCGGGGACACGGAGACATGGAGACATGGAGACATGGAGACACGGAGAGATGCAGACGTGGACGTGGACGACAACGGGCCAGGTCGAAGCCATCGGGCCAAGAGCGCGACGACTGACTGCAATTGTTTGGCAATGACAAAGCGCACCTCCCAGCCGGGCCAAGATTGCCAGACGGCGGTACAGAAAAAGGGGAGGGGAGGGGTGTGGGGGGACAGCTGCAGAATAAACAAACCATAATTAAGTTGCACTCGCCGCAGTTGCAGATGCAGATGCAGATGGAGCTGGAGCTGGCTGGCGGCTTAGTCGTTCACTAAGTCAGTGAGTCAGGATGAGGACGCAAAACGTGGCCGATGATCTTAATTCTTTTTAAATCGATCAATTTCCACCGACGACATTATTTCTTATGCCTGCTAGCCCAGCCCCACACTGAGCCAAAAAGTTTTAGTTGTTGAAATCAAGACAAGTCTTAAGGTAACTAGCGATTTCCACATAAGATACAAATTTAAATTGATTTGAAGAGAAAGTGTTAAAAGAAGTATAAGCTTCAGCAATCAAGCGAATGAATAAGCTTCCCAAAGTGAGTATTTCCAATCGTTAGCATTACAACGATCTGATTTCTGCCAGTGCATTCCGAGGTTGCAGTCGTGGCCTCGTCTGGATTTTGAGTTACGTGGGTGAGCTTGGCCAACAAGTGGAATGACTAAGCGTTCCCAGGGCCTC
Organism: Drosophila santomea; assembly: GCF_016746245.2. Lineage (NCBI taxonomy): Eukaryota > Metazoa > Arthropoda > Insecta > Diptera > Drosophilidae > Drosophila > Drosophila santomea. The sequence goes on from NC_053018.2 coordinate 6,487,692, forward strand.
TCTGTCTCTCTGTCTGTCTGTCTCTCTCTCTGTCTTTCTGTCTGTCTCTCTGTCTGTCTGCATGTCTGAATGTCTCCGTCTTTGTCAGCTTATCGCGATTGAGACGCGCCCTGGAGGCTCTAAAAATAGCCAGGGAATTGCCCCAGCTATGCAATGGCCAACTCCATAATAATAAGCCACCATCAGCGTCATCATCCTGGTTATGATAGCCAAACGAAACTAGAGCAAAATCTTGACCGAACCGAAGTTAACCCAATTGCAGGTGAATTGCCGTAAAAGGAAAATGAGCACATTACCACAAGACAGAGAAAGGTAGCCACAGTGCCAGAGTTGTGGAGTGTCGAGTGGAGGAAAAGTTGCCACTGCAATTGGCTAAAGATTCCTCATCCACATCCACATGCACATCCACATCCTCATCCTCATGACGAGCTTATCTCGGACACGTACTGGGATTTGAGCCTGACTGACATTTGTCAGCGCTGTGAATCCTTCAGCTTGGAGCTGCTGATCTGCTGATTTGCTGATCTGCTGAGCCGACAACTTCAAAGTTTTCCACAGCCTTCTTTTTCTGTTCATTATCAGCGTGAGAAAATCTGTGCCAGAATCGTTTTTTATTTCGCATTGTTTTGCAGGCGGGAAAACGGGAGAGAGTGGGTCTGCAGCTGGCCCAAGAAACCGACGACCTTCAACGAACGAGCCTAACGGTTCACACCCACTACTCAGTACCCAGTACCCACTATTCAGTACACCCAGTCAGCTGGGCAACAAAATGGCAGGGCAATCCAGCACCTGGCAGTTAAATTTGGTGCATGTTCGCTGATTGAACACAAATGATACGGAAGTTGCTGCTGGCCGGGGCCAACTTGGTATGTGTAAAGTTCTCACGCTTTGGCCACTTGGATTACCCGCCAGATTACATGAAAAGCGCCTACACTCGTGTAGCGGGCGCATAAATCAGCTGAGCAGGAAAAACAAAAACAGCAACTGCAACTGCAACTGCTGCAGGCCAGAGTTGGCAGCTTTTGAAGTTGTACGCACGCCAAAAGCGGCTTAAATGTCCAAAAGTGGGCAACCACTGCGGTAAGCAACAACAGCACTCGGCGGCGAGTGGAAAATGTGAAAATGCCTGGAGAAAAGCAAGGCAAAAGCAGCCAAAAGTGAACTTCAGCTATTTGTGGGAACTTCTCGACTGCAGTTGCACTTTTCCAGCAGTAGTTGGCACAAAAAAAAAAAAAAAAAGGAAAAAACCGCAGTTGTTGCTGTTAAAGAGACTGCGAACCGAAATTAATCATACGCACCATTGAACAGCGATGACGCAACAAGCCGGCGGCTTTCTGTTGGCCATGATTCGCTGGCTTTTCCAGCTAAAACATCAGCACTCAGCAACGGGCGGCAGCGGCAACAGCCACGCCCACAATTCTTGGAAAACCATTCGGCAGACGGCAACAATCTGTGCAAATATCTATACTTATCCGACATAAAATATATACATATATAGTCGAAATACATATGTGTAAATGGTTGAAAAATCAGCGGAATTATATGTGTTGGTGGTTGCCATTATTGCAGTGCCGGAAAATGCGATTCACATTCATCGTGCTGCATTTTTCATTTAGCTTATTTACTTATCGAACTCTTAATAAATCCACTTTCTGTTTATAGTCGACTTGGCTCTGTTTGGCCTGTCGAAATATTTATGGCACTGACAGCCTTGTGTTCCTCTGCATTCTGTCTTGTCTTTTGGTTGAGTTTTCTGCGAATTCCCATTTGCAGTTCATTTAACTGCAGGCGATGAGGGGGCGGCAAGGCCATTCGTTATCACAGCTCATTAGATTAGATTTGCATTATCAAATTTGATTTTTGCCGACATTAAGCTGTTGGAAATTCTTTAAAATATTTGTATGGGGAAGCTCTGGGAAATCACAGAAATGTATATTTGGAGTTCCCCTTTTTCTAGTTGCTAATCTTCTTATTGGCAACAAATCACCATTATAATTGATAGTTTTCATAACAAAATCTTTGAAATACCTGGGCAGAATTGTTGTGGCTAACGATGTGTTGAAAAGTCGATACCCAAAACAAGCATTTGAATTGAATTAAATTTACACTGATGCAGAACGCAGTTCTCAACTCGAAATAGTTACGCGTCAATGGATACAGTTCCAAAAGGTTTCCACACCCAGCCGAAAAACCAAAGTCAATATCCAAATTCGAAACGTATAAATGAAACTAAATTCAAATTGCACAACTAGCCAAGAGAATCAACGAAATTTGTTTAAGCAACTTCTACTCAATCAGCGTCCGTCAATCATTTGAGTGTGTAAACTTTGTTGTTGCGAAAAGAAATCGCCTGGCATCGATGAAAATATATTTCCGTAATCAGAAATCAAAATGTTTGCCGTCATTCGATGGCTTGCCGGCCATAAAATGGAAAATAAATAAATAAAGTGCCAAACTATTACAACATTTGTGATGTTTATTAATACGAAATTAAGTAGCTGCCGTTAACAAGCAGCACAGTCGGTGGGTCAGCCCCCTGACATGGGATCCCGTCGCTCCACCGATCCACCAATCTGGCAATCTAGCAATCCACCGAACCACCCAACCATCGATCCACCAAGGTGTTGTATTCGATGGATGCTTCGGATGGGTGGGTGGGCCCACATGGACGGACGCTGGCCCACAAACAGCGCTTTCATCTTTTCGTAATTAGGCGAGCGCTGAGACTGATAGATAAAAAGATAGATGGACCGATGGATGGAATGGATACAGATACAGATACAACTACAGCAACGAGCTACAAGCTACGAGCTACAGCTACAGATAGAGATACGGATCCGACTTGATGGTGCTTTGTGTATGGGGCAGCGCGCTAGACAGATGAACATTAAAACACCAGCCGAGAAAATGTTTACACATACGCTGCCATATCCATTGACTTGAATGTCTTTATTTCAGAGACTTTGGCTGCAATTGATTTCTAGAATATTTCAATTATTTGATGACAAAGATGGAACAAGCAACTAATTAAGGCAACGCTTTAGGGCTATGTATCATAATTAAATATTTGAAATATTACATGTTTCTACACCTAATATTCCTTCTAAGTGATAAGTATATGAACTCAAACAAGCTTTATAAAATATATCCAAATTTCTTATCGGTCATTAGTTTTTAAATATTGGTAAGAACATTCAAGCTTCGTCTAGTTCGTCTGTTTGAACCAAATTCAAACGCCAGACGTGCTGGCCACCAGCTGTCGACACACACACACACACACACACACACACACACACACACACACACACACACTCGGTGGCCAACACACACACAGACGCACTTTCAGCAAGCCAATTGGACTTCTTTACAACCAAATCCCCTCTCCGCTACCAGCCCCTACCCCACAAGTTTTTTATTTTGGAAATTCTAAGGCTTTTGTGTGTATGTTGAAGCCGGCGGGGGCGTTTATAATTAATTGTAATTGTCGTTGAAAGATTAATTTGGTTGCGCTTCAATGGCGCTTCATTGTCGGCCCGATCGGCCATTGTGCGGGTGGGGAAATCAATTTTATATAGTTTTTCTAGTCTCGCTGCGAATGAGTGAGTGAGTGTGCGGCTCTATGGCTCTATGGCACTGTGTGTCTGGTTGTTTTTTTGTTTTGTTTCTCCGATTGCAGACGCACATAAATGTATATTTTATGCTGCGAAAAGTGCAATCAAGTGGTTAGAGGGCCAGGGGGTAGCACCAGCACACAATCTTCAAAGGGGCGACGACGGCCGATCCCCACCCCATCCTCCTTATCCTCCACAAGCTCCACAACCTCCTCCGCAGGCCCATTGAAATGGAGCATAAAAATTGTGGCTATAAATAAGAAAAGACCCAGCTGCTGCTGTTGCTACTGCTACTGCTGCTTGTTTTCGGTTTTTTCTCCTCTTTAATTTTGTTGAATTTTTTTTTTTTTTGTTTTTGTTTTTGGGTGGAGGTGCGGCTGCATTTTCAAATCAAATTCAAAGTTGTTGCTGCCGAACATTTCCGCAGATCAAAGTCACAGCTTGACAAATTCTGTGGAAAAAAGCCAGCTGGTTGCCAAGTCGCTGCTGCTAATTGCTTTCATATCAGTTCCCCAGACTCCGCTGAATCCCCCGGACGCTCCAGCAGACTCCCTAGACTCTCTCCCCAGACTCTCTAGAATCTCTAGACTCTGCAGACTTTCCAACCCCCCAAGAGAGTCTTCCCGGGTGATTCTTCTGTCTGATAACGACAGCCCCTGAGAGATGGTTGCTTGCTATCAACACCTGTAATTATCACTGGCCAGAAGTTTGAGTCACTGCTTGAAGTTTTTTTTTGGGGCAAAGCGGGAAAATCCAGGTGTGTGGGTGGCTGCTCTTTGATTTCATGAACTTCATGTTCTGCCACCCTCCGGTTGTATGGCTTGTTTTGCTTTTTCGCAATCGAGGCCGACAGGGCGCCAAAAAGAAAATCTGCGGCCCTTTGATCTCTTCGCTCCCCGCATCTCATGCTCATCCCAACCATGCCTCGCTCTCCTTTTGTAGTGCTTAAGCAACAAACGTGGCGCCACGGCTCGATCTTCCACTGGTTGTTGCAGCTCTAATTAGGCACACTTTTGTGTCTAGAGGGAACTTATTTTTTTTGGGGGCCAGTAGAATGGGGGAATGAATGCCATCAGGGTCTGTCTCCCCCTTTTTCGACTTGTCAGACGTTGTCGTCGCGCCGTCGACGGTTGTTGTTTAAAAATAAATTGCACATAAATTTATGAAACATGAAAGATTTCAAATAAATATTTCGTCATGTGAGAACTTTTCCTCTCATCTGATAGTTTTTCCACTGCGCACCTCTACACCAACGCAATTTCCTTGGAAATATTAAAATTTCGAAAATTGCCAAAAACTACCAAAATGTTTAGACGGATTTTCCACTTACTAGGAAGCAAAAACAGAGCTCCCCTGAGTGCCGTAAACAATAAATACAATAACTAAATTTCAACGACATATAAACAAAGGCTGGCAACATTTGCAGCCTCAATTTTGCTGCAAGGCAGCAACAAGTTGTCGTTGTCGCTGTTGTTGTTGTTGCAGCTTTATTGTTGTTGCCAGAGGCAAGTGCAACTCCGCTTCGCTCTTCTTCTTTTGCCGGCCAATCATCATCATTAGCCATGGCCATTTTTGGGTAAATAGTGCAACCCTCTTTGCATAATAATGTGGATCGGCGAGCGCATTTGGTGAAAAGCGCGAAACATGCAACATTTTTGTGTCTAAATAAAGATGCGCTGCGTCTGGCAACATCAACTGCAGCAGCAGCAGTAGCAGCAGCTGCAAGTGCAACTGCAACAAGAGCAACTGCATCAGCAACCCGGTAGTGGCTGCCTGCCTGGGTAATCGCCGCTCGAAAGTGGCCACTTCACATCGGGTAATCGTTTTGCGATCGAGTGCAGATCGTCGAGGGGAAAAGTGTGTTATTTTTGGAGGGGCATGCAACAGCAGGCACCTTTGGTTATCAACGAAAATTACGATCATATACAAACAGGCTAGTTAACCAGTACATTTCTTTCAATCTTCACCCTATAAAAATACATCTTAAATATACTTGCTTGCACTTTATACGATGTTCTAGTTGCCATTTATCTTATCTGCTCTAATCTCTGCAAATAACTTCAGTGTGCCACTTCTGGTTATTAATTTACGATATTAAATCACTTAATTGTCCATAATAAGTTCAGCTTCCGCACTTGATAACTGCGCGTTGCTATTTATAACATTGCCAATAGGGGAACTACCAACAAGTGTCTAGTCGGCATTACTCAGTGGGTTTTTTTTTTGTGGTCGGAAGAGCATCCGAAACATAACTACGTCATGGGCGTAAAGTTCGCACATTTCTTGGAAATTTGCTTGTGATAGTCACGATAAGATATCTTCGTATCTTTTTTTCGCCGTCAGCACCCACATAACGCAGAGCTCTTACTTTTGGGCCACGGCTAATATGTATATATAGTAGTTATCTGATTCCGATTTTGTCTCCCACATTCGGATCCGCTCATTTGCAATCACATCAGGCGTCAGCCGGTCGAGCAATGGCCCCCAGAAACCACATTTTGGTGTGATTTTCTGATTTTGTGATTTTATTTCTTGTGTCAACCGAAAAGCGAGAAAAAAAAGGCATAAGAAAAATGATACAGAAACCGTGGCAAGTAAGGCGAAACAAAAACAAAACTGTCATAGGCTGGGCTAGCAGATTTATAATGGGGCGCTCGACAACAAGTAAATGACTCGGCAGCGGCGAATCGCGCGGCTGCTTCAAAGTTTCGCCCAGTGCGCGGTGGCATCATTAAAATGTAAAGAGTTGTGCGCACAATTTCAGCTGGGGAATTTATTTCATACGCAGCGTGGGAATTGCCCCTCAATTGTTTAGCAGGCGCCAACAGCAGCGCACACAAAATTCTCTGGTCATTGTTGCTTTTCGGCTATTCGACTCTTTTTGGCTTTTCAGCTTTTCGGCCGCCGTGTTTCCTTTGCGCATTATAAACGCATTAACTAATGTCGAAATAAATAAACAAACGAAAATTGTTTGGAAAATCTTGACTTGCCCAAACGATCAATGAGCTCAAGCACAACACAATCGCTCAGTAGCTCAAGTTCCTAACACTTAGTTGGCTGGTTTTAAACACAGAACATGACTTTAAGCTACGCATTTCAGCCCTTTCTTCACTTGGAATATGTTATAAGTTGTAAAATGTTTTTGGAATTCCTTGCAATTGCAAGCGGTTCCAAAAATCCACCCGCTACATTGCTCATACGCACTGTTGCCCGCGCGTCGAGGTGTCGTCGCTGCCGTTTGACGGTTTTGTTGGTTTAGTTGGTTTTGTTGGGTGAGAGCGTGTCGAGGCAAGTTTATGGTCTATGAAACGATCAAAAGTTTCTATGCCATCCGGCTTAATTGCAAACGCAGAAGCGTGAAACAGTTATCAAATGCCGTTAACTGCTTACTGCCGCAATATTTTCCCAACGATAGCCACGTGTCCGCTCGACTGCAACTAAATTGCCAGGTACTTAAGATCGCTGCCTCACTTTATCTGCCAACCAATTCCGAATCGATGGCGATGGCGATGGCTTATCAGGATCAGCAGTTGCGAACTTGGATGATCAGCCAGCTTGGGGGCATGGCATGCAAATTGAATTGATGCTGCTTCTCAGCTTCTCAGTTGCTCGTCGGCTGCATGCCAGAAATTATAGCATAAATAGCTGAGAGATTCGGGCTCGAAACAGGTGCCCAAGTCAGTTGGCAACACGTGCCCAGGGCGATGCTGCATCTGCCTCTTCTGCCTCTGCTGCTCCTACTGCTGCTGCAGCTCGATGTGGCTAAATAATTACGTAATAAGTGGTTGGCAGGAGGCTGCCGCTCCATGGACAGTGGCCAAGGCAGGAGCACTCGGATGGCCGACAATTGCCCGGCTGTCAGCCAAAGTATGCCAAGAATTTCCAACAGGGGAAGGGAGGGGAGCGAGGTGTGTTGGTGCCACATGGCCAGGTGAAAATGAACTGCGAAGAGCGTGCAACCTGCTTGTGAGCTGCCTTAACGTTAATCTAATAATTGAAAGCTGGTTGCGAGAACAATGAGGTGGGGCAAAGGAACCTGGCGATCTGGTATCTGAGTAGATAAACCACTAACTGGGTAACTCGCTGATGGAAATTGCCACAGCAATTATCTAATAACTTAAGTCAATCTAAAAGTTGACGTATTCCACTTACTAGTATGGTTGTTTAACTCCAAACTATCTTAGCCATAGTAAGATAAAGATACAAATTACTGAATTGCTTAGTAATTCGTCATTGGCATTATTTTATATATGAGCATATCAAATTGAAATAAACTAGTATTGAAGGTTAAAGAAAGAAGCGAGGACATGGCCTTTTCATAGTTAAATCCACAGCTGCTTCTAAAAGTTATAACCAAATTGTCTGTGAGCAGCGCAATGTTGCTGTTGCGTTGGCAACATGTTGCTGCAGCTGCAATGTTGCTGCCACAGCAGCGAAGCCATGAACACACAATCAATAATCGCATCGATAAAGATCGTTAAACGAAATGTTTTTATTTCTGGCCCCGACTGCCACGACAATTGCCGGCGACCAGGCCACATGAGTATATGAGTTATGGCAACGTCCTCGTCCAGCTGCTCCACCTTCTCCCGCCGCCGCCACACATGCGCAATGGCAATGGCTCACCTGACTGAAAGGCAACAGCCTCCCTCCCTCCAACCTGCCCACCTGCCCACCTGACCCCTTTTCCCCCCTCCCCAGTCATTCCCTCCCCCCTGCCATTCCAGATGCAGTGCGTCTGGCGCGTTGTGCGGTAAATACGCTTTATGGGCTCCCGACAACGGCAACAACAACGACTGCTCTATGCTAATTACGTCATGGGGACGACGCTTCGTACCTAATTTTGCATTGTGGGAACCGAAAACTGGAAATCCAAGATACCCCCGATTGCGTCCGCCTTGCATTTTCCAACTGCGCGGCAATAAAAAAAATGGGCACTGCTGTTGTTGCTGCCGCTGTTGTTGTTGCTGTTGCTGTTGCGCCGCAGCACCCAAACAAGCAACAAACAGCGGCTGCAACTGTTGCTGTTGCTATTTAAGCAAATGTGTCGCAGCCAAAGCCAAAGTCGCCGTTTGCAGCCTGCTGCACAGAGAGAAAACTAATCATATTTAACTTAGCGAAGTATGTTTAAGTGAGTTAACATGCTAAGGTGCACAGAAACACAGCTGAAACAACATAAACATGAATTTCCGATGCATTTTTACTGTTCTTTTTGATTTATGTGCAGTAAGTCCTGCAGTAGTTGCTCAGGAATGCGGCACACATTTCTCTCAGTGTGCTGCTCGCGTCGCTGCCAATATCGACGACTTGGTTGTCGCATATAATGACTTTTTCGACTTGCAACTTCTTGTGGCTTTGCGCTTTTTTATGCTTTATGCGCTCGCTTTGGTCTCGTCGGCTGGTCAAGCATGTGGCGATGCTGATGTTGCAGTTGCTATTGCTGCTGGTGGCCATTGGATAGTTTCTAGTTGCCTTCTTTGTTGCAGGAGGCAGCAACAGCAGCAGCAGCAGCAGCAGCAATTGCAGCAGCAACAGCAACATCAGAAGCAGCAAAAACAGTTGCTGTTTGTTTGCTGTGTGTGGCATGCAGCGACTACCTGGCCACTTGTTACCGCTGTTAGCTGTTATTATGGTTGCTGGTGGCAAGTTGAAATCATTTTCGTGTGTGTGAAAATATTTTGCGGCAGAATAGTAACAATTTGATTGCTGCCTGCACATGCAACATGGGCTATAAGTTCTAACGAACCAACGAATTATCATAACTAATACCTAAGTAAACTTAGGGTATATAGCTTTCGGTTTATCTTTAGCTAAGTTTGCTATTTAATTAACCCCCTAGATTCCATCGCTTGCAGCCAAGCCGCCTGTCAACTGAATTCTTGCAACGCGTATGACCATCAACAATGCAAAAAAAACAAAAAAGGTGAACAAAAAACCGCCTCAATTATGACGCATTATGTCAGGCACTCGAAGGAGGTTTTCATTTTTAATGAAATATACTCATAAATGTCGTTAAGTGCTTTGCCAAATGCTTGTTGAGCAAAAAAATGCGAATTAAATGCGCAAAAAATTACTTTTAGACACATTTAAATACCATTTAAATAGCTTTTGGGGCACAAGGTGAAGCCCGAGAGGCTGGAATTGGTGGCCAACCGGTGGCAGTGGCGACTCGAGACTCGAGAGTCAAGAGTCGAGATCCGAGATCCAAGATCCGAGAAGCCTGCCACAGCAGCCACAAATTTGTAGCCAGCGGCGACGAATAAAATGCCGCACAAAAACAAAAATGCTGCTAAAAATGCAACTCCAACTTGTCCGAAATGGCTTTTGGGTATGTGTGTGTGAGTGAGTCAATGTAAGAGCACACATATATATGTGTGTGTGTGTGTGTGTGTGTGGGCCAAACAAAGCTTGGGAACCAAAAAGGCCAACACGCGCTGAAACGTGGTTAAAGTGGCCATTGGGCAGGCGCGCGCGTTGACCGGCGGCAATTTCGATATAAAAATTTTGTTTTAGCACACGGTCACCTTGCCGGCCGGCGGAAATTCACAGAGGGAGGAGGGGGGGTGGTGCAACCACTTCAAACTGCAGATTGGGTGCAATTTGGCGGATGCTTCCGCCAATAAAACACATCTATTTTCTTAATAGCAGAGCACTACATCACTACTTTTCAGGGCCGATGGGCCAGAGGTGTTCTGGAATTTCCGCTGGCTAAGCGCTGGGAAATCCAGGTGTGCTCACGCCAAGTGACGAATTCGTCATAAGGACACGGGGTCAGGGGTCAACGGGGAATTTCCGGCCAGACATGTGGCCAGTTACCTGTCCTGTTGTTGTCCCTGGCCGTTGCCGCTCTAAAAACGACAAACTGACTCCTCGGGGGCGGTCTCAGATTAGTCGATTTTCCCACGCAGGTAAATGAAATCCGAATCTAACTGCTGCAATTTCCATAAACTCCTTAAAAAAAAGAGTTGCTCAGGGGAATTATTATTATTGAGTCAACACAAACGCATCGATGGCGGATTAAGCCATTCAGTGGGGAGGCAAACAACTTCATGCGATTATGAGCGGGAAATGGACTAAATCGTCAGCTAAAAAGAAAATATGGCTCCACAGCAACGGGGGGCAAAATCGGAGGCAGGGTGATTCGGAGGATTCAGAACTGGCTGCATACTTGCACACAGAAAAATTACACACTTTCCGTAAATATTTACTTGCAACTGAGAAAGTGTGTTTATCATACCAGAAAGTCTTTAAATATACGTGAGTTTATCATACCAGAAAATCTTTAAATATATGTGAGTTTATCATACTAGAAAGCCTTAAATATGTGAGTTTATCATACCAGAAAATCTTTAAACATACGTGAGTTTATCATACCAGAAAATCTTTAAATATATGTGAGTTAGTTTGTTTCAAAGAGGGGATTTTTGATAATTCCGAAGAATTTGAACGTTCTACGTAGGATTTGTTGCCAGTGCACACATGTGGTCGATATCAAAGGCAAATTTCTCAACTTGCCATCGCGTATTCATAAGGCAGACAGAACAGAGCGATCCGGCGATGGCGATCCAACGATCCAAAGATCCGACTCCACAACAACGACGACGACGACGACGACCAGGATGGCTTGCAATTTGATGCAGGGCGCTGCAGATACAAATGCAGATGGAGATGCAGATGGAGATGGAGATGGGCAGGGGGTGACAGACAGTTTAATATACAGATGCAGAGGAGGAGCCCGCCTTGATACCCGATCACCAACCTGATCCCATGCCCAAGCAGATACCCATCCTGATCCCCATCCCAGATCGAGGAGGTGTTGCTGCCACTGAAGTAGATAGATGAGCAGCCGCTCGGCTGGCATGTGGAATTATTAATGTTTGATGTAATTAATGCGTAATTAAGATAGCCAGTGGAGAAAAGGACAAGGGCTCCATGGTCAGAGCAGCGATCTTGAACTTCATCTTGTTGTAGTCACTAGCTAGTCACTAGCCTAGTTTTGTCGGCGTGAAATCTCAGATTTTGGCCAACTCCTCCCACAGTTTTCATATATTTTTTTTTTTGGGTTTCCGTTGAGTTCAAAGCGCCAGAGCCGCCAACGCAAATTGAATTGACTTGGCAGCCGAAAAAAAAATTTGGAATGCGACTTGCTGGGAAGCTCGTGCTTCCAAGCCAATCATTAGCTGTGAAAATGATCCATGGGAAACTAATAATGAGTCCAAGCCGTACGAACCGAAATGATTTTTCAAATATCAATCAATTTCAATATCTATCTGTGCGATGGATCGACTTGGTCGGTCGATCATTCGGTTGGTTGGTTGGTTGGTTGGTCGCCGACTTTTTTTTTTTTTGGCCATTAATCTTGGCCGCGTGCGCAACTGTTGAAGCGATTTTTTGTTTTTTTGTTTTTGTGGAGCAGAAGGTGGCCGAGGGCAGTGCGATTATGCGGGCAGAAATTAACAGCCAACCAAAACAATTAGTCCGTCCGAACACATCTCTTATCATTTATCTTTTTGTACGAATGGCGTTTTGTTTTTTTTTTTTGGTTATTGAAAATGTGCCGCAAGTGCCGCGCAAATTAACGCCAAATGCTGAATGGCTAATTGAGTTGAAGTTAGTTTGCCAAACGGCGCGTATACTACCTTTTATATATAGAAAACTTATAAATAGAAACCAACTTAGCGTAGTCATGCTGTGGACAAACTATCCATTGAACTCGGCTGTATTTCTGGTGCAGGGCATTTCATATTCGCCCTGATCGAATTATCATTATGTATGTAGATCAACTGCTTGAGGAAGCGCCACCTGAGGGGGTGCCTTTGATATCGCGCCGACACAGATCTGTACCCATTGATGGGCCCAATGAGAGACCTTATGAATGCCATTCGGTTTATACATTTATCCATTTATCCATTTCGGCGGCACGTTGCATATGCAATGCAACCGGCAATCAGATTATGTCACATCCGCTGCGAGTGCTCGACTGGATGTGGATGTGGATGTGAATGTGGATGGATCGGAACAGAGAAGCTTCATTGATCGCCCGGTTTCCGTTTATTCGATTTTTGGTTTTTGCTATCTGGCCAAGATTGCTCCATTAGCGCCACTTTTGGGGGCATGGACCAGAAAAGTCCGACTGCTGTTGCAACTGCAACGGCAAATGCAAAATGCAAATTGCAGGCAGGGCTAACAAGCAGCGAGATTTTCTAGTTGGTTTATTTTTCGAATTTTACTTTTTTTTCGAGGGAGGGGTTTTGTTTTTTTGGCAAGCCTATGGCGACCAAGATGTCTTCCTAGCAGCTCGAATGGCTTTCAGCTGCGTGATGTTGCTGCTGCCGATGTTGCTGCTGTGCTGTCGACGCGGCCAGAAATAGCATAAAACTCATAAACGAGGCAAGCGAGTCGAGTCGCGAGGCAAGGCAAGGAAACATGGCATGCCATTTGAAAATTTCATTTCGTTATAATTTTCTATTTCCCGCATGCCAAACGGCCCGCCAGCCAAGTCCCAAGTTTCAAGTCCCAAAGGGGCCCCTACACTCGCAGAAAATACTTATCAAGTGACCCTAAGAACTATTAAGCCTGCGGCGAATATTGCCCTTATGCTGGATAAATGTTCTAACTTAGATACTTGGGATAATGGGTTAAGCAACTGCATAACTTTATAGTTAAATATGAAAATGTTTCCCATAAATCTGTGTTGAAAATATTTCCCATAAATCTTGTGATGAAACATGCAAAGAGATGCGTAGACGAGCCTTCTAGATTGCTAAAATATATCTGAGAAAAAATACTTTTTACTTGGAAATGATTTTTTTGAGTGCCAGGCAGTGCTGAGTAGTGGCAGAGGGGGCGGAGTGGGCTGTTGTGGTCAGAGAGCTGAGTCAACCCCTTTACACTTACTACCTAAACGAACCAAGGTTCGTCATCTAGCGCCGCCATTCATACTTAATTACCAAAGACAAAAAAAAATAAAAAAAAAGAATAACAAAATCAAGTAGAGCCATCAGCAGACAAGAAAACTAACGAAAACTTGTCTCTTCTCTGGCGTGACGCTAAATGAGCAAACCGCCCAATGCCCCCCACCACCCACCCATCGAGGTGGAAAATCTTATGACCAGGTAGACTAGACACCACCAAAAAAAGATCAGATGGGACGCGAGATGAGATGAGATGAGCTGAGAAATGATGAATTGTGGGTGCCGTTGGGTAAGTTTGTCGCTACCACTCGTAGGCGTTGACCTAAATATGCGAACTGCGCTGTGTCGCCGCTATACGAGTGTGCTGCTGAAAAGCATTTTCCGCTCTGGCGTTTTCTTTCTGTTTTCCGTTTTGTAATCGCTTGCCAAACACAAAAACACCACACATTTCCCATTTACTAGCTAGCAAGTGCAACCGGAGTGGAGAACCCAGAAGAGAAACCGAAACCAGAGTCGCAGGTTATCCATGCCCCCCCAACCCGACTCAAAGTAATGGAATCCCAGCAGTCAAGGTTCTCTGCGGTGTTTCTGGCTTATCTGTTTGCGAGCTGTGGCACCAGGTATTGCTTTTCTCAATGAAAAATCTTTTCGAGATTATTAGTGCTTTGGCAAGGTGACAAAATAGAGACCGCAATGGGAATGAGCAAATGAATAAATGGATATTCAATGCTGCGTGCAGTACAAGTGACAAATAACTGATTATATAATGCAGCGGCGGCAAACATTTGAATATATTTTTGGTAAGTCAGTCATATAATTGTATCTTGTGTCAGCCACTGCCAGCTTGTCTCCGCTTTTCAAAGACCAGCCAGCCAGGCGAACCAATAAACAAATAAAAGCAAACCAAACCAGCAAACAAACCAGCAACAAACCAGCCACAAACATTGGCAGCTAAGCCGATGATTCTGCTTCGACACCAACTTCTGCCAGATCAAATCATGTTTTATGAGCAGCTAATTTACTTAACACCTCGACAACAACAACAACTACTACTACATCGATTCAACACAGGCCGAAGAACAAACCGTAGTAGCCCCGCAGCAGCTAATTACAAAAGATGTGACTTTTATTTATTTTTCACATGGCCACTTTTTTGTTTTTTTTTGTGTTTTTTTTCGCATATTGAAGTCACACTCTTTGCCGCTGGCGACGACTGACGTTCACGGCGTGGGTGTAAATTGGGCATAAAATGCGACCAGTTAATTCATGATACTACCGATTCAGTCAGGTTCGAAGGCATTTTAATTGGTTTCAAGCAGAGCGCAAGCTGCGTCGTCACACGGGGCGTATGCATAATAAACTCCTCTGCCTCTGCATCTTCCTCTCAATCACCAGATTGCGAGTCCAGCACGAAAATAGTTCAGGTTGTAAAATAACCGATCCGAGTCAGATTTTTGATTGATCTGAACGATTTTGGATACCACTTGATTTTGCGGCTTTGATTGGACTATAGATTTTAACGAACTGGCTGACGATCTTCAGGCTTTATGGCCTCATATGCAAATTGGCCAGCACTTTGGGCCAAGCGAGGAAAAAAATTGGCAAAGTGAAAGGAGTTGACAGATTTCTTCGGTCTGCGGCTGTGTGGGTGGATTGATTAGTATGCATTTTCGATGAGTAATCGATTTGTAATATACATACAACATTCGCTACCAGTTGCGAATCGATTCCCAGGCATTTGCTGCGTTCGCAGTCAAAATAAATCACTCGTGGCCGTGGGGCCAAAAAGTAAATATCCTGTTAATGCTATATGTGCTATATGTGCTATATGTTCATTGATGAGGTCTGTGAAGTCGGAGAAGTCAGAGAAAAGCGGCAAAGAAAGAGGCAAGCTGCTTGCAAAGGCCAGAAAGTAAATAAACACCAGATAATAAACCCAAAAAGACAAAGCGCGAGAGAACAGCTGATTGCAGCTGATTTCGAATCCAAAAAGGGTTGGTTCTTCTTCAAAAGGGGGATATACATATACATACGTATATAGTCTATATATGTGTAGTCATATCTCTGGGGATCTTGGGAATACTAAAGGGGGGTTTCTTTATCCCCCACTCCGTGTCCGTGTGCGGGAGCCATGACGGAAGAGCCAGAAGCTGAAACAGCAGCTAAGGAGTGATGTGCAGAGTGAGAGAGAGACAGAGAGAGTGAGAGAGAAAGAGAGAGAAAATGAATTAAAAATCTAATTGCGCCCGCGATGAAACAAAGCACAAAATCCAAGAGGGCGAAGACAATAAAGACAACAGCAACAAACATAAATAAATAAAACGAAAGGAAGTTAGCCCAAGGTAGTCGAAGTTTATATGCCCTGCCAAGGGTTCAACCAACTATAATTTATAGTAATTTCCATATTCAAATAGTCAGATTATTATAAGTCATATATAATTATAATTCGGTTTGTTATAATTGTTATATTCAATAATAACAACATTTGAGGTTCTATTAAAGTTACCATGGATTTCATGATATATGAAGAATATATAGAGATTTCGTTGAAGATTAGCAATGTATAGTTCTCCAAAATCGGAATGCCCCTTCGAGGGTGTGAAGCAGAGAAGAGAAGAGAAGAGAAGAGGAAAGGAAAGAAAGGCGGGGGAGGCGGCGAGGGGCGGGGCCGGGTGATCGCACTTAGTCGCATTACAGACGCAAAACTCCATGAACCGCGACGCAAGAATAATTACAACAATAGCGGTGGGAGGGATGAGGAGGGGAGGGGAGGGAATCGTAGGGTTGGGTTGGGTCCGCCAACCGCAAAGGTCGAATGCAGACAACAGCAGCAGCAGCAAGAACAAGAACAACAAGCCACCACGATGACGATGACGTTGTGAGTTGCACATTGGAGCTAAAAAGACGGGCGGACACAGAAATGAGTTTTCAAAGTTTTTCCCACTTTTCACTTCAGTGGAAGGGAGTAGGGGGGCAAGGGGGCAAAGGGAGAGGAGGCGGCCGGGGGCAGCGAGCAAAGTTAATGCGAATTTAATTAAAATGTGCAACTAGCAACAGCAGAGGCAGCAGCAATAATAAATTCTAGATGTGAGCATTTTTGTTGCCCAGCAACCAAATTGAGCCGGGCACAAAGAAAAGAATCCAGCAGAAGAATCCAAAGAAGACCAGAGCCTAGACTCGCTACCAACAACAACTACAACAACAACAAATGCAATCGCACAGGCGCATGCGCAACGTTCAACTGCATGTGTGTGAGAGAGTGTGTGTGTGTGTGGCAGTGGTGTGAGTGTATTGCATAAAATTATTTCGGTCTGGTGAATATTAGCAGAGCGTGAAGTTGGCAAATAAGAAATTCAGCTGCAAAAAAGCAGCTAAATTTCATTAAACAACAACAACAGCAGCAGCATGGAGAGTAGAAAGAGGCAGCTGCTAAGCCGAGTGAGAGAGAGAGAGTTAGAGAGGGAGACGGCAAGAAAGAAAGGTAATGGGAGGAAGCCGAAAGAAAGGTGGCAAGAGAAAGGGAGCAATTTTCGGAAGATTTCCATATCATGTCTTTTAGATGGAAAACAATATACCCGATATGCAATATATAGAGCATCATAGTGGGTGCACTGAACTTCTTATTAAATCCCACGATTTGAATAAAGTTGAATAATACTTGCCATCAAAAACATTCTTAATAAACCATCGAATTAAGTTGAATAATACTTTCAATCAAAAACATTCTTATCAAACCATCTGAATTGAATTAAGTTGAATAATAATTTCTATCAAAAACATTCTTATCAAACCATCCGATACAAATTAAGTTAAATAATACTCTCTATCAAAAACATTCCTATAAAACCATCTGCTACACATAATGTTAAATAATACTTTCTCTTAAAAGTAGTAGTTTTAAAATCGAAATCCACTCACCATAATTTTCGCTCACAGCCAATTCGACCGCTTTCATCACTGACTCGCTGACCATCATGGGCTGGCCAAGGATGGTGAAGTTGCCGGGATTCGTTTGCTGCACGAACATCATGTAGGATATATCCGACGCTTGCTGCAAATCATTTCCGGATCGCAGCATGCCACGCGGCAACAGTCGCTCCCTGTAGATGTCGCACTCGCCGCTGGAGTTGCTCAGCGCGAACTGCAGTCGCACCAAGGTGGGCAGTTGCAGGTCGTGCTGCTGCTTGTACACACGCTCCACCTTCATGGTGGCCGAGAAGTTCACCCGCCGATCGGCGGACATGGACTTGAAGACGCCCTGGAAAACGGTGGGCGCCGCATACGCCAATTGCGCGGGATCCCGTGCGGAGCAGTAGCGTCCAGATCGCTGGTGATTCCGCTGACGATTCCGCTGGTGCTTCCCGCGCTGCTGCTGCTTCTGCTGTTGCTGCTGCTGCTGGTGGTGGTGATGCTTGTTGCTGCTCTTGTGCTGATGCTGATGCGGCTGCTGTTGCTGCTGCTGGCGGCGCTGCTCCTTCTGCTGATCCTGCCGCTGGCGGCGATGATCGCTTCTGTCCTGCTGCAACTGCTTCCGATGGCCATTGCGATGTTTCTGCCGACTGCCGCCATTGGCATTGCTGCTGCCATCGCGACGACTTCGCGCCGCCTGCTCCGCACTGTGATCCTCCGCCAGCTGGCTAACTGGCAACTCATAAGACTCTATGAGATAGCTTCGCACCGCCGGTCGATTGCTGTAGTTGCTCGGCATTTGCGCTAAGCTCTCCAGCTGATGGGGCAGCTGTGTGGATTGAATGTGACGACGCGTTTTGCTGCTCGCCGCCTCGCTGGGCATGCCATTGTATAATAAATTATATATTTGACTATTGATTAAAGTATTTGGAACTTTTTGCATTGACTGCTGTTGCTGCTGCTGTTGCTGCTGCTGCTGCTGTTGCTGCTGCTGTTGCTGCAGTTGCTGCTGTTGCTGCTGCTGCTGCAGTTGCTGCTGCTGCTGCTGCTCTGGCACCGCAGCCACATGTTGCTCCTGCTGAGCGGGTGAACTGCTGCCGGCGTCGAATACTGTTGCTGGCTTTAACTTAACATTGCTACGGCTACTAAGACTATTGCTGTTGCGGCTGAGCAGCCTACTTAAGATATTGTTGTCGATGTTGCTACTGCTGCTGCTGCTACTGCTGCTGCTGCTGCTCTCGGCGCTTTCACTGCTCCCGCTGTCGTTATCCGAACTCAGTGGTATATAGTAGCTGCTTTCTTCGGCACTGCCTTCCCATAATCTTGGAAGGTGCTGCTGCTGTTGCTGCAGATGCAGATGCTGCTGCAGCTGCAGCTGCTGCGTCGTCGCCGACGACGACAACACACATGTTGCTGACATGTAGCTGATAATTAGCAATATCAATGGCATTAGTTGCTTTTTTGTTTTTAGACTCCATTTGCGCAAATGTTGCGCATACATGGCGTCCTCCAAAGTTGTTGCTGCTATTGCCCCGACTTTATGTACAAAATCTCGATAGCGAGTGTTGCTGCTGCTGCGCGTTGCTGCTGCTGCGTGATGCTGCGTGATGCTGCTGCTGCTGCTGGGGTGTTGGTGTTGGTGTGTCCTGTGTCCTTGCAATTTGCCTAAACGTGACAAATGTAAAACTCGCTGCCTCGTCGCTGTGGCTTATCGTATTTCCGTTTATCCTGCAAATACTTTCGATAGTTTCGTAGCATTTTGAGCGACAGCAGGGGCAAGAGAGAGAGACGGACTGTTCGAGAGCGAGAGAGAGAGGGGATAGTGTCTTTCGGACTGGTCTAACACACTGTATGCCTAGCATTAATTTATGAACACTTGGCCGCACTCGATAGTTGCTGTTGCTTTTGATGTTGCTGTTGCTGCTTCTGTTGCTGTTGTTGCTGTTGCTGCTTATTTTGGTGACTCATTTTTGTTATCTGAACAGAATTTCACGGCGTTTCACTTGAGCGATCGCTAGGAGTCGACGCACGGCCACGCCCCGCTGCACGCCCACCCCCCCCAAAATTGGACGGGCCTAAGGTCGCGTGGCGTTTGATTTTTCCCCCACTTTTTTTTTGCTCGTAGCGCTTTTCTTCACGAGGCTTTTCACGCGCGCGATCGTTTCGAATCGCCTCGATTCGTGTTCGGATTCGGATTCGTATTCGTAAACGTATTCGTATTCGGTTGTGCGGCTCGGATATTCGTACTCGTATTCGTATTCGGCTTTAGCTTCGGATGCCGCTGCTGCTGCTGATGTTGCTGCTGATGCTGCTGTTGCTGTTGCTGCTGCTGCTGTTGCGTTTGCTGATCTTGTAATTGTAATCCTCGCCACCAGATATACGATAATGTTTGTCTGGCCGTATACGCGATCTCTCGCCTATATAGCCGTAGTCGCACCCGTAGTCGTAGCCGTAGTCGCAGCCGTAGTCTGATTCACGAGTCGTCTTTTCTGGCACACACTCCGCCGCAGATCTCTGATCTCTGATGACGATGACGACGACGACGAAGACGACGATGATGGTGATGGCGATGGCGATGATGATGATGATGATGATGGTGGATGTTGGACGGCGGATGGTGTACGGCGATGATGATGTGCGATATAGCAGACGCGGACACTCACGCGTATCTCACGGATACGGATACACGGACGGGGCACACACAACACACACGTCTTCTAATTTTAGACAAAAGTAATTATAAAAGAAAAAACAGAGCAGAGTGCGCCGCGTTCAGCTTATACGCATATATATATATATCTTCTACTTTGGCTTTGGCTAGATATATGTGCAATACATATATACCCGCATCTGTTGGTGTAGTTGTGCACCTTTTCGTTGTCTGCGTGCTCACTAGCCCGATTATATAGAAAAGTCGTCGCAACAGTCGGCTCTAGATATATATATATGTATATATATATATTTTTTGTGCATATATATATGCAACATGGGTACACGCACACAATCACACGCGCTGGCACGAGAATCGATCGTTTTTTGTTTTATATATCTGTGCGTATATATGTCCATGTGATAAGTACATATACGAAGTGCAGACAGAACTTGTTGCTTCTATGAAGATGCCACACGGCTGTTGTTGTTTTTATTGTTATAGTTGCCACGGCGGTTGTTATTTTCTTTTTTATATTTATTCCGCAAAAAGTGCGCTTTGCCGGGGAAAATCAGCAATCCATCGCTTAATCGCACACTCTGAATGAAACCGAAAGTCCTTTTCACACGTTCGATCGATCGATCGATTTGGGTTCGATTTGCTTGGCGGGTGTCACTTCGGTTGCTTCAGCTGGTGAAATTCGCAGGAAGCTTGTATTTATTTTGATTAATTAATTAATTAATGCACAATTTTTCACACAGAATTTTGTAGTGATTTGAAAAAACACTTCACTCGAAACTGCAGTTGTCTGGGTGATCTTCAATCAACGCCCTCGGTGAGTATCTGAAGAGTAATAATATTTGGCTATCTTTCGGATTGCCGACAATCGCGCGCCCGTACCGTTGTCGTCGAATGGTTTCTGCGGACTGTCGGTGGAAACTAACTGATTGTGTATGTTGGTTTAAAATTATTCTTTTCTCTGCTCCTAACACAGGCGGAATTTCGTATAATTCTTTTTTTTATTTGGGCGAACTCGCTCTGCGGAGCGGCACAGGTCTGCTCGATTTGATGCCGCGAAAACGACTCAAACGTATCTCAACGATGCAGAGCACTGTGGTAGCATTCACAACGTATCTCACGGATACAACTCAAACGTATCTCACAACTCAAACGTATCTCACTGGTCGGAATTTGTTCGACTGCGTTCGGCCGTGTTCGAATATCTTCGGCACACTCATTTCGCTCAAACGTTGAGTGTTTTATTTTTTTTTTCGGTTTCACGTTTTCTCACAGCAACGCCAGCATTTTCTCAACCCTGCAGTTTTCTCTCAACAATTGCGGGTGATCCAATTCATTACTTTATATTAATCACTTAAAGGCGATTTGTGGTTAACAATTGGGTTATTTAATATGGATTATCAAGGGTGGCGCACCAGACCTTTAGCTATTTGACAACACTATAAGTATGCTTCACAATATGTTAATAAATGTCTTGAGATCAGTAAACATTGCTACCAAAAATATTTTCTATTTCTAACGTCATCATTTATTATTTAATTATATATATATTTAATAGAACCAAATCCGTTTCTCTCTCTCGAAAAATCACTTTCTTCCTCTGCTGTAAGGATAATTTCTTACCGTGTTAGGTCGAACAATTTATGGTTGCAAGACTCCTAAAACTTTTAACCACCCACAACTTAGTTAGAAACTGCAATACCGTCGTTACACTTTAAAGTTCAGACCGAACTATGAGGGCAATCGAACCGTTTGATGTTTATATAGGTGTCGTCTATCGACAATATCAGCAATCGAAGAGATAAAGATAGATAAGAGGACAGTTGTCATTGGCTTTTGCTCCGATTTCCAATAGGTTACTCATAATCGTCGAGCTTCTGATAGGCTACTATTTATGCTTTCCAGTCGGAGGGTCTTTAAACATGATTGCTCATACGCAAAGAGTTAAAGTCCTAGTTCAATGAGTCATTCAAAGTAATTGAATCAAAGAAGTGCGTTTATGCTGCATTTGAATAAGTTAAATGTACTGTTTTCATCTAACTTAAACGATTACAAAAAATGTGGATTATTAACTGATCTAATGATTTATCATTATAGATCCATAAATTTTACTATTTGTCTAAGTAAATCAATTTCCGAAGTTATACGTTAAACAAAAGCGAGACATCATTTTATTAATTTATTACGAATCGATTAATCACAATATGAGCGCCTAACAAAGCTCGTCAATCTCAATTTAGTTTTGCTTTCATCTAAGTGAAGATCCAACTCAACGCTTTCGTTTGTTTTGACTTTGGTTCCGGATTTCCTCCAGTTTTTGATATTTTCCTATGATGACTGCGGCGGCGAGTCGCGTAGTTCTTCTGGGGGCTCAGCTTTTTTCCCATGATTATTTGCTTTATTGTCAAATGTCAAGCCCACAACACAACAGCGACTACAGAAAAAACAAACTGCGGCAGGTGATTCCGTCCAGCGCTTGGAAGTCGTGTAAACTTAACGTATTTTTTTTTTTCTTTCCAACTTGCCCCAGCTGCTGATGTTTCACTCGCTGTTGTTGTTGTTGTTGTTGTTATTGTCAAACAAAGCTTCCACTTGTTCTACGCACTGCGCATAACAATAAAAGAAGCTGACAGAAAAGAAAAAAAAACAAAAAAAATGAAAGAGAAAAAGCATAAAAGGGGGGTTAAGGTGGGGCAGCAGCATTGGTGTGGTGACAAGTGCGACAATTGTAAGAAAACCCAGAGGCAAAGAGGGGTTCAAAGTCGGCCACTTGTGACGCGGAGCTTGGCCAACTTGCTCTACGTTGTTGCCACTTTCTGAATGAGCAAAACAGGTACTTACCCTACTTACCGCAACAAGCCAGCTGATAAGACCGCAAAAACAAAACAAAAAAATAAACAAAAAATTCTACCAAATGATAGTGTTTTTATCGATTAGACAAACTTAATAGTTCCTAACCGCAAAGCGCCCGGAAGCGGAAGTAAAAGCTCGACACCTGTCGCCGCTCAGCTCAGCGATCAGCATTCAGCGTTGAGTGTTTAGAATTCACAGTTCACAGTTCGGGCAGGTAGATTGTCTTGAGTTTGGTAAGCACATATTTGAAAAGCTGCAAGAAGAGAGAGAGAGAGACTCCATTGTCTAGTACGGAAGGAAGTGCTGGAAGCGGCAAACGTTGGACAAGCTGCAGAATCCGGAGATCCAGGGATCCAGATCCCCTCACACGGTTTTAGAACCTGGCTGACGACAGACAACAGCTGCCAAGCGCAGCGTCATTGTATCATCAACAAATACCCACATATATACATAAATACATATACATATATATATATATATGTATATACACAAACAATGGCAACAAGAACAACAAGGGCAGCGAGCCAAGCCCACAACAATAACAAACACGAAAACATAGAACATTTTCCAAGAGCAATTTCGAAATGCGCGCAGGCGCAAACATCCAATTCCTATTTGTCGTCACGGGGGAGGCCGCTAATGTGGGATGGCATCGAGTTGGGAAAACAAACTGAAGGAAAACAATTTCAATTCCATGCTCACTAAGTAATGAACCAAAGATCTTCATATTCATTTGGAAGGGTAACCAACTACAAGCCAGTATCTAACCACTGTTGCCATCGGAAAAATGTGAATGCAGTTCCGCAATCGGCAATCTTAAAGTGATGTGCAAAATTCCATTCTAATAACGACACTATTTCCGATTCGATAAAAGGTTTACTGGTGTGCGTATAAGGCTTTAATAGCTAGCAAATAGACCACCTACAACTATATTTAGACCTTAATGAACCTTGAGTAATCTATATGATTATGTCATAAACAGACCGATAAGGATTGTTCAGGTATTAGCCTATCTCTCTACGCTCAACTACGTATTCAGCCGGCTAAGTGATTGCAATCAAAGTAAATGAGATTACAATTTGTTTGGCCAATGCACTTGTTGCACAGGAGGGCACTTCGCTTGTGTTGAATGTTCAGGCAACAGGGTCTGCGTAACCAAAGACAAAGCCGTTATAGCGCACCGATCCGATCTAAACGCCCTCGCCAGCGCAGCCTATACAAGTATAGAGGTATACAAGTATAGAAGTATATCCCTCAGCTGAATGAGACGCCGCTAAATTGTGTTAAAAACCCAACAGGCAAAGTACAGAACGCAGAAACCTCAAGATCCGAGCGGCCAGATAAACTGCATGAGACAGAACGGAACGGAAAGGAAAGGAAAGTAAGGAGCGAACTGAACTTGGTGCAATCTTCCGCATTATGAGTAGCTGGCAGACTAAAGGCTAGCTGACTGGCTGGCTGGTTGAGAAAACGGCGAGGAAATGGAAATGGAAATGAAAATGCACTTGGCTTACAACAGATCGCGGGGCAGGTTGTTGTTAGTGGTAGCGACATGTGGCCTGGCCAGGAGGGGGGGCATGCGCTGCAGTGCGACGAGACTATCTGAAACTGGGCTCTAATTTCAATTGGGTTTCGTGGTTGTGGAAATTATTCAACAGCAGCGCTAAGTACGCCCAGAGACTTGGAACTGGAACTGTCCGTCTGCCCGGCTGTCCATCCGTGTGTCTTTTATTTTATATAGTCTGTTTTTTTTTCTCTCTTTTTTTTCTGTTTTTTTTTTTTTTGCTTTCTGTGTGGGGGGCACCCACGCGTGACGTGACTCTTTGGTTTGGCTCTTCTATACCTGAGCCGCTTCCGTAAAAAGTTGCCGCCGTTGCCACTGCTGCCGCTGCTGCCGTTCCCATTCCTGCTCCCCTTTCCCTTTCCGATTCCGATTCCCATGGAAGTGGCATGGTAGGGCCATGGGCCATGGGTATATGGGTATGTGGTATATATGGCCATATTCCCTAACCTTACCCCCGTCCATCTGCTCTGCGGTTGATTCTCTTCAAGTGCATTGAAGCAAGTTGAAGGCTATTTTTCAACTTCAAATGTTTGCTAAATGACTTTTGATGATTTGTGGTGAGCCGTTGAGCCGGCGAGCAAGCCGACTTTAACTCCAAGTTGAGGGTTTTGCGCAGGGGCACGATAAATTAATGATTATATTTATTTAATTTCACTTCGGGCCGACTTGGTGTTGACTTGCTGTCTAATTAGCCCCGCTACCACCAACAACCAACCAGTGTCACTGAGCTGTTCCGGCTTGGCTTAGCATTGCGGCAAGTTGACCATTTGCCCGAAAACTTTCCCCCAAATTCAAACACATTCCGCATATCCTCTACAAACGATTTACAAACCGATGAGCTGGCACTTCCATGTTAAGCGTGCGTTCAAGTGGATACAAACAACATAATATTTAAGCAAATATTGAATGTTTGCCTTATCTAGCCTCTATCTATGACTCTAGGTCCCCCCCCTTAAAATCTGGGAACTGATCACAACAATGGGCATACGAATGGGAAAAGCCCAGGTGACTCACCTGGCCTAATAAAGGGCAGTGCTTTGATCACCGGAGGACAATGAACGGTAGTGAAGGCATTCGCCTCTCACTCGCGTGTCCATTTCGCCTAGGGGGAGGTGACAGCTCATCGTGGTGATCTGATAATAAAACGTCTGACGTTTGACATTTTTTGGCAAACTTTTTGTTTGCCAAACTCAAGCAGAAGACAACGGCCAGACAGAAACAGAACAGTACAGAACAGTGAACCATCGAGTCGAGTAAAGTCGAGTTGGGTTGAGTTGAGTTAAGAGGTACGGTGACGGCGACACGTGAATTGCAGATAATCAGCGTCGTGTCTGGGCCTAAAAATATGCTCCATGTAATTAGCCCCGCCAAATGGGGAAATAGTGCGAAAGCAGTTCCTGAAATGCTCTTATTAAGTGCATAAATAAGCACGAAGCTTTACAAGTTTATATCCTTTTTGCAATATACCTTTTTTGCAACATTATAATAAAATAGATATAATATAAATATTTCTTAGTACTATTTAAGAGAATATTGCTACGCAACGATATAACTTTGAGAACCATTGAAACGTGCTTTTAAATAGCGCCCCAATTTTACCATTAAAGGGTATTTAATATGCGTTGATACGATCAGCGCTTTCCCTTTCCCATTTCCATTTCCAGTGACTGCTCCAGACAAGAGCAATGTGGCAAAAATAACCAAAAACGTCTCGAGCTCCACACGAGTCACACAATGAGGCGATGGATGGGCTATAAATAAAGAGTGGCAGGCAGACTCCTGAACTCCGTGGCCGTAAGTGGCAGTCACAGCAGCTCCATAGATCGCAGATCATATCCATCTTCCTACCGCAAACTCTAACTCGAGCACATGCCCCGCATGACTCAGAATGCTGAAATCCTCGGCTAATATTTCAATTAGGCGACAAATAAAATATACAAAAAATGAAAGGAAAGGTGGAGGCAAAGAGGTGAGTATGCGAGTTGATGACATGCCCAAATCTTAATAAAAAGCGGCAGAAATGTGCCCACGGACTTGGGGCTAAATAAATTCCATGGGACCCTAGGTGGTCGAATATTTTAACACTACCGGGCACAGGCCGCCGGAAGGCAGAAGTAGGAGCTGTCTGACCACTGCCATCGCTATAGAAGATGGGGTTCGGGATCGGGATCGGGATGGGAATCGGAATTGGGATAGCAATCGGGATCGGGATCGGGATCGGTGGCAAATCTGTGGCGCTGGCGTCTGCCTTTTAATGTAGAAAACTAGTCGAGGCGAATAATTTACGATGGCCAGGATTGCACAGTCAGCAGGATGAACTGCTGAGGGGGAGGGGAAGGGGGAGGAGGTATGCGAAGGAAAACGGCGTTGACTTGACTTATCAATTTCACGGGAATCCAATCGATTTTTATATGAGAGCGAGCAGATAAACCGCAAAAATCAAGCAATAAAATCGCTTTGCCCCAGCCGCAACAACAAAAGCGAAATAAAAGCAACAACAGTGCAAAATGAAGAGCAGAGACGCAGGGCCAGAGGGGTTTTTTTTGCGGGGATTCGTGTGGGAGCACAAGGGGAGCAGAAGGGGGGCACAAGGTGGGGGGGGGGGGGGGGGCATCGGAGGGACTGAGGCGATGGGACTGCGAAAATACCAAAACGGCAATAAATGGTGTTGATATCCCGCCAAGCGTGTGAAGACGCTAACGATGCCGCCAAAACTTGTTAACCACAAAAATTATTGCATGAGATGAAATAAATTAAGGTGGCGGCATCGGCATCGCTCCGGCTGCACCACCACCACCACCATCAGCACCACCACTACCACCATCAGCAGTAACAGCACCACCAGCAACAACCGCCGCCAGCGGCACCACCGAACCACCGAACTATCCGCTCTGCTTCCTATTCCTCGCATCCTTGCGGCGGCGACGATGGCGACGGTTCGTTCAGGCCGCCAGTGGCGACGACTCCCCGTGCTCCTTGTCCCACCCCCCCGGAACCACCACCTCCGAACCCCCTCCATCTACACCCATGTGGCCATCGCCTGCTGGCCTTTGTTGTTGCTGCTGGCGGTACATTCGCGCGTGCGTGTGTGTGTGTGTGTACTTTCGGTGAAATGAAATGACAGACGCGGCGCAAGATGCAAATTTACCTATGGAATGTTGGCCAGGCCAAGCTGAGCTTGCTGATACCCTACATGGAAACGAAATCAAAAGTGTTGGATTACTTAGAAATTTCACAATGCTCCCAAGCATTTAAAAGAACATAACCATATGTTAACTTCTATGTGGGCACTTCCTTGAATATTACTAAAGCCAAGAGCCGCAACATAGTTCGTGGTTATAAAAAGAGAAAAGTTTTAATAAATAAAGTTTTTCTTTTACAACTATATTACATGTTTATCATTTATAAGGAACTTGATTCTATTTATGAGCCTGATACTTCATATATCTTAAAGTAGAGCACTGCACAAGCGCATGCAACCTGATGCATCTGGCCACTGCAGCAGACCCATTGCCAATGAGTTCAGTTCTGGCCAGCACTCTCATTTCGTGCCCCTCTTTGCCGCCACCTGATCCGCGCTTGCCCCTCCCACAATAACAACAACAACAACAGCAAAAATATCACAGGTCTCAGTTCGATCCCCACACACCACCTCCATTTCCATTTCGAACTCCAACTCCAACTCCATCTCCATTCCCAACCCCATTCCGTAGCCAAACGATCCAAACCGATCCAATCCGTTCCGACTCCATCTCCATTTCCATCTCCATCTCCATCTCGATCTCCGTCCGCCAAGTCCGTGTCCGTCTGTCCGGCGGTGGACGACTATACGGCGCTGCCGTTTTAGCAACATTGCAATCATCTGAAAATTCCATTCCAATCAAATTAAAAACTGGCGTCTACCTTTTTATCATTTTCTTATCAGATCTCAAGATCTGCCGCAGCGATGCCTTCTGCTGTGCGCCTTTTATGCGAATACCATGTGGTTGCTGCTTGCTGGTTGGTATGAGTATAAGGATGGGGCACCATGGATGTGGATGTGGATGTGGATGTGAATGTGGCTGTGGCTGTTGGGGATGTGTGGATGGGTCTGCTTTTGGTCCCTGCTTTTGGACTTGGAAACTCACTGAAACTCTGACTCGGTTTCTGGCTGATTTGTTGTTGTTTTTCGTAAACTTTTGTTGCTGCATTTTTTTTTTTTTTTTTTTGCTCTTTTTTTATATAATAAGCAGATCTTTGTCCCAAAGAAACCGTGGCCATAATATATCAATATAAACGCGGCGGCGGAGCTGCCGAAGGAGGTGGAGTTGGTGGGGGGAGGGGGAGGGGGCCAAAAAGGCGTCCATGAGCGCCTGGGAAGCAAAGCACATTCATGGCCTGGTCTTGTTTGGCAGTTTTCAGCCAGGACTGGACGTTGACTTCGTTACTCTGCTGGGTGGGGGGAGGGGTTTGTGGAAGGGGGGGTTATGGGGGGGCAGGCAAATGCGACCGAATGGCGACGACGAAATCCATTAGTTTTGCACCTTCGCAACATGTTGCAGCGACGTTGTTGTCATCGCCAAAGATTCGTCTTTCCTTGTTGTTTCTTTTTTTTTTCTCTTTTTTTTTTGGTAATTTTTTTCCTTTTTTTGGCCATTGCTGGCACCGCAAATTGGTAAAAATTAACACGCTGCTTTGCTCTTGACCAAAAACAGGCACACGAAACCCATTTTGCTTTTAGGCGTCTGTCGCCAAAATTCCTTTCATGCAATCCCCGTTCCGAAGCCCCGGCGGCCCAGCATCATACTTCAATTTAATAAATTAATTGGCTTTGTGTCGGCTGAAGCATTTGATCGGTTGGTCCGTCGATCGGTTGGTTTTCTTGGTTGGTTGGTACTTGGCAGGGATGAGGGGATGAGGGGCAACGGAGGCTTGGGAACCGATCCTCAAGTTTGCTTGCAAGTATTACTGCTGCTGCTGCTGCTGCTTTCGTTAATGCCAACCTCCCATGAAAAGATAGAAATCAACTTGGCTTTACACAGATCCTCTTACAGTCTGCTCCTCTTCCTGCCACAGCCCTTCGCTGCACCCTTTCCTCTTACCCCTTCCCCCCTCCAAAAAAAAACCCCACAGGCACAGACACACACACACACACACACACACAACACACACACACGCATTCCTGGCGTTCAGTGGCACTCGAAATGCGTTTATCTGGTGCTGGGACTGCGTTTTTATTATCTTAGGTGTTAATGATTTCATTTTTGGCCACCCAATTGAGGCTGTCTGGCTCTCTGGTCTGCGGACCCTTTTGCCTGGCTTTCTGTATTATTTCTGCTTACTTTTTTTTTATTTTATTTTATATTTTTTTTTGTTTCCCAGCTTCGTTCAGTGTGTCTGGTCCTCTGATCTGCCTGGGCATCCTCTGTCTCGGCTTATCGCTTTAATCTCTTCTGACAGTGATTATTGCTGTTTGCGGATTGTGCAATTGATGTGCGAACTTCGACACCATCTCTCTCTCTCTCTCTCTCTCTCTCTCTCTCTCTCTCTCTGCCTTCTTTTCGCCTCGTTTTCCCGCCGGCCTGGCGCAGAGATGTTGGAAAAATCTCGTTTATCGTCTCTATTTACCACGGGACACGGGGCCAATGCGAAGGGCGGCTCGCTTTTAGCACCCAAATATGATGTCATGGATTTGGCGGCCTCCGCCTCTTGCTGAAGGCTGTAGGCTGTAGGCTGTTGGCTGTAAGTCGAAACCCCAAAAAGGGCAATTTTTGAAATCATACGCCAAACATGGCGCGACATAACTGGGGAGCCTTGGGAGCATCTCAGTTCAGTTCAGTTTGGTTTCAGTTTAGTCCAGGAGCTGGCGCAGATGGAGTTGGAATCAGGAATTGGGTAGTCGGTAGAATCGGGAGCTGGGAGATGGAAGCTGGAGCATTGTTCTTTGCACTGTCGCTTTCGCACTTCACAAAGGGATAGAGTTCAATTTTTGTGTCTGCATTCGAAACAAAAGACTTAAGCAACGAACTTGGCAATCTTTTTGTGCCCGCTCTTCATTCTGGCCATCGTCAGCGTCATCGCCATCGCCATCGCCATCGCCATCGCACATCGCCTTGGCCATCCTCATACCCACATCCTTCTCCGGCTACTTTTTGGCCAGAAAGCCGCTGCGGCGATAGTATTTTGGACCAAAAAGGTGTCGCTGATTGTCTTTTAAGAGAGTTTCTGGTCCGCGGCGCCGTCGCCTGGGCGTTGACAGTTGTTGTGATTGTTTTGTTGTTTGTGTCGCTGCCGCTGCTGTTGCCGGTGCTGCTCCAGCATTGTGGTGGTTGCCACCAGTGGAATGTGGCCGAATGCGCGGCCTCCCTTTTGCCAGTCGGTGCATTCAATCGAATTCAATTGTTTTTGGCAGTCGCGCACCGCAAAAAGCCCAGCCAGAAATTGCAAAGTAGCCAGAGCACAGCCGCATTCCCACAGCTACTGGTCCTGCCCAGCTCCTGCCTTTTGGCCACAAAATAAGCGAAAAAAAAAAAAAACGAAAACAAAATAAATAAAAAGCCCAAATCGGCTGCACACAGAAGCAGTGGGCTTGAACGGGAGGCAGTGTAAGGTTGCGCCTGCCATAATCAGGTACAGAATCTGGACGTCTTTAGCTTTTGCCCATCCAGCCGCCAGTCGCATCCACAAAAGCTGGCGCTAAGACCTCAAGCGATAATCGCACATCAATTCGTTTTATAATGATGACGAGCCCCAAAGAAAGAAAGGATCATGGGATCATTGGCAAGGGGCAAAGGGAATGGGGGCATCCACGGAGACCACCATCACCACTAGCAAGCCAGGCACTTGGATGCCACCACGATGCTGGTGGCAAGTTTATCTAACGCTCGCGATCTCCACGCTCGGGTCTTCGGCCACCGTCCCCAAGGCCCAGCGCCAAAGTGTGAGCCAATTGGTTGGGTTGCGACTCCGCAGCAGTTCGCTTCCTTCAATTTCCTCGCCTGGCAGACCTTGAACGCCGTAGAATCCCAGTCTCTCTCACTCCCTACCTCTCTATTTGGTTAAAGCATTTCGTTGGTATGGCACTCGTGGTATCCTGGTGAAAGTGGCAACTTAACATGACTGCAAACAGCTACTTATCGTTGGCATGATTGCTAAACTATTTAAGCTTATCTGGTCTGTGCTTGTTAATAGTTATAATTATTAAATGAAAGGGTATTTCTGGTGCGTAAGTTTCGGCGTCTGTGCTTCACTCTCCTGCTGCTTTATTAAACCGGTGGATACGAGCTGAGTTGGGAGCCTGTCTTCCACAGTGGCTGCCTCGGAGGCAATAGAAATCATTAGCAGCAAACGGCGGCGCTATCTAATCTGCGGTTTCAGCGGCGACACTCGTCCCTAACCCCCCTCAAAAAAAATAAAATAAAATAAATGAAAAAAGACCCACGATTTCAACGTGTGTTGCGGCTGAGTGCCTGCCTTGGTTGCCCCTTGATTTCTGTTGATTTAAAGCGCTGATTACTAATTTTATTAATTTTTCAACGATCGCCAGACAACACTCGCTGTTGTTGTTTTTTGCTTTGGGCCAAGAACTTATGGCCGTGGAAGCCAAGGAGGCCCTAGGTGCTGTTGTCGCTTTTGATTTAGTTGATGTCTTTATGAAACATTTGAAATACGACACTTTTTTATAGCGCTCTTATTGTGTCGCTCGTTTTTGCTTGTGGAATCTGCGCCATGGGCAACTGAAATTAAAAGTGATTTCATTTAACGGTAAGACGAGGCGCCTTTTGAAGTGGCATCGAATGTTATTCGGATCTGGACCTTTTGGAATGCCAAGTATAAGGAGCTGCTGCTTCAGGCAGCTGTATAATTCCTTAACCCCTTGATGGCCAGCCGAGAAACGGTGTTAATCAGATCGTTTACACAAACGACACGCACACAGACACACACACAGACACACACACACAGCTGCTGGCTGAAGCAGCTGACCGTAGAGAAAAGATGTCCTGTGTGTGTGTGTCCTGTGTGTACAAGTGGGAGACCACCGCCACACAACGACGACATCCTAAGATGTACTAATAGAAGCAAGCCGATCGGTCCATTCACATCCACTAAATATGAATCAATGTCAGTTGGAAGCGTGTGCTGGACAATAAAGCAGCTTGCCAAGGGTAATCGGCACGTCCTGCCAGCCATCCAGCCAGCCAGGATATCTTCTATCGTCCCGGATCTTAGGCTACCGAACGAAGGGAAGACAAATTGAATGCAAACAACAAGTCAACTAATTCCTGGAACAAACACACACACATTCACAGAGGAGCAGGGGAAAGCCGCCTGTCTCAGTCTCAGTCTCAGTTGAGTATGAATGAATGAAAAACGAAACGAAATGCAATGAAAGGAAGCCAACTGAGATGAGATCGTGTACGCAATATCAGCGGATAATTGAGCCTAATAGGATTTTAAGTGCACACGCACACACACACACACACACGCTCACCCAGACTTCCCAATGCCAGACGATCCATGGGACTTATGCCAGACTATCCAGACATCCATGGGCGCATTGTGTGGCTCTGGCTCCCACTGTGCCATTGGTGCCTCCTGTGCCTCCTCTACCTCCTCCTACCTTCTTTACCTTCTGTACTCCGGAGCACCGAAACGTTCCGGTGGACAGAAGAGGACGGCAGGATAACGGCTGGCCGGCTGGGGCGTTCAGAAATCCGTTCCGCTCAATAAACGCACCGCCCAGACTCCAGAGGTCCCATTTCCGAGGGTTTTGCACCCAGCCGATGAGTTCCAGGTCGACGTCAATTTCTACATGAGTCAGCTGACTTTGTTTTTGTTTGTGTTCTCGCTGGCCGAGGCAAATTGTGCGTGTTGCGGCATAAAAAAATACTCATATCACAGGAAGAGCCAGAGGAAGCCAGTCAGCTGCACAGAGCGAAACTAGTGCTGGTTTGGTTTTTAGAATATATTTTGAGGTGGTGATCAAACAGATCACAGAATATATCAAACGCATAACAAGTTCCTATCTTAACTTTAGACAGTTAATGGAATGCTACACTATCTAGTGCCTCAAGTTGGATATTTGTTCTTATATAGATTTTCCGGCAACATATAGTTTATTTATGCTTAAATATAAAGAATAGGCCAATCTGAAGTTCACAATGCCATGATCTAGTCCATTATAAAATGCTCTATGTATTACACTTCTGAGGGCATTTAAATGTGAAACGAACGTGTTATTTCGCCCAGTGCAGCTGAGATAAACAGGAAGAATGACCTGCTGCTTAGACAGTCACAAAGGAATGAGCGAATGAGCGGGACTCGGGGCCAGAAGTTGCAGCAGCAACAGCGGCGGCTTATGACGCGCACACAGGCCAGGGACAATTAGCGACACAATGAGATTGAGATGCCGGCGGAGACGGAAGAGCTGGAAGAGCTGGAAGAGATGGAAGGGATGGAGGAGATGGAGGAGACGGAGGTCTGTGTGTCCCAATGCGCCTTCCGGCAACGGAAGCAGACACCACCAGGCACTAGGCACTAGGCACTATGCACCACACACACAGTTTGCTGATGTCCATCAGCTAGATAAAGTTGTCAGCTGATCGGGGATTGCAGCAACGGCAGCAGCGGCATATGAAATGCATCATCAAAAGGGGGCGTGGCCAGCGACTACCGAATGATGCGGCACTTAAGCCATACCCTGTATTAATTGAGCGCGGTCTAGGTACGAACCTGGAGGAATTCCTGAGTCAGAATGCTACGCCAATCAGGGGGGATTTTTTGAAATGGGAGGGGAGACAAAGCACCCAAAGAACCAAAAGTCCAGAGACAATGGGGCAGCCGGGAGATTTATAAGTGGCTATCGGGAATATATGGCCAGAGTTGTGCAGAAATTTCAGAAATTTCCGCACCGAACCGAAAGACATTCAATCAACGCTGACTGCGACATGATGAACTGCCGCCAGGCAAACAAAAACCACATTTTTCGGCTCGTCCCAAAACAAAAGAAATTCCTCGCGAATTTATGCAGATGATTTATGCATTAAGCCGAATTAGAAACAAAGGATTACCACGATTAGGGCGGCAGCTAAATGCAGTTTTAGCTCAGATTTCAGTTAGCTTAGTTGGCTCGTTAAAATAGAAATGAATTAGTCGCAGCTGCAGCTGCAACAACTCAATTAGGTGACGCCGTTGTGGCAACATAAAATTTAATGACAACGCTTAATTATAAAATCAATAAGGGAATGCCGCACACGCTGGCTAAAAAGGGATAAAGGGCTAAAAGAAAAAAAACAGGGGTTAAGGCGTTGCCATAAGTTTGTCAATTTATACGGCTGCGAAAGGGCCAAGAAGGCAGCAAGAAGGCCAAAAGCAGAAATCACGTTAAGCGCAATAAAAAGCGCGAAACATTTTAACGCATCCCGGCGATAAAGTATCTGAAAACATTGCCCCAGACAATGTTCCCGGCGATTTCAAGGCGCTAAGCCTCTACGCGAATTATCTTATGTTGCCATATCCCAGCGATATCCCTACATATATGTAGGTATATATATATACATATATATATATATAGCAGTATGTGTGCCCACCCTGAAAAGCGATAAGTGAAAAGCGGAGATGAGGAGATGATTTGATGAAATGTCTCAATTAGCTCATCATCAACCTCAATCCGGATGCTGAATGCAATTGCGTGTGAACGAGTGTTTTTTTTCTTTTTGAACTGCGAATCGGATTTTCAATTTCCACCCCGTCGTTAAAGTATTGGGAAAATATTATGCCAATTCATTATCGCGGCGCTGTCCAAACAGTATTGAATAAAATCGATGCAAGCCCAAAGGGGGGTTTGTTTATTTCCGAAAATTTCCATACATAAATCGTAATTAAATTAAAACGCACAAAGCGCGCAAAGGACCAAACAAGCGCAGCCAAACAAAGGACCAAACAATAATAAATAATGACAACTCCTCGCCAAAGTAAATGAAATCAGAAACACGAAAAAAAAATCAACGAAGACGAAGGAGCGCAGCACACAAAGCCAGGCAAAATAGGGAAAATATATAGGTGTATATATATCTAAATATATATATGTATATATATATAGGTATATTTAAGAAGCAGGAGCAGCTGCCACAAGGATTCAATAGCCGGGACACACTTCCCGAGTGACCTTTTTTCTTGCTTGTTGGTTTCTTTTTTTGGTTGTTGGTTTCTTTTTTTTTGGTTGTTGGTTTTATATGGTTGTTGGTTTTTGGTTTTTGGCAGGAGCCAGTGACGTTCGCTTCCCTTTTGCACCGAGGATTTTGGGGAAGCGAACGGAACGCCACATGCGCCACGTGCTAAGTCGTTGATCCTGCCCAGAGTAAAACAGCTGCCACCGAACAACAACAGGACACAAAGGAACCGTCTGGCTCGACCTCTCTTTTCGGCAGGACCTGCCTCGCTTCGGGATCTCCTTTTCTGCCTCTCCTTCCAACATTTCTCAGTTGGTAGCACCTGCTTCTGCATCTGTATCTGTCTTTGTATCTGTAGCTGTATATGTATATCTGTATATTTTCTGTATATTTTTTTTGGGGCGTGCTAAGTGAGGTGCCGGAATGGTAGTCGCTTGAGCGGAGCTGCTCAATCAGAATGTCACCGCAGTTGGCAACAAATGAGCAACAGGCTTGATCAACTTGCCTAATTAATGAAGGTAGCCTCTGTATCGAGGACCACACACAAATAACCCACGGACAGGTCGCTTTTCCACTTGCCAGTTAATAAATAAATGCAACCGCATTGTTAGTCATGTGGTTAACCCCCTGGCTTAAATGCTTCGACCACGTGGTTTGGTTTTTTTTTTTTTTTTTGGACCGCTAAGCTCTACTTTTGTGAGCGAAGTGGCAGCTGCCCAGGTGATGCACCTGCCCATTAGTCCACAGACGGCCACGAACTTGTTGTGAAAAGCCGCTTTATAATTTGAAGGAGCTTCAACTCCTTCTTCTGGCGGAGTAACTGCATTAAACGGTTGCACAGCTGGCAGTTTTGGGTTCAAGTCAAAGGAGTGACATGCAATGGTGCTGACTAATTTGGAGGCATTCGGTTCGGCTTTTAAGGGTGGATCCAATTGCCAAGGGGTTGGGCCTGCCCTAATTTCATTAACTTTTTTTTTATGTAATGTAATTTACACTCTAGGTCTTTAAACTTAACAGAAACTCAAATAAAATCCTTATAAAACTCAAGAATCTATGTTTGATGTGAATTTCTTTAAAGTAAACAGTATTCTCCTATGTAGAATACTATGTATCTAAACTAGTTTTGTTGCATCTTGCTTTGCTACCCAAACATTCCTTAGCTTTCCCCATCTTTCCCTTTCCATTTGCCAACTTCTCACCTCGAATTCCTGAGCAGTGATGCAGTGATGCTGCTCAGTCGACGACAAATTGTCTAATAGAAATGTCAGAACGAAATCTGTCCCAGAAACGTCGTCTTCATCGTCGTCGTCGTCGTAGAGCCAGTCATCTTTCTATTTGCCTAGCCGAGTACGAGTACGAGTATGAGTACGAGTATGAGTAAGAGTGCAGGTATGAAGTTAGTGGGGTTAAGAGGATGTCTGCGACTGTGGGGAACGACTGTGGCCAATGCCAATAAACAATAATTCCCATGACTGCCACTTCGGCGAGACGAACACAGCGACTTCCCAGACACTGCGTCGACCATGGGCACAACAAAGACGGTGGTGGTCTCCTAGAGCCAGACTCACGGAGGCAGCCACATCGTAGTGGAAGTAGCAATGGCAACATTACCACCACCACCACCACCACCAGCAACAGTAACATAAGCAGCAACATCAACAAGCCAGCTAGCCGGCGATTCGGGCAACAACAGGTGAGAGATCTTGGCTGTTTGCTGCCCCACCGAAGCTGGTTTTTGTTTCTCATCATCAGCAGCAACAGCAACAGCAACAGCAGCAACAGCAACAGCAACAGCAGCAGCAGTGACTGCAACTGCAACTGCAACACCAGCAACATCGGAAACATTTGCTGCACACTTTCGCGACTCTGCATCCTACTCTCTAGCTTAGCCTTGGGTGTGGGGCTTTGGAGTAAAGCCCAAGTGAAGTAAAGTAAAGTGAAGTGAAGTGAAGTGGAGTGGAGTGAAGTGGAGTGTAGTTGGGTTGGAGTGAAGTGAACTGAGCTTGATCTTGTCATTAAACGTGGCTGGCAATGATGGTGCCTTTGGCTGATTGGCCGGGTCTACGAGCCACAAGTTGCATGACCGATTGCCACCTGTTTGCCAGCGCGAGTTGTTGTGAGTTTATTGAAATTGCAGCTGTCGGCTACTGGTTTTTGCCATGCATTTCCTAAATCAAACAGTTCACAATATTTTCCCCGTCCTTGAGGAAGGCTGCCCTGTAGCACTGCAGCAGCTAAGTAGCTTGCCGTGGCCAATTCGATCCAATCAAAGCTCGTCATAGTAAATAACTTGTTATGCTGGAATATTTCAGTACCAGTAGTAGTACCCAGTGCCTAGTGCATAGTGGCTAGTCAAGCTGACAGGCCTGGAAGCCTCGTCTTGACTTGGCTAAATATCTGTCTGCGGTATTTGTTGATAAGCATTCGCAGCCCAAGGAAGTCTGCAGCTCGGCAGCTTGGAAACTCAGCCACTGAAATGCCAGACAGCCGGCAGCGGAATATGGAACTGGTAAGACGATGGCAATGGGGATGGAGATGGGGATGGAGATGGGGTTGAGTATGAGGATGAGGATGAGCATGAGTACATCGTGATGCAGTTCGTCGCCTGGCTTTGTTATTACGCTCTAGACTGCACGGCGTCCCCCATTACGAGCCAGCTCTCCTTGGCATCTGGATTCTGGATTCTGGCTCAAGAAATGTCGCCAACTTCATGTCGGCCTCAGGCTTCAAGATCGTACGGGTTATAAACCGATTCTGACGTTTGTCTTGCAAATTATTTGAATTTGTCGAATGCCTGCGCAATTATTGAGCGATTTGGTGAGTCTAAGCTCAGGAATGTATTAACTGGACAGCAAAACGGCAGACAGTACAAAGTGTGGAATTTGAATAAGTGGGTTGCTTTTAATTTGGTTAAAAAATATTGTACGTACTCTTTCTCCATTAGAAGTGTTTTAAAATATATGGTTTATATTTATGTAAAATTGGGTTTGGTTAAATGATGTTCATCCATATTCCAGAATTTCATTTTCAGATTGGTAATCCATGGTATTATATGTTAAATGAAAAAATCTCGTTAAATCACTCGAAATTCTTCAAGTCATTGTCTCTTTATATACACATATATTGAAGTAAGAACTTGAGTTTCATTTTTCTTTCCCTCGATCGCCGAGGCAAATCAGCCGCACAGTCGAGCTGGGAGCCCAATTGCCACACACGCGCTGACTATTCCAGACCCTGTCCCAATGTCCACTCTCCACTGTCCACTGGTTCGGTGCCCCGGATCCCCAGATCCCCGGATCCTTCCCGATGCCTTTGCCTTTGCCCTGGATCCCCAAGCTCGCAACCGAGATCACATAACAATCTCCAACGTCACGTTAAAGATTTCACTTGAAGCTCGCGAAAAATCACCTGATGACTAAATTAAAGTGGCGCTGGTATGCTCTGGGCCTCCAAGTTAGCCAGCTCCCCGTTTGCCCCCGATCCTCGCCAGCTTGTGAACTAATTTCGTAAATTTTTCGAACTGCTCTCATTCCATGCACAATGTTTTTATTTTTATTTTCCTTTTTTTTTTGCTTTTCTCGTGCTGTTCTTGGATGGATGCTGGGCCATGGCTTTTAACCGGCTTTTTGGGCAGACGACTCACACACACTGCTGAATTTTTAATGAATTCCAATGAGAGCGGCGGCGGCGTTGGACAAAATCGCGGTGTGCGGTCGCCTTCTCATGGATGCGCGTTGCGGACCCAATTGCAGCTCCCCAAGCCCCAAGCCCCAAGCTCCAAGCTCCCAGTTTTCAGTTTTCAGTTCCTTAGCCTCCTCCCAGCACACGGCCACCATCCTTTGTGTGCCCCAAAAAGGGGCAGGCGGGCGGGCGGTCACTTCACTTAACTTGCTGCGACTGCGATTTGGTTAGTTAGTTGGACAACGCGGTGCGGTCGCTGTCGGCGTCGACGTCGACGTCGCTGCATTTTGTGCGCCTTGTTAAGAATTTCATTAAAAATGAAGACCTGAGACCCCGAAGAATGTCTCTTACTTCGCAGTGTGTGTGTGTGGTGTGTGTGTTGCTGCCCCAGCAGGCTGAGACCAAAAAATGTAGTTGTTGTCGCTTTTTGTTAGCCTGCCACCGTGTAGGTAGTGCGCCGGCGTTGAGCCACCCCTTTCCTTTCCCTGCCCCCCACCTTGCCACCCACCTTGCCCTGCCCTGCCACTCCTCCCGAGACCCGAACTTGCATATCTGCAAGACAATCAACAGCAGTGGCCACTCCACGTAGAACTCACCCAGTGGCGCTCGGTGGCCACAGAAACAGATACTCCGCTGGCAGTGCCACCAGCGCAGTCCCAGTCACAGTCACAGCAACAGCCGAACACTGAGAGAAAAACTTGTGAAAAGTAAGCAAGAAACTGATGAAGTAATATTAAGGCGCTGATAGGAATTTTCATGGCTCATATTTGTTTGAAAATATTTGCAAAATAACATAGAACATTTTAATTTTTTCGTAATTTTAATCCTTTTGAAAATGAATTGGTGACCATAGTAATTCATTTGCTGATCATAAGACTGAATTGGTGATCATAGTAATTCATTTGCTGAATATGAAACTGAATTGGTGATCATAGTAATATAATTGCTGATTATAAGACTGAACTGGTGATCATAGTATTTCATTTGCTGATCATAAGACTGAATAGGTGATCATAGTAATTTATTTGCTGATTATGAAACCGAATTGGTGATCATTGTAATTGGTTTGCTGATTATGAAACCGAATTGGTGATCATTGTAATTTATTTGCTGATCATAAGACTGAACTAGTGATCATAATAATTCATTTAACGATCATAAGACTGAATTGGTGAACATAGTAATTCGTTTGTTCATATTTATTCATATTTGCTCAATTCATTTCATCATAGTAATTCATTTTGATATCATAAGAGTGAATTCATTTAACTATCATAAAACTTTCCCTTAAATCAATTATCGTTAATTGAGTGTAAGCACCACGACTAAATGGTTGCATTTCTCTCAGTGCAGAAGCTTCATCCTGCTGCACCTCCCGCCGCCCACCAAGAAGCCCAGCCAGTGGCCAGTGGCCAGTGAATCTTCGTTTTTGGGTGCAACGAAACATTTTTAATTGGTTTTGTTTCATTTTGCGCCGCCACAGCAACGGACAGACTGACCCGCCACAGTGGCTAGCGATTTGCTGGGCTTTTTGGCCCGGCCATTGTCTCTGCAGTCGGGCTAAAACTGGGATTCAGACTGCGGCTCAGACGGCAGAAATTGACGAACTGCCTTAAATAAGCAACTCAAGGTTGGCTGCCAGTTTTCCCTGAAGACTCCACGCAAACACGGGGACTGATCGTACTCGTACTCGAACTCCGACTGCCAGTCGATCGGTGGCCACATCAAGTCAACAAAAGATTGAAAACTCAATATAGCACCGACGAATGGGGCAGGCCCAATGATGGGATGGATATGGGTATGGATATGGGTATGGGTATGGGTATCGGTTTGGGTATGGGTATTGCGATGGTCTTGGGTCTTGGGCATGGGTATGGCTATGTGGCTATGTGGCTATGGGAATGGAAATGGTAATGGAAGGGGGAGAGGGAGAGACGCGCCAGGGACAGACACGCAAAACGTTGGCCAGTTCAAATCCCAAAATTGGCAATTTATCCTTTATGAACTT
The DNA here is from genome assembly GCF_016746245.2 of Drosophila santomea. NCBI lineage: Eukaryota > Metazoa > Arthropoda > Insecta > Diptera > Drosophilidae > Drosophila > Drosophila santomea. The sequence continues at coordinate 6,529,050 of NC_053018.2, forward strand.
ACAAAATAGCCGCCGTTTATACCAAAACAAGTTAATTCGTCCGGGAGTCGGAGTCGCCGCTTGCAAGTTGCCACTGGGAGCTGCAGCTTGGAACTTGCCAGCATTTGCAGAAACAGAAACAGAAACCGAAACAATCACAGGCACCGAAAGCCTTGGGAAGCGGACCACACTCAGAATAATGTTCAAAACTAAATCGTTGGAAATGCACACTCTTTTTGAGATCCTTGTTAATCTTACTAAATTTAAATTGTGCTCTGAAATATGATAGTGCACATATGGATGTAATTTTAATAACTAACTAACTTCGAAATTCAGTTGAGAATAGTAATGGATATTCATAAGACCAACAAAACGAGGATTATTTTTCCTAGATTTTTTTCTTCAATTAATTAGAGTTTATGTTTTAATAGTTGACATTTTAAAATTTTGCCCAAATTTTTAGCACATTTCTTTCTCAGTGTGCAGACCGGAGCTGCTGACGATGACGAAGGGCCGCCAAGAAAACAATGAAGCCAACACAGACGGACGAATTGCATGGTGCCTGGTGGGGGGGCAGGAGGAGTAGGAGCAGCAGGAGGAGCTAGAGGAACTGGAGGAGCTGATGGAGCTGGAGGATCTAGAGAAGCTGGAGGAGCGGCATGGCCAGGAGCTGGGCAGGCGGCGATGGCGATGGCGGCGCATTAAAGGCCAAACCGAAAATGAAACGCTCTATGGATTCGATCGCAGTTGGCTGCTGCCGCCGCGCATGGCTTTAAATAGATGTGCCCAAGTTTAGACAATAAAGCCATAATTGTGCATAAGTGCGCTACACGCAGACGTGAGCGCAAAGGACGACCGTCGTCGGGGGAGTAAAACAAAAGGGATATGCGGTGCCAGCCAAATTTGTTCAGGTTCCCACAGTCGCCAAATAAATGGAAAGAAGCAAATTCAAATTCACATGTTATTACAATTTATCTGGAAAGAATATATCTACTTATAAATATACTTATAAAGCCTTTGAAAGACGTATTTCTCAAAAGTATGCTACACAATTGATGCAAACTTCTTCTTCTGAATATTTGGAAACCTCTTAGTTCATGATCCACTAAATCTTAAAAACATGCAAGCCATAAATTATACAGATTAGATTGCTTGTCTGTCCTTTATACCTCTATCCATTTTACTGAGTAGCTCTAAATTGAAAATTGAGCATTCAGCGAGTACGAGTTAATCAAATTCCAACGACTGCTGCTTTCAACTCCACCCGAAACCTGGCATTACTCTCCATTTCAGGCTGCCCCTTCTCCTGGGATCCCTCTTTTGCTCTTTTGGGGCGTCAAAATCAGTTGCAAGTTTATGGGCACCGCCTGGCTGAACTATCGGTCCGCCCGATCTTTATTTGCCATTATGCTCGGCTGCACTTGGCCGCCATGTCATTTGCCGACTTCCCAAGTCTCCAACTCCAACTCCAACTTTTCCTGCCCTTCGTGTCTTCACCCTGGCGAGGGTAGCAGATGCGGTGCTCCCATGGCGACTGCCTGGCTAATTGCACACAAATCTGTTAAGGCAATTGGCAAGGCAGTAGGTACATAGTTGTAGCAGTACCAGTACCAGTGCCAGTACGAGTGCCACCAGCTGATGATGATCGGTGCTGGCCGGGGCCAATCAGCGGTGGCAGCGACAGGTGCCACACGAATGCGCCAAAAAGGCAGACTAGAACACGACATGCTTCCAGCTCCCAGCTCCCATGCACAGCTAACAGCTAACAGCTACCAGTCGATCCAAGTGCAGATCCCAGCCAGAAGTGCAGACTTATAACCAGACTGCAGGCAGACACAACATGAAACAGTCCGCAGTGCGGCAGTCACAGCAAGAGACGCGGTTTCAGCTATGATAATGTATATTTTATGAGTTAATTTCGAGTGCTGCCTGTTGCTGCTGGCCAACGTGAAGATCGCGTGTTGCAGTGCATACAGTAAAGCCTGGCTAATATCACAGCCGCCTGTTATCCCTCTGCCAGCTGGGCTCCCAGATACCACCAAGTACCAAGTCAGATTCCAAGATCCCAGAGCCATGCGCTCATCACGCTTCACAAATTCGCAGCTTGGGCAGACGCTCATAATTCTCAGGGCCTCCTAACAAGATCGGGTAGCAAGGGGAGAGGTACCAGGTTTTAGGTCTCAGATCCCAGGTCCCACATCCCCATCCACATCCACATCCACAGCCCCATCCACATCCTCAGATTCGCGGCTGCTTTGTTGCGGTCTGTTTTTGGTTTTTTCTGGCCATTTCGCTTCGCTTTCGGCTCAACATCAGCTCCAACTGCGAATGCGACTGTGCAACAGCTCGCTGCGATTCCGATTGCGACGACGACGTCGACGACGACGACGACTCCTCCAATTCGCACTTTGGTTAAATTAGTTGCGGTCTGGGAAGTTTGGCCACCATAATTTCCCGTGGCGTTTGCCGACCCGACAAACTCCAACACTCCACTTAACAAGCCGACAGACGCCGCAGTTTCTGCTGATTGAAGCCGCCTGCATCAACATCAACATCAACGCCATCTCCAACTCCATCTCCATCTCCAACGCCATCTCAGATCTTCATCGGTGCGGTGTGTAGATGTGGCTGGTGTTGTTCCATGGTGTTCCATGGTGCTGCTCACGTTTCGCTGGCCCCGAAAATTGCAGCAGCTAAAGGATTAACCTCAAATTTCTGCTGGCGGTGTTTGGCTTTCAACGCTTAATTGGTTGTGAAATCATCATTATCACATGGCCGATGTGTCCGTTGGCGTTGGCGTTGTTGTTAACCAACCACTCATCTTCATCTTCATCTTCAACTTCAACTTCAACTTGATCCCACTGCCAATGTTGTTGTTGCTGATGATTGTTTATTAAGCAGCGCCAGCAAGTTGCGATCTGAGATCTGCGATCTGCGTGTCCTGCCATCCGTCCCAGCATCCATATATCCATCCGTTCGGACTCCAGATCACCGATCTGATTCGCCGTCCAGTCTTGGCCATATAATTTGCGCATGATTCATTTATGATTGAGAGCTGACTTCGACTTGTTTATACAAAACCCGTCAGCGTCGGCATCAGATGCGAATGATGTCTATCCCAGCAGCAGCAGCAACAGCAACAGCAGCAGCAGAAGCAGCAACAGCAGCAAATTATAGGCCAAGACCACCAAAGCGTTAACTGAAATATTTAGCGAGTTTGTTTCTTTGATTTCCAGGAAGCCTCTCGGGCCCAGTCAAATGAGCACCGCCGCTCTTTAATTAAGCTCCTCGGCACCGACGTGGCCGCAAGCAGGAAGTGCATTTTATCCATCCCCCAACCTGGCCTTTAAAACCAAAAAAAGAAAAAAAAGAAATGGTAAAAGAAATACAACTGAAATGGCCAGCGAACTCAGCCAAGCGTTGACATGAGTTCACCTCTGGGTAGCTGCTCCTGCCGCCCACAAATACACTGGGAACTAAATTTTCCAAATAAGAACTACATTCAAAAGGGGGGAAGCTTCCTATAAATTAAAAGCTTTCTTGCTAGTATATTAACGTTGCTAAAGATCCTTATCCGCTTGTTATAATACATTTTATTTAAACCATATTTTTTATTTGAAATTAAATGTTATTGATCTTTTTTTTAAGTGTTGACTTGCATACAGGTAACTTGCTGGCATGCCAATCGCCCAATCGTAATAAGACACAACGGGAGGGTTGCCCAAAATGGTACGCTCTGATTTAGCCCCAAAAAGCAATAACAATAACAATAACTGCAACAACAACAGCAACAGCAACAACAACAACAAATACAGCAAGAGCAACAGCAACATCTTCGACGACAGCGGCTGCCCAACATTAATCATAAATTACCAGGTCGTTGAGTTGGCCAAGAAGCCAAGAAGTTGGCCCAAGCGGGTTAAAGGAGGGCCAACATCGAAGTAGAGACGCCCCAACGTGTGGCGAGGTGTTCGCTGTGCGCGTTTATAAATTTTGCCAAGCGCCAGGCCAACGCTTTTTCGGCCCAGACCAGACTCCAGATCCAGATACCCCAGCCAAAGTCTGAGCCAGAGCAAGAGCAAGAGCAAAAGAAATGATCATCTTCATCATTGCCGACCCGGCCACGTACTAAAAAATGTGAGATATGGCGGCAGCAGGCCAAGGTTATAATTGGCCCAAAGCGGAGCCAAAACGAACGAGAAGGAGCAGCTCATAAAGCAGCGAGAGGAGGCGGTGACGCTCAAGCATCCAAGCATCCAAGGAGCCAAGTAGCCGGCAAGCCAAGGAACTGAGCTGAGATGATGACCAGGATGCTCATGCCCATGCCCAGTGCTCGATGCCCTATGCCCACAGTGATGCGCACGTGCTTAACCTCTGACTTTGTTTCCGACCATCATCACCATCATCATCACCAGCATCACCAGCATCACCACCATCCCCACCAGCTTCAGCATCAGCCAACCATCGGCGGCGGCGGCAGCTTCTTCAAGTGGTAGTAGCCTGGCGATTAGCCGCGGATTGTTGCTTACTGGGAACCGACGCGGAGCAGAGGCCGTGAGAGGTTGTTTATGGCCCGCCCAGGGCACGCCCACTTGATGGGTAGGAGGCGGGGGGACAAGGGGAGAAGCGGTGAAGGGGCCAGGATGAAAGGTATATATTCGATATTACTTTTGGGCCAGGCTAAGACGATACGAGAGCTGGTCAGTGGGGCGGTCATGGGTTTTTACAAATTTGGTCAGCCAGGTTGTTTGTCAAATTGTTTGAAAGGAGTGATTAATCGAAAGATGGAAAAGGGAAGCTTAGAAAAATTAAGATGTATTTAAAAATAATCAGATCTTGGCTGGAACCTAAATAACTATACAGCTTTTCATTTCCCCCCGCAGAAAACCTGCATAACTTCATAGCCCTTTATGTCCTTACGCAGATTTCTTATTACCATAGTTCCTTAGTTGATTATCTGCTTGATTGCTTGGCAATATATTACTGCATTACTGAATCAATTTCCCTTGCATTCTGATGCAGTAACTCAGTTACCTAACTGAGGCCGCCGTGTCGCTGCTCATTTTCCAAGTCAGTGAACTCCAAAGACATGTGTTACTGCTGACAAAAAGCGTTGAAAGGACCCCACCCACGCAGCACGCAAAAGGACATTTTACTGCATCTATGTGCATATGTATACTTGGCAGACAATGCAATCTATTCAGCGAGCCGTTGACAGGCTTTTGCAATTCAGAGCGGCGGTCATGGCGCAGTGACCAGTGGCGGGCAGCCAAAGGACAATTCGCAGGACATCGTCGCCCGGCTGGCTGTGAGCCAACTATATTTACGGCATATTTACAGGACAGCTCGTAAAGCAGAGTAACAACTAAGCAATGTGAACGCTTTAATTGCGCCACAAACTGCACTGAAAATTCAATTTAAAAGCGACAAGAACATGACAAGTGACAACGATAGAAGATGGCAAAGATGGTGAAGATGGCAGGTGCACCAATTTCAATCTGTTCTTTTCATAAATACGCAAATTTGTGCGCCGAGGCAGATGCAAATATTTTTGCCAAGACACTTCCATTTAGCCATGCCATACATTCTTTTTAGCCACATAAAAAAGTGCAGAGAAAAATCACTGAAACTGTCGACCGGCGGCAAGGATACAACATCATCATCATCATCATTATCATGCGCAAGGATAACAGGCGATGCTGCGTTTGTGCGGATTGTCTGCGTAGTTGTAGCCAACTTACAGGAACCGCGGCGCCAAAAACTACTAAAAATAAAGTTTGCATTTTGTCTATTCGTTTCCGGTCGCCTTGTCCCAGTCCCCCACCCCGTGTCCTCATCCTTTGGCGACATTTCGCATCCCGCCAGCAACAAAAACACCGAAGTTGCCATAAAGACAGGTTGATATCCATATGTATGTATGTAGTTCCTTGCAGCTGGCGCAGAATCGAAAACAATATCATTGTATATTCAGCGAGCACAAGAAGACACTAATAGATTTAATGCTAAAAGTTTTAAATTGTTTCGTAGATTTTAAATCTTTTGTTCATTCATAATTTCGGTACTTTAAGAGTAGCTAATCACGAATCTTTGACTTTGCTAAAAGTTATTTAAATTAAGCTGCTTTTAAAGGTCCTTATGGAATTCACAAAAATGAAGTTTAAGATAAAACCATGTTTTATTTTAAGGCAAAACTAATAAAAAATTTTAGGAGACCATAGACAGACGCGTCAGACAGCTGGACTACTGACTTGTCTACATTTATTTGCAAAAGAAGTTTCTGGCTGACATAGACTAATAGCCATGAAACTCAGTGCGACTAAAAGATGGCGCCACAACTTCACACAGTACTCGCTAGATGTCGCCAGTACGTTTTAGTACAAAATGAAAAAGGCGCCACTACCAATTGCGGGCAGTAGTGAAACTGATTACAAAAATTATATAGCATACTTTGAAGATGTGATTTCTTTTATATATTAAATAGAAAATTATATTTTTGATCATAAATAAATAACAATAAACAATTGGGTAAGTAAGACTATTTTGCTTCCAATAAGTGAAATACAGAAAAGCAGATTTTCGGTAAGACCTTAAGTCACACACTACGCAGAATGTAGGATAAGTTGTGGCCACCCAAACTTGGCAATCCTTTGTGGTTGCAATTTAGATTTAATTATGCGACGCTTGCTTGCCACTTGGCCAGCAACTTTTTGGTGGGCGGAGGGGAGCGGGGCCGCAACTTCGGACCAGCTTGTGCTGAGGTTACAAATTCTCATATGTCGCCACAAACACACACACATACACACAACCACACAGGACGAAATGTGATGGACAGCGAAAGATTTGGGGGCGAGGAGGTTTGGGGGGTATGGGCAGCAGTTGACACAAGAGCATTTAACGCTTCAGCACGTTTTCAATTCAATTTCCACATCTTGAAGACTGCGCCAAGGAAGCCAAGGCGTTGGAGCGTGCGAAAAACTTAAGCAGACGCACCGAGCATGACAAACGAGGCTAAGGACACTGCTGCCGCCAGGATAATAATGATAATGAGAACGAATTGTGGGCGCTGCAAGGGGGTGTGGCCGGATAAAAAACGGAAGCTAGTGCTGCTTAATGAAGATGCCTGCAGTGGCAGCCGTGCAATAAATCAACAAATTACGCGGCAAGGGCTGCTGCCCATGGGCTTGTATCTCGCAAGAGATACTGCCGAGATACTTGGCCATATTTGTGCGCAGAAACAATAAGTGAACCGCTTAAAAATGCATAAATCAAGGCGCAAAAACGCAGCCAAGGGAACTGAAACAAAAGCGAAGCGAGAAGCAACTGTCAAAATGATAATCGCCAACAACTGTTGAGGCTGTCTTGGCCGTATGACAAATGTTGTCAACTCGAAAAGGGGGATGTGTGTGTTCCAAAAACACCACCCACTACGCACTGGCCGGAATCAATGTTTGAAAAACACATTTTACTTATTAGTTCGCATTGTTTGCGGGGTAAACAGGCTCACTCAAAATAACGCATCATAATGGCAACGGGGCAGAACTGAACGATTTCGATTCCGATCCATCCATGTCGCTCATAATCGTAAGGACAAATGCAAAGCGCAAAAGCCAAATTCCTGACAGCACACAAACGTTCCCCCAATTGTCAACCCCTTAATCCACTTGTTTTCCCAAACCCATAATCCTCTCCATGACGGCTGCCCATTATCATAATCTTCTGCTGGCTATGGCGATGGTGGTGGCCATTTAAGACAGCTGACCATCTTTTTGAGTATTTTTCTATGAGATGGAACCTCAAAATCGGCTTATCAGCGGTCATGAAAGCAGTCTTGGCAATTAATCATTGCTTAAGTAAACATAAGTAGTGAATTTGATTAGTATAGCAACAGTGAGGGAAAATTGATTGGAAGATGAAATAAATTCACTTATGAGAAGTGCACAAGTCTTTTAGTATCTCTTTCTTATCTTTCCTATCGTATTTTATTATCTCTTTCTTATCTCTCCTATCGTATTTCATACCGGTAAAATAGTTGATAATGGTGAGACCTTACTTAAAGCTTTAAATTCGAGTTCTTAAGCTTATCTCTTTTACTTTTATGGTATAGAGTGAGCATCGAGGAATTTAGATGCAAAGAGAGATATAGAAACTAAAGTTTTATACAAAATGGTTGTACTGCAAGCGGGAAAATCTCCCTTTAAGACAGAAAACACATATGATGAGAAGTTGAAGATCTGGAGTGGTGGCGAGAAGCGGAGTTTGTTCTCCCCAGATTTTTCCATCGGAGAGATTACCTTTCAGCAAATGGAGCGTAATCCCAAGCTCACCGCACAGGTATTTCAATAACAATATTTTTTAAAATAAAATCTTAATTAGCTTGGGTTGTTCCTTAGATATCAGTTACGGAAAACACTGTGCTCACCTGGCAAGATATCCATACTAACTCAATGAAGGTGGCCACTTATATGCGTAAACTGGGCTTGCAGCAAGGTGACTTTGTGGGAATCATTGGCAGGTTGACCACCCACTTGACGGCTCTGGCCTATGCCTGTTTCTTCAATGGAACTCCATATCATGCATTACACACCCAATACGATGAATCTGCCATCGAGCGACTGTTCGCAATAACCAAACCACGTGTGATCTTCTGCGATGGAGATGAGTTTGAAAAAGTTCAAGCAGCCACCAAGGAGCTTCAGGTACAAATAGTAACCATGCGTAATCACCCGACAGGATCGCTGAGTATCCAGGATATTCTAAACACGCCAGTGGAGTTGAACTTCCGGCCAGTGCGTTTAAAAGATAGCACTGATCAAATACTGGCCATTCTTAGTTCCTCGGGCACTTCAGGACTTCCAAAGCCAGTCACCGTTAGCAATAGTCACCAGATTATTGGGAGTTTTCTGTAAATATAACTAACTTCTTTGTATTCACCCTTAGCTAATATAATTGCTATTTTACAGCCCCGTGGATAGCTCGATTGTTCAGTATAACCCAAACACTTTAGACTGGGCATCCGGAATCATTATGACCGTTAATGCAGCCGTGTTTAGCATGACCAGTATAATCGAGGACTGTGACTTTGATCCTGCCACTTTGTGTGGCCTAATTGAGAAGTACAAAATCTCGATGGTGTTCGTAAGTTCCTCGCAATTGGCCATGCTGTCCAACTGCCAGGAATTCTATTCAGCGGACCTATCTTCTGTGAAGTTTTTCTTTTACGGCGGATCAAACAGTTCGTTGGAATCTCAGAACAAGATTCGCAGCCGTCTGAGCAACGAGTGTGTGAATTTTAGCTATACCATAACCGAGTTGAACAGCACCGGATGTCTGAACTTCAACTTCGATGAGAAACCCAACTCAGTGGGTCGCCCAGTGAGAGGCATTAAAATTAAGATAGTCAACGAGTTGGGCGAAGCACAAGGACCCAATGTCGTGGGAGAGGTGTGCTTCAATAATGGTCAAAAGTGGTCTGGTTACTACAAGAATCCCAAGGAAACCAAGAAGATGCAGGACTCCGAGAACTGGTTTCACACCGGAGACCTGGGCTACATGGACGAGGATGGCTATCTGTTTCTTATCGATCGTTTAAAAGATATGCTCAAGTATCAGACCATCATGTATTACCCCAGCGAGATTGAAGGTGTCATCGCTGAAATGCCAAATGTTGTGGAGGCCTGTGTCTTTGGCATTTGGGATCCAGTGGATGGAGACAAGGCGGCAGCTTCAGTGGTCAAGAAACCAGGAACCCAACTGGAGGCCCAAGATGTGGTGGAATATGTCAAGGAACGTATACATTCCAAGTTCAAGCAGTTGAATGGAGGAGCTTTGATTGTGGATCAGATTATTCAGAGTGGTAATAGGAAGGCAAACAGAGCCGCCACAAAAGCTGAGTTTTTAAGAATTATGGAGAAGAATTCGATCTAAAAAATATTACTGTATTGAAATATTGTTGTTGTTTCTTAAAAGAAAATAATACCAAATGAAGAAAAATAAAAAAGGACAAAGCACTGTTTATAAACTGTTAATTTGTTGTATTTAAGGTAAGCTTTTTTAGAGATTTGCACTCTTGCTGTTTTTTGCTCAGTTGGTGAATAAAATTGTACCATTTTAAAGTATTAACCACTTCATGGTATTTTTATGAATACTGTTGCTCTCTTCCTTCTTGTGCTTGCTAAGTGTGTGGTGCTGGTGTTGCGGAAAATAATAACTAAAATATAAAACAAAACTAAATCCTTCTTCTGTGTGTTTATTAAAATAACAGAGTAATAATTACAACAAAAATAATACCAAAACTTATACCGACTAAAAATATTGCGTACAGCTGATCTGTAGCTATTGAACAGATTTCTTGGAGCTATTACCACGTGGTTTATCAATAAACTGCTGATATATTCTAGTTGTCCTATAATGGGTGAAGTGAATTATGATGAAAACCTGAAGATCTGGAGTGGACCAGAAACACAGAGCTCATTTTCGCCGGATTTGTCCATCGGAGAGATCATCTTTCGTGAAATGGAGTGCCATCCAAAACTCACCGCCCAGGTAAATAGTTCCATCATCCAATACCAGATATATACTTTTACTTGCATTCAACTTGCAGATCTCGATCACAGAGGACACAGTACTGACCCGCGAAGAACTACACATGAATGCGATGCGAGTGGCAAGTTATATGAGGGAAATGGGTTTGGGCCAAGATGATATAGTGGGCGTAATGGGCAGACACACGACTCACTTATCCGCTGTGGCATATGCATGTTTCTTTAACGGAACCCCCTTCCACGCCCTTCACAATGCCTACGAAGAGTCATGCATCAGTAAGCTTTTTGGAATCACAAAACCGCGCTTGATCTTCTGCGATGGCGATGAGTATGAAAAAGTGCAATCGGCCACCAAAGATCTCCAGGTAACGATAGTCACCATGCGGAATCATCCTGTGGGTTCGGTAAGGATCCAGGATATTCTCACCACGCCCGTGAAGCAGAACTTCCAGCCAGTGCGTCTGAAAGATGGCACAGATCAAACTCTGGCCATACTCAGTTCATCCGGCACCTCGGGCTTTCCAAAGGCAGTTACCATCAGCAATAGTCACAAGGTTATCGTGGAGTACATGTAAATACAGTTGTCTAGCTTTATTGCATTCTTTTTAAGCGACTTTATTCCAGGGGACTAAACAGCTCCATTGTTCAGTATACGTCGAGCACCTTGGACTGGTTATCGGGTCTTTTGATGGCCATTTCCACTGGCGTATTCTGTACCACCAGCATTATTGCGGACTGTGACTTCGATGCTGGGCTTTTATGTAGCGCTATAGCGAAGTACAAGATCTCGTTGGTGCTCTTAAGTAGCTCCTACCTGGCCATGTTTGCCAACAGCCCAGAGCTTCAATCGGCTGATCTTTCTTCCTTAAAATACCTGTTCTATGGCGGATCCAGCTCTTCTCTAGAAGCACAGCGCAGAATTCGAAGCCATCTGAGCCACGATTGCCTACACTTTTGCTACGGCCTAACTGAGCTGAACTCAGCTGGAAGCGTTAACTTGAACTTCGATGGGAAACCCAACTCAGTGGGTCGTCCGTCCAGGGGTATTAAAGTTAAGGTAATAGACGAGCAGGGTGGAGCTCAAGGACCCAATGTCCAGGGAGAGATCTGCTTTAACAATGGCCAAAAGTGGTCTGGTTACTACCTAGATCCCGATGAAAGCAGGAAAATGCAAGACTCTGAGAACTGGATTCATACTGGTGACCTCGGCTACGTGGATGAGGATGGATATATATTTGTCATCGATCGCCTGAAGGATATGCTCAAGTATCAGAACATCATGTTTTATCCCAGTGAGATAGAGAATGTCATCGCTGAGATGCCAAATGTGCTGGAGGCTTGTGTGTTCGGCATTTGGGATCCAGTGAATGGAGATGAGGCAGCTGCCTCAGTGGTCAAGAAACAGGGTGCCCAGTTGGAAGCCCAGGAGGTGGTGGACTACGTCAGGAAACGTACAACTGCCAAGTATAAGCAGCTAAATGGAGGAGCTTTAATTGTAGATGAACTCGTTGGGAGTGGAAACAGAAAGGCAAACAGAGCGGCCGTCAAAAAACACTTTATCAATCATTTCAATAATAAATAGTAACTAGTAACATACTTATAACTGAAAATGGAAATGTGATGAAATCAGGCGCAATAAAATCTAAACCATAACCCAACTGGTGTCTTCTCAACTCATTTGTTCATTAGATCTACACCACAAATTAAACTCAAGTCTTACCCTTACACTTCTGACCAACTTTGAACCAACCCCATGTGGGAAAAACTGTGCTCTATTAAAATATGCGCATATGTAATCGGTAACCACTAAGCAGGCAATGGCAATGGAATGGATTTGCTACCAAAAACGAATCAACCACTTAGCACCCAATTGAAAAGTGTGACCCAGTTTAAAAGGACTTTTAAGAGACGATTTTGCGAAACGCTTAATGTAATTGCCGAGGTCCATTTGCAGCATCAACATTTCGACATATGAGCAATGTTCGAATGCTTTTATGGGAGCCAAGCACATATGCGAGAATCCTTCGTAATGGATGCCATAATTCCGCGCTAATGTTGCAAAAATCTGCAAAGCTGGATGAGTTGCAACAACAACAACAACAACAAGAACAGCATCGGCTTGAACAGTGACAACAATGGAAACTAAGCTCATAAATTACCATGACAATGGAATTATGCTCTAATCCACCCCGAAAAGTTATTGAACTCTGCGTCTGAAACTGAAGCCACAAGCGTAAATCTTGCCTGCCTGTCATAAATTTCGCTGTTTTTCGCATTCGCATTCGATTTTGGTTTCTCGCATTCGATTGGAATACGAATGTTATTTATACGCATGAAGCAATCGCTGAAAATGAAATCGCAATTTTAATTCAATTAGCCGCTGCAGAAATATCGAAAAGCTGATAGCATTTCTATTCCTTTTGCTTCGTTCCACAATTATTTCTCGTTTAAGGCAGACTTCTAGAGTAAATGTAGAGTAAATTTATTCCACATGATTAATTCAAGATTCGATTTTGAAAATCAACAGCAAATTGAAGGTACCTCTTCGCTTGGGTACGGGCCAAATATAAAATGGAAAAAAAAAATGCTGAGCAAAGTAAAATATTTGTTCAAAGTGTTTGAACTCGAAGCGCGGGCAAACGAAATCAAAGAAACGAAGTCGTTACATATGATAATGCAGTCGAATTGGCGGCAGGGAAAACTAATCTTATGAAAATTCGATGAGCACAAAAATTATAGATGGTTTTCGGGGCGAAGAAAAACGCTGAAGGAGGCTGCTGTCAGTGTCTTAAAAATATGTAAAAGAGCAAATACTATAGGTGTTTTAGAACTTACTTATATAGTTAATAGCTTAAAACCATTTTTGCAGCTTGAAGAATAAATAACGAAGATTAATGGGTGTTAATCTAAGGAAAAAGACAACTGAATTTATAGAAAGATAATGCTGATTTAAAACAAGAATATATAAAAAAATAAAGAAGACATATAACCAGTTTTAAAACACCTTACTTCAAATTCTGTAGCACAGATTTGAGGTGCAAAGTTTAACTACAATTTTCCTAAGGGTTCGGAATTGCTGATCTAAATGAAGATCTCTCAAAGATTCCTATCTCTTTAATGGCATTGCAACTCGTCCTTGAATAAACTCAGAAAATAGATCAATCTAAAGCAAAGTCAATGGGGAATTTAGTGGCAACCGCAACTGATCGAAGCACGGCTGGCTGGGTATATATGCCCAAAGGGACCAGCATATGCTGATGCCACATTAGATCGACAACTCACTTGTCAGTCTGTCTGGGCTATAGAGCTGTGTGGCACCAGCCGGCGATGGTTATCACCCAGCTATGGACCAGTTCCAATCAGAGAGTCAAAGAGCGAAGGATACTCGGGGGAACTGGAAACCGGGAACTCGTAAATCGCAACTTGGGAACTCGAGAATCCCGCGGCGCAGCGCATTTCAACGCGCATATGTCAGCATTTCTACCCAAATTGGAATCGAAAAATGCTGCACTAACAGCATTTTGTGGTTTTCAGCATAATTAAAGGCAGACGGAGTACCACCCTCCCCCCCCCTGGACAAACGCCCCGGACAGATCGTAAACGTCGAAAAACGTAAGGTGTCCTGCGGACGGGGTTGCGATTTTTGTTTTTGGGCTTTGCTGCCGTGGAGTGGTTGCGATTGGGAGTGCACTGTTCGGCGAGTTAACAAAGCCATCAATGGACCATAAACTAAACACTTTTTAAACGCCGAACGGGGCTGGGCGAAGGACCTCGGCGAAGGTCCTTGTTACCATTGTCGAAATCGCACAGATGTTTGCTCAGCGCGAGCGTGATTTCGCTGCTGCCCAGGATAACTAGCGACCCTTCATTAAAGGGTAGTTTTCATCGTTTTCGTACCGCTCACAGTGGGTCGTAGGTCTTCCGGCAATTGGAACCAGATCCACTATGCACTCTACATTCCAAGCTGATTAGATCTGATTTTGCAAGCCGATTCCACCGCCCTGTCAATTGGACAGACAGACAGGCAGGGAAACAGGTTCGGGTTTTTGGGCAGGGTCACCATTTATGGCACCAGAAAACGTATTGAGCAACTTTAAATGCGGGTCATCCCATCCAGTTGTATGTACTCCGTACTCTGTACTCTGTTCTCTGTACTCCGGGCTGGTGGCAACTGGTGGTAATGACGGTGTTGGGTGGTGGTGACTTGGTGGTCGCTTCATTTGTGCAACTTCGCTGAGCATACGCTGCACATCCGCCCCAAACCGTAGAATGTGCCAAATGTTGCATGTTTTTCTTATGAATATGTTTTACAAGTGTCACTGGGAATGGATTTTACCCCTTAGGAGCTTTTGAGAGGAAAGGGAGTAGTAGAATATAGAATTACACAAAATATTTAAGAAATGCCCATACCCTTAGAAGCCTGAGTATCAAGAGGTTGATATATCGACTTGATGTAAATATAACTATAAATGTTTTTATTATTACTAGGCAAAATATAACTAACTTGTTTTGATACTAACTTAAATATAACTAAAAATGTTTTTATTATTACTAAGCAAAATATAACCAACTTGTTTTGATACTAACTTAAAGTTCCCAACAACATTTTTATATATTAAAATTAAAATGTAATTATTATTAAAATAAGAAATGGAACAGCTCTTGAAACTAGAACGCAATTAAAGTTCTATTAAGCTCTCGCATTCTATATATACCCTGTAAAGTTGAAGGGTCTAAAGTGGGAGTTCCTGTTCCGACTTCCTGCCGACCCTTCTGGCCAACTTGAAGAGCTCTTGACATTATGGCTATCCAGCAACCACGTGCAACACTTGGCAACTGTTGCGAGTTCCGTTTGTGTGTTGTACGATTGTTTGAATTGTGTGTGTGATTCAGCTGCGGAAAATATTGCCACATCGGGGCACATAAATATTTATGCCGCATTCGATTGAAAGCTTCTCAAGCGTAAGCATTTTAGATAAAGTTCCAGCCACCCATCATCCCACCCACTGAGTCAGGTGCATTTTGTAGCATCGTTGGCGTTTTGCATATGACAGCAGAAAATGTTTTTGTGCCTTGATTTGATTGCAGGCGAATGTGCGTCTCGAACTGATTGGACCAACTCGACGCACAGCAAACACAGAGCTGGAATCCAATCGAATACGAATCTGAATCTGAATGTGAATGTGAATCGGCATAGACATCGTCATCAGCCGATTTGCTAACCAAAACAAGGGCTCTAATCCGACTAAGACTAAACTGGGAGCAACCACAAGATCCACCACCAGCTTAACCACCAGCTTAACCACCATCACCATCACCAAGGACCCTCGGGCCTTGTTAGAGCGAAAAGTGCGACCCTCGTTCGCGCATTTTTAATCCGTTTAAATGAATGACAGTCTAATTGGAGGATTTGGCAGGCTGGACGACGAACCAGGACGAACCAGGGCCAGGACCAACGCCAGAAGGCACCTTAATAGTGACAAAGTCCTTGCCATATGCTTCGAAAAAACCACATGTTATTCACGGTATTTAAACAAACAGCAACAGGGACTTCACAGCCGACAACAACCCTCCCAAAATATGTACTCCAGTTCCAGTTCGAGATGCGGATTCGAATTTGGATTCAGATTCAGATGCAGCCCTCCAAAGGCGAAAGTACTCCAACCCTCATACAATTAGGTTCTCGTGTAAGAAGGGCACATGAAATCCAATTCGAATTTTTATTTAATGCGCGAAAAGCACTTGATTGGATCCAGAACAGGACTCGAGTTTTAGTTTACTTCGTACTCTAGGGACACTTTGCGTACTGAGGGTTGGCAAGTGCAGGACTCTTGCAGGATGCAATTTGTATGGTAAAACTCCAAGGAAACTTCCACTGCGACAGCACAACATAATCCACCGAACAAAAAAGGTTTAAGGATCATGATAAAACCTATCGCATTTCATATCTTAAAACCTGTTTATGTGAAACCCAGGCGTGTTAATGGAAGGTGCAGCGATCTTATCTATTTGAAACTATAATATATTTCAGTGCGATGTTATCCATTTAAAACAAAATAATATTTCAGTACGATGTTATCCATTTAAAACTATATAATATTTCAGATCACTTTGAGTTTTATTGAAACCCTAATTAAGGCCTTATAATTACAAGGATGCTGAAAGGAGAATGCTCTTTTTCTTTGGATTTAGAAGTTTATCCACTTTGTTTTCAAGTGCAGAGTGCGCTTAGATTTGCAGGCAGCAAGAAGCTGTTTCCGCCAGGATTTGCGCACAAAACACAAAGATTACGGCAGACAGGCAGCACATTAACATCAACCGAGGCCACAATCTCCACGGAAAAGGTGTCTGCTGTCTCCGGAATAAACGCAGCCACCTCTGCGCTAAACTTGAGGCAATTAGCATTTACATTTTGCTATCTTACCAGGGATAATTGAAACCCATCTACCAGGACGATGCCATGGCCGGGCATAAGGAGCACGTAGCTGTGTCTAAACTTAAGTCGGAAGATTGTCATCTTAGTTTTTAATTTGCTTCCTGCGAGATTTCCTCGCTACCTTCCATTTTCTACGCTCTCGACTTAATCACACAAAGGCAATTTCACGCCTTTTTGCGCTTTGTCTCAGTTTGACAACGAGGGGAATCACTTTGTCACTTGGCAGTTTGATGTATCGACAGGCGCTAAACCAAACAACCAACCCACCTAAAGTTCCATCCCCTGACATCAGTGACATGGCAAAATCTTTTAGTTTGGGAGATCATAGGAGGGAGATCAGCAGGGGTAGATAAGCCTTTTGGGTTTAGTGGAAATTTTGTGCTCGATTTGTATATCGGAGATTTTCATTAATTTCCGCACAAAATATTTACTGCAATGAACTGAGAATGTGTGCGGCATTTTCACTTGACTTCAATTGTGCACACGTGTCACATATGTGAGAATCCAATTGAAATGGGGGTAATTTCTAGTGCGATGCGACAATACGTAATATATTGAGGAAATTGGTAAGATTTAAGAAAAGATATCTGGTCACAATACAATACGTAATATATTGAGGAAATCGGTCCGATAAAAGATAAGATATCTGATCAGGATAAGCTAAAAATGAACTTAATTTAAGAAAATTGATTCAGAGTACAGCATTTAATAGGGTATATGGTATGACAATTAACTCTTTAGTAATTTTTAAATAATTTTCAAGCAATTTGAAGCACTGTATACATGCAACATTCATCTGCTGGAGAAATAAACCACCATACCTTTCGAATATCCCATTATTTATCAATTTAAAATCGCATCAGCCTATGGATTGGGCGTGGATTGTTCGATCGGCAATTAATTAAATACAAACTAAACAATATTTTTAATGCAATGGTCAGGTTGGAAGGCAATCATGTGTTTAATATTCATTTCGTCGACAGCCAACATGGCGGCCATGCGAATTATAGGCTCCAGCACACAAATACAGATACAAATGCACTCATACACATACAAACACACACACACACACACTCGGCTGGTGGCTATAAATATTAATTAAAAATGCAACTCATATGGCAAGTGGAACAATTAGCACCTGAAAATATGCAAACATTAAATTGCCGCTGTTGCAGCCACATGGCAACAAAAGAAGCGAAAATTTAAATAATTGTATATGTAAGCACTACTACATACACCCTGCAGAACCTGGTTCACGACTGACCATAACAGACACATATTTTGTCCTGGCAATGGCCACATCCTCACATCCGGTCTGCCAGGATCTAGGGTCTAGCCGGACGGCAGAAAAAATAGGGAAATAAACGGGGGAACAGAAGGGGACGGAAAACGAACGGAAAGCAGTGCACAATTTGCTATTGTTGCATGTTGCATATTTACTGGGCACTTGCCACTTTTTTTCTACATTGCAGCAGCAGCGCCAACTTAACTGACAAATAAATATTTGGGTACGTTGAAAGATTTCGACGCTCAACAGTCGCCTACAAAGCAAGGGGAACCCCCAATTCGTAAGCGTATATGAGTGTGTATGTGTGTAAGTGGGTGTCTTTGTGTGTGTGTGTGTTTGGCAATATGTAAGGGCTACGCGCAGCATATACTCAAAATCCCAGCCAGCAGCAACAAAGGCAACAAACACAACAAACACAACGAATGCAACAAATACAGCAGCACAAAACATGGCCACATATTCACACAATCTCGCTGGCGCTGCTAAAAAATCGACAAAAACAACCTGTTCGGAAACACTTGCAACAAGGACATCACCGCCGACAGGGACGGGCATAGCGACAGAAAGAGAGGGCACGCTCTGCCATATTTTCGGGGTGGGTGTGAGAGGCAAAGCCAGAGAGAGAGAGGTAGAGAGGGAAAGAGAGAGAGCCAGCAAGAGAGCCAGGACCAAGCACCGCCTCCTTTCGAAAAGAAATGAGGGGCACAGTGGGCGAAACAAGAAAATTCAGGGAGTTAGTTAAAATTTCAGTTAAAATATAAATGAAAACCAGACAAAAAGTATTTTTTTAAGAAAAATATATTTTTTCAAGTATACTTGAAAACCTTCACCTTAATACGTTTTAGTACTTATGTAAGTAAATGTATTGATAACAACTACTTAAAGAATTACTTAAAAGTATCCGCTCTATCGCAGAAACAGTAGTAACTTTTCGTATAGCTTTTTTCTTATTTCACATCCTTTGAAGCTCAATTTATACATTTTTTAAAATAAATGAAACCAACTTTCAGATACACATAGCCCACTGTGCCCATGCAGCACATACAGCACCACAAGGTTTTCGAAGCAGCCAACCTGTCCGGAGATGCCAGCCAACCAGGAGTCGTCCTGGCCAGGACTCGCACAATAAAACCACAGAATATGTTCGCCAACTGGCAAAGCAGATGGAACGCTGGCGAGAGGGAGAGTGTGAGCAGCAGAAAGAGAGGGCAGACCGCTGCAGAAAGAGAGAGAGCACAAGCGGGAGTGAAAGAGAGGGAGCAAGAGCAGGAGCTGGAGCAGGAGCAGGAACATAAGGGTGGTGCTCTCTGCAGGACCTGAATCTGAACAGACTCCGAGCAGAATCAGGACAGATGGGCCAAGTGCCGCGAGTGCGAGTGCGGAGAGTTGCCTTTTCCCAATTGAATGGGACAATATGAGAATACGAGAATTCCAACTGGACGCGGTGGTTGGCAGCGGGTACTTAAAGAGGAACAGATTGCGGGCGGCCAGCAGTCGAAAGTGGAATTTCGAAACGCAAGGAACTATATAGAACCTCACAACTAAAAACCCAAATCCCCACCAGAGCCAAGTGAAAGTCGAAAAGTGTTTGCAAGTGAAAATGAATCTGCTCATGGATAGCATGCCGTCGCACGCGAATCCTGGCCAGCGTCGCTCCACGCCGCCACAGCACGCCGAGCTTAGGATCTCCACATCGCCGCAACAGTCACCGCCGCCGAATCCCACGGCTAATCACAATAACAACAATGAGACACCCACATCGCCAGCCGGTGGCAAGACCACGCTGAAGCGCGCCTTCGATGTGGCCTTCCTCATGATGCCCGACGAGCGGATCAAGCAAAAGCAGGCCGAGAAGCAGGCTCGCCTCCAGGAGGCACTGCACCTCCACCACCATCATCACCACCAACAGCAACAGCAACAGCAACAGCAACAGCAGCAGCAGATGAGCCACTATCCCACGGATTTGTCTCCTCGAGGAGCCACCTCGCAACCACCTTCGCCGGCGGCATTGGAGTACATCAGTCTGCTGGAGGCACGCCAGCGGTATCCACAGATCAGCATTCGTTCGCCGCGGGTCTATGATGATCCCAGTGTGGTCATACCACTGGTGGATTCGCCAGAGGCACCGTCAACCTCGTCACCACCACCGCCCATGCGCAGCGCTTTCACCAAGGTGGCCTCCTCGTCGCTGTCCACCGCATCCTCCTCGCCGTCGACCACGTCACGTTTGGAGTCACCCGTGGATGTGGGAGCACCGCCCTTGAGTCCCGATCAGCTGAGCTGTCACTCCATAAGTCCGCCACTGGTGACACCACCACCCAGAACCAATAGCGGTGGCCAGAATCCAAATCCCCTGCCAGCCAATCCCATTGTGTACCACAACTTTCGACCGGAGTATCAGTTCAACGGCGCCTTCCAGGCGGTGAATCCGATGCAAGCTCTCCAAGCACAGCAGCGTCTCAAGCAGCAGCTGTTGTACACGCGTCCACCGGGACCGGCCAATCCCAATGCTGGAGGCGGTGCCTCTATGCCGGGCAACTCGCCGCCAGGACCGCCGTCGGAGTTTCTGCATGCCTATCCCGGATTTGCACCGCCACCACATCCGTTTGCGGTATCGCAACCGCTCCAGAATCCCGCTGCAGCGGCCATTCTCTCCACGCTGATTCCACCCACTTTGGCATCCACTTTCACGCTGACCGCACAGAATGTGTGCGCCAAGTGCAACATTAGCTTCCGGATGACCAGCGATCTGGTGTATCACATGCGATCGCATCACAAGAGCGAAGTGGCCTGCGATCCAAATCGCCGGAAGCGGGAGGAGAAACTCCGTTGTCCCGTCTGCCAGGAGACGTTCCGCGAGCGACACCATCTCACGCGTCACATGACCGCCCACCAGGACAAGGCCAGTGATCACCAGCCGCAGCTGGAGGACGCATCCTCTGCGGCCGGTGACAACGAGATCATCAACGTGGTTGGCGGCACACCGCCAGGTCGCCGAATGGGTGGCATGCCCAAATGATCCAAGCATTTTTTCGGATATTTTTAAGTCATCAAATCGATACACACTACACCGAAAACAAAACCCATTGGTTTAGCCCATAATGCCCATTTTCGATTGTGATATTAACTTTAGTTTCCCTCGTGCATCGTTTTCATTTCCCCTTAGCTTTAAATGTAGTGCAATTTGTATCTTAAACATGTAACTGGATCTCCCTGTATCTCAATTAATTATCATTCTTATCGAAGGAGCCGCAAGGATCTGGAGTTTCGTCATTGTAAGATATTATGTTTAAGTTGCGAATCTGCTTGTATTAGCATTCAATGTGTGGCTGAATGTTTCAATAAAAATCTAATTGTTATGCCAATCCAATAATCACCAAGTATTATTATTAAAATGTGGGTAAATTATAATGATAATGTGGGTTACTGATAATGTGGGTTAATGATAATGTGGATTAATGGTATTGTGAGTTGTTGAGCTCAAGCGTTGTTATGGATAATAAGGTTTCTGCTGAGAGGAGGAAATGCATAAATCTAAAGTATTTATAATCATGTTATGAAAAGAAGTTAGAGTTTATATAAAAGAATGAAAGAGAGGGTATACAAAATTCAAAGAGATATTTATCCTTTCAAGAAAATAGCTTCCACACATCTAAAAACTTTTACATACAAAGAAAAGCGATTTTTAAAGGAACGAAATATATTTCTTAACCAAAGACCGGGAATAAAATTTCATACAGGTTCGAAAATACAAGCAAACTTCAAATTCCAGAAAGCGGAAATATCAAGATTTGGCAGCATATGGAGTGCTTTAAATTTCTGGCCGGACAATCCATTATTTCGATTGTGAAGTAGAGCCAGAACATAGGTTCCCAGGACTAGAAAAACCAGCAGAAATCCGCGGGCCCCCGAGTAACATACGCCATGTAAGTAGAGCGAAGAATATGTGCGACTTGTTAGCGCAGTGAGGCAGTGAATCCTGTAGTTGCAATTCAGCAGGATTCACGTTGGCCGCATGCAGCAATTAGATGCGGCCACAAAAACGGCGACGCCGACGCTAATGAGCTGGGAACCGAAGTGGTAACAAGATGAAAGGATGCCACGGGGTTGTCCTGAACTCGAAAGGCAGTCAGTCGCACAGACGGCGCAACGAATACGACGAGCCACTAGGATAACCCATCATCATTGTGGAGTGCCAGTGCAGTTTTTGGCAAAAATGTAATTCGAATTTCAATATTTCCACACTTGCCAACCCTCCCAGAAATTCAGTTCCCATGAGCCTCGAATTTGTAGCATGCCAAATTCCAACAAAGCGCAACGAATTCCTCGGGTGGTGGCTGCGATTTCCCCCAGCGATTTCCTTGGCTCGTTGCTGCACTCAAATGAGCCACAACGAATTGCGTTGATTTAGCGTGGCCAAATCCAGTTAGCCCCGTGCCACAGAAGCCAGGCAGCCAAGGCATTCACGGCAGCCAGCCAGGATTCTCACAGGACTTCTTGGCTGCCTTATCGACTGATGTATCAATTGATGGCATCGCTAAACGGCAAACGGCAAACGCTCTGCTCCGATCCGCTCTGCTCATTGTTCCCATGATGGGATTAGCATTTTATGGCTTTGTGTTCGCTGCTTGCCACTTGATAAAGACATTTTCCCTCAGCTTGTGTGGGGTGAAAAACAATTGCTGGGAAAGTTAATGCCGCCAAATTGGTGGGTATCACAAAGGTGAAGCGATAAGCAGACTTGAGTTATAAGGTGGAAAGCCTAGACAGCATTGTAGAAAACAGCGCTTAAAATGATATCGAAGTAATAACGTATGCAAATCAAAAAGCATTTCTCTTTTGATATTCTAATATAGTCACAGACTTGGAAATAATTTGCATGATACCGCGAGTATTGTTTTAAATGAAAGGGAGTTTCACAACTAGCAAAGTTATTGTTGCCAAAAATCCCCGGCAGAGAAAAAAAAGTTGAAGACAGTTCAAGTTATATTTTACTGCCCATTCCTAGACACTCCGTTTATAGTCACTCGCCTCTGATTTATTTCGTGCATTTCCCCAATGAGCAATTCAAGCTTCCTTTAAAAAACAATTACAACTTCCGACGCCCTTCCAAAAAAGAAAAACAAACAAGCGCCACCCATATGAACTACCATAGCCGTAAAGCGAACACATCGTCAAAATCACATTTCCTCATTTCATTTACCAGAGGAGAACACCACCACATCCAAGAAGGCAAGTCAGACAATTCCATGGCAGCCACTCACTCAAAACGACGCCCAGGGCAACCGCAGATTCAACCAGGACGAAGGCAGCAACTCCATAATAAGCCTCATCATCAACATCCTGGCTGCTGGCTGCTGTGTGCTACATAATAGCGGCCATAATCACATTTCATATTTATCACATTTTTACGCCCACAATGGAGCAGTCCATGGGATCCCAATGCGCAGCGACCTGCGCCGCTTTGTGTTTGCCTTGCCTAACCTCGCAATTTGACCGTAAATAAATTGCCTGCTCATTTCGCTTACCCCCGCCAAACTTAACCAGCCGTGGATTCAGCCTCATACCAAATCCAGCCTCATTGCAAATCCCCTTGACTGAAAATCGTGTTCAAATACGTTTAAACACAATGCAAATACCGTCATAATAGCAGGAGCAAGAAAATCCGACAGCTGGATTGCGCCTGAGCCTCAGAAGGGAGCCGTGAGCCTTGGGCCTTGGCTCCGCCCCATCGTCAACCGCCCTTAATGGCCCACCGTGCGTATGAGTGATTTCTGCTCATCTGCGCTTAAAAGTATGCAAATGTATCCGTGCTGGTGGAGCTGGAGCTGGATTGCCGGGATTGGGAACATTGGAGTGGGCGTGTCGGTAGATGACTTTTATAACATTGTTGGTACTGCGACTGGTGCCTGGGCAAAGTGTTTTTTAACTGCAGGCAATTTAATTTCCACTTGCTCCCGGTCGTTTTTAATTTGCACCCAGCACCCAGTGCAATCGATGGGGTTTGAGTGTTTGCCTTCTGATTAGCACTGTGGTTTGGGCCACTTAATTCCCTGCCACACGCAGAAAAATAAAAGGCACTGACTATCTACTACTAAAAAACATCTTCAAGTTTAAGAGCATACAAAACTGCAAGCAGTAATCGTTTAAAACACTAGTATACCTTAATAAATGTATGCATTATAACACATTTATGAGTTTAACATATTGATAGAAAAGTTAAATTTAAACGTGGGATTCACTTGATTCCTTTGGGTATGTTCTCTGTGCATTGAACGCGGCACTATAAGAGCCCCTGAAAAACTGACAGCCAAGCCGCTTAAACTTTGAACTTTGTCATTTCAATTTTCGCCAAACGGATGCGCTTTGTTTCAGGCCACATCCACAGTCACAACCACAACCACAGCCACATCCACAACCACGGAACGCAGACTGAGACTCAGACGCAGTGGATGCTGGATGCTGGAATGGCTGAAGAGCTGGAGAATCGAGAATAAGAATGAGGATGAGTATGAGGCTGAAACTCGGTGCGAGGACATTCATGAGCCGACCGGAAACATTGAGCCTGACAATGCGACTTTCATTTGCCGAAAACTGCGGAGGAGCCGAGCCATTGTTTTGGCCACGGCCAGGAGAGGCTGAAGGCCCTTTCTGGCCAAGCCACCGCCGTTGCAGGAAGTTTTTCATGCGCCATGACACTTTTTGTGCGCTCTGCGCTGGCCATTTTGTGCCGTGGCAGGATACCTTTGTGCCAGGAGGATCCAACAGCAGCTCATGCTCATGCTCCAGGTCCATTGAAATTTTCGAATATTTTTGGATGCATGGAAGCTGTTTGCCATGGCCAAAAGACAGGCGGCGGCTTACCGCACATACATATACATCCAGGAGCAGGAGCAGGAGCAGAAGCATCAGCACGAGCTGGCACATCCTTGCAATCCATGGCCGTGTCCTGGCCGTAATTTATGATGTGCGCTTCCCTTTGCTCGCTGGCAGTTGGCAGTTTTTAGTTTCGCTACTCGAGTTCTGCGCCTGTTTTCTGCTGTCATAACTTTGGGCCGCATAATTAATAGTTGTAAGCCGCAGCGCTTGACTTTTTAGTTGGACCGCTGCACAACTTTTATGGCAGCGTATCCTGCGAGTCCTGCCAGCGTTGTTTGCTCAATTAACTTAGCAGGTAGTTAATTTTCCCAAAAAGCCGCAGGACAACAGGAGATACCCACTTGGGTGAGCTGGTTGGTGGTTTTCGAGTTGCCTGTTGTGGGTGCTAATTGATTTACGAGTGAATCTATCTGCGGTCGCCATTTAAGCTGACTTTAAGTGCTGTTCTCCATCACTTCTCGATGGTTTCTCATTCGCATTCATTGTTGTGCAATTTTTTCATTGGTTTACTGAAGCATGAAAGGCACTTGAAATGCAGAGAACTTGAAGTGACTGGAAATATGCGAAAGATTTGCTACGCATTTGTTATTTCGACACTTGTTAGTTTCAATGAAATACACATTTGTTGCTCAGGGATGAAAGTGACGCGAAAAACAACCCCAGATATAGATAGAATGATTGGTAAAATAAACTGTTATCTCAACACTTACTAAATCCGCAGATCTTATTAACAAGAATATAAACAATTTCTTAGGTAATTTAAAGTGTGCTATATACGTAGTATAAACAATTTTTATTTAAGAAGTAGTAGAAATATATGTATATAGCTATCTTCACAGCGTTTGCCATAACTTTCTGCGACACATTGAAATGCTGGCACCATAAATATTCAGCGAACGCCAAAAACCATTTAATTAAGTTAACTTTTATGGCTCGTAAATCAGAGAAACAACGTGGAAAAACACATATTCAACATTCGCGACCTCTCCATATTCATGTGAGTTGGAGCCACGAAAAGCAGAATGGGGCACTCCCATACCATTTATATTCGTGGCAATGGCAAGGTGGCGTTTGGACTAGCAAAAACAAGAATTCTCGCCAAATAAAATAAATGGCATGGCCAACGCACGACGCTGACCATGTTGTTTGGTCCCAGCTCTTAATGCACGATTTTAATTTGGAATATTTCCCCGGAACGAGAATGAAAATGGGAGTGGTAATGGGAATGGGCGGAGCTGCATATGGGTGTACACATTATGAAATTATGAGCATTAAAATGAAGAATGGCCACTTATCTAAATTACACCATGTGTGGAATGGGCATTTGGACGATGGCATCGTGGGGTTGCTTGTCATCGAGTCAAGTGACACACTGAACGGGGATAAACGTTCGCGGCGATCTCTGGCCGGGTTAAGCACTCTGGCAGCCATATATCATGGCGAATATGCTGAGTATATGGAAATCCCGACGCCGCAGTGATAAATGAAGCACAAACCAGCAAAAATACAGGCAGCGATACAACCGAACGAGGCACACATATGCCAGGTAAAAAGCCGGGCATGAGTGCAAAAACCGGTGGTAGAAACCAAGTAAGACACTTACATCCTTGGCCAAATCGCGGTCTCTTGCCACCGCGCAAAAAAAAAGTGTGTGTGGCAACCAGCAAATATGTCATTTGACATGCTAAATATTTCGCCAGCTTATGTTGCAAAAAAAGAACCAACAGCAAAACAACAACAGGCGAATCGAGTGTACGATATGTAAGCCAAAAGTTGGTTACCAACTAGAGTGGAAGTTATGGCTCAGTTTAAGAAGGCTTATTCCTAACTTGTTAATTTTGGACAGGATTTGCAGAAGTTAACAAAAGAAATATGGCGCGGTTTTTGGTTGAATTGTTTAAGTTAAGCCATAAGTTTAATAGAAATATTTTTGAGCAACAAGGGTTCTTCTAAGGACTTTGCTCAATATCATTCTATAGACAAACTTCTCGCTTTTAATAGTTTAAAGTTGCAAATTTGCAAAAGCTCATCGTTGGCGGCGATAAGAAACAGGTTCGCAAATAAATATTGACACCATTTTGTGTTTATAGAACTGGAATGGCAAATGCTATAGACGGAGGTGGAGTTGGCCAGATAACGTTGGCTATAATGTCTTTTCCCCCGACAAAACACAAATTGAAACTGAAAAGTTGTGTTTTTCTTTCTTCTCATAAGAGGAAAAAGGGGGGCAGAGTGCGGCAGTAAAAGAGTGTGGCATGCGTATCGTAAAAAATAAAATTATGCAAATTTTTATTATTTGATTATGCAAATGTTCGCGCTTGACGACCCTTGGCATAAGGACGACCATATAGCCTCCACTGCCAGTTTTTAGCCCTTCACCACATCGCGTTCATGGAACTTCCGCTGAAAGCATGGAGAACCATGGAAAAGCATGGAAAAGCGAAAAATGTGAGAAAAGCGCGACAGTTTGTTGGCCACTTCTGGCCCTTCTGACCCACTACTTGGAGTAAATTTGAATTTTTTTTCCGCGATGCGAGGAGAGGATCCCCAAAATGAAGGGAAAGGGTTGGGGATGCGGTACGTATAGGAGCACGGAGGGGCGCTGCTCTGTGGAGCATTGTCATATGTGGTTGGAAATTTTGAATCTGTTTGCGAGCTCTTCGAGCGTATCCGTTTCCTTCTGTCGCGTGCGTTTCCCATTCCAGCCAGCACGCTTTTCCTTTTCCCCTTTTTCCCCCTTTTTTCTGGGCGCACTTGTCGTATGCGTATTTATATTTTCCCTTGTTATGTTTTATACGCAGCGTTGTCGCTTTCCTTCTCGCGCTTCTCGCGCGATTTGAATCTTTTAAGTGAAATATTGTTGAAATCATTTATGCTTGACTGGGCCACTTCTTCTTGGGGTGCAGTCATGTTTACCGGATTTTTGGCTGGAAGTACGTGGTCCCACCTCGAACTCCCTAATTGATACGAACGACTTTTGCGCGCAGAAGTCACGGAAAATGAGTTTAAATCGCGGCACAGATAAAAAACGTCAAGGAAAGCCAAAAAGTAGATAAGACTCGGGCATAAAGTTTTACGAGTTCTAACTTGTAATCAGTTTGAATAATTACCAAAACGTGCTCAAAAGTAAGAAAAAATCCTAGAAATCGGTAAGCAAAAAGCAAGAGAAGCATTTGCCAAAAATTACATTTTAATATATGAAAGTATACAATTGTTTAGAAAGCAAGTTTAAAAACTCGCAGGTAGTATTTTCCCTAAAATAACTAAATTATTTAAAGAATCCTTTTTACTTTAGCTTAGATTGAAAACTCCATCTCCTCCGAAAACTTTGTGAAAACTAATCTTGAAAATAGATCCGTACTAGTGTTAAATTTGTAAGCTGTCAAGCAAACAAATCTTACGAGTAAATCTCAGTTGTGGACAGAAAAAGTGAGCGCCAAGTTAAGAGGAAACGCATCAATCATCCGGAAAACACAACATAAATCAAGCTGAGGGTCAAAGGAAGAGGTTTAGTTTTCCCGCCAGCCAACTATTGATAGGCAGGTCCATCAGCTTGATGGGCCATTCACCGTTCACCATTCACCATTCACCGATATCTGGCTTAAACGGCACTTCCGGCATGGGCCATAACCGAAATCCAGAAACTCAAACCCAGCAAAGCTCAATAATAATAAAACAAAATGCTTAGAGCAAAAGACGAAAGACGAAGGAGCAAGGAAGTCGCTTTTGTGCTGGCAGTCTGTTTATTTACGCCGCATTGTATGTAGAAACTTACATATGGGTGAGCCTGGAGGGCAGCGAGGAGTTGGAGCTGGCGTTGGAGGTGCTGGCGGAGCGGGAGGATCCGCAGAGAAAGGGGCTTCCATACGGCGGGGCACACATCACACATGTTGTTGCGAGTACACACGTATGTTGCCTGCAAGCGATAGCGTCGCCATTTCTTTTTTTTTGTTTTTTTTTTTGTTTTTGGCAGTCGCTCCCTTTTCCACTCGCAATCTTGGCCAGCAATCGCAGCCGGCACATATGTGCAATCATGTGCAGGGCGCCCGTTCCCCATTCTCAAATCTCTTCTGCCCCCAATCAATTTCCTGTCTCGCTTCAGCAACGCGGTGGCGACTCCATTTTGCCATTTGCCATTGGCGCTTCGCCGAAAACCCGCCCCTTGACTAACGAGGCGCATGCTCCGCTTTTTCCCAGGCAAACTCTTTGCAGAGCTCCAATTTCGAAAGAGAGCTTCTAGAGTCCGGAGTATAGAGTCCAGAGTGGCCACATGGAGCGCATTCTCGGGCGACGCATCTGCTTAGTGTCAAATGGGAGCGCCAGCGGATGGCGGATGCTTTTGCCATCAGCAAAAAAAAAAGTACAGATAAGATAGCATAGAGCTGCCAGTGCAAGCTGCACTTGTCAAACTCACATGTCCAGGAAATCCCAACAAGAAATCATGAGAGCGTTAAATTGAAACTTGGGATTTTACGCAGCTTAAGTTTTTTAGCAATTACAATAGAGATTCAGCTTTGCCATCCAAAGGGGGTTAAATAATAAACAAAACAGGCGTTAACACTTGTCATTCGGCCGACAGGAATATGTCACCTGTGCCGCTCGCAGCCCAGACCAAAAATCCCATCCAGAAATTCAATCAGCACACTGGACACATATACCATATACCACCCTCATCTATAAATCTCGGTGGTCCGTTTCAGAAAGGGTGGGGTTGAAAAAAAAAACAATCTCGCATAAATTCCTATTTATGGCCCGACCATTTGAACCTTTTTGTGCGAGAGCCTCCTCATCCTTCCGGCAAAACGGCAAAACACACAATCAAAAGTCGATTAGCATTCGGGGCAGGACGAGCAGGATGGGCAGTTCACCCACTCCTGATTTTTGGGGCAGCGCACAACAAGCTGCAAATAGGCAAGCGCAGGTAATCGCATTGCGAGTGCCAGCTACCCAATTTTTCCAACCCCCTTCTCGTGGCGGAAAATCTGCTGAAACACAATGAAAATATTTTTCCATGTTCAACAGCGGAGTGGAGGAAATTCGAGTTTTGGTTACTGTATGTATGTGTGTGTGTGTGTGTGTGACAAGTACAAGCCACTTGTGCGTTGATGATAATATTTGAAGCATTTTCGGGGGTACCGGGGGGGTAGTGGAAGTGGGAGGTGGGAAGTGGGAAGTGGAGCCCGGGCAGAGATATCCCTGAAATCGGCTTATGTCGCCTGTGCCATTGTGCTGACACGGCTGCAGAATTGGGGCTTTTGTCTTACTGTCCAATGGCCACTGAGTCCTGAGTCCTGTCGACAGTCGACTGCCGAGAGTCCTGCCCACTCAGGTGATTTATGCGGAGTTTTAATTAAAACACAATCAATTTGAAATATGTAACCGAAAAGTGTCCAAGAAAAAACAAAGAAATAGGGTTCAGCTAGTGAGTTCAAGTTGATTTTAATTTAGTTTTAAGAAGTATTCTATAGAAGCTGTAGAAGAAAATTCCAAGCAAAATACGAAACAGAAAATCCATTAATTGAAAACCTAAACACGAAATGATTTTCATTAACTAATACAACAAGCGTTAGTTAGTTGATAGAAGATGTAGAAAAAAATCCCAAGCAAAATGCGAAACAAAGTATCGAAAATTGAAAACCCAAACCGAAAATGATTTTCATTGATTAATACAACACGTTGATTTAAGTTTAGAAATTATATATATTCTATAGAAGATGTGGAAGACAATCCCAAGAAAAAACGGTCAATCCATTAATTGAAAATCCGAGAGCGAAACGATTTCCATTGATTAATACAATTAATTCCGAGTTTAGAAACTCGCAATGAGCAGTTTTTAATGATACAACTCCTGCCAGGTGAGTGGCATTAGTTTGAAGCAAACATTATTAGGATCATTAGCAGGAGAGCTTAGGAAGCCAAATTCAATTATGTCAAACATCACGGCGCTATCTAGATGCATTATCCTTGGCTAATGAGCCGCGCTTAGCCGCGGATCCTTATCCGCTGGCCAAGTGGCCCGCACAAAAGCCGCAGAGACGCAAATGAAATCAATTAAAATTTATCACATGCCAGTTGCTTCATTAAGACACAAAGGCGAGCAAGCGCCGGCGGTGTCCCCAAGGTGCAATTCGTTATCCAATTCCAAGGACAATGGCGGTCAGGATGCGGCTGCCTTGTAATTTGTCCTGCCCCCAACTTCAACTTCCACCGACAAACTGGCAAACAGGCAGACAGTTGTTGTTATCGGCTTAAGGAAGACAATAAAACGGCGTCGCCGTTTGTCGCTTTAAATAATAAAAACATTTGATTTGCCAACTCTGGCACGTGGCAGGACCTCCGAAGTCAGTGGCATTATCCTCGCACCGGCTGAGAATGCGCAAGCAAATCGCAGATAAAGCCAACGCGTAAATTAATGGTCGCCACGTGTCACTTGCTGCCCTTGCTACCAACATCGACTTGGATGGGATCACTTGGGATTGGTTTGAATTGAATGAGAATGGCCGGACACGCTGGGTGGTCCAAGGACTGCAACTACACCATGTGTGGGAGCAGCTTATGGCCAGCAAATTATCGCCTCTATGCGATGGCGATGGCGATGGCAAGTGGTGGTGACCCCCAGTGTTTGCTCTGCGGCTGATAATTGAGGCGTAAATGTCGGCACACGTCCGGACTCTCCAGACCGCCGGCCATCCGAAGCTTAAGTTGATACATTGTTGTCATATGATCACAGTGGAGTTTATGGAGCGGATTCATTCGCAATTCCAGCTACGTTTACTCATGCCCCGCAAGTGCACTTTGCTCTGGGTTTTAGGACTGCACACAATGTTGATGATAACCCTATCAAAAGTTGAATGCTGACGAGCAGCTATAAGGATGCAGCTCATTGTTGAGTTCGTAAAAAGTTAATAAACCCTGCAAGTATCAATGGTTGCATAACAAAAGAATGGGTTCATAAACAAAGGCGAGCTTTTGATTTTCCAGTTGACGTTGTGGTTTCAAAGCGCCACGCAAAACCTTTGACCATATGCGCTAAAAATATTGCCATATTCATGCCCTCAAAGGGTTTTTAAATTTGTATTATATATGCATGTAACGTGCGAAGTAATAAATCGAAATGCTCTATAATATTTAGATTTAAAACTAACTTCAAATACAAGTCCTATGATTTCTTGCTATCAATATAAATAAGTTTCTTCTATTACGGAAGCTGCACATCTTCTTTATTTTGAGTAGTATAAGATTATTGATATTTTATTATTTATACTAACTAGATGTTTTGTTGTAAATACAACTGTTGAAAGTGGAACTCTATTAAGGAAATCACATAAATATTTCCATACTTCAACGAAAGGGTATCATCAGCGGAGAACGATTAAAGCCACCCCAGTTAAGGATATTTATCCAAATCGAAATCACACCACCAAGTCGAGGATTACCGGATGGATATTCTGGGGACGCTTGGCATATGGCCACTTGGCAACACCGAGGAATCAGTCGAACAAAGCCCAGAGATGGGTTAACAATTGTCAAATAACCACAGGACATGCACATGAGTGCATCGCCGTTTGATTGCCAAGCATGTGTGGTGTGTGCGAAAGGATAAAGGATAACCTGAGGTGGGCCATGATGGGCAGTTGCTTTGATCCTTGATTGGAATCGGCCCACTTGGGGACGCAGCTGGTCGCGTGATTGATGGCCAAGACACAGATTCCACAATTCCGCATCACTGATTGCTTTAATCGAGTCCCAAAGTCTGAAGTCTGAGCTCCAAATTAAATGGTGTCAACTTTGCGGCGAGTACACCATAAAAACCGATGACCATAACAGATAAAATGCTTTTTTCTTTATGTTATTGCGGCCAAGTTGCAGAGCAAGCGCAAAACAATATTTAAATTTCAAAAGTTTGGAATGTACCAGTTAAATGAAGCAGAAGCAAGATTGTTGTCGCACAGAAAGCATTTTGAATCTGCCTTTCTGCATTGCGCCGCTCGAAAGTCAGAGGAAAATAAATGTTTAACACTCGAAGGGGATGGCACAGATGAAAAATGTAGTTAGCACCCAAGGCTGACCACGCCCACCAAATCGAATTGACACTCATGGTGGACACATTTTGGAAATTGATCCCCGGGACGTGCGGCATACAACTAGCCAAGAGTTGCACTCATAAATCATAAATCAATAGGAGCGCAAAAAAAACCAACCCACTTCCACATCTGAACCCGGCTAATGATGTCTTAAAAAAACGATTCGGCAACCAGTCATGTGACAGCAAATGGGGGGGCCATCGATGTCCTCAGGTCAAACGCATTATCAAAATTGCCGTTTCAGCTGCCGAGGCGATGCGCGCCAGCCTGGGAAATTGAATTTCCACGTCCCTAAGTGGCCAGCATCGGGCAGAGTAACAATATTTTTCCAAATCGGCTTTAAGTCATGAAAAGTAATAGACAACCCCCGGTCGCCGTAAAAAGCAGATTGCGAGGCGCGTCAGCCGTACAGCCAGGAGACGAAGATTGTGGAACACATGCTGTGCGCATATGATGACTGACGACGGTGATGATGAGGCTGGGCCGCTTATCACGAGGGAACAGCCACACGCACTGGGTGCCGAAAAATTGGGCGAGCTGACGAGCCAAGCAACATGTGAAGCCGGAGGAAGCTAAGCTACCGAAACAAGCTTACATTCAAATTGTTAAATGACTGGGATTCTTCTTAAATATTCGGTAGGCTTGAAATCGTATAAAGGTTTGTTTGTAAAATACGGGGAATTGCCCAAATAGCCCGCAATCAAAAGAGTAATCAATATGTCCAATAAAATAATTATTCAAACTTACGTTAAGGTTAACTATATTCATAACTACTCCAAGTCGTCCGGTATCTCCGAGTCCTCAATCGTTCGCGTCGCTGGTATATACACTTTAAAGGCGAACTTGGACTTGACAAAGGAGCCGGTATTGAGAACAGTGCATCCATGTTGACTGCTGCTAAAGCTCTGGCACGAATCACCCATGACAATCAGATCCGGCAGTGGATACAACCACAGAGCAGGATCGTAGTCCCAGTGCACGGGCATGGCAATCGGATGTATGGGCACCAAGTGACCCTGGCACACAATCGTTCTGGCAAAATGCTGCTCGATCTGCGACGTATCTTCGGGAAAATGCAACGTGTTCCGGCAAAACTTGGCCATTAAATCCAGACGGCAGACAACGATCTGCTGGGTGCAGTACTGCAGACGACAGGGATTCGTGGCCAGCTGAGTGCGTGGCCAGGCCTTCAGCAGACCGGCTGCCAGGCATTCGGGAATGGGAGCACGGGGCAGAATATTTGGTGCCGTGGGATCTTCCGAAGAGGGGACGAGTATCAGATCCGTTTGTTTCTTCAGCTGCTCGCAGCCAGCTGCCAAGCCACCCAAAGCATCCAGGTGATGCCTCAGCTCATGATGATTCCTTGTGCTGGCCGTAAATGGACCCATGAGCACTATTGCCTGCGGCGGGCAGGAATCGTAGCCGACGAACAACTGACGCAGCTTGTCCATGACAACTGGCAGATCCAAGCGAACGTCGGAAAGGAAAACAATGGTTGTTTCTGTGTTGGTGCGCTCCAGTTCCTGCAGTCCGGCCGAGTACTTCAGCAGCTTAGCAGACTCACCGCCCCAGGTGTTGGCGGTGCCGAAGAATGCTCGACTGCTGCTTGCTGGCTCCGCGGGTGGAAAGCCCAGGCCGTCAACTGGAAAAGCATAAAACATTCCTATGATGTAGTTATTGACTACTTCAGGCTACTTACCCTTGAGCACACCGTTGTTATAGTGGCCCTCCGCCAAAACGAAGCAGCCCTCGCAGAAGAAGCCGGCATGGAAACGGGCGCCAGTGAGATCTAACTGCACGCATCCCGTGGGATCCTCCACATAGAACTTGCCCTCCTTCAGTTGGGTTAGCAGTCCCAAAACCACGGCCTCCCGCATCGTCGAGGTGGCCAGCAGGTTCTCAGCGAACTGGAGCTTAAATTTCTTAGCTTGGGCCTCGGCTCCAACGCCATCCTGGATGACGGCGGGTGCGAAGAGGTCGTGTCGCAGCGTTTTCTGTAGTAACATGGCATATCGTTGCTGCATGTAGTCAGATTTCATGCGAGGAGCGGTCAGCAACTGGCGCGGCTGTGTGTCCAGCTCGAATTTCTTGACCCGCTGGTTGTACCGGAAACGGGGCACCGTAAAGGCATCGATCAGGGCAAAGACAGTCTCTCCTTCATCCAAGCCCACTCGGTTAAGCTCATTGATGGCCTTCTCCAGGGCGGCCCGCTCCACATGAGGCGTCAGAAGCTTTTGGCTCTGCAGATTCTCGGTGATCACCGTCAGCCACTTGTCCCGTTCCGCGGCGTCGAAGGGCAGCAGCTGCTCCGCCAGGTAGGAACTGTTCTCCGAGCGGATGAGGAAGCCACATAGCTTGAATGTGTTTGTTATTCGCTTTCGCAGAGGCGGTAAATCCACATCCATTGTTATTAAAAGTTTTTCGCGCGCAAATTAGAGATGGAACTGCTCAATTATCGATATCTGTCGTAAATGTGGGACCAGCATGCATGACAAATTAAATACAGAATTGAAATGCATGCCTAAGAAGTAATCGATAGCTGGCGGGTAAAGAATGGATTTCAAAATAGTTTTAAATGGTTTTTGCAAAATAAAACATGAACAAATACTTAAGGCTACAAAATAAGTATTCAAAGAAGTTGGCTTTTGGTTTTGTAAATATTTATTAAGTCAAATGCGAAAATGCCCCCTAGAGATTGTGAAAAGTATGATGACTTCCTGCTGCTCATTGGCGACTTCGGACCCTTTCAAAAGCGACTGCTTTTTTGGATGATGCCCGCCGCCTTTCTGTTCGCCTTCACCTACTTTGGTCAGATATTCATGATACTGCTGCCTAAGAATCACTGGTGCAGAGTAAGCGAACTGGAAGGATTGCAAGAAAATGAGCAAAAGAATCGTGGCATTCCCAAAAAGTCTGATGGCAGTTACGAGAATTGTTTCATGTACAATATACCCTACAACTCCAATAAGACCAACGATGCGAACGAGACAAGGAGCAAGGTAGCCTGCAACAATGGTTGGATCTACGATCGCAAGGAGGTGCCCTACGAGTCCATTGCCACCGAGTACGATTGGGTGTGCGATAGAGAGGATTTCGGTACATATAGTGTCGTAGTCTACTTCGTGGGCTGCATTGTGGGTTGCCTCTGCTTTGGCTACATCACCGATCACTCCGGTCGCCTGGTGGCCCTATTCCTGGCCAACGCCTGCTCCATGATCGGCGGCTGCGTAAGTGCGGTCTGCAAGGACTTTCCCTGCTTTGCTGCCAGTCGATTTGTGGCTGGACTGGCAATGAACTACTGCTTCGTTCCCATCTACATACTAAGTGAGT
Organism: Drosophila santomea; assembly: GCF_016746245.2. NCBI lineage: Eukaryota > Metazoa > Arthropoda > Insecta > Diptera > Drosophilidae > Drosophila > Drosophila santomea. The sequence continues at coordinate 6,565,587 of NC_053018.2, forward strand.
GCTGCACAGTGTATAAATCCTTATATCATCACTTCCTTTTTGAATAGCTTTGGAGAACGTTGGCATGAAGTATCGCACACTGGTGGGCAACTTGGCCCTCACTTTCTCCTTCACCTTGGGAGCCTGCCTCCTTCCCTGGCTGGCCTACGCCTTCAGCAATTGGAGGCACTATGCCATGGTCGTTGCCCTGCCGGTGATACTAATGATACTGACCAGTTTGCTGGCTCCAGAGTCACCAAGGTATGTTATGATTAGATTTTCTAAAGCTATATGCACTTCGTCTCACATTGCAGTTGGCTCTTGTCGGTTGGTAAGGTGGACAGGGGAATAGAAGTGCTAAGAGATGCGGCCAAGGCCAATGGAAAAACCATTTCCGAAGAGACTTGGTCGGAGATGAAGGAATGCTTTGAACTCAAATTCGCCAACGAGCAATTGGGAAAGCAGTATACCAGTCTGGATCTCTTTAAGACATTTCGCAGATGCATCGTCCTTACAGTTCTGATCGTTACTTGGATGACGGTGGCCATGGCGTACGATGCCCATGTGCGGGTCGTTCAAATTCTGGACACCGATGTGTTCATAACCTTTTCACTTTCCTCGCTCGTTGAAATACCTGCTGGAATTGTGCCAATGTTCTTGCTAGATCGAATTGGTCGCAAGCCCATGATGTCGGCAGTTATGCTGTTGTGTGCCACATGCAGTCTATTCGTTGGCTTATTGAAAGGGGAATGGTATGTATCAGCAGCGGCCATTGCAGCCAGATTTTTCATCACCATGGGCTACAATGTGGGCCAACAGTGGGCCTCTGAGATACTGCCAACTGTGCTGCGTGGCCAGGGACTGGCGGTCATTAACATTATGGGCCAGATGGGTGCCCTAATCTCGCCAGTTGTCCTCAGCACTCACCGCTTTTATCGAGCTCTACCCATGTTTATAATTACTTTGGTGTCGGTAGTAGGCGCTTCAATAATCTTGGTGCTGCCAGAGACCAAGGGAGCTACGATGCCACAGACATTGGATGAGGCGGAGAAGCGCTGGACGTTACGTTGTAAAGATCGTAAAATAAATGCGGATTCATAAAAACGTTTTAAGGCTTTATAATTGTTATTCCAGTTGAATTAATAAAAAGCATTTTGAAATGGCGCCGTTAGTCCGATAAATGTATAGCCAAGTTTCCCGCCACGGTTCGAGTCTTCGCTGTCAGTGCCGTATGTGGTATTTTTTTTAGCGTATTTAACATTTTGGTGTATGGTCACAGTGGTCAGCACGTGGAATTGAATTTTGCTGTTTATACACTTATTCCCCCGAAATGGATGTTGTTAAGGAAGTTTTGGCCAAACACCAGAAGGAATTGGACAAATACAAGCCAATCACAGTAGAAAAGCATTTGGAATGTCGACTGGACGTTGGCAGCCTGCTGATCACAGATCCCAACGATTTCGATGACCGGGAATTGAGGTAAGCGGCTGTTTCCAGCGAGGATTACGAATGTTTCACCAATTCAATTGTTTTTAGGGCCAACAAAGAGGAGTACCTGACAGCACTGACACGGGAGAACACCCAACTGCTGGTGAATGCCATTTGGGAGCTGCCCACCGAACGGGTGGACGAGAGCATTGTGGCCAAGCTGCCGGAACCCACGACGGTACTGCCCCGCCTACGGAAACCGCCAGGTCCACGTCCGCTCACCAAATGGGAGAAGTTCGCCAAGGAGAAGGGCATCACCAAGAAGAAGAAGGACAAGAAGACCTACGATGAGACCATGGATGCAAGTTTTAGCTCTTTAATCTTCACAAGTCACAATCTAAACGCTTTCATATCTATAGAAATGGGTGCCCACATATGGTTTCAAGCGTGCCGAGGCCGAGAAGGCCAAGGATTGGGTGCTGGAGGTGCCACAGAACGCCGATCCCAATACGGACATGTTCCAGAAGAAGATCGACCTGCGTAACGAAAAGGTGGCCAAAAATGAGATCCAGCGCATGAAGAACATTGTGCGGGCGAAGAAGATCGACATGCCACGCAGTGGTTACTTGGGACCTGAGGCGGCCTCCTCCAGCCAGCTGTTAACGGCCGTCACTGTGGCCAAATCTTCCACAGCCTCGGTCGGCAAATTCCAAAACAAACTGCCCAAGGAGAAGGAGGCACGTGGTCTGGGCATTAAGGAGCTGATTCCTGGCGGCAAACGCAAGGTTTCGCATATCACACAAACGCCCGAGAAGGAGGCCAACCTGGATCTCATCAAGAGCGTGCTGAACAAGAAGCCCAAACTGGACGTAAGCAAGGCGGTATCGATGGAGAAGCGCGACAATCGCTTGGCGTAAGTTCAATTACAAACGTATACTAAACGGAGTATGGAGCTTAACTATATACTTTTCCAACAGACGCGAAGCAGAGGCTGAAAATGAGCCAGGCAAGAAGGGCGGCAAGAAGCCCAAGGGCAAGGGCAGTCGCAAAGCGGTGGGCAAGAAGTCCAAGGGCAATCGTGGTCAGAGGGCTCCAGGCAAGAAGGCGCAAGCCGGTCGCAAACGTCGCTAGGAAGAGTTACACATGCCTTAGGACATTTTAATTAACGAAAAACACTTTACACTTATGCTTAATAAATCTTAGCCATAAGACAAAACATAAACTATGTTCGGTAAAAACGCAAATTCACTGGTGACGTGTGTCGCTTAAGGTATTGATAAACAAAATTACGGAAAACGCGGTTAAAGTTGCGTATGGAAAGCCAGTGAAGATTGGCGGCATTGTCGCGAGGCGTGTGCCAGACGTCTGGGAAAGGAGTGGCTACCAAATGTAGCACAGGAACATCTGCAAGTATAACGGCTGTATTAATGGATTCAGCAAAGGTATATCAAACTTACTCTCACTTAAAAACGGTCGATGATCATCATCGACTAGACCACCGCTAACACGACTTAGAAACATATTGTTATTGCCCTCCAGCTGTCCGGCAGTGCGCAGAGATTTCTCAATCTGCACAAGACTGGAGTGCAGTCCATCGGTGTTCTCGTAAAAACTGGAGAACTTGGGATTCCGCGCCCCAATGAGATCCAGCAGCACCAGCACTTCCTGTTATTGGTTTAGCAATTTTAGCAAGCTGATAATTCACGCAAAGGTCATTGACTCACAATTCTGTCTATATTCCGTGGAGCTAGTTGGCCTGGGCTGCTAGTCTGAGAACCACTGCGTTTGCTGGCCAACTTCGCGGCCAGATGCTTGGAGCCATAAACGGAGTCCGCATCGGTCCACTCCTTGAAAGCCTCCTCGCCATCGAAGAATATGAGCTGGTGGATAAGAAGGTTCGAGTTTGAATAACTAAATGAAACCTTATTCAATGTCTAAAGTATCTTTTGCCATGTAAAACTAATGTATGCCTAATTCCAAATGGAGATTCGAATAGCAAGTATACAACTTGTTTTCGCTCAGGTTTTCTATAGCTGGAGTTCATGGAAAATTTCGTGTAGCCATCAAGGTCTGTGGTAATGGCCGCTAAGTAAGCAACTTACCATAAGTCCCACATCGTTGCGATTGCGAAACTCTTTCTGCAGATACGCGCTCAATGTCTTGGCGGTGTTCAGCAGAATGGCACACGGTACGGCGGAGTCGGTGGCGCCCACGAATCCGGGATCATTGGGAAAGTACTTGCTGTCGTAGTGGCAGGCCAGAGCGAGGAAGTTCTGAGCTTGCGGATTGAGCGTGCCCACAACATTGGCGAAGGTGAGCTCTCCGAAAACTGGTACTCTCTGCTTGAACTCATCCACTTCCGTTTGGAAGCCAAGGCCGTTCAGTGATTGCACCAGGTACTCGCGCACCTGCTCGTAATGTTAATTTTATAATCCCAAGTAATACACTTTAAAACTTTATCACCCAACCTGCTGATGTCCGCGACTGCCGACAACGCGTGGCACCAAAATGGAGTCCAGGGTGCGGTTGAAATGGACCTCATCGTCTCGCCACTGGGATCCAATCTGCAATTTGTTCACATATGTATGTAGTATATAGATGGCTACTTCTGTGATTTCCCAAGTGAGTCACATTGGAGCTCAGTGTTGTTTCGAGACGGGAGACTTACGTTTTCCGTTGCCGCTTGTTGCTGCGATGGCGGGAGGAGGAGGAGCAGCAGCCAGGCGGCGGCAAAAACTACGGAACCGTTCCCCATCTCTACGCTTCGGAGCTCGGCGACGCACTAAAGCGTGCGAACTGCGATCTGCGATCGGCGCCAGAAAAATCGAATCTTTACCGTAGTTTGTACTGTGTTGTGTTGTGGATTCGATGCTTTGATGGCTTTGGCTTTTGTTTTCGTTTTCCGCTGCCTCTTTGGCGGGCAAACCCACTTCGAAAGCTTTGAACTCGCATTCAAGAGAGTTTTTTAAGAGCCAATCATGCTGATGTTGCGGGAGATCCAAAAAGCTTTGGAGCCGCGTTTGTTGGGGAAAAGTGTGCCGACTAATTGATGCTGATAATGATAATTACCTTGACTGTATTAATTATTTTAGATGTATAGATATATTTTGAGAATAACTTACAATATAACTTTTAGTTTTTAAAAATAAGAGTTACTAATTTAATTTAGTCATCATAAAAATCATAATTAATTTCAAAAGTATTTCTCGCTTTCATAAAGACTTGCCACATTTCAAAGAAATTAGCCACAAAAGTGCGCATAATTTTGATCATATTGCGAATGGTGGGATAGTGTAAATTTTCGGCATTATCAGCTGCCGTATAAAGCACATTGGGGAATTCCAGTGGACCCACATGTAGGACTGGCACATCTGTGGACATACTCTTTATAATTTTGTGTAAAGGTTATAGGGCTATGATATTATATTACCAAGTTCGTCGAATGAAATATGATCGTCAAGCAGATCGTTGTCGTAGTGCGTTTTCTTTTCGAACAACAAATGACAGTCGTCGAGTTGTCCGGTTTTCCTAAGAGCCACTTCGATGTCAGCAATCATGTTGTGCAAATCATTGGTAACTTCAAAGTAGCTCAGAAAGGTTTGATTTGGCGCTCCAATATAGCTAAGAGTTACTGCAACAGCCTAGTGAAAGAATAATATATTTCTTCTAATATATTAACTTCATATGCCCACCATGTTTTCCAAGGATATAAATTCATCATCTACAAAGTGCTGTGAGCCCATGATTTGATTGTCGTCATAGGGATCTGAGCTCAAAGGATTGTGCCCATCGAAGAAGATAAACTTTAAAAACCTTTTCTGTAATTAAAAAGTTTTAACGAGTTTACGACTACTCACAGCCAGTCCAAAGTCACTCTTTTTAGACCACTTTTCCATTAAAAGTGGTTTCAAAGTTTTGGCCACGTTAAGAAGAATGGCACAAGAAACAGCACTTTCTGTGGCTCCAAGGAACTCGTCGGTTGTGCCATTCTCTGGCCTTTTGCTGTCGTAGTGACAGGTTAGCATCAGATAAAACCTTGCACCCATATTCCAAAAGCCTACCAAATTGGTAAGATTTACTCCTCCCGCGTGGAATTCATTCCTGAAAGTGGTGAATTGCAAACGCTTCAGCTCCATCTCGATGAAGTCACGAACTTCGTCATGTCCTTGGCTGCCCACATATCGAGGCTTTAGTAGTTTGTCCAACGTTGCATTAAAGTGCTCCTCATCATCAACGAATTCAAACGGTTGCTTTTCAACGACCCAGCGCAAAAGCATTGCATTAAACACCACATATATTATGGTTAGGAACAACGCAATCCTTCCCAGCATTTGGAGAATGACTTCCTGTTGCAACTGGCAGTAGGGAATGAGTTGGATTTTTGCCCAGAAAAACACACAGCACTGAATTTCCCCATAACTAACGCATTCGTCATGAAAGTTAGCAGTTTGTTAGTTAATTAGCAACGACTGTTCCAAGAACTAGGAAAAGTTTGGTTTTCCCAGAATGGGATAAATCCGTGATATGTATCCAACATTTAAACTCTGGCAATGCACTTTACTAGAGGCGCAGTTTCGAATGAATTCTTCATTTATTTTAATTTTAAAAATATTAAAATGAAAACTGTAATTCTTAATTTCTTTTAATTTTAAAAATATTAAAACGAGAACTGTAATTAGAAAAAATGAACTTAAAGATAAACTCAGCTATTATTTTCAGGCCACTTTGACCCGTTTTCATATTTATAGGTACGGATTTCCATTTCGCTCGATGATCGACTTGGGTTCGTCTCATGCTGCTTATATTTCGTCTTGCGAAACATTTTGCTGGAGCGGAACTCGTCCTTCGATAAGGTCCTCAAGCTGGAGCCCTGGTGCCAGTTGTGTCTCGGATGCGATTTTCTTGATCCCGGGCCACAGCACGGCATATGCCATATCCGTTGATTCTTACCGAATTCGGCGCCATCGCTCAGCGTTTCCGGCAGTTCGTGGTTCAGTGTTTCCGGCAGAAACAGAGACAGCAGTCCACCAAAGATACCCAGCACACCCAAAATGATCAGCGTGCTGGATAGGGACTTTTTGGATAGATAAACCACTGGCGGGGACATCAGCATCGCCACAAAGCCCATCGTGTGGATGAAGGCCACTCCTTGGGCCCTCACCACAGTGGGCAGTATCTCGGCGGCCCACTGCAGTCCTATATTATAGCAGATGTTGGCAAAGAATCTACCAGTTAGCGCCGATACCCTCATGTATTCCCGCTGGTGTAAGGTGGCTCCTACCAGGCTGAAAACGCCACTCAACGAGGTATAGAAAAAGGAGCACCAACGACGTCCACAGCGATCGAGAGTAAGGATCACCAGGATATTACCCGGCAACTCGGTGGCACAAGCGATGGTGAAGAACACAAAGATGTTATCACTGTCCAGGACACTGGCCGCCCGCACATGTCCGTCGTAGACCAAGGAAATGGACATCCAGATGACAATCATCAGGATCATATAGCGGGCCATTCGCTTTCCTCTGAATATGGAACACACTGTAAAATCTCGTCCATTGAGCTCCTCCTTGTAGAACTGCGTGCAGCTCGCCTCGAAGAGATCAAGTACTTCCTGGGACACGTACTTCTTGTTCACCTCAATGACATTCTTCAATATCTCCATGGCCTTGTCGATCTGACCCACCGATACCAGCCAGCTGTGTGGATAGATGTGAGCTCTTGGCTTAGAGTGGACACAATTTGGATACCCACCGCGCAGATTCAGGCAGCAGGAAGAAGGAGAACATTGCCAGCACAATGGGTAGGGATGTAAATGAGGAAAATCTTCTCCAATTTCCCGCGGAAAGCGCTATCCACGGCATCAGCATCGTGAATGGGGAGTAGAACAGGGCCAGCGATAGATTGGCCACCAGGGTGCGGTACTTGGGGCCCACATACTCGAGCACTTAAATTAACAAAAGGTATTATAATATTCCAAAAAAAAACTAAAATATATCACATTGTGCACAGTGTGTGTGCACGTTTTTACCCAAAATGTATACCATCGTAAAGCAGGTATCGTAGGAGGCGCCAACTAGAAATCTCGAAACCGCAAAGCTAATGAAGTTTGAGGACATCGAGGTGGCCAGGCTGCCAACCAGAGCCAGGAAGCAGCTACTGACCAACGCCGCCACCCGTCCACAGTGATCGGCAAAGTGGCCATAGCCAAGTCCGCCCAAAATGGAGCCCAAGAAGAAGATGATCTGGGCATAGGTGGCATACTTGTCGTCCTCGCACAGCCAGCCAAACTCCATGGTGGCCGATTTGAAAGGTCTGTCCTCTTGATCGAAAACATAACCCTTCCGGCAGGGAATCGTGGACAGCGAGGTGTTGATATAGGCACTCTGATTCTCAGCAAAGTGGATCTTCGTGTAGTTGGTGTCGTACATCCGGCAACGACTGTATGAGCCATCCTTCTCCTTTGGTATGGACAACTGCTTGCGCAGCTCCAGCGGCGTATGCGAAAGTTCCGGCACAAAACAGTAGTACTTCGGTGGGCTCAGGCACATGAAGATCTGGCCCAGATACACGAAGGCGGTGATGAAGCAGAAGGGTATCATGAACAGGAACAGCCTAATCTGGAAGCGGCCAAACTGGCCGATCATCGGCAGGAGATCATCGAAATCTATGTAGTCATCCGTCACCCACGATCGTCGTGGCAATGATGTTTCCGATCGCTTCTTGCCCCAAAAGAAGCCATGTGAAGGCTCTTCATCCTCATCCGGCTCTACGTAGGTCACCTTGACCTTCTCCAACGAGTCCACCTGAACTCCAATGTCCACTTTGTCCGGCTCGTTGTTATACTTTCTGCTGGGATAGGACGCTGATTTAACTAAAACCCAGTTATAGCATCGCTACCTACATCTTGGTGAGCTCTGACTGCTGCTCCTGATCCCTGCGTTCCCTCTTTTTGGGCACGTCATCATCTTCAGTCGATGCATTTTCATTTTCGTCATTAGCCATATTGAAACACAGGGAAAAGTTGAGTATGTGACTTATAAACCTTGGCTTCATGTTTGAAATGAAATCTCTGTAAAAGTAGCATCATTTGCTGACACAGAAAAATATTTAAAAAATATATATACATAAATATATATAATATACATATATATACAAAATTAGTCTTTATATGTCTTTAGTATCATCGCGGGCACATTAATTCATGTTAAAACTACTTAATCAGCTGTGACTGGTTACATTTTCGCCATTCTTTTCCACGAATGACTTGATGCTTTTCCATTTCGGTGCCCAAGCTACTTTTCCTTTCATTTCCGTTCCGGTGGCAGCAACTGGAGCACGAAATGGGCATTGTCATGGACTCCTCCACTCCGCCACTTCCTCCTTGTCAGTTTGATTCCAAGGACCGCCTGCAGTGCGTTTTCCACGTTAATTAAATTGAGTCTTTTATCCAATAGAAAGCTAAGCCAATGCAGTAATTTGCGGTATTGGCTAAGCCCACACAGTTTGTGGTTAATTGCAGGAAAATTCGGTTTGTAGCAAGGACCACAATGCAAGGATTTCCTATACCACCTGTTGCTGTGGTTCGCCTGTAGATGGCGCATGCGTTGCCAGCAAAATCTCATGCCCCACAAGCATTTTCGAACTTTCATTCATAAAACTTGTGTGGGAGTACCTTTCGAAATTGAAAGCAATGTGGTTGCCATCGCCTAAGGAGTACTAAGCCAGTCCCGATGCGACTTTCAATGACGGCGGTTCTACACGGATTTTCGCGTCCTGTCATCCTGGCAGCCCACACTGCGGACCATCTAACTATGCTCGGTCATGCCACATAAATCAGTGTCATAAATCTGCGCGTCTTGTGTATGAAATTGTGTGGCAGTGCCAGTGTACCGCAAGCAGCCACAAGAAATTCTAGATATTTATCTGGCGAGTGTCAAATAAAAACTTGTCTAAAGAAAAACAACTAAAGCAAGCAAATTAACCGTTTGGCGGGAAACGAAATAAAAGTGAAATCCCAGCGGGTGAAAGTGAAGAAAGTCAAGTGAAAGTGGCGGCTGCCGTTCCCTAAAAGAAAAGCAAAAAAATCAAATAAAACAACGTTAAATCTTCTCCTGTGTCAAGCGTGTTTGGAATGCTCATCCGCGAGGCGTGAGCTAGTGAAAGATGGCCATCCTGGAGTCTTGTTGCTTTTGGAAGGATGTGCGGAGTGGCAGCTTTGCCTGCGCCATCTACACGTTGGTGGGTTGCTCCTCATACACTCGTATATGAATAATTTCTAGAGATAAGGTTTTGTGGCCTGGAGCTTGAAGCCTGAGTAAATATATCAAAAATTCCCTTGAACTTTTTCTGCCAATTGGCAAACAGTGGAGCGAAGTTTATTGGCCTCGCCAAACTTTTTAAGCCAAAGCAACCAAAACTTACCTTTAATACTTACCTTAATAACTATGTGTGGTTTTAAAATGTAACTTTTTCGAGTGATTCAAACCAGTTGCATTAACCCTTGCACTTGACCTCCTAAAGCTATATGCTATGTAAAAAAGATTTATGCTTTCTTTAAGGACCTTAATTAAGTGTTTTTCGAGTTTTTCTTTAACACGCATAAATTTAAAGTCTCATTACAAACATTTCCGTGCTCGTTAGAGTACTTTTCCTTTATTGATTGCTGTCGAAACCCCGTAAATTAGAATGATTAACAGCTCAACTATGTGAAATACATACCCAAGCATACATATTAACGCGTTGAGCTGCATACTTCTTCAGCAATTACTGAATTCAATTTTTAACTTGAAGAAACATTTTCGGGGAATGATGGAGGGAACACTTTTGGGTCTTTTTCCGAGTAAACAGGAAACGTGTGCCGCAATTTACGTTTACCCACGGAAGTTCCAAGTATTTTCTCACAATTTTCCCCATACAGGTTTACTTTGGCTTCTCGACGCTGATGTTTTTGTTCTACCTTATCGAGGAGCAGGACTTTCTGCTCGGGAACCGTGCTCGGCCGTTGGGTGAAAGTCTACTGGAGAAGGGTGATGTGACTGTAGGTGAGCATACCAATGGATACCGTAGTGTGGAAAGGATACTGCATCCGACACGGGCACTTGTGCCATGCGAGCAACTCAATTACATGTGATTAATGCCTCTTGCAGTGACTGTGATATTCAACGTTTTGTTGCTCTTTTGCTCCATACTGATGGTGCTATCGTCGGTTCTGCTCATATTGGGCCTTCAGCAGGTGAGTGTGTTACTTCAATGCAATCGCCGGGCGAAAGACATGAGTTCCGTATAAAATTACAGAACAAGAGACATTTGCTGATACCCTGGATAAGTTTCATGCTGGGCGATCTGCTCATCGAGGTCTGCCACCTGGTCCACTTGGCTCTCGCCCGTCGCGTCAAGTTCGATCCGATTGTGGGTTTCATCTTCACCATGGATTTCTTCCTACTGTGCCTGAATGTGAGTTCAATGCCTAAGAGTAACCACATTATGTTTGAATGACCTGTAATATTCCTATTCCGCTCTCAGCTTTACTGTCTGCTGTGCGTCATCTCGCAGTACCAGACGTTTCGCTCCCAGCGAGCGGAGATGCGACTGGCGGCCTCGGCGGCATCGGTAGGTATTCTTCGGTGAATGTGTTGTGCCACTCCCAAGTATGCTTACTTGCCCTCCCCCCTTCCCAACTGAACACCTGAACACCTGAACACCGTGCTGTGTGCCTCATTCGTCAAACCCAAGCCTATTGTGGTCTTCACAGCAGCGGAGAAGCTAACCAAATCGCAGCAGCAGCTGCAGCAACCGCAGCAGCAACAACAGCAGCACGCTGATGCACTGCAGCAGCTGGAGACGGACAGAGCAAATGGCAAGCGGCGACGTATGCTCGGAGCAGCCAGTCCGCTAATAACTTCGCAGCGGCTAACCAACTTCTCCACCATCACCGAGGAGGAGGAGCAGCAATCCCGCACAGGTGCGTCCATGGGCGACTTGGCCATGTAGTTATTTTCAATTAACCTCACTTGGCTCACATCCATCTAGACCACCGTGCGGAGCAGCCAACTGGACAGGAACTCGGCTGCATACCAATTTTCACACTGGCTTCCAGTCCAGCTCATTGCAGTGATGCAACTCATCACTAAGATTACACGATTACACATTGCTGCTGAGATATAAGATATTTTTACATGTTAATTAATAAAGGGAAATGAGATTTCAAACAGGCATATAGCAGACTTTGACAAAAATGCTTTTACAGTTGAAAACTTTCGTTGACATGCGTGTTCCATGGAAACCAAGCTACTGTATCAAAAATAGGGGGATGCGAAAAGGATTCCAGGATGTGTCCAATGCCTACCACATTTTGGTTCCCAGTTTTGAATCTGACGCCCTAACTGGCTTTTTATTCGTTTTGAAGTTGAAGTTGAAGCTTTAATTATTTGTATTAATATTTATTTAATTATTGTATCACTTTTAACCACCTACGAATAAGGTATTGCCATTACTAGCCAAGAACGCCAATAAGTAGGCAACGTTTTGCACACATAGGTTGCAGGATGGTAAATGCATACTTCTACGCTCCTAATATTTTGTCTTGGAATGTTAGTCATTCCAAGTTAGTCAGGCTTGCCTGTACTTGCTACGTAAATTCCGGTACTTGACAATGACAACAGGATGTAAGCTCCGTTCGAGCTCGAGTGCTTTGCCAAGTCAAACTGTTCAGCAACTGGAGGAGGAGGTGACCCTCGGGTTCAGACGTTTTGAAATAATTATTCAAATGCCTGAGCCTCAGCCGGTCAGACAGCCTCAGGTCGAAATAACCCTAAAACAACAAGGGCACAAGGGTAAAATGGACTTTAAAAACGTAATTAGCATTTGAAAAATGCTGACCCGCCCATGAAGGATGCCACATTGAGGGCGGGTTAACTGGTTTTAATTGCCGTCTAATATTTTTTAAATTATGCTCTTAAGCGCTTATTAACTTCACTGGAATGAACATACAAAAAAGGCAGTTTCCACTGCAATCCATTACAACGGCTAGCACGAGTCCTGTGAAGGACCACCGAGGACAACAGAGCAAAGCAGTGGCGTCATTAAATGGCACTTAATCACCGGACTAAATTGGCCCTGTTAATTAAACCCTCAGGTGGAGATGCAGGGCCACATGACACCGGATTGCTGCCTTGAAGCGGATGAGTGGTTTAGGATCTGACAAAGAGTTCCTGGTGGAGAAGCCACACCATCCGCAAACTGTTGTCCAACTTCCGGTGTGTAATGTGCCAGTGCCACCAAAACACTGACAGAAACGCATGCACTTTAATTTGTAAAAATTCATAGGCTAACAAAAACACACATTTTAAGAAATTGCTTAAATTTTTTATTATTTCAAAATTCATAGGCTAACAAAAAACACATTTTAAGAAATTGCTTGAACTGTTTATTATTTCAAAGAGTTTTTAAACACACAGTATACTTGCTCTAAGAGTAAGTCATCATTTTTGTTCACAAGGTATGTGCACATGTTCCTGGACGCTGTGGTAACTCCCACTCTGAGAGTTCGCACAACTGTTATTAGTTTTGTGAAAAGTCGTCCAATATTGACAATGCCACGGGCAGCCACGGCAGACTTCATACATTTCGGTGGCATGCTACTTGAAAACCCACAAGCCAAAAATGTGCGGACATTGGTCAAAAGCTACTGAGTCGGAAAAAAACTAAAGCCTAATGGATTCCTAAGTGGCGGAATGCAGTGTAAAGTCTGTTAGATAAATATCGAGTTCCTTTGCAAACATAATTGATTAAGAGTTTAAATGCTTTTACATTGCTTTTCTATTTTGGTGTTATTGTTGCATTAAATTCTTAGACAAATACAAAGCAAAAAGCTAGGTAAACTATAAAGCTATAGAGCAAATATTTGTAATTGCAATCTTTCTGCTTGGCAGCCTTTTTCCGCCTTGGATGAAATTAATTCAGAAGCCATGTAATTACTCTTTTCTGGTGTTTTGTGCGTGCAATGAAATATTTGATGGCAATTAGGATGCGGAAGTTCATGTTCATTTTTATGCTCACAAAGTGAAATAAGTCCTGTTGATTATTACGTTCTTAAAAATCACTGGCATTTTTGATGGGAAACAAATGCAGCACTCGCGTGGCAGATCCCTGGAATTACTGTCGGCATTATCAACACCCCCCAGTTGGCCCTTTAAAGTTGCCATTGTGGAGCACTTAGGGGATAAATACTTGTACCATACACCACAATGCCAGATCCCGGGATTATTGCTACAAACTCACACACACACACAATTGCCAATAAGCTCACTTTCGCAGCGCAGAAACGCACACGCTTTCTATCTAATTGTTAAGATGACTGCTTTGCCCAGACTTGCCAGGATGCCAGGATAATGAGTTTTCCATTAGCGCTTGAGTGCGGCGGGCAGTGGCAATATTTGCCAAGCGTCCTGACTGCTTAAGTGAAAATTCAATTAAAGCATCAGCATCAGCAGCAGCAGCAGTAAAATCAAATGAAACTCCTGTCTCGCCCAGCGTCCGCAACTTTGGACACTTTGGAGTGACTGCTGGAACTTGGACATTGAACTTGGTGGTAAATACGAGCATGCCACTAAACATGCATGGGGGATGCCACTGAAAACGCTGAGAACATGCAAAGTTTTGACAGCCAACGCTGCAATACCACGGAAACAACCGGAAACCGGAAGTGTAAACAATGGCTGTCGAACTTGGCTGAACATGCATCCACTCAAGTTGCCCCACACACACAATGCCCCACTGAAACTTGTGTCTGTCAAACTCAGGAGATTGAGCTTCTTGGATTAAATGAAATGTTAAATTTTAAGGCAGTTTAAGACTTCTTCCCTCACTCTCGAAATATTGACAGATTTCAGGCAACTTGAGGACGAGGGACTTTGCTGCCTTTGGCTCACTTTCTGGACTTTCACTTGATTTATAGCATATGACAACTGGGTAAGGCTCTTATATATGTGCTGTTGAATTTTAAAAGGCAGAAAGTAAACAGGAATTTTCGGGCAACTTGACGCTTGACGAGAATGGCAGCCAGTTTGTCACTCGCTTTATTGCGTATACGCAGCGTGGACCGGGTATAGGGTCGATATGAACGAGACAGTTGGCAGGAAATTTATGTAGATTTATGTACATGTGCTCCCTTTAAGCTTTTTGGTACTTACTCATAGATACGTGGCTACATGCATTCAATTAGAAAATTAGCATTCAAATTAAGCTAATTCACGCTCCAAGGAGATGCCATAAAATATGTAAGCTTCTTAATGAATACTAAATGATAAAAACATTTGCGAAACGAAATTCCCTACGCCTACCCAGCAGAAACTTTATTTGAAACATACAACCTATTGTGGCCAGGAAGTCATATTTGTCCCCAAACTTAATTCCCTCGAGACGAGCCATAAGTACAAGCGCTTAACGGTCATTTGGTGCTCACAAATGACTTCAAATAATATTGGAATTCTGCCAAGTGTAAACTATAAACAGCTTTTGGAACATCAAGCACTGAAAGCCTCTTGCCTTTGAGGGATTTCCACATATTGAAGCCAAAATAATTAGGATATAAGCCGGCAAGGCGATTAGCGGGAAGCCGTTTGTCGGCAATAAATCGTGCAAGTAAATTATGTGGAACAAGGCCCACACATCAATCTTGTGACTCCGAGCAAAAAGCTGTGGGCTTAGGTGACACCTCAGCGTTAAAATAGATGCAGGATTTTCGCTGGAAATTAGGCAGCTGTAGCATATGTAAAAGAAATTGCCTACTTCACTCCGCTTCCCAAGGGAATTAGGCCGTTTTTAATTGAGCTCCTTATTTTGCTCGACTTCGAAGGAAAACCGAGTGCTTCAAAACAAAAAACATAATCTGACCTTTTTCCGAAGACACAATATTAGCATACAAAAGGCTTGAGGACTTATTCAAAAGAAAACAAAAATAATCCTTTTGTAAATTATTCACTTCTCCAGAACGCAACCCTTCACCTTAAGTTTTGTCATTTAAGATCACACAAAAATCAATATATTTGCTCGTCCTTTAACCACTTCGTTAGCCGGTTACATTTTACGAGCGTTTTTAATTGAAAATACATGCGCAATCTGCACAATAAAAACAAAAATCGTGTGAAAAAAGCATTCAACAGTTTGTATACCCTTTTCACATTTCTTGGCAGGTGTAAGCATATGCTTTAAGATATAAATATGAAACTATCACATTTTTTATTTATCTCATAAATTGTAATTTGCTACCATAAAGTGCCAATATACCCACAATTTGTAGGTGAGATAGACCGCAAATAGTTTCCATGACAACGATTCGCGGTTAAATAAATCCCCAAAGGGAAGTCGGGTATAAAGAGATTAATATCTCAGCAATAAATATGAAAATTTATGCAAAATGGCCACAGTTCTGCGATAGTAAAATCCTGAGCTTTTGAACTCAGCTCAATTATCAAGGCATTTGCCGCATTTAATTCAATTAGTACTAATAGAGTAAGGACCCTAAAAAAAACCATGAATAACGTAACGTTACAAAAAAAGCCCACAAAAACAATTATGCTAATGGATGGGCTCAAAAAGTTTCTATTATTTTTAAACTATTTCCGGCTGAGCTAATTGCACAGCTAATAATATTAATATCTTGCGTCCCAAAGGCAAACTTTAACTGAAGCAACCACTGCGGTTTGTTGATCTTTCATTAGAATAGCGCCAATACTGACTTTTAGTTATTTGGTGTGTTTATTTTGTCGACTCTGTTGTTTGCCCATGAATTTGGCTGTCAAAACTTTTGAATGACACCGCGAGTGCCACTTGACATTTCTGGCCAACTGAAGTTGACCTTCTCGCCTTCACAGCGAAAGGAAAATTTTTATAAATGATAAATCGACTCAAAGTGCTTGAGCTTAAGTAGGGTTGACAATTGATATGGAAATATCAAATTAAATTTTCACGGCGCGCGAGCATAAGAAATAAGCTTATTTAGCTTAGATTTTGCAAGGCGCTTTAAGGACTTTAAACTGGTTATGAAACGGATCGAAAAAGTAAGTCCCTTATCCGTATTATCTGCTTCCCGGCGAATTGGTTGCTGAAAACATTGTCATGAGTTATTTCTCATATTTGAATGGCTTTTACGTGTCCTTTGGGTGGCATTTGCTGATATCATTTGGCATCGGCAACGGCGTCCATTAGTTTCAATCAAATTTCATAAGCAAACAAGCAGGACCAATAAACGGCTGTATATTCGTGTGCGAGTCTCTATATACACATACATATATCGGCGGCATTAGCATGCATGATAAATAATAAACATATTATAAATAGCTTTTTCCTCTGCAAGCAACTTGGCCATCAATCAATGGTGGCCAACGAATGAGCCCAAAGGCCTTTGGCTTCTCTTCCGCATAGTATTACTCAGCACATCCCACTCAGATGGTTCAGAGTGGCATTGGCATTGGCAAACAAGATTTATTTGCCTCCTTTGGGGTTATCCATATATTGGCTGACATTAAATTGGGCAACCTAAATTAAAGGCCACGCACTTTTCCTGAAAAAAGGACGTTCGCGGTCGGCTTTTTATGGTTAATTAAAACACGTGCGGCATTCGATTAGCATATTAATTGGCAATACCCGACAATCTCCTATCAATCGCTGCCACAAGCTTTAAATTAATTAATTAACTTTCGATGTAAACATTTGTTCAATCAGTGCCCCTATCAAAATAAAAAACTGTCTGTGAGTTACAGTGAAGTTTGGATGCTGAAATGTTATTTACTTTCAGCCAGCTGTGTTTGTTTTCATCCGCACTCAAATGACGTATACGCCGCGTGGCACCATTCGAGTGGCACAGTGCCGCCGGTGCTGTTTTAATTACCCCGATGTATCTACACGCGTCGACAATCAAAGAATTCTATTTTAGATCATCATTAGAAATATATATTTTCTGCCATGAACCAGTTACACGTGCGTCTAATTGGCAGCAGACCGTCAGTGATAGGCAACATTTGAATTGGTATTTCGCCATCGATGCATTCAGTTAAGTTTTAATTTCAACTGGCTTTATAATTTCGCACGTGCCGCACAACCAGCTCAGTACGCTCCATCTCTTTATCCTTGGCCATTTGCATATCCCGATTGCATTGCATTTGCAGCCATTGCCACTTCAATCTCTGGCGGTATGTTTATTCATTTATCAGTCCCGAAGCGCAGATGTTTCAGCTTGACAAACATTAACTAACTGCGCTGCACAAGGCGATTGCACAAGCTAAACATGGCGTATATGCAATAAGTAAGCCAGACTAAGCTAAACAAAACATTTGCAATCAGGCATTTGAACAACAACATGGGCAATTGCAAGGAGACGCCGAAAATGTCAACACAATATCACGCATACGCACGGTGGGCCATACATCGCCATTGTGCAAAGCGGGTGTTTGCAATCAGTTTTCTGGAGCCTAAGTTGACATGGCCCCCTGTCAAGTCAAAAGGAAATCTGCTTTGACAGCAGTAAGGGAACTGAACCGAAAAAATAAGCAACAAAGGAGACTGGGGGCTGGGATAAAAGGTGGCACCACAACTTTGATATGTGAAAGTGAACACTGATGTTTGTCACTCAAGTAAAGGGCTTTAAGGGTAAGCAAAAGCATCGACCTTTTTTCAATGATTTCCCAAAACGTAAGCGCTTTACGGAATTTCATCTGCCTAAAAGCTGCAACCACAAGGTACAACTCGAATACAGCAACAACATTATCAGTGGGTTTATCGCGAACGGCAAATTAAATGTCGCTAAATATGGGCTCACGACCACACGAAGGCCCTGCAGCATCCACGCGCTAATAAAAGCATAAAAAAACAGTCCCGGAAAAAAGGGTACTCATATCGCAGGACTTCAAAAACAAGCACTCTGCCATAAGAGATTGCCATCGATGTGACAGTCCGGAAAGGAAGGAAACGCCTAGCTGCCTAGTCATAAAACGATTCCTAATGGCCAATGGCTTGCTACGGGAGTTGCCCGGCAACAGAACCACATCAAAATGCTGCCCCAAGGGGAGGCAAGTTTCCATAATGTATAAAATGCTGGGAAGTGCAATTTAAATTGAACTCTGCGTTGCCCACATAAGCAACTGTGAGGTTGAACATAATCCGCTTTCACATAGAACACACAGCAGCTGCTGAAGTTGAATTTGTGAAAGACACTTGCTACATTTGCTTGACAGTTATACGCATTCGCTTGTCAAGCGAATTTTGCGAAAACGAAAGTTTAAGTTAGCAGTTGTTTAAATATTAAATCAATTAAATACGAAAATCTGCCAGGAGTATTTATAAGAAAAGAAAAAGTTACAAGAACTAGCAAAACTTTCTTTCGACTACAAGAAACACAGAAAGTTGCCGAAACTATTTGTGTAACTTTCTTTCGCCTAAACTTGCTAAGTTTTCGTTTGCGTTATTAAATTGAGCACATATTAAATTCGAGAATCATTTAATATTACCATTTATTTCAGAACGACCGCAAAAAAGTGGTTTATGACGACAGATGAACGCCAGAATTTCTCACACAAAAGCTGTGAATTTTATCAATTGGTTTGTACGTTAGCCACAACTATGAATTGTCAACATGAATGAGCTTTGATAAGAATGTAATCAGCAGGGCGCAAATACCCTTCCAAGTTTTATACCATAATTACAGTGAGAGGAAGCGGAAAAACATAAAAAAAAGATGAATCAATCAATCAATCAATACACAGCAGCTGTGAACGAGAACTTTTCAACTCCCCACGGAAATTCACGGTGAAATACATCAAATTTTGTGTGTCAACAGCAGCCACCACTGAATGTACCTGTATTATGTAAAATAAAGAATTTATTTTAGTATCCATCTAAAATTTCCGGGAGAACAAGCTGAGCCCGTTAAAAATAAAAAACGACAAGTTTCTTTCTCATCGTTGGTCATCCATTTGGCCTGTTTCAAATATAGTATCATCATCAAAACATATCACAGGGTAACACATGCATTGTAATGTCAGGAATAATTTCGCATGGCAGCGCTTTCGTACATTTTGCCATGACTACCACAACAATCCATCGAATAACATGTATTTTTAGGCAACCCAAAATGGCACAACCAAATGAAACCGGAGTTTACCAAAAGTTTATTGTTCAACTGTCACGACAATCCAACTAGTGCTCGTCATCAATCGCCATTGCCATCGTCATCACCATCACTTACCACATGTGGTAAACAAATGACACCGAGAAATGATGTTGCTCGAACTTTGCTGCTCACAGATGCGAGAATCAATGGAATTGAAACCAGGAGTGGAATTTATTCAGTGTCCGCAAATGCAGCCGAAATGTTTTATTGGCATAAACTTAAAATTTGTGCACACAGTGAGAGAGAGCGATATTTTTTTTGTGGTGTGACCCAACTAGGAGCATAGATCCTCAATGGACTCCCCTTGAAGGAGCAGTCGCTGCTCCTGTTTGTTCTTCTTGGTTGCGGATTTGCCGCCTGCGGCTTTTCCACGCCTCCGATTCAACACGCCATCAGTTTCGTCCATCATGCGCAAAATCGTGGTCTGAAATTTAAGGAAAATATATTGTGGAGGATAAGTTGACTGCTGTATGTATGCTGCTTAAATTTCAATTTAATTTTGATATGATTAGCCTTAGTAAGCTTTGAACTAAGCGTTTTACCAAGTTTAAGGTAAGGTAATATCAAAAAAGGTATAATATGCTATGTTGTTATGGCTACCAGACTCACCTGATCCGAGCAATCCATTGGAGCCACCGATATATCCCTCACAGCCCTAAACTTGCCCACGTTGTTCAGATGCTCGTTCTCCAGCCGAAAGTAATTCCAAATGAAGCGACGGAAAACCTCCAGGGGACTGAGAATGGTCATCATGACATCGCCCTCAATGTAGCCAGCCTCAATTAGACTCATGGACAGTGTCCAGCTGAAGCGCAGTATTAAATCCTCAATTATGCCAAAGTAATAGAACCACTGGCCACCGAAAAGATAACACACACACACAGATAATGAACGCTTTGAAAGATTGTTTTACGTGCCGTTTGCCCAAATATTTATCGTGGCCATTATTTGTGGGGAACAGACGTCCCTACTCTGACCCCAAAATAGGAGAAAACAAAACAAAACAAACCGGACTCACCGTCGATGAATAAACGATTTCTTCACGCAAGAATCTATTGTCGCCCGCCTTCGAGTCGAACAATCCCCAGTCCATTTTGATGTCCCATGTGTAGGCGTAGCAGGACGAGAAGATGGCCGCCGTAATCCAGCAGTAGAACCAGGGATTCTCCTTGGACAGCGGATAGGTGTCTGCAGATGAGAAGACAATGGAGTAGGGTGCGGGGTGAGTTGAACAGGGAGGCACGTGCGCCACAACCAATACACAATCTACATAAAGTTTCGGCACTAATTGGCACTGGACCGTAAATAGCACGAATAATGTATACATGATATGCTCATATGTTTGCAATTACGATGGAGTATGTAGGTGTGACCTAATGAACTCACGCTTCGTATAATGAATCCACTTACCGGTGGTCGTGTGGTATTTGTGGGCAAATATGACCACAAAGAAGGACGTTGCATACTTCGCGGCGTTGACCAGATGCGGAAATGACTCCTTTGTGTCGCGGTATCGCCGGATGCACTGGGCGAACCGGAAGTAGGCGGGCAGAATGGCCACAATGGGATGCAGCAGGGACACGTACTCCACACAGTGGCTGGCAGCTGTTGCACAAACAAAACAATCACGGCAAATTAAACACTTTGTTGTCTATAATTAAACCATTCAGCATGCATTTTCAGCATTTCAACAATGCTTTTGGGTTCTTGCGGTTTTCACTTTCACCATTTGCAAGCTCATTTGAAAACCGCAAAGTTATTGAGTACAATTGGTAAAGGAACTCAGCCAAAAGGCTTGTCTCAAGTTAAATGAATGGCATGGATAACTTTTTTGAATGCACTTAAAAAGCATCCCAGCATCAGAAACCCAGTTCCACTTACCCTTGCCAGCCTTGTGCCAAGTGGGACTGCGACCAAAGAAGCAAATCAGAAAGGGTATATCCAGAAATGCTGGCACCATGCTGTTCAGCTGGTCCGCCAGCCAGAAATCGGCAAAGTTCACAAAGCAAAACGGAGCCATGATCACCCGAATGAGGATCCTTATGGCCCAAAAACGGGCCTCATGATGGAACGTCTTCGTGGGATTGAGTAAAAAGGCAGCCATCAATGTGTAGAGGCAGAGTGGAGCCGCATACTGTGGGATGCCCAGTGGATCGCAGAAGATATAGCTCAGCACGCTGCAGGCCCAGATAACTCCAAACACGGATGCCACCTCCATGATGTTCTGCTCGGACAGGTGATTACGTGGGTCCAACTCAAAGATGAGGACGTGGTTCACACCGGACGAACGCCAGCCGTAGACATTGACGCCCCACAGGAAGAGGCATTCGATGATGAGGAATGGAGCACGGAACATTCGCATTCCGGCCCGCCAATTCTCACCGAATCCGTAGAACATGGCAGCGATCACAACCGTAATGAAGAGCACCACAAAGGCGCCGGAGAAGAGACCCACCTTGAAGGTGGTCCACGGACTCTGCTGCTCGCCCAGTGGTGGCACTCTCAATCGCTTCATTGCCCTCTGACGATCTCCGCCCTCGATGTCCTGCGTAACAGCCTGCTCCGTCTCCTGGATCAGCCGATCAATGTCCTTGTTGGTGTAAAAGTGGGCGGCCTCCACGTGATCCGTGCGCCAACGTGCACCATAGTCGACGCTCAGCAGCTTGTCGTGCTTCTTAAGTATCTTGCGGAATCCCGTGAAGTTGAGGTTCTGATAGTTCTGGAGCAGTATCAGCCCCAGATAAAATTCACTAAATGCCAACTTGAGATCCTGTATCTTGCGCGCCGGCACATTCTTTTTGCCCAGCGGCGTTCGCCTCTTCCAGGCGGGCAGCTTCTTGGGGTGACCCATCTCCAGGGCCTCGGTCAACTCGCTGCGCAGACTGCCATATTTGCGTGTCGCCTCGGCCATCTTCTCCGAGTAGAAGGTGTTGATCTTGGCCAGCTCCTTGTCGCAGTAGTGGAAGAACTCCTCATCGAATTTGGCAAAGTATCGCGTCACCATCTCGCGCTCCACGAGTTCTGCGGAGGGCGATTGCTCGATGGCTGCATACAGCATGGCTTTCATCTCCTGAAAAGGATAAGAGATTAGGATTATTAATATGATTGAACTACAATTACTAAGCATTTTTTATAATTTCATATTTATTTCTAATTACTTGTATTAGAAATATATTAGAAATATCTTGAAAAGTTTCTTTGCGGTATGAACATTTTTAATTTCTATGTACCTGAGCTATATAATCTTAATCCAAGGACCTATACCGTTGACCCGCACTGTAGCTACACATCTCCTGCTCATCTTCTCTTGTGTTTTCACTTCCCCGTTCTTTCACCCCCCCAAAAGCCCAACACATCCCAGCCCTTCCTGTTTGTTTACGTCCGAGGAGAGCAAAACACAGAATGCCGAACAACAGGGCGCATGCGCGTTGAAAGCTCCGCCGTTTGACAGTTGGATGCCACAGCTGATGGGGCACGTGACGTCACAGCTGGCAGAATGACAGCGGGAAAAGCACACTCGTCCGTGTATCTCACGGATACATATTTTTCCGCTACTTTGAACTGCGATTTTCGGCACTCACCTCATAGTTAATGTACTGCTTTCGCCACTCGGGCGTTATGTGGGCCGTCAGGTGCTCGGCGAACTTCATCTCGGGAATTTTTTGGCGGGGGATCTCACAACTGGCTGCACTGCATCCGCATCTGGACAAATCGCGAGGACGTGGTCGCACTGCAAACGCACGTTTTCACGTAAACATCACAACTGGGCCAGAAGCGAACAGGCAGCGAAAGTTCTTGGATGTCGATTTTGGCTGGGATGGCGGTCCAAGTGGCGGGGGCATCGGCTACGAGGCATCGAGCTTTCGATATGTAAATGGCATCGGTTTTGTTATTGTTAGCTCTTGCCTCGCATCCACTTTCAATGTCAACAACAACAAAAGCGCAACACAATCAGTTTCTAAATGATTAGATTTTATTAAATAGCCAATTCAGAAATTATGAGAATTTATTAAACAAAATTGATTGATTTTTTACGCCCAATGCACATATATTTGTATATATAATATATTATTTTTACAGCTGGTCAATAAAGTAATTACAAAGCCGTTTTCTGTATAATTGGTAACGCCCATAAAAAAAGTCAGCTAATAAGCAACTGTGGTGCATTCTGTAATATGTAATAGAAAAATCATTTACTATTTATATTTGACTAAAGCAAATGGGGATTTTTGCCTAGCGTTGCTAACTTAACTTATAAGTCTATAAAAATATTTTAATGCTCTTAATAATAATTATGGGCTTGAATAAGCGGTGAAATAAGCAGTGAAATAAACCGATGTGTAAATATCCATAGAAAAGTAATATGAATATGGCTGTTATTAATTATAATGTAATCAGTATCTTAAAAAATAAAACTAGTAATCTTTGCCAAATCTTTTTTTAAAATATGCAATGTACAAATGATTCACTGTTTATACACGAATTTTATTCAGTACAATTTTTGCAATATCAGAATAGTACACCTTTAACCCACCTTTAACTATCTGGCTAATAAAATAAAGCTTATAAGATTGATAAGATTAAATTGTGGATTTTGTTTGCTGGGAAATACATATGTGCAATTATAAATCCATCAGATTAAAAAAAGAAATTACTGTTATTAAGCTAAAACCGTTGCTACTTGATATCAATTACAGCCACCGTAATCAGCGGCTGACAATCGAAGGGGAATAATCGAACTCAGTACACTTCGCTTGCTACCTCGAATGGGGGCAAGCCACAAGGAATTTCCACAGCTACAAGATACATAGATACAGGAAGCCAGTGGATACGTCATATATCGCAAAGAAAACCACAGATAAAATCATAAAAACCAAGTTCCCGAAGAGTCGCCTGCACGAACTCCATAAACATTGCCAGTTCCCCCGTTTGTTCCGCTTATCGCAATTGACGGCTTCCCCTACTCTCTGCCCCCCTTCCCCGCGCCATTCTGCGGGCTGCAATATTGATTAAAGAACGGGAGGCATGCGGTTGCCCCACCCAGTGCCCCCCACCCGCATTGAGTCATTTAAATGATCGTCTGAAAAGCAGAGCACAATTGGAGAACACATGAAAACGCTCTCGACGCGAGCGCAACGACGAGCTGCCTGTCAGTCGATGATTAGCGCGCTCACAGGTCAGACATCCCGCTCCCAGATTAGGAACTCGGTCTTCCCCCCCAGAACTCGGAAAAGTCGTGTCAACTTGAAGTAGTTTACTCAGGGGGTAGATAAGAAATTGATATAAATTTTAAGACCACTGCTGGGGACATTTCAATTAGCTCAGGCAATCGCAAGCAGCAACATGCCTTCCGATCAGGATCCAACTGCGGAGCAGATAAGCCAGGTTAAGACTAGCATTCTGCAGAAACTGGAGCAAGAGCCACCAGCAGGTAAGCTAATGCAGACATAAGAATCACATCTAATCTACATATATATATGTACAATCCCGAAATAGAACCATTCCATCCCAACGACCTGAAGCGAATTACGGACAGTGACCTTTGGATCACCAAGCTGCTGCAGGTCTATGACTTCGATGTGGAGAAGTGCATCACGCGGCTGTGGTCCAACCTCGCCTGGCGGCAAAGCTTTGGAGTTTATGACCTTACGGAGAAGAGCATTAACCAGGAGTATTTGAACGATGGCTCCATCTTTGTGCACAACAAGGACAAGGATGGTAAACCCCTGCTGATCCTCACCATCAACAAACACTCGAAGAGCCGAAATCAGGAGGAGCTCCTGCGAGTGATTGTCTTCTGGATTGAGCGATTGCAGCGGGAGAGTAACCTGGATAAGATTACCATTTTCATGGACATGACTGGCACCGGTCTGAGCAACTTGGACCTGGACTTCATCAAGAGTATTATAGGAGTGTTCGAGACCAAGTATCCCTATGTGCCCAACTATATTCTGGTGCACGATTTGCCCTTCCTGCTAAATGGTATGTAAACAATTCGATAACTGTAAAGATCTGTATATTGATATGGTAATTTTTCTGTGTTTAGCTGCCTTTAAAATTGTAAAGACCTTCCTGCCCGCCGAGGCGCTGAAGATCCTGAAGGTGACCACCAAAAAGGACATCGATCAGTATGTGGACAAGGATAACTGCCTGAAAATCTGGGGCGGTAATGATGACTACGTTTACAAATTTGCCTAAAAAATTGCACCTTCACCTTTGTATTATAGTGTAAATATTAATACGATATTTATTGAACACATTTTCGCTTTTTTTTTTTACTACGCGGGCGAAAAGCTTTGAGCTCGAAAAGCTCGTAGTAGCTCCACTCGAGCGTTTGGGGCTAATTGTAATGCAGGTGGCACGGCCACCCACACACGATCACGTTCCATTGCAGCAGTGCGCGGGTGGAAGGTGGGAGGTGGGTGGGCTGCCCTTTTGGGAGGCCCATTATAGTGCCGCGCAGAACCAGGTGCTCCACATTCGAGCCGCACGCCGGATGACTGCTAACGATCGCAGCGATATACGTTTGTATCTATAGCTGCCGATCGCGGACACCGTTAGTCGGCTGTTCAGTTCAGTTGTTCAGTTAGCCGCACACGCTCGTGGAACGCACTTGGATAGCAGTTGAGCAGTTGGCGCTGGAGTATCACCACCTGTTGTACCTTCACCTGTGCACCCCGCTAAGCCAATCTAATCGCAGTGAAAGTGGATTTGCTGATTAGGCGCCAAGCGATAGGAGCACCGTATTGGAATTCAAACCCCAAACGCTTAGTCGTGCCACAAGTTTGGTAGCGAACGAGTGCGAAAACTAGCTGGCGGCTGGCAGCATGGGCATCAAGGTCAAGGAGACGACCCCCCAGCAAATCGAGGAGCTGCGCGAAAGGTTCAATAGCAAATACGCCTCATCACCGCCAGCAGGTGAGATAATCCCAATCACTTGACGGATACAAAGTGCAACGTTCGCTAACTAGCTTGTCTAATAACTTGTGTGCGCTTCGGTTTATGATCGCTTTCATAGGTTTTATTCCGTAATTACCAGAAATATGACAGTGTTCGGTTAATAGTTTGTTTATATGATTCATTTCGCCTGTCTTATTTGCAGTGCAAATTCTCCAATTAGTAGGTGAATAATTCAAACAGCCCTGCCTTTCCCAACTACTTAACTGTTCCAAGTGCACTCAAGCGAAAGCTTTGAACTTGAGACCTAAGCTATAGCTCCCCAAAGTACTATGTATAGAATTGGGTATGGACTTCCGAGCGACGGACAGTCAGCGACATAAGGTTAAGTACATGCAGCCAAAGTTTAAGCAAATCGGAATGTTTTAAAGTGGGTATAGATTAGATGCTTCAATTGTTTAGTTACTATGCTATCAATCCTCTTATCGATTTAAATTCACCTCCTATGTATTCAGAGATTAGGAGCAATATAGCACATTTCAAACATTATAGGAGCAGAGATAAGAGTATTATTACAAACTTCATTATCTACATTAACTATTTATAAGCACAGATAAGATTCCAATAATCTTTTTATTACTTTACATGATCCGTTGCCAGCACCTTTCCACCCTACCGATATTTTCGCATTTTTGAAAAGTGCAAATCATAATCAAAATTTACGAAAAATGGCAAAAAATTACATTTTTATTTTTTTAACAAATGTGGATAGAAAATTTTGTTACGAATTCAACGAAGTATGGCATTTTAATCAAAAAATCGAAAAAAAAAATTTGTTGTAAAAAATCTGATATTTTTAATCGGCCTTTTCGCCATAACTTGGCCAAAAATGGCCGCTCAGCTAAAATAAAGACTGTTTTGTGCTGCTAATAAACATAGTCTATACCAATTTTTTTGATTTTCTACAAAAAAAAATTTACAAATTTTCTCATTTTTGATAAGGGGTACGTACCATCATCAAAATTTGCGAGAATTGGCAAAAAATTAGCATTTCAATGTATGTACATGGATCAATAGGGAATTTTGTTACGAATTCAACGAGGTATGACATTTCACTTTTGGACAACTATTTTTACTGCTATCGAAAAAAAACGGATTATTTTTTATCAAGAAATCGAAAAAAAAATTTTTTTGTAAAAATCGGATATTTTTAATCGGCGTTTTCCCCATAGCTTGGTTATAGCTTGGTTTTTTCATTTTTGATAAGGGGTACCATCATCAAAATTTTCGAAAAATGGTCAAAAATTAGCATTGTAATGTATGTACATGGATCGATAGGGAATTTTGTTACGAATTTAACGAGGTATAGCATTCCAGTTTTGGACTATTATTTTTACTGCTATCGAAAAAAAACGGGTTATTTTTTATCAAAAAATCAAAAAACAAAATCTTGTAAAAAAATCCGATATTTTTAATAGGGGTTTTTGCCATAATTTGGCCAAAAATGGTCGCACAGATAAAACAAAGACTGTTTTGTGCTGCTAATAAACACAGCTAACTATGTCTATTCCAACTTTTTTGATTTTCGGAAAAAAAAAAATTGACAAATTTTCGCATTTTCGATAAGGGGTACCATCATTAAAATTTGCGAAAAATGGCAAAAATTTAGCATTTCAATGTATGTACATGGATCGATAGGGAATTTTGTTACAAATTCAACGAGGTATGGCATTCCACATTTGGAGAACTATTTTTACTGCTATAGAAAAAAAACGGATTATTTTTTATCAAGAAATCGAAAAAAAAATTTTTTTGTAAAAATCGGATATTTTTAATCGGCGTTTTCCCCATAGCTTGGTTATAGCTTGGTTTTTTCATTTTTGATAAGGGGTACCATCATCAAAATTTTCGAAAAATGGTCAAAAATTAGCATTGTAATGTATGTACATGGATCGATAGGGAATTTTGTTACGAATTTAACGAGGTATAGCATTCCAGTTTTGGACTATTATTTTTACTGCTATCGAAAAAAAACGGGTTATTTTTTATCAAAAAATCAAAAAACAAAATCTTGTAAAAAAAATCCGATATTTTTAATAGGGGTTTTTGCCATAATTTGGCCAAAAATGGTCGCACAGATAAAACAAAGACTGTTTTGTGCTGCTAATAAACACAGCTAACTATGTCTATTCCAACTTTTTTGATTTTCGGAAAAAAAAAATTGACAAATTTTCGCATTTGTGATAAGGGGTACCATCATTAAAATTTGCGAAAAATGGCAAAAATTTAGCATTTCAATGTATGTACATGGATCGATAGGGAATTTTGTTACAAATTCAACGAGGTATGGCATTCCAGTTTTGGACTATTATTTTTACTGCTATCGAAAAAAAACGGGTTATTTTTTATCAAAAAATCAAAAAACAAAATCTTGTAAAAAAAATCCGATATTTTTAATAGGGGTTTTTGCCATAATTTGGCCAAAAATGGTCGCACAGATAAAATAAAGACTGTTTTGTGCTGCTAATAAACACAGCTAACTATGTCTATTCCAACTTTTTTGATTTTCGGAAAAAAAAAAATTGACAAATTTTCGCATTTTCGATAAGGGGTACCATCATTAAAATTTGCGAAAAATGGCAAAAATTTAGCATTTCAATGTATGTACATGGATCGATAGGGAATTTTGTTACAAATTCAACGAGGTATGGCATTCCACATTTGGAGAACTATTTTTACTGCTATAGAAAAAAAACGGATTATTTTTTATCAAGAAATCGAAAAAAAAATTTTTTTGTAAAAATCGGATATTTTTAATCGGCGTTTTCCCCATAGCTTGGTTATAGCTTGGTTTTTTCATTTTTGATAAGGGGTACCATCATCAAAATTTTCGAAAAATGGTCAAAAATTAGCATTGTAATGTATGTACATGGATCGATAGGGAATTTTGTTACGAATTTAACGAGGTATAGCATTCCAGTTTTGGACTATTATTTTTACTGCTATCGAAAAAAAACGGGTTATTTTTTATCAAAAAATCAAAAAACAAAATCTTGTAAAAAAATCCGATATTTTTAATAGGGGTTTTTGCCATAATTTGGCCAAAAATGGTCGCACAGATAAAATAAAGACTGTTTTGTACTGCTAATAAACACAGCTAACTATGTCTATTCCAACTTTTTTGATTTTCGGAAAAAAAAAAATTGACAAATTTTCGCATTTTCGATAAGGGGTACCATCATTAAAATTTGCGAAAAATGGCAAAAATTTAGCATTTCAATGTATGTACATGGATCGATAGGGAATTTTGTTACAAATTCAACGAGGTATGGCATTCCACATTTGGAGAACTATTTTTACTGCTATAGAAAAAAAACGGATTATTTTTTATCAAGAAATCGAAAAAAAAATTTTTTTGTAAAAATCGGATATTTTTAATCGGCGTTTTCCCCATAGCTTGGTTATAGCTTGGTTTTTTCATTTTTGATAAGGGGTACCATCATCAAAATTTTCGAAAAATGGTCAAAAATTAGCATTGTAATGTATGTACATGGATCGATAGGGAATTTTGTTACGAATTTAACGAGGTATAGCATTCCAGTTTTGGACTATTATTTTTACTGCTATCGAAAAAAAACGGGTTATTTTTTATCAAAAAATCAAAAAACAAAATCTTGTAAAAAAATCCGATATTTTTAATAGGGGTTTTTGCCATAATTTGGCCAAAAATGGTCGCACAGATAAAATAAAGACTGTTTTGTACTGCTAATAAACACAGCTAACTATGTCTATTCCAACTTTTTTGATTTTCGGAAAAAAAAAAATTGACAAATTTTCGCATTTTCGATAAGGGGTACCATCATTAAAATTTGCGAAAAATGGCAAAAATTTAGCATTTCAATGTATGTACATGGATCGATAGGGAATTTTGTTACAAATTCAACGAGGTATGGCATTCCACATTTGGAGAACTATTTTTACTGCTATAGAAAAAAAACGGATTATTTTTTATCAAGAAATCGAAAAAAAAATTTTTTTGTAAAAATCGGATATTTTTAATCGGCGTTTTCCCCATAGCTTGGTTATAGCTTGGTTTTTTCATTTTTGATAAGGGGTACCATCATCAAAATTTTCGAAAAATGGTCAAAAATTAGCATTGTAATGTATGTACATGGATCGATAGGGAATTTTGTTACGAATTTAACGAGGTATAGCATTCCAGTTTTGGACTATTATTTTTACTGCTATCGAAAAAAAACGGGTTATTTTTTATCAAAAAATCAAAAAACAAAATCTTGTAAAAAATCCGATATTTTTAATAGGGGTTTTTGCCATAATTTGGCCAAAAATGGTCGCACAGATAAAATAAAGACTGTTTTGTACTGCTAATAAACACAGCTAACTATGTCTATTCCAACTTTTTTGATTTTCGGAAAAAAAAAAATTGACAAATTTTCGCATTTTCGATAAGGGGTACCATCATCAAAATTTGCGAAAAATGGCAAAAATTTAGCATTTCAATGTATGTACATGGATCGATAGGGAATTTTGTTACGAATTTAACGAGGTATAGCATTCCAGTTTTGGACTATTATTTTTACTGCTATCGAAAAAAAACGGGTTATTTTTTATCAAAAAATCAAAAAACAAAATCTTGTAAAAAAAATCCGATATTTTTAATAGGGGTTTTTGCCATAATTTGGCCAAAAATGGTCGCACAGATAAAACAAAGACTGTTTTGTGCTGCTAATAAACACAGCTAACTATGTCTATTCCAACTTTTTTGATTTTCGGAAAAAAAAAATTGACAAATTTTCGCATTTGTGATAAGGGGTACCATCATTAAAATTTGCGAAAAATGGCAAAAATTTAGCATTTCAATGTATGTACATGGATCGATAGGGAATTTTGTTACAAATTCAACGAGGTATGGCATTCCAGTTTTGGACTATTATTTTTACTGCTATCGAAAAAAAACGGGTTATTTTTTATCAAAAAATCAAAAAACAAAATCTTGTAAAAAAAATCCGATATTTTTAATAGGGGTTTTTGCCATAATTTGGCCAAAAATGGTCGCACAGATAAAATAAAGACTGTTTTGTGCTGCTAATAAACACAGCTAACTATGTATTCCAACTTTTTTGATTTTCGGAAAAAAAAAAATTGACAAATTTTCGCATTTTCGATAAGGGGTACCATCATTAAAATTTGCGAAAAATGGCAAAAATTTAGCATTTCAATGTATGTACATGGATCGATAGGGAATTTTGTTACAAATTCAACGAGGTATGGCATTCCACATTTGGAGAACTATTTTTACTGCTATAGAAAAAAACGGATTATATTTTATCAAGAAATCGAAAAAAAAAATTTTTTGTAAAAATCAGATATTATTAATCGGCGTTTTCTCCATAGCTTGGTTAAAAATGGCCGCACAGCTAAAATAAAGACTGTTTTATGCTGCTTATTAACATATCTAACTATGTCAAACCCAATTTTTTTGATTTTGGAAAAAAAAATTTGACAAATTTTTGCATTTTCGATTCAATACCATCATCAAAATTTGCGAAAAATGGCCAAAAATTAGCATTTCAATGTATGTACATAGATCGATAGGGAATTTTGTTACGAATTCAACGAGGTATGACATTTCACTTTTGGACAACTATTTTTGTTGATATCGGAAAAATACGTATTATTAAACGTAAATCATTAAAATTTACAAACGGTATAATCTTTACTATCAAAATTAACTATTTATAAGCACAGATAAGATTCCAATAATCTTTTTATTACTTTACATGATCCGCTGCCAGCACCTTTCCACCCGACCGATATTGATCGCATTCGCAATGATCATCTGTGGCTTCAGAGGTTTCTGGAAATGCACGATCTCGACATGGAGGCCTCCTTCACCAAGCTGTGGGAAACCTGTGTATGGCGTCAGTCGTATGGGGCCAACGATCTCGACGAGAGCCAGTTGAACCAGGAGTATCTGAAGGAGGGATCGGTGTTTGTGCGAAACAATGATGTGGATGGCAAGCCGCTGTTGATATTCCGCGTTAAGCTGCACAGTAAGTCCAAGAACTTGGACGAGCTGATCCGCATCGTGGTGTACTGGGTGGAGAGAAGTCAGAGGGAGCAGCATCTGACCCAGTTGACCATATTCTTTGACATGGCCGGCACTGGCTTGGCCACCATGGATCTGGACTTTGTTAAACGCATTGTGGAGACATTTAAGCAGTACTATCCGAATACCCTCAACTATATTTTGGTATATGAGCTGGCCTGGGTGCTCAATGGTAAGTTGAATTTAGTCAATTAATAACTGCCATTCACATTGAACATTAACCATGACCATGACCTTTTGCGGCTTGTTCCTAGCTGCTTTTAAGGTCATCAAGGCACTGCTGCCACCCAAAGCAGTTGAGATTTTGAAAATGATATCGAAAAAGGACATCAACCAGTACATTACCAAGGACAACTGCCTGGCCATCTGGGGTGGCGAGGATAACTACGAATTTAGCTTTTTGCCGGAGGCTAAAAAGGTTACTTCCAAACCGCTGGCTGCCAATGCCGGCGATGATGAGCAATTCGCGGACAAAAAGGTAAGCTAGTGGGTTGAGCGGGAGACACCAGACACAAGCTACTACTACCACCCACAAGAGAACAAATCTCGAGCGCCATTCGCCTGGTTGGGAGTGTCCTTGTGACACGGCTGCACCCGGAAGGAGTCGGTCCCTCGGTTCCCCGGTCGCCTAATTGCTTTTTCGAAAAGTCGCACGCGAACCGCCTTACAGCGCTCTCCACCATAATTGATTCACATTCTTGGGACGTATTGATTTAGGGTGCGCTGTTTGCGTGTCCTGCGTGAGTTGCCTGTCCCCAACTGACCACTGGACTGGTCTGTTCCCGTGCACTGGGGGAAATATTTGAGTTTAGCAACAAATATTTTATCTTTTAGTACAGATCATTGCTTTACAAGCTTGATTCAAATATGATATCTGGTTCCAATCTTCAGTTGTAGCTTAAATCTGGCAAAAAGTATAGCATTCTTTTAGGCGCAGCTGCATATTCAAGTAATAGTTTCAAGCCAGAAATCTTAATACTATCTTTAAAGAAACGATGTGGGATCATATAATTAGCTAGTTTTCATACTCTTTACGAAAGTTTGAAAAACAAATTTAGACATTTTGTAGCGAGCTCCCTTTTTTTTTCGCAGTGCTCCTACGCTTTTGTGGGCAGAACATTGTAGCAACTATTTATAGTCTCTTATTTGACATATTGCTAAACTTTCGGTTTCTGGCTGGGGTCAGTGGCTAATGGTCAGTTCTCGAGGCCCCGAAGCGTTGACCCGAAAAAAGTAGAACACACATTGCCAGAGGGATTATGGCATGTTCTCTGTGTGCGTATTTGTGTCGTACGTGTATATGTACTGTATCCATGTATGTGTAAATGACTCCCAGAGCGAATATTATCCGGCATTTCTCTCACACCCACGCTAACACACACCCACACGCTGTTATCACACCCACACGACGTCATCATTTCTAATGCACTCTCTCTCTGCCTCTCATTTCAACGGCACTTTCATTTCATTTACAGTTGCAGTTCATTTTACGCCAGACGCAAGCGGCCGCAACAACAGCTGGAAGAAGCTGATCGAGTGTGAGCGAGACAGCAGAGACGGAGCGAGCTTTTGGGTGTGCTTTCAATTCAGTTGTATTTTCACTTTTGGGCGAACTAGTCACCAAATTCCGCAAAGCAACCGCATTTTACGTTCGTTTCTGTCCCAAAACTTGTGCTAATCGCCATGGACATTTGCAAACTATAATTGTTATTAACAAAGAAGCAAGCATAAGTGGAAACTGCATTGTTATCGTACCAATTGATATTCACTACTCAAAGTTTGAGCAACAACAACAACGAAATGCCAAGGGTATGTGTGTGCGTGCGTGCGTATAGAATGTGTTTTGTGTGTCATGTTTCATACTCATTGAATTGCGCTTAAGAAATTTGTGTCATTTATAAGAATCAATAAATCATCTATAAGCCATTGAAAACCCCAAAGTATTTGAGTTTATCCGGCGAATCATAATCGAAGTTCACTGTCTATCATCATGATCATGTGTGCGTTACGTGGAAGTTGAAGCAAAAGCCCAACAAATCCGAGTCGGATCGAATTTAGCTTGCCATTCAAGACGATTACTTCACCCTGCATATTTTCTTTTGTTTGCTGCTGAATATGACAACAGTTGTTTGTTCAGTTTAAGTTAAGGAGTATGAATTGTCTCAAGTGCCAGTTGGAGTTTGTATCTGTACAGCGATTCGATGGAAATGAGCTAGTAAAATGGTTCCGCACATTAAGTGCGGCTTAAAGGGCAATTTAAAATTCAAAAATTAGTAATGTTAATTATACAAATTTAACTAGCTAGCATACTGGAGTTAATTACTTTTACTAATGTTAAAGCCTTGTTTTTTTTTTTTATAAGAAGCTGAAGTATTTTTAATAACATACATTTAAAACATAAAGTTTAAAACAGCGTTAGAAAACAGTTGAATATATAACAATTTACTAACGCGTTTGCAAGAATCCCTAAAGCCACGCCAGGAAATCCACAGTTTCAGGGTTGCCAGCTGTTTCATGTTTTGGTGGATGCAAATTATTTGCAGACCTAATCTCTCCTAAGGGCCCAAAAGTCCGGCTTTGTCTATATGTTCGAGATCTTGAATCAGATTACGGATATTAACTGTGTGTGGATACTGGCGAATGTGACCAATGTCTGAGGCAGGGCGTTTCAATTACGTGAGTTGCCGATGGCATCCGGAGGGCAGATAAAGCAGCCAGATAAAACCCATACATACCAATCCAATGTGATGTGCCTAGGCACATCTCGCACAGAATAGCCCACATCCGGCTGAAAAGCAAATGAAACCAATTCACCCATCGACCTCCAGTTCGAGTGGACCTCCACAGTTCGCCGATAATGCCAGCTCAAGGGTGCCAAGCATACTGGGACGGCCCTTCTGAAAATGACACAGAAAAGCACGTTCGATGGCGTCCGATGAGGAGGCGCCACCAAAACCTATCCTATCCACCATCCAATAGACGGTCATTTGAACGAATTCTCTTTCATCGGCAGGTCACCTTCGTCGATTCCGCTCCCGTGGTGCTCAAGGAGTCCAACATCAACGAGATGCACACTCCAAGCGAGGGTAAGAAACACAGCCCTTAACGCCCCTAAAAAGTGTGGAAAGGGTATATTTACAATCGACTTTCCATTAATCTGCACTGCTCATTATGTCACAAATGTACACACACACATCTTACAATCAAGTCGCCTCATTTTAGTTCGTTATCCCCCATATAAACAAAATTTTTTGGTCCCACCCAAATTTGAAATTTGTAACAACAAAAAAATCTGCGAATTAATACCAAGAGTGCTTTCCTTGACCAGGCATGTTGCATATTAATCCCAAGGATTTTGTCAACTTCAATTCCAAGAATGCGGAGGCCACCATGAGCATCAAGTCTATTGCCACCTCGGCAGTGACATACAAGGTGGGTAAAATCTACACGCTTACTTGAGATTAACCAGATTAATTCATCGTTTGTAACCCCTGTAGATCCAAACCACATCGCCGGAGAAGTTCCGTGTGCGACCACGTTGCGGCATTATCCAGCCCAACCAGGAGGCCACCATCAACATATGGCTGAAGTCGGAGCACAAGCTGAGCGACGAGAGCAAGGACAAGTTCCTGGTGATGGCCATGATCGCGCCAGGCGGTGAATGCGGTGGCGCCGATGTGACCGAGCTGTGGCGTAGCAAATTACCCACATCAGCGGATGTGGAGCAGCATCGGTTGGTCTGTCGCTTCGAGGAGAGCAAGTCCAAAGCGCCGCTAGATTGCGCAAACAAGGCCAGTAAGGCCAGCGTGGACTGCAACAAGAAATCCGGTGCTGTAAGTATCCTCGCTATCGGTGCTTAAAACCGAAAATATACTCATAGAGTTATAATTTTGCATCACAGGACGTCGATCCAGCTACGGCAATGGAGCGCCAGTTGGCATTCACCCAGAACCTGCAATATGTGACACTGGCGCTGTTGTTCCTGTTGTTTGCCGGCTTCGGATTTCTAATGTACCAGCAGTTGGGCCAGCACGCCTCTAGCTGTCCCAAGACAACGGCGTATTCGTGCGCCAAGCGCAAATAATATTTACTTTCCCCGTGTAATCTGACCAGGCAGGAGCTAGACATTGCCGCTCGCGATAGCCACACCAATAACGAACACGACTGCGACTGTCCAGAGCTGGAGAACTGTGCCTGTGCTGTTGATTTAATGAATCTGGGTCTGGACTGTGCCGATACGTTGGACCAATTCGATGGCGAATGCCTGGAGGCACTGATCCAAGCGCATCTGCAGCTGTGCTTCAGCTGTCAGCGCACTACTGGTGATCGACAGCTGGGCGGCGTTGCTGCCGGCGGCCATCTGCTAGGACTCATCGCATTCGCAAGGAAGATGGTACGCGTCGTTCTTTCGCTATCGCTGCTGTGCGGCATCTTGTTCGTGAGCTTCTACCTGGGCAACAACTATGGCGGAAACTCCACCACCACCACTACCATAACCACCTCCCTAGCCACAGTCGACTCAGGCAGAGGCAATCGTCAGCCGTGTTACTACTCGTAGTGAAGCCAAAACCCACACCTATGCAGGCCAGGGTGGTTCGATTTGTCTAGCAGAATATGCAATTTGTACAATTGTGTACGTTAATAATCAATTTTGACCCTTGCCAGGTATGAACGACAGATATTAAAGCCTTCTTACATACTTCAATGGTTCCCTCTTAAAAGAGAGAAATATTTCTCAAATTCTCCGGACTTTTGTATGGCCACCTTTGCTTTCAAAGGTAATTTTAAGATGTTTCCCTTCCTTGCAAATCGAACCACCCATGCAAATACATATTTTTGTATAAATCTTAAGACCTATGATAAGAGTAACAATTTCGTGTTTCCTGATATTATTCGAGTAAATGGTGTCCCGTGCTTACTCCCAACTATTTGTCTTACTCCGCTTTTTGTTTCCCCCGTCTGAGTCAGGAATTTATTATACACTGTGAGTAGGATGTATGGCTTTGTAAATCCTAATGCATTGTGTCGGATTCACAAGTCAAGTTAATTAGTTTGTAAATAAATCTCATTTAGTTTCACTTTGCGTTCAAATACAAATTTACTAAGGTTTCGTATTGCGAACGAATATATATAATAAACATTTAGTTGGGTTGATAAAGAAGTTTTCGTCATTAGGCAGACTTGTATGATTTAAGCGGGCATCTATTTATCAAAATAATAAGAACTTAACACGATTTAGTTCGTAAATCTCGGCGTACAAATAAGCAAAAATTCCGATCTATCTTACGAATCTGGGCCATGAGTAAACATTCCTTAAGCGTAGGGTAAGCGTACGGGTTTTGTAACTTAGTGTCACCAAAAACAAATTGGGAAAGTCAGCGTATTTATACTCAATCTTATGTCTTTTTACCGCCTCGCTTGGCAGCCGGCTTCTTGGCCTTCTTGGGAGTCGGTTCCTTGACGGACTCCTCTTCGACCGCCTCGTCGGCATCATCCTGCGGCGGCGTCTTGTTCTTTTTGCTGCTGCTGCTAGTGGACGCCTTCGCTGGCAAGTTCTCCTTCTGCTCCTGCTTATCTGCACTATCGGCTTCCTTGTCGGCACTCTCCTGCGGCGGGGTCTTGTCCTTTTTACTGCTGCTGCTGGCGGACGCCTTCACAGGAACATTTTCCTTCTGTTCCTGCTTATCCGCCTTAACCAAAAAGATTGCGTGCTGACCACCGCCAGATGCGAGCATCATGTGCTTGCCCTGCGTGTTCTTGCTGACGACCACGATTGGTTCGAGCTCATCATCGCCATCGCCAACGCCCAGTTGATTGTTGACGCCTGAGCCCCAGGAATACAGTTTGCCGTCCTCTGTAATGGCATAGGAACAGACTTCGCCACAGCCCACGGACACAACCTTGTCGGTCAGCTTCGCCACAAGCGTTGGCTTCTCCACAACATCCTTGACATCGCCCAGTCCCAGGCGACCGTACTCCGGACGACCCACCACGGAACATTTAAGGTCTGTTGTCAGGATGACAGTGTGGTGCTGACCGCCGGCAATGTGTCGGATATCTTTCAGTTCCGTCTTGATGGGCGTCACTGCGAACTCCTTGCCCTTGGTCTCGTGGGCCAGTTGCTTGAAGTTGTTCAGTCCTGTGGCCCAGATGACCTCTGTCTGCGACTCGCGCATGAATGTGCAGTAGTTGGTGGCCCAGATCGCCTCAAAGGGTTTGGCCCGCGTGATGATGAGCTGGGTGGGTCGCAGCAAATCGCGTTTGCCTCGACGACCTGTGCGTTACAATTTTGTCATTAATACGGATTTGCGTTGGATATGTTAGTACCAAGACTTACCCTCTCCGGAAATGGAACGCTCCGACAGCCGGCCAAGTTGTCCCTGCTCAGCGCAGCCCACGGTGAAGACCTTTCCGGCAGTGGTCAGAATGACCAGATGATCGGCGCCCGAAGCGATGCTGCAGCAGACAGTGCCCTCCATCAGATCGATGGGCGTACGCTTGTTTCCATCGATGGTGAGGCCCATGTTGCCATGCGAGTCTCGGAACGAGCCCCAAGCGAAGACGCGGCCATCCTCCAGCAGACAAGCGGAATGCGAGTCGCCCGCCGAAATGCACAATGCCTTGCCGGGCAATTCGATCAGATCCGGCTTGGCCTCGCTGCCATCCTCGCTGGTGTCGCGACCCAGTGCGCCCTCATCATTGCAACCGAATGAGTAAATGTCCCCCGATTTGGTCAACACCAGGTTGTGCATGCCTCCGGCGCATATGTCCACGGCATCCGGGATTCCCGCCACAGGGCTGAGACGCTTGCGCTCCAGGATGTCCTCGCCGAGACCCAGTTGGCCCACATCTCCGTTGCCGCAGACCAGCACGTTGCCCAGTACAGTCCTCCGCTTGGGCAGCTCCAGATGAAATGCGATCCTGGCGCGCTTCGCCTTCGGTGGCTGCAGTTGCTCCGACTCGCCGGCATTGTTGTTATTAGTCAGGGCCTTTCTGCGCGGCATTTTAGCTTGTATTTTCACAATTTTTGGTCTCCGAAACTGGAAAAGAAAAGTGTGCATGTGTATATAATATACATATAAGGTTAGGGACGCCGGCGTTGCAGCCAATGCTTGCCCACACTCACAATGGAAATAATGCCGGTTACTGGTTCAGCGGGAGTTCCACGTTGTCTGGATGGTGTTGCTACGGAGGTTTGTTGGCGAGTGAAAACACCAAGGGCAAGCGAATCCCAATGCGACCTACCTGGATTGAAGAAAATGCGCGGGAAGCGGCTGCAGCTGGCCTTCGGGGTGCAGTGCTGCGGGCTTGGCGGTTTTCACGCCGCTTCTGGCTATTAGCGGGTACACGCTCCCCTTTTGGGCGGTTCTCGGCGGCTACCGATCGATTAGTGGGCTATTTACCCTTCAATTAGGTGTGTTTTCTGTTTTTTTTTATTTGGCTGTGGTACATTTGTGCGTTTGGGAATTGTAGAAGATAAAACTCGGGCTACTTTGGGCCACAATTTGTATACTTTTTGTTAGCTTAGCATGGACTTTGACCAAGAGTGTTGGTTTAATCTCCTCTAGCGAGTGTGCGAACCGATTACAGCCCGGGCTTATCGAAGAGCTATCGATAAAATGCGGAAAATTTAAACTTATTTAAGCAAAGTTGCTTGGTTCAAAAATTAAACATTTTTCAATATATATATAAGCTGTTTGCTTTCAGCCAATGCACAAGACACAAAATGCTATTTGTGTGAAACACCCAAATCAATACCATTTAGATAGGTTTTCCATTAACTTTATTACAAAATACATAGAGTTACAATATAATTGGTTATTTATTTAGTTCCTGTAAAAGTCTATCTAGCTAGTACACCACAATGTGAGTGCATCAAATACGAAATGCATCCACTTTACCCATTCCGCAACAGCACTCCAAATCCTGGCAGCCGACCCTCGATTTCCCAGCCCAAACATTAACATTTAATCCGACTGCCCCCATTCAGATGCGTCTGTCTGATGCATCTGCCACTCAGCACAGGCCATACAAAACGAAACCGAATTGATAAAAACGCGAAAAATAATAATCACTTGATGCGATGTCTGTTTGCGTATACATATTGCATGTTTTTGCCATTTTTTAATCAGTTTCGCAAAAATGATTTGAGCGTATTCCCTATATTTGTGTATGCACACGCCCCAGCGAAACCACAGCCATTGCCGCCGCCCACGTAGCTGATTTTATTATCAATTTTCATAAAAAGTTTTGTGCACTTTTTGCAGCACATGCCGGACAGGTGGGCCTTCGCCGGCCATTGCAGAGTACACATGGACATGGACCCTATTTATTGGTAGCCACGTCAACCGTCGTCAGCACAGCCAATTACGCAAATTAAACAGATTGTTATCCTGTCGCGACACAGGACACGAGACACTGGACAATGTGACAAGCCGGGCAGCTTAATTCAATCAACGTGACATAATTACTTAATTAATTAAGCGCGCCCAGCGGTCACACATTCAAATCGGACATCATTTTGCGAAAGTCGTTCAACGAGCCGTACATCTCAAAGTCTGCGCCACCGTTTCCGGTTCCGCCGCCGTAGGCGCCCTGCGACCGCTGCGATCGTGTGCTAGGGGGGCGTGGCAGGGTCAACGGTACGGGCAGCAGTTCCGGCATCACCGAGTGGTGCGTGATGAGCGCCTTCAGCGAGCTGAACTCCTTGGTGAAACCCTAAAATGGTATATATTATATCATCACATCATTTAATATAATGAAGCAAGCTTTCTATGTATCTTACCTTAATCTTGTAGCCCCTTTGCGTCCGCAGGATCAGGTAGTGGGCCACTCGTGGTGAGGGAGGTGGCACTCTCAGCGAGAGGGCGAAGCAGCCCGGCTTTGTGCTGCTCTGGCGCACTAGAAACGCACCTGGACTCTGTCGGGATAGCACCTCCAGTGATATTTCCCGGGGAATGCCCGCCTGAAACCAGGCGGCTCCCTTGAGCTCCTGCTGCTCCGATAGACTGAGATTATCCAGGCGCAGGGCACCATGGCCGGGAAACAATTTCGGACTGGAGTTCGCTGATAATTACACAGAAGTGATACAATAGCTGCATTATGTGACATTAAAAGTGCTCCTACCGCTGCACGTCTCCCGCAGATACTTCTTGTTGCTGGCGGGCAGCTCCACCTGCAGCCGCTGGGTGGCACTCTCCAGAGCGGACAGTGACTGGCGGCAGGAGTCGCCGAACTTGCTGGCCACGTACTTGTCCGGCTCGCAGATGGCCTCGTTCACATAGCCATCGGAGATGGTCTGGGTGGAGCCACAGCCGGATCCGGAGGTCAGGGATGAGCCGCAGGTGCTGTGCATCAGGGGGCGGCTGTCCTCGGTGCCCCGCAGCAGGCCAATGCCCATGGTCAGGCGTTTCACCTGCAAAAGGGATAGGAATGCACAGAGAGAAAATATATAATTAATCATAATAAATAATACAAATAGTATATACGTGATAAAATCTTATAAAATCACAATGGTATATGATATATAAAATGATATATAATTATACAACTTAAGTGGAGTAAAATGCAATACTACTGTTTGTTTTCAGTGCATCAGAGCCAGTGGTACTCTTGCATATTGCATGTTGCATGTTGTCTGCCAATTTGGCAAAGTTTTTGCATTGCTATAATGGCGAATTCGGGACTACTCTTGCCAAACCGGCAGTATCGGTGCCACAGTGTGTATTCATTCAGGGATTTGTGGCGCCACCCCCCAACCCCCATGCTTACCCCCCGCTCCACCCGCGCCCCGAAAATCCAACAAACATCAAACACACTTTAGCTCTCACAGCCAGAACCACAACAACGACGTACCTCAGCACTTTGAACCCCAACCCCCCAAAAAAGTCGCCCAGAAAACAACCGAGATTGATGTGTAAAATTTCTGGTTACCAATAAAATGTTAAACAGCGCTTGGCACGCCCCCTTGGCCGCACAACGCCCACTATGGCAGCCACTGGCTTTTGCGGCAAATTACTTTGAAATGAGTTGGAGCCCGGAATGGAAAGTTTGCGATACTGCTGCCTTTGGGTTTTCATTTGGCTGCTTTTAAATTGTTTCCCATTGCGTTGCGTAATTAGCAGCCTAAAAGTAAATTGAACTTGCTTATTTCCTCTTAATTTGCGATAATCATGATGATTTTATGAAGATGAAAGGTGATTTACTTGAGCAGTAGAGTTAAATTGAGGATTTGCAGCTCAATTCAGGCTGAATTCAGGCTCGTTTCTTCAATTGCAGCTAATTAAATTGGCGCATCGACGGCACTTGGCACTTGGCTGTCGTTAAGTATGCAATCAGAGCATCGTGCCAACCTAATGCCCCCATTATGCTAATGGCAATCGGAAGGGAGCCCCAGCGCATTATGCAATGCAAAAAACGCCAAGGACTAGAACTCTAGGACTTCTAGACACAAATCCCAACGGTAAAGAATGTGAGGCAGGGGGCTGGACTTTTCCAAGGTATTTTCCCAGACAATGGCACAATAGACGTGTCTAAGCAGCATTCAGTGCAGCGGTGCTCCATCTGGCATTTGATTTTCTCGCATTTTCCTTGCCTTGTTATCTGTGCGAAACTTTTCCACGTTGCCTACTTTCAGGCGGCGCCAGAGAAAAGTTGCTCCATTGTCCTTTTGCCAAGGATTCCTTCCCCCCCCCCCCATTTCCTCTACGCCCAGGCCATTCCCTAGGCCTAAAAACACGTGACAACAGCAAGGGGCTGTCGGTTGCATTTGGCGCTGTTGCTGCGATTTATGTGTCATAAAGTCAGTAAGTTAACGCCATTTGCCTGCCATTTGCCATGGCATCCTGCATTGTTCCCCAGGACTCCGGTTTACCAACTTCAAACTGCACTATGGCAAAATATGGGTAGCATTAAACGCCTTGCCATGAAATGGCTTTAGCAGAAAGTTATGAATGCTCTTAGTTGCTGCCGACAAAAGAAAGTAATTAGTTTGCTAACTATGCTCGCTTTGGGATTATGGGTGGCAATAGAGTTGTTGCTCATATAATTAGCATTTAAAAGTGAGAAGTGCTTTTGTAGTGCAACTAAACTAAACTTGAACTGCCAGTAAAATGCAGTTTGATTGCAAATAATTTCAACTTTAATTAAACTCATCTACAACTGTTCTTTTTTATAACTAAGCCGTTAACCGTATTTGTATCTGCAATTTAATATCTGCAATATATATGCAATTTAG
The DNA here is from genome assembly GCF_016746245.2 of Drosophila santomea. Taxonomy (NCBI): domain Eukaryota; kingdom Metazoa; phylum Arthropoda; class Insecta; order Diptera; family Drosophilidae; genus Drosophila; species Drosophila santomea. Next base: position 6,609,423 of record NC_053018.2, read on the forward strand.
CTGTAGTAAAACCAAAATGTTTCCCTTCAAAAATTCCTTTGTTTTATGTTGGGTAATATTGCAAATTTCTCTCAGTGTCCTCCCATTTACTCTCCATTTTAGTTGTGTGCAGTTAGTGCACTTTTGTTAGTGGTGCGTGCCAAAGTGGCGTTACTCGAAAATTTGCATTTGTGCAAATTAATTTAATGAACTCTTTTTCGGCAGCAGCTTTAGTGGCAAAAACACTTTTCACCTGAAGGGCGTACTCCTGTCCCAATTGCTTTCGAGTTCGATTCAAGCAGCGCAATTTCCACCAAGTGATTTAAATTGCATGTAATTAAACGTACTGAAAACAGAATTTAAGCTGGAAAAGCCACATTAAACGTAGTCCCCAAGCAACGAGTTTTCACTCATTTTCCCCAAGTCCCTCGATTCTCACATTTTGTTGTTGCTGTCTCGATTTGAAGTTTTTCTTTTCCTTCGCTACTTGGCTTTGCTTTTACTAAGTGCATCCCAAGCCGATGCTCCTCCAATAGGCAATTCCTTTCATATTCCCCCACCAGCTCTTGTTTCCTGGCAAATCATCAGCGTAAGCAGATTTATGTTCTGTGCCAAGTAATTTGCAAGCAATGAGAAATGGCCAACAAAGCAACAAAGCAACCTGGCAACAAAGCAAAAAATGATTGCTCCCTCGGCTGGCTTTACAAAATCCGCCCCTGTTTTTTATACCTTGGCTAATAGTTAATATTAAGTAGCTCCATTGGTAAAGAGAACAGCGAAAAATAAGCTGGATATTGGAAAAAATCAGTGGGCATACTGTATGACATGCTTGCTTCAATAATTACTAAGCATTATGCTTTCCTTTTGCAAAAAAATCCACCTTAAATTGCTGCCCTACAACTAAAGGATTTACTTTTCTTTTCCTGACAGCTTGTTGAAATATATGCTGAAATTACTTAACTATTTCTTACAGTGAACCCTCGCAGAACTTACCAGCGGCGGCTTATCCACCAAACGACGGCAATTATTCATTTCAGTGGGCGAATTATCCTCCTCGGAGCTGGGCGAGCGCAGATGGTGCGGATGCGGATGCGAGCCGGCTTGCGGATGCGAATGCGAGTGCGGATGTGGATGCTCCTGTCCGGACAGCTCCTGGACATCGTGGTGGCTGTGCAGCAGATGCAGCTGCTCCACCGGGCGACGCTGGAGCTGCGGATGCGGATGCGAGTGGCTATGCGGATGTGGATGTGGCTGCTGGCGTGGCTGGGGCAGGGGCTGGTTCTGCGGATGCGGATGCGCCGGCGGATGATGATGATGAAAATAATGCTGCGGCGATGTCGTTGTCACTGCTCCAGCAGCTGCTTCACTGCGGTTAACAAATGAGCGTTAGGATTAAGGAGGTGGATGTATACTTTGCGACGAAGATTAAGGTAGTTTCGTTGGCCATTCCCTCACCTGGCTGGCGACTGCTCCTCAGCTGCCTCAATCAGCGTGGTCTCCGCTGTTTGGGATGAGGACGATGAGCCCGAGGAGGAGGTGGAGGTGGTGGATATGAACGTGGCTGTACTGTGCTGTGGTTCCAGGCGTAGGCGTATATCCTGCATGATCATTGGTACTTAGTTTAGGTTCAGCTGAGTGTTCTTTGCTTCAAACATTCAATGCATCTGAAACAGAGTAAATTCCAATAATAAGTTAATTATAGTAAGTGTGAATTAATAGTAAAACTTCACTTCAAGACACCCAATTATTTAGTTATTTGCAAAGTATGTGTGTTATGTATTCTCAATTTTCCATCAAGAAGGAAGTGTAAGAAGCTTGTTAAAACTCTTAGCAACCCCTTTCGTGAGTCCCACAAAACTTTCTGCCACTTCCAAGGGCCAGAAGTTCGGTCACTTCTGGACCCCATGCTAATGGCATCGTTGATGATTTCTTGACTTATTCTTGCAGTGCAAAATGCTTCGCCTGCGGCCCGAAGTTTTGCCGCTTTAAGTTGCTGGCACTTTGAAAAAGGCTTTAAGCCTTTCCGACTGCAAACTTTGTGCCCACAACTGGCTGCTTATTGAATCTCTTCGCATATAAAACTACATATGTAAAACTGCATATATATATGCGTGCTTTTGAGTGCCTCTGGCCTGTGCCGATAGTTCTTGGGCGAAACTTTTAATGCGATTTTAAGCCGTTTGCTATTAGTTTGCAAATTGTTTCAAGATTTTTAGCATATTAATTTTTAAAGCTCTTTCGGCAGTGGTTTTTCCGGTTTCCACGGCAGTGTCGGATAATTGAAACCGAATGTGGGTTAAGGTTGAATTGGTGCAAATGATAAAGAATAGACCAACGGAGGCCTTAACTTTGCCCCGAAGGTCTCGTTGTGCATCAGTTTGTGTTATCCACCAGCCGGTGCTGCACCACTTTACCCACTTTCAAACAATGAACAATGGGGGCTTGTGCCACAAAAGAACTTGCAACACTGAAGGGGGTTGCAAAAAGGGTTGGTTGCAATATCGCAGGGATGGCGTAAGAAAAGCTGCAGCTGCAGGCGAAAATGTCGACAGTTGTTGAGATGTTCTTGGATGCTCTGTGATGGTGTTCTGCATTTAACAAGTATACGCCATGCTGGCCGGGCATTAATTTGGCCAAGGATGAGGAGTCACAAATGTGCTGACATTTACCGTCACCCCGAGCTGAGTTTTGCAAAGTGTCGAGTGACAACAAGGATTTCAAGGACTGCAACTCTGATTCCATTTGCGAGCAAAGTGAGCGGGCTGAGGATTGTGTTGCACATGTTAATTTGACTTGTCATACAGCAACGCTTCCACATGTTGTAGCTACAAGGATAATAAGCTACACGTACATACATATCTGCAAGTGCATATCTGCGGAGTGACTACATTTTGCATAGCACACTCTTGTGCGCCTTTCAACCGGCAAGTTACTTACTTTATTTCGTGGAGAAGACGACGAGAATAGAGACTTAGTTCTGTGTTTGTTTCTTTGTCTCGAATCAAGTTAAAGTTTTGCTCAATAAATTTCACAAAAAGTTGGCATTTTATTGCCACTTGCTTGGTGGTAAGCAAAGGACTTTTTATCTATTCAAGGAAACTGGAACTGCACGGAACTGTTCTGCATCAAAACAACTGCAGGGGAAGTTTATTTTGGTTCATTTCTTTTTTTTAGGAAAAGCTACAAAAGTTAAAGTCTAATTCTTTAATAGTTGTATGTACAAACAGATAAGGGAATGCAGTTTTATGTGTTCTCCAAAACAATTTAAAGAGATGATTACGTTCTAATGAACATATTGTCTTCTTTATAGAATGAAGATTGCATTAGTTTTTTTCCAAAAGAATTTAAATGTATATGTTTCTACTTGGACATCGTTTGGCACCTTTCTTCATATCCTCCAGCTTTTCAACACGCTTGGCTTCAGTCTGTTATTCTTTCGCTCGCTGGGAAGTGAAATTTACTTTTATGGCACCTGTCCGTGTGTCCTCTGCCATATGACAACCTTCATATCCACATCCTCTGTGCGCTCCATAAGTTCCTATATACTGCGGACTGTGTTAGTCCGCTTCCGTTCACATCTCGCACATTTGCTTGTTAGTTTATTGAAATTGATATTATGGTTATACTCGTATGCTACTTCCCACCATTATCTTTTCCTTCTCCCGGCGTCTGACTGCGTTTATATCTATTTGCATGGAGATTTTGTTGCAGAATTCATTGTTAAATCGTTCGGAATAGTTTTTTTTTCTCCCCTGTTGACTTCCTGCAGACAAAGTTTGATTGTCATATGAAGTGCTGGTGTCTCATGTCTGCCGCTTGGGCAGGTTCGCTGTCCTCAGTTTCCCATTTGGCTTGTTCATATTTTTCGGTGCAGAACACAATCCCTTTGGCAAATTGCACTCCAGAGTCAACGGCGGAGTTGCTGCTTTATGGACCCCGTTTGACAAAGTCTTTAAAGCGCTTACGTCAATCAATGGCCTGCAACATGCAACTAAAACGGATGTGGTTGCCGCAACAATCGCAATAACAATAACCCACGAATGTCAACAGTCTTTGAACCCGACGAAAACACACTAGCAGATACAGATACAAATACAGGTACAGATAAATTTACAGTCGCGGAAACAATAACTTGGGTGGTCTTTTGGGCCGACATGTGAATTGTGGTAATGGAATACTCTGTTAACAACTCCAAAAAACGAGAAATAACGGGACTGCCGCTTATACAACTTTAAATGTTGTAGGTGCGCCCAGTGCACAGGAGGCTACAATATTTAAAAGACTCCTAACAATGGCTACAAACGAAAAGTAAAGAAAAATTTGGCACTGGATGTGAAGTTTCAAATACCCTTTTAGGTATTTTCCCTGCTGAAATCAAAGGGTTTTACAGAATTGTTTGGAATGTACAAATGTGCAGTATGAGATTTTAGTTCATTTTATTAGCTATCAAAAGTCTAAAACACTGCTTAAGCTTATCTGAAAACATTATAGCATATGCCTACTACTACTGATAGAGTATAAAATCGGCATTTTAAAGAGCTTCAAGCCAGGGAAAGAGGGGCCGCGGTGCATTGCATACCAGGCACGACCGACTCTAGCCACGGCCCCACGTTGGGCGCCACAACCTATCACAGAATTTATGTAGCCATCAATGCCAGCGGAGTTCGGCCTCCAAAAGACACTGAGGAAGCGGCTGGGGATGTGAGATCGTGTGGCAGCCACGAATGCAGTTCAATTATGAATTATGCTAACAATTTCGCCGGACATGTTTGCCATCTTTGCCATCGCCATCGCCACATCGTCGTTATCGTCGTCGTTGAACCAGTGGCTGAGCCACTAATTAAATGCAGCTCTGTGGGGTCGATTTGTTGTGCTAATGCGACTCGCGTAATTACACAAGCCGCTGTGATGGCGACAACATTCCAAGACGAGCGTTGCGTGTGTCAATAGAACAGTGAGAAATGCTTTGTAGCCGCTCAAAGGAAAGGATGGCCAAGCAGATAGATGCACTGAAACCAATATTGAGCATTTTTAAAGGGAAGATTCAAACAAATAAAAGTTTAATTTCTTAACATGATTTACTAAACTAAAAATAGGTTACATTTGAGATAATTCTTTGAATCATAATGCAATTATTTGCAATTGTTTCTCCCAGTGTTGGGTGGCATGAGGAGCTTTGTGTCCGAACGGCGGGCTCCTTGGCGTCGTGTCTCTGTCCGCATTTGGCATGTGCAACACCAGCAACAAAAAGCACAACAACAACAATGGGCTCTTTGTTGTGCCAGCTCCTTGTTGCCAATGCCATTGTTGTTGTTGCTGCAATTGTACATTGACACCTCCTGCCTGCCGTTGGTTTTTTTTTTGTTTTTGGTGATGCAGCCTGGTTCTCCTCCAAATACCCTTACACAAGTTATCCACACTATTTGACAAGTTTTTCATTGATATTTTAAAGTAATAGTAATAATTCCAAAGAAAACAACCCTCGGGCTTTAAGCATATTGCGTATTTATTAAATAAGACATTCAAGTAGTCAAAATGTCCCTTTTGTGGAAAGAGTATCCCTGGCTTCGCTTCTCCAAAAGCGATCGCCTTTTGTCGTATGTTTTTGTTTGCTCTGTCATGGCGACTTACATAAAATTTATGTCGCCTAAAGTGCAACTCTGACAATGTGAGCTTGTAATTTGTTGTTTTTGCTTTTGTTTTGGCCGTACTTGTGGTTGTCAGCACTTGGCCATGGCTACTTAATGATTGTGTCGTGCAAATACCAAAAAGCCACGGGAGAAAACCATTCGCCGCTCCAAGTCTTCGACTTCGATGCCAATTGCGACTCCCAGAGACACCAAGGAAACGGAATCCCAGAAAAGCCAGCTGTTCAACAAGTGGAAATGTGGAAATGTTGGAAATGTGTAAAAGTGGAGGGCGGGCCAAAGGCGATAGGGGGCGTGGCAGCGTCATGCAAATGTCATATGCAATCAGAAATGCATATCGATAAGTGCTTTGAACGCCGCCGTGGGCAACAGTAATAATTTATACAAATGTCTGCGGCATTTGACTCGGCACTTGTCACCTTTGGGCTTCCCGACCTTTGACATCCCCTGCACTATATTATATATATGTATATGTAGAGAGACCAAAAGATAGTTGTAACTCCTCTCCAGGCGACAGTTCAATAAAAGTTATGCCTGTCTGATGACACAGTTTGCCACAGAGGATGCAAACCGAGGTGGGCGAACGGAAAGGTGATGCATTTTCCTGGGAGATTGAAAAACTTTTGCCTCGTTGACTGTGAAAATGAAATATGTTTGGCTGCATTTCATGAATCTTTATTCTCCCCACAGAGTGCCTGTGGAAAAAACTATGAGAACTGGATCTCTAGACGAGCAAGGGGATATGGCTCCACAGATGACTTTTTAAATTGTTTGGGGTATTTGCCGAATAATTCTAGTGCTTCAGGTGAAAGCTTTTTAAAGGAGAATGTTTTAATTGTATTTTATTTATTGTGTAAAATTTATTAAACACACCTTAGTTTTATGCTGTATCAGCATATCCTGTTTTACTTAAATACCAATCATTTCTCTACTCTTTCCTTTGGGTTAAGTCCCATATTTCTTATTCTTTGGGACATATAGCAGGGAATTATGTTATCTGAACCCCAAAACATGACTTGCAGCCACGAAAAAGTGTGGCACTAATTTCCAGGCAAGTCGGGAAACCAAAATGCCAGAGGCAGGCTTAAGGCACGCCTGCATTCCATTAATTAACAATTAGTGCCGTCAAGAGGGGTCTTCCCTGTATTCCGTACCCTTCTGTAATTTTTCTGAATTTTTCCTGCATTTTTTTTTTGTGAAATGCCGCGTTTTTTTCCGGTGAGATGAAATTGGGTGCCGCGACAGCACAGGATACGGTAGCCGGTGCTCAGTGCTCACAATCAGTTGATAATGATGCAGCAACGCCTTCTGCAATTTCGGACCGTTAAGACGGGTGGAAAAGAGTTAAGAGCTGGCAGCTAAGAGGGATATGGCTAGATCTCAGTACCCAGATCCCAGATCCCGGATCCCGGCTAATGTCAAAGATGACAGGCCAGATGATGATGGGTGCCGGGATGGGATCGGTTGGGAAGGAAGGGAAAGGAGAGGAAAATGACGACTACGACTGATGACTTGTGTAATAAGTGGAAAGAATCTTGTCGAGAAACAATAACTCGTTGCTCGCTGGCTGACTGTGAACTTGAACTTCAGTGGTGGCGGCTAGCTGGTTGTTGGTTTGCTGCTCACTGCTCGCTAGTTGCATGTTGCATGTTGCCGCAAACACAGCTTAATGATGGTTTTCATTCCGGTCTAGCATGCATATATTTTTTTTTCTTCTTTCAGCTTGGCTAGATCGCCCAGACCGACTTGCTCTGTGACTCTGTGCGCCTGTTAACTTGGCCATGAAACATTCGCAGCCCGGGCAGAAATTTCGCAACCGGCATTGGGAAATTGCCGGCAGACGAGACAAGGGGGTAAAAAGTGAGTTCACCTCGTCGCTCGCCGCTCTACGTGTTTTTCTTGTTTTCCTTTATTTTCTTCTTTTTTTTTTTTGTTTTTGGTTGCATCTACGCGATCTCCTTGGCTGGATTCTCAGAGCGCACCCCTCCCCACCGAAAACACCACCTCATTGTGCAAAGAAAACTCGTTTTCTTCGCCATATTTGTGCGTTGCGGCGTCTTAACCGCAAATCCTTTTAGATATGAATTGAATTCATATATTATTTATGATCTGTTTATTTTTATTGTGCATGCCAGATGAACATGATCATGATGATTGCCTGCCAGGATGACCAGCGGCTAAAAGGGAAAATGTGGGGAGCGATGTATATTCCATGCCTGTCGCTCAGCCTGTCAGAAATGAGAAAACTTCTAATTGGAATTGCTAATCAAGTCGGGCAATTTTCGGTCCATTGCCTCTGTAGCTACATAGTATATCTCTCTGTATGCTATATCTTTTTATTCTGCCTGCGGAATGATCGCTTTAAGTGGGTTAAGTGGAAGCAAATTATAAGATCACTGATTCCTAAGCGAAGGGAAATTAACATAACATTGAAGGATACTCAAGGAAAGGTTAAGATACAGATGTGAATGTTCTCATTTTGAAAATATTTAATACTTTGTTAAGTACTTTTCATTGGCTACATTATTACGTAGATTGTTTTACATACTGAATCAGCAATAGATAGAAATATTATCTAGGTACTTAAACACTTCAGAACACTTTTACCTATACATAGAAGTGAATGTATTAACTTCTTATTTAGATCATTTTTAACTATAGAAGTGGCTGTAATAACTTCTTATTTAGTATTTTTGTTTGTTATTTAGCACTTAAAAAATTAAATTTTTTTTGTAATTTTATGCACTATAAAATTAAGGATACACTTCTCCCTTTTAATGTGCCTGCAGTCTGGAATTTTATGACCCCACAGTTCGTACATATAACACCCCCATGTTCCTCCCACTTTTGGGCTCCATTCTTGGCGGACAATATCCAGTTTAAAGCGAGACGATGCCACGGCCAACGGCGCCCCACACGACGATTCGCAAAGTAAATCGTTGGCAGCAAAGTTTTGTGCCTTGATTGCCTCACCTGCCTCACCTGCCCCACCTGCCCCACTTGCCCCACTTGCCCCACATCGCCAACTCGCGAACCCTCTGCTAACTTGGCCTGTCAGCCTGTTGCCAACAGAACATGGCCTTAATAGTCGGCCATGTATATATGGCTCATACTCGTCGCCGAGTTGGTTATTACAATTATTATTGTTGTTGACATGCCGCTCGACGCTGACAGCGGGCAATTTAGCGGCGCTTTGAAGGGTCGGGGCAAACAGTAGATGGAAAAGTCTGGCTGGAAAATGGGAAAACGCCAGTCCCCAAAGTGGCGTCCGAAAATTGTTCAAAGCAATTCGACCGCCAAGTGATGGGGCAAAATGGTTTCCTAAGAGTTCCATCGATTGGATCTCTTCGCATCGGCGGCAAACACTTCACATGCACTTGAAAGTTAAGCGCTTTTCCGGCTCAATTTTCCACGCAGCGTGAAATGCTACTTTTCAGTGACAGCGTGCGCTGTTTAACCCACTCTGATAGAAAAAAAAAAGTGGGTTTTCACTCAGAGCGGGAGCAGGAATAAAGCAAAGCGTGGAATGCAATTAAAATGCAACTTATGAAGCGGATTATGGCAAACATAAATATATGTATGTACATATATGCAGATCCTGCTGCGTACTTAGCCCAGAAAAGGGATAAAAAGCAAAAGCGGAAGCTTCGGGAAAAATAAGGAAGTCGGCTAAAAGGGGGAAAACGTTAAACAGTTTAGCAGAGCTTTCCTGTGCTCCGCTTTAATGATAATGAAGATAATGCCACACGAGATGCGAAATGGAAGGGGGGGAGGGGGATTGTTATGGATGCAGATGATGTGTTGCGACTGGAGTTGCATGATGATAATGATGATAATGTTGCTGTTGGCGCTATAATGAAATTGTTGCTGAAGCGTCGGTTTGGAAAACTGCAAAGCTGCCGCAGCAGAAGAGCTCATGTAAAAAAGCAGAAGCTTCTACTCTTCACCATAAAATGTGTGTGTGTGTGTGTGCATGAGTGTGTTGACTTGTGTGCACTAGTGTGTGTTAGCCGCTCGCCAAGTGCCTCTTAACGGGAAACGCTTTGCATTCCATGCAGGGGATTACATGAATACTCTTAAAAAGGGTAGCGGGATATGTGCTTAATAAGTATTCTACTAAAAAATTCATTAAAAAGTCCATTATAGTTTAAACAACTAACATAGGTAACAATTAAGAGGGGTACCAGTACATTTATTTATCTTTATAGCACTACATACTTAATGATTAAAGATAGAGTATCCACTTCTCTGCAGTGGGACACATTTGATTTTCTTGATTTGGTAGCCGTCTTGCTGTTTCTTCTGCCCCCTCGAACTGCAGAAATGATGTAAACAAATTTCAAGGGAAACAATTTGGATAATTGCATTATTTCGCCGAGGAGTTACAGTTATTACAGCGTTGGCTCAATAACCAAGTGGCTCCCAAGGGAGGATCCCAACTTGGGAGCATGCCGCTGATGAGCTGCCGAGATCAGATACGCTGTGTGGTCGATTCTGACTGCCGATGGGATAATTGCAGGATTGGTCGATGGACGGATTGCCTGATTGCCGAATTGCTGGATTGCTGTATTGCCGGATTGCATGGCATGCAAATGAGCTCCGGATACTTAAATCTGATGCGATGGAACGCACTCATAAAACACATTGCTTCAATTATATACATACGACTTGCAGCTGAAAGCCGAATTGCATTTTCGGCTTGGCTTACATTTATAGCCAGGCCATAACCGCAGGCTGTTGCCAGCCAACAAAGTGGCATTTTCATTACGGACACCGATGAAATCGAGGCGCTTCCATTTGGCCGACTTACACCTGCCCAGGATTGCCCAGCTCCTGGCCTCGCATTCAATTGCAGCCTCAATTTATTCAATTATTATTATAAGCCATAGCCAAAGCCATGGTTATGGCCATGGCCACGCCCACCATGGCTGTGATGGCCTAAACGCCTACGGACACAGAGGCCTGGCAATTGAAATTGATTTGCCCAAAAAATGCTGGGTGAAAATTGCCGGTTTTGAGGCCCAAACAACAATTTCCCAGCATTTACATAATTCTCCTTTGTGTTGCAACGTAGCAGTGAAAAAACTGAAAATTTTCAACTGGCATCTGCGGTTTTGCTGCCGGGCTCGTTACGCTTTTGATTTTTCCAATGAATATCGTTAGCATTTCATTAGGAGGCGGCAATATTGCGGTTGCCCCCGCTGCCAGGCGCTTCTAATCGTAAATATTTTGTGTAAATACTTAAACATTTGTCGGCTCTTCTCCTCTTCGGGGGCAAACGGAACGCATAAACATGTCGATAAAGAATGCCGGAGCAGGTTCTGACTTCCCCCTTTAAAGATTTTGTGCCTGCAGAGCTGGGAATCTGAAAATCTGGGATCACGATGCTTGCAGTTGCTATCTGGCCTGTTTGGTTGCTGCTCCTGATTTTGATGAACTCTTGGCATCCGCTGGATATTCGTTTCCATTTCGCCTTTGTTCAGAGCTATCCAGATACACAGCTACCCAGCTACAAAGCTACCCAGCTGCGGTCCCGACTTTGATTGTCTTTTAATTAAACGACAGGCGAACAATAAAAAATGCTCCAAGCTGGTTTCATTAATTTTCATAGTTCCCCCTCAGTTCCCTCAGTTCCAGTTGCCCCGATGGCAGTGTAATTTAAGTTTGAACTGGGCTATATCTTCTACCTGTCCATCGGTCGGTCGGTTGTTATTTGCTTTATGGCTGTCAAATTTGCTGCTTATCAGGCGCTTTATCTACATCTCTACCTGTCGCAGTTGCTCTGTCAATAGAGCCATCGGTTTATGGGTAGTGAAGTTGCATTTCCTCGTCGGCTTATCTTATTGGAGCAAACGAAAATGCAATCCACTAAATACTCGGAAAAACCTTTAATTGGATGCAGGCCGTCCGTCGTCTGATAAAGTTACTTTCGAGTGGGCAAGCTGATAAACTTGGAATTTACTTAGTTCGGAGTTTTCTTAGTTAAAAGTTTCCACTTTTCGAGGGTTGCAGACAGTTTACTCGAATTTTTAATGCACTATTCCGGGGAAATAGTTATCATTTTGTATGGGAATAATTTAGACTGCTTTATGGGGAGTTTTATAGCTTAGTTTGTCTATAGGCTATACACATTTTCATTGGTAGTTACAGTAATTTCCAAAAAACTGCGTATAATAACATATACAGGACTTTCAATTTAAGCTTGACAGTTAATGTCCCATTAAGTTTTATGCTCAGTAACTTTATCTATAGATTGCCATAACGTTTCTTCCTTCCTCAATATTTTTACCCCTTTACTTAACTGGTTTCCTATGTTTGAGTTACTTGATTGCCTGCTGCTAACTTGGCATTCCAGCCCACCTCAGTTTAATTTGTTAAAAATTAAAGTCACGCCGCTGATATAATTCCACTCCATTATGTGACAAGACAACCTAACCTGGCGAATCGAGTTCTTTTCTTGCAACTCCTTCGTTGGAACTGCCGAGATTTGTTGTGGCTGCAGTCGTTTACCTTAATTCGCCCGTCCAAATTGCTATTTATATGCATCGCCCTCGCTTTTAATTTGCAGCGCAAATCACGAGCACTATATATATATAGCGATTTATATGTATGCAGTGGAGGGTATGGCTGTAGGTTCACCTACTCCTCCGGCAATCGAAAAACAAAATCAACAGGTGGCGCGCATATTTCAACATGCGGCTGCCAAGCGAACCGAGCGAAATATCAATAAAAATGCCATTTGTTGCGATTGTGCACGGAACTTTGGGACTTCGGAGTCTCGAAGACTGAAGACTGGGCACCTGGATGTGGGGATCTGGGGATCTGGAAACCCAAGAGTCTTCGGAGGGAGAACCCCTGGCAGCCACACATAGATAATTTCGCCAGCAACCTGGGCTTTGATGATATTTCTGCTCGGCGTGTCTCTTTTTTCGGCTTCGCTTAATTTATTGGCCACACTTTGCTGCTGCTGCTGCTGCTGCTCCTTATACTGCTGCTGCAGTTGCTGTTGCTGCATTTAAACGACAAGTGTTGCAAATAAAAAGGAAAAATTAAAGCGGTGCAAATTAGAGGCGAGCAGAAGAAAAGACGGTGGGGGGGTAAAAGATGGAGAACCAAAGGCGACGTCAACACCAGAGGGTCCGTGCAAAAACGTGTTTGCAGCGAAAAACTATTAAAAAGCGCCCAGATTGCAGTTGTTTTTGCTGGTGGTGCGGATGGTGTGGTGTTGCGATGGTGCAGTGGTGCAGTGCAAGTGACTTGGTCGCGGTGGCTTAATAAAGGCAGCCAGGTTTAGGGTTAACATCCCAGCGCCAAAGGCCAAAAGTGCTGGCCAATGCAAACAAACAAACAAAAAGCGTTGTTGCTGTTGTTGCTGCTGTTGTTGCTGTTGCTGTTGCACGCCAGCAACATGTGTACTTGCAGCAAAAAGTCCAAAATGAAGACATGAGCCAGAGTCAGAGGCAAAGAGCCAAAGAGCCAAAGAGCCGGAACCCACCAGCCGAACAGCAATGTCGACCTTCTTTTGTGAGGCCCAGCTGCATAATTGCTATGGCAACAGCCAGCTAACGAGTTGGGGTTGCAAGTTGCTGCTTGCTAGTTGCTAGTTGCTAGTTGCAAGTTGCCGGGGGACAAGTGGAGACCTCGCTCTCTCTCTCAGCTGACAGTTGAGAAATTAGAACGGTTTTTGTCTTCCAAATCACATGCACGTGGTGCTCCAGTCAGGCCAAGAGTTGCTGTCGTCGCTGCATCCGCATCCACATCCTCATCTCCATCCTCATCCTCGAATGATTGGCGGCTGTTGCAGGTTGCAAGTTGCAGGTGCGTGCTGCAGTTGTGGCTGCAATGTTGCTGTTGTGTTAGGTCGGGCTAAAGCCAAAGCCCATTTGGGGCGAGCTTAATCAACGTTGTAATTTTGGCTTATTTTTACCCTAACTGCGGGTATTGTCAATAGCAGGGGAAAATAGATTTAAAATAGAGTTATAGTCCCAAAAGCTGGAAAATCTTAAAAATGAATACTATTTCTATATATCCTTTTCTGCTCTCATGTCCTGACTTCCCTTAATACCAGTAGTAGCACGCTGATTCCCAGCTACCTTTAGAACATCCAGCTTTGCACACTAAATGATTTCAATGTCTGTCTGTTTTGCGCAAATGTTCATCTTGTTTGGTGGTGCCTGTACTGTTGTCATGTTTTGTCTTAAGTTTAAGTTTCCCCCCATGAGTTGCATATCCGACACGGGCCTCCTCATTGAGGGTTTGTTACAGCAATCTGCGTGGGTGGACACTGGCGCATGTTGTTGGTGTTGCAAGTGTTGCTAGTGTTGCCTGTGTTGCTGTTGCAAATGTTGTTGCTGGCTTCGTTTGTTTGTTGCCGTACGTGATTGCGGGTTGTTGCCGTTGATTATTGCCTCGCGCGGCACGCATATAAATCTCGGTGTTTAAATCTCGAGTTAAACTTGTAAATTAAAACCTTAATGAGTCTGTGGAGTGGGTCTGTGTTTAGTGCCACGCTGTGCCAACATGGCCAGGATGCAGCAACCAAAAATACAAAAAAAGGAGCAGGGGTGTGTGATTTATGCCCGCTTCTATGGCTCTCTAGATACATACATACATTCAACCATATACCATTTGAATCTCACTCCTCCACAAGTTGGAGCAAATGGCGTGTTTGATTTCTTTGCGATCGCCACCAATTAGTTGGCCACAATCACATGCAAGACACACTCGCTGAGAAGTCCCACAAGCGATGGAATCATGTTGATTTCTCCAGCTAATTAATGCCCAGTGAATATTCTCACGCTTGGCCAAAAGGAAGCAACAATCGCCAATGGGAAAACGACGAAGTCAACCGCAGAACAGAACATGTTCTCCTTCTCGTTGGACCAACAACAAAGTGTTACAATCTCCGGCTTCCTCAATTTAATTTGCATTTTTATGCCTGCCCACGAGTTGATTAAGTTGATGAAGTTGATTCACTTCGCTTAGCCTAAGATGATTGCATAATTATTTAATTACCTTATATAAATAACGTATCCAACTCCTATTTTCCTGCGAGTGCAACAGGTGTGCTGTGTGCAAAGGTCACAGGCATAAATCAATTAATTTACGTGTTTTTCGGTGCACAAATGTCGCTGGCTTCTTTGATATTCGTTTCCCACCTGAGTGAGCACTTGTTTCGCAATGGCTTAAATTATGCACACACACTTTTTAACAGTTGCGAAATGGACTGCCACTTAAAACCTAAACCGCCAGGCAACCTGTCTCTTTGCATTCGCAGTATTCAACCGAAAACTGGCAGCACACACGACGAATGTTGCTGCTGCTGCTTCTGCGATGTTGCTGCGATGTTACTGCGATGTTGCTGCGTTGTTATTGCGATGTTGTTGCTGTTACTGTTACTCCGACGACGACGTTCGCTTCCGCTGACTCAACGCAAACGACTAAAAAAGGCCACATAAATTTTGATGCACATTCAATAGGCCAGGCCAGGCATTCAGCTGGCAGCAGCAGCAGCAGCAGCGGCAACACACACACTAGCAACACTAGCAACACCAGCAACACACACACTAGCAACACTAGGCACACTAGCAACACCAGCAACATCAGCAACAGCGACGCCGGCAGCAGCAACCAGTTTCCTTCCATTCACACGGACATTGTTTGTGGATGCCAAGTGGGCACACTGCACTACGTTCCACTAGCCAGCATCCACAGCCACAGTGGTGGGCCCGTTTACGACTCGCCAGCGGTTTGTTATCTTTTCTTTTATGATAAGACCATGAACTAAGAACAGTTTTTTTATGGCCCCAGGCTTCATAATTTTTAATGCGCACTTCTGGCAGCCGTTGGAAATTGATAATTTTCACTATGCCCGCAAATACACAAGTATCGCTCGTCCGACTAATTAATTGATGGCTCAATTAGGGTTTGTGCTGCTTGGACATTTAGGAGCAGTTTCAGATGGTCTTTTGATTTTAACGATTCCTGGCCAACTACTCTTGACCACGCTAGTTAGTTAGAGCTGTTCTTGCAAAGCGGGCTAAGATGGCTAATAATTAGGTAATCAACTGCGGAGGTTAAAGATATATAATTTTCATGCCCATGAGTGTGTTGTATCCTTTGATGAATTCAGTTACAATTAGCTGTTCAAAGGCACATTTAAAAATAGGTACTTAATGTAATGTGCATGGCAAAAAATAGAAAAGTTCATTTTGCAGAAAACTTCTTTGCAGTAAAATCTCTGTAGTGCAAAAAGTTCCGCCTTTAAACTGGAAACTAAAGTGGCAACTTTGTCTTTCGCCAGCAGCCACGCCCCCCAAACCGCCCACTTAGCCCATTGACGCGGCAAAAAATTAATTAAAAATGCATTAAAAATGTTTGCCTCCCGCATTTCCGAGTCGACTCGAATACTCCCCATTCTCAGCCGTATCTGAAACTCAGTCGTTGAAATGCCAATCGCAGCTAGCAAGGCATACAGTAAATACGGCAACTACAGCAAATACCCGCAAAGAACGTCGGCAAGAACAACAAGAGAGAACTGTGAACAGTGAAGAGTGAGTACCGCGAATACAAAGCGAGATGGCAGCAAATCTTTTCTCCACTTTTGCACAACTCCAAAGTATTTACAGGCTTCAGTTGGCAGTCGCATCTAAAAATGTTTGGCATTTGCCAACACGCACCAATGAATAAGTGAGTTGAAGGGAGTTTTCCGGGCAAGGAGCAGGGGCAGGGGGGAGCGGGAAAATGCGGAAAAATCGGCGGAAAAATAAGTGAGGTGGGGAGTGAAAATGTTTGGAAAAAGAGATGAGGTGCGGAGTGAAAATGTTTGGATTTCGAACGAGCTCATTTCCAGCGTGCGTTGCATTGCGAGAATTATTTTGATGTATGGTGGATGGAGGGAGAAAGGGGACTTTGAGGGATGCAGACTTGGCCACAGGGATTGGCAGGAAGTGTTGGGCGGACTTGGAACGGCTCCTCCCGCTTCGAGATGAACTCCAGAGGAGCCGGCGAGCGGAACGATCCGATCCGGAGACCGCGACAGACGGCGTGACTGGGATGAGTTATAGTCGCGGCCACGCGTGAGTCTTCCGTATGGGCACTAAATATTCCAGCACTGAGAGAAATTACTAGCTGCTCTGGCAGCATCTTTAAAAGTTGCTATACAGAACAGTCTTCTCTTTGCTTTTCTTAAATTTAAATTTACTGTATTCTGTATATCCTTAGAAACAATTATTTTAACTTAAAATTTCATAACAGTGTACTTGTGGAGCTTCCTGGAATGTTCATAAAATGTGCTGTTACGAAAGTGAATTATTCATTTTCACTGTGCACATGTGTGTGTGTGCGAATGAGCGCATCTGCGAGTGTGTGCGTGTGGGTGTTTGCCCGTGCTGCCTGCTGTGCAAACAAAAGGCGGCCATAAAACTGCAACAGTTCTCATAATTTATGACAAGCGGAAAAAGTGAGTTGACTGATAAGCAGCCGGACATGTTGGCACTTTAACGAGTGCGAACGGCCTTTTCATTTCTATTTCATAAGAGAGGGTGGAGGGGGAGGGGAAGGGGGCTCCCAAGTCTCTGCTGTGGCAGCAACATCTTCAGAGGAGCTCACGAGCAGCAGCCGAACTCGAACACGAAGCTGTGTTCTAGGTGCGGATGTTGCTGCTATTGTTGCTGCTGCTGCTGTTGTTGCTGCTGCTACTGCCACGCGGTTTGATGCGCCACAAGTCGCCAGTTGCTGCTGTTGCTGCTGCTGCTGTGCGCCGCATCACTTGGCAGCGTGTTTTTTGTCGCCGCGTCGACGTCAGCAGCAATTGCTGCTGCTGGGCGACACTGGCAACATGTCGCTGGTCTAGCTTGTTGCTTGGCTGCACATACAGATGAAGTTCTAGGTGTGTGTATGTGTGCGTGTTGCCAAGATGTGGTTTCCGGTGGTGGGCAGAAGGGCGCGGCCAGGTGCGGGGGAGGCGAACCAGTTGTTGGGGGAGATGCAAGTTGCAAGTGGCATGGAAACAAAGGAGGCCTCTTGGTGTTCAGAACTAGTTCAGTCGCAGGAAGAGAACATCCAGTTAAAGTAGTAAAATAGATAAAAGATAACATTTTAATATAAACAAGAGTATCTTACCTACAGTAACATAATTTTTTAAAATAATTTATATAAAATATAAAAGCTGATTATACTTATTAAAGGGTAAAGCCCAACCTTTATTCACCTTCCTAGCCAATTAGTTGTAGGCCCGTTTGTTTCCATCACAACTGCTTTAGAATGTGGGCTTCATGGCCAGCTGTTAATTATACAAAAATGTTAATGATAGCTGCTCATTTTTTTTTGTGGCTTTCCATCTTCATTCTTTGGCTAATGAAGTTCCCCCCGCTGTTACCATTTCCCCCCACACACACACGAGTGCAATTTGACGTGTGCTTAGACAAACTGAAATGTGGCAATGACAACTGATTTATGGTGTTCACTGCGCGGCGAGACTCCAGTTTTGAGTTTTCAGTTTTGAGGCTTGTGGCCGGCAATTTGCATGTGTAATTGCCTCACTTCGCTTACATCTCGAACAGCTTCAATCCCGCAGTGCCCCAATCCAAGCCCCTGTTTTCCCCGTTTTCCGTTGGCCGTCCAAAGTGCGATTTCAATTCCCATACCCATTCTCATTTCAAGTCATTCCCAGTCCAATTCCAGCTCCAATCGCACTGTCATTAGTTGGCGTAGTTTTTGACAGCAGAGAGTGGTGGAGAGATGGTGGTGCAGTTGGTGGTGCAGTTGGTGGTTCATTTATGACATTCGCTGGCTAATTGCCGGCACTGAATAACTGCAAACGTTTCTCATACGCCCCGTGGGCGGAGCTCGTGCACTTTAAAAACGCATTAAACGGCGACAACAAATGGTGGCACGTAAAGGGTAACGTTCGACGGGCTGCAAAAGGGGAAATGAGAACAGCCCAAAAGTGGCACTTGCAACATGTTTGGGGCGTGGCCAAATTATGCAGCTGAAGAGGCCTGCAGAACGGCAAACGATTAATGAACACGGCAAGGATCTTGAAATATGCGAAATTTCAATTAAACTGTAACCAGCGGGGTGAGCAAAAAGTGGTTGTATTCTAATAGTGGCGCTATTATCGTAAATTTAGTTTAAAATTTTAATTTAAAGACTAATAAGAATAAAACATATTTTTAAATTTGTATTAAATAATTTAGGAAATTTTATTAGCTCCAAATTAGTGCCTAGACTTTTTCTTAGTGCACTTATCTGCAGTATAACACTTTTACCTGCGCTCGTTGGCCAAGATAAGATCAAAGATCACTGAGCAAGTTCAACTCTTGGAAGGTTTCGTGTTGGCATTGTGTTGTTCCTGCTGCTGTTGTTGCTGCTGCTGTTGTTGTTGCTGCTGTTGTTGCTGTGACTGTTGCTGCTGCGACTGTTGCCGCTGCTGTTTGTGGCACGCGCGTTGCTGCTGTGCAGCAGGTCAAAAGCGTGCAGCGCTGAAAACGGAAGCCATGATAAATGTGCCCCATAGAATCTGCGATTTCTTGTGCCTCACATTGTTGCAGCGGTGTCAGAAGTAGTTGTTGTGTCAAGTGTTGCTGCTGCTGCGGCTGTTGCATCTGTGCTTGCTGCTTGCCCCTGCTAATGTTGACAATTTAGCACAACATTTGTATGCCATGTTATTATGAATTCGCAACGCTTTCATGCTACATTTGCCGGGGCAATTAGTTGTGTTCATAATTGGGGACGTGATCGCTGTGGTGTCTTCAGTTTTTCGTATGTTTCCCCCTTGTGGTTGCAACGTTTTTTCTTTTTTTTTGGGCGAAACGTGTTTGAACGCTATAAATCAATTTGGCGCAGGGTCGTCGAAGGATGCATGCATAAATTCCAGTGAAATGTTGTACCAACGAATGGAAAATGCCCTGTGTTTCACATGAATTATGACTCAGGCAAGAACATTTTGAAAGCTACTTAATTTATGGCAAAATTATTTTTAATAATTACGTTTTAATGACACAAAAATTGGTTATCATAGTGGCGAAATCTTACTGTCTCAGTGGCCACTTAATTTCTGGTAAATTCAGTTACCAAAAATCTTGTTTTTATAACCCAAATTTCAGTGTGCTTTCGTTTACTAAAGCTCAAATTGAAATCGCATAAAGGGAGCGAACAAAAAAATGTAAGCCAAAGCGAATTAAAATTTTATCGACAACAAAGTTGCGGTCCGACCAGCAATAAAAATTGTTACGCTGATGAACGACATGACACCAGCAGCAGCAGCAACAGCAGCAGCGGCAGCTACACCAAAAACATGCAGCAACAGCAACTGATCGACCGCAGGAACAAGCAGCAGCAGCAACAGCAACAGCAGCAACATCAAGAGCAACAGCAACAACACCAGCACTCAGTGGACCGCATCGCGAAATTCTTTCTTTTTTTGCCCGATTTTTTTCGTTTGGAGTACTTTAGTTTTTGTTGCTCTTTGGCAGAGCAGCCTGCTAAACTCAAAATGAGAAATTGCTGCCGCCGGTGCAATTTTCATGGTTGACCTCATTTTGTGTTGCCGCTGTTGACTTTGCGGAATATTTTGTGGCAGAGCGCATCATGTCTGGCTGTTTGCCTGCCACACAAACTTGGCTGACTGACGAACTGACTGACTGACTGGCTTTTTGGCCAAAAAGTGAGTTTGCAACTCTTGTCAGCGCCTGTGACAATTTGTCGCTAAACAATTTTTGGGTTCCGGGCAAAAGTTGATGTTGTTTATGCGTTGTTGCTGCAGTTTTCGGGGCGAAAATTCAATAAATAACAATGTAATTATATGTTGAGTCGGGCGAGTTGCTAACTCGATTTTGTTGGGTGCCAGGATGCCGGGCAGGAAATACTTTAATGCCTCGGCCCGGGCAACAAAAGGAGCAGAATCTACATATCTGGCCAGAGGCAAATTGGCGTTAATGTGCCGAGTCAATATTTACCAACACACCACTCCGACATCAAAGCAAAACGGGCTCCAGATACACCATCTACACAGTGTACAGTGTGTGGGTATGTGTGTGTATGTGTGTGGATATCCTTCCATTTGCCACCTGGCCTGGGTCAACAATATCCTTGCCAAGTGCGTGCCTCAAAGCGTCCCCATTTTAACACCTTTTTGTAACATCTCACTCTGCTTTTAGCCGCACATGCCGTATCCTAGACACTCTTGGAACGTCATAAAAATCAGGTGCGGCATATTAGGGACAGCTCTGTGGACACGGGCACAAAGTAGCCATGGCCCACGTCAATGGGAATTTGGGAAAAAAGGAGTGGAGACCGGAGAAGAAAGTGCTGTCTGCAGTGTCCTGTAAATGCTTTGTCTACAATGATAGCCCTGATTTCTGTCTACACGGCAAGGATTTCAACGAGGTAAATCAAATATATTGAATATATAATATACATATATATTGAAAGAATTGGTAAATTTTGGTCGAATAATAAATGTTTCTGTGGCTAACCAGATAATGTATAACTTGTTTCTAAAAAGAATATTTGAATGGCTTAAATGTGTTTTTATATTCTGTATGATTTTATTGAAAACTTAAAGCAATATAGAGACTTTTGGAAACTGGTGGGTACATCTAAAAATATCTTTAAAATGCATTTTCTTTTTTGAGTGCACTGGGGAAAGCAAAGCCCCGTCATTCATCTACGGCTGTTCCTGGCTGGCCCCTGCATCAGTAAGATAGATTTGACGACGTGTTTTCCTCTGTTCGGCAGGGAACATTTCGCAGCATGCTTACTGATGCGATCTTTGTTTGTGCCTCTTGCTTTGCTTTCCATACACCAGCAATGGCAATTGGAATAGCAACAGCAGAGCAAAAGCAAAAGCAAGAGCAAAGCAAAAGCGGCAGCAGCAGCAGCAACAACGCGTCGATGACAACGGCGGCAACATGACCATTTCCCTCCATGGCCATCATCTCATCTCAATTTTCCAGCTCTGTCTCGCTCGGTGGCAAAATGCTTGGAAAATGTGCACAATTTTCACATCCGGTGTCACATTCGATTCAATTGAGATTTACCTGAACGTGACTAAAATACGCAAATTAAAAACGCTTCACGTTCCTCTATCCTCTCAGTGTGTGTTAGTGTGTGTGCGTTTGTGTGTATCTATGTTTTTGTATCCTGTTCCCGAGAGTGTGTGTGTGCGTGTGCTGGGTATCCCAGTTACCATGTTAACAGCATTTACCGAGCTTTATGGTTGAGATTTTTTTTGGGGTTAGTGGAAATCTTGTGTGAAATTTTTTTTTTTGTCGGCTGACTGGCTGGGTTGGGTTATCGTCGTTATCATTTGAATAAATTACCGCTAGACGAAGCAGATGATTGAATAATTTGGATCCGTTTAGGCATTGTATATATTAATCAAATACTGGCTTATTTCATGTCCCAGTGGATGTAAGCACTCCGTTTGCCTTGCTCTCGTGTGTTGTGCAACTTAATTAAATAACTAATTTAAATTTTTGGCATGCCAAATGCAATTAACTATGGCAATAATTGGCTGCCCACCGAAAATGCACGGCAAATAATGCGAATAATTGAAACAATTTCAACAAGGCTCAATAAACCGTGTGTGGAAATGCGAAAAGTCAACGCCAGAGGGCGCCATAAATCGATTAATGGCAAAGTGTTATGTAAATAAAACAACCAAATAGATACATTCGCCACTCCCCAAATCGCTTGCTCAATTATTTATTATTTCGCCATATTTGCAGCCGCTTTAAAGTCAGAATTTAAGTTCAGTTTGGTTTATTTTGCGAATCACGCGTGAGTGGCTCTCGGTTTTGGTTTCGTTGGCAAAATTAGCGACGCGTCGCCAGTTGAACAAATCGCATTTAAAAAGGAAAAAAGAACAAAAATCACGAAATTAACGTCATAATAATTCAGCTGTAAAATTGCGGTTTTCAATTGCAGCCGAGCGCTTGAAGCGCCGATCTTTAATGGCGCCAACTTCAAAGTGACAATAATTTGGCCATTAAGCCGCGAACTGCGAACTGAGACCAGCGACCAGAGACCATCGTCTTGGCCGGGAATCTCCCCCGTCTGCTCATTAAATTGGCTTGTCATTTAATTGTTCTTCTGGCCTCATGGCCACGCATCAAAGGAGTTTGGCTCTGGCTCTCTGCCCCTTTCTGTTTTTTTGGTGCATTGCCAATTGTCATAATGGCCGAGACGGCGCTGGCCAAGCTGGCAATTATGAGTTAAGAGCCAAGCGGAATTACTCCTCCTCGCCAGTCCAGACCCGTTCAGTTCAGCCGACCAGGCTGAGACCATTAAAAAGGAAAATGGAAAGAAATGAGCAGCCCGCAGACGCACACAAAGTTTCTGCCGAGAATGGGGGCCATAAAATTAGTCGTGGCCAGGAAAGTGCATTTGCTTGTGGCCAACTAGAGTGGGAATGGGCCAAGAGCAGAGGCAGAAGGACTGCACTGAGACCGTGGGCTAGATACCAATAAAATATGAGATCTATATCTAAATCTAAGTCTCTGTAAGTATGCAATTATAAGCTAACTCTAAATTATACTGGCTCTCAAGAAACTGCCACAAATATTTGTAAGTTTCAGTTAAGTGTAGTTATTTTTGAACTAAATGGAAACCACTGTGTGTCTGGCATCGTATTCCACTTCTCGAAAACGTTCTGATGGAATGGAATGGAATGGACAATTTAAATGCAGCATTGGGCTATTGACACGCCCCCTCAATGGGCTGCCAACGGAGACCACTCAAGGGGTAGTGAAAACTGGGCGACGGTTGCGGAAAAGTGCGTGATTTGGAATGGTTTTTAAGAGCGGGTTTTAAAAGGCTTCGCCGGAGATGAATGCGCTAAATGATGACGGTCATATGTCAAACGGTTAACTGGACCGCAAAGTGATGGAGTCCACTAGTTTTTGGGGTAAGTAAAAACATAACGCACAGGATAAGAGTTTTGCAGCAGAAGGAAAACTAAAACCCAGTAGGGAAAATGATGAAAATCCAGCGTGTGTTTAAAATTATGCATGGTTTCACCTCAGCAGGGTGGGAATAATGTTCCTAACACATGCAACTTTGGCAATCTGTCAGATTCTAAGCTGAAACTTCAATCAACCCAGGCAAGTTAATTGAATTTTGCCGCAGCCAAAAGCTCCAAACTTTACACGCACTTACAGTGGAAAGTATATGTTTTAAGAAAAAATCAGAAATAAAAGAGGAATATTATAATGGGTAAGGAGTAAAAGAAAACATGATAGATTATAAAGTATATTTGATGAAAGCTACTTGAGTGGAATCAAAATGAATAAAGTTTTATTTCTTATTTTTATTTTGCCATTTAATTGAGTTTAAGAAATTTCTCCAAGTGCCTTTACAATTCCGCTTCGACCACACAAGCCATTTACCACAAACTGCTCATGTTCATTTTATTTCGAATTTGTTTTCAAGTGTTTTCGAAAAATGTTTCACACGGAGTCAGAAGGAGGATTTGACTTGACTTGAGCGCTTTGCGCTTTGCATATCCCAGATATTTTGCATATTGCTCGAAAGCCAGAAACTTTTTGACTTTCTGCTCTGGTGGCAGCCACAGCAGCAGTATTTTTTGAGGGCAGGAGAGAGATTCGGTGACAGTTTTCGGACAGTTTGGCCATGGCGAGCATATGAATATAAAATCGGAGTATAAAACATGGAGTAGGGAAGTGAGGCGAGGACGTGTCATGAATTCATTTTGCATACATTTTGCCAGCCAGAGATCAAATTTGCTTTGGCATCACTGGCATTTTGATGCCCCAAACCAATTGTAGATTGGCTGCCAGGACACACACAAAATTGCAAATCATATTTCAATTAAAGCCCGAAAACAGCATCCATGCACCCGTAATAAACGCAATGATTACATGCCAATCCAATCCCTCTGTGGATCTGTTTTCGGTGGCTAATGTGAGCGAATTCGGCTGGCGAACAAACAATTTGCAACTGATTGGCATGCAAAATGATTCGACCAATATTGGCCACAATCTCCAACTGTCTGCTTTAAAGGTACCCAAAAAAAAAATAGTTGGCACTGTCGCATTCAACAACACATTTCCAATCTATTAACTGCTGAGCCGAACCGCACTGACAGACTGACAGACTGATGGGTGGAAAAGGAAAAACCTCGCGAAGCTTGATTAAAAACAACTCCCACTTCCCACTACAGAAACTGAAACAGAAACATCGTATAATGTGTGAAAAATCGGCAGCGGGTGTCCTGTCACAGGTTAATTTCGCATGCAAATAATGTCACGTGTTGTGCTGTGTTGTGTCGCATTCGCTGAATGAACTTGATTAAAATTCAATGCGACGTTAATTAAATTTCCCCAATGCAATTTGCAGTCGCTTCTTTTCGCTGGCTGCGCGGGGATATTTTAAAGCTGCCGCTTCTGATGGCTTAAAAAGCTAAAAAGTGCACCAAATTTAAAAAATGCAAAGCAGGAGCGTTAATTAAATGTATATTTGGCAGGGTCGTGTAGTTGAGGAACTTAATTTGATTTATGCACTTAGCAGTAACAATTTTTGTGGACCAAGTTAGTGGAAACTTTAAAGCCAGCACTCACACTCACATTCACCTTTGCCGTTGCACGTGGCGTATGAGCAATAGGCACATAAATTACCCGGCTAACATTGCAAGGACTCCCTGAGACCGGAATTCCGGTGCATTGTGTTGGCTTCCATCGACGCCGCCAAGTCTAGACAAAGCAATCATAAATAATTTCAGCATAAAGACGTAATAATTTGCCTCAACTCTTTGCTACCTCTTGCAGGTTTCAATGGCCCCCCAAGTTCTAACTCATCAGAGCTGCGACTCTCTCTTGTTGGCGCTGTCCAAATATTTTGTTATTAAATGAAATTGCAATGTTTGCTGCTGACCACATTGGCGGTGGCTTACTCCTCCTTCTCCTCATCCTCCTTCTGGTGGTGGGGCTAGGATGCGGGCTTTTGGGGGTCCTGGCGGTGGGGGGACTCGAATTGCTGCTCATTATGATTGCAATCCGGGATACCGGGTATCCCAGCACCCAGCCATGTTGTTGTTCTCCTGCTTGTCTGGGAATTTCGTTTCTGGGTTCGGTCAGTTGTTGGCTGTGGGGCGAATTTCACTTTTGCGTTTTGTTAAACGTTTTTATGAATTGTTTTGTCCGTCTGCTGGTCCCCTTGTTGTTTCAGCTATTGTTATGATGCGGTTTGGGGCGCAAACTAGCTGTGGGGCAAAGGTCAAGTGGAATGGGTTTTCGCACTGCGTAGTTCGGTGGTTTATACTCTATACTATAGACTATTAGTTGGTAGTTAAACCTGAAGATATTAACAGTCTTTAGCAAGACTCAAATTGAAATAATCAACTAATCATTAGTAAAACCAAGCTAGGAAAATTTTTCCTTATATTTTTGAGTTCTTGTACATTTAAGAGAAAGTGTATTTCTAGTGCTTATATGCTTGCAACACCTTTCTCCACTTCCGTTGCTGGCCACCCTGTGGGACCAAGTTGGCCATGTTTGTATGGCGCCGGACAACGCAGCCATTTAATGAAATTTTAAACATTTTTGTGTTCTAATAATGAAATGCTTAGGGTTGGCTTGCTTGTGGCCAAGGACGTGGCCGTGGTCACAGTCCCTTTGCCCCAAACTCCAACTACCCACCTGCCAGGACTTAAAGTCACCGAGTGGCAAGAACTTTTGTAGCACATTCAGTGTACGCGGGAAGGTGAGAAAATTGCTGGTGCGTTATGGAAAAGTATCTGAACCGAACTGAAGAGAACCGAACTCGTTAAAAGTTATGCTCCTTGCCATCAGCGATGCTGGGATAAAAGTGTTTTGGTGGAAAGTTGGCCATAAATAATGCGCTGCTCGATATTAACAAGCCACGACGGTGGTGATGGCGACTAAAAAGTTTAGCGCACTTCAATAAACAAAGTGCCAGTCAGCACTTTCAGTCACCATTTCACCCCCTTCAGACAGTTCTTACGCGGTTATTTTCAAGTTGTCAACAGTTTATTGATGTTGGCTTTTCAGCCAGCGAAATGCGACAGCTTTTCAGCCACAAAGCGCGACATAAATAATCAAAGGCGAAAAGCACCTCCAGCAGGCAAATGGAAAATGGTAAAATAATTTCAACTAAAAGGCATTGATGTTGTTATAGAGTACTCCGCCCCCCGTAACTCCGGAACTTGCCGCGATTGTCGCCCGCGGGCATTCGTCTTTCATATCCGGATTCCCACTTCCGTTTCGGGCGAAAAGGGAAATTGATTTGGGCCATTCTCGCAGTGGGGGTATCTATCGTTCAAAATGTTAATTAAGTGTCTAGTTTAAGAGCCGGCGCTCCAAAGTCAACCATGAAATATTAAGCAGCCTGTGTGCGGGTCCTTAGAAATTTCTCCCTCGGCTCAAGGACAGGCTCCAGTAACCTGAATACCAAGTATACTACATCTAGCCATCTAGCCACATATGTGCGCGGGCTCTTAATTAACTGGTGAGCTAACTAGGCTCACAAACACACACACACACACGCACACATCAGACACACAGATACAACCACCCTGATAGCGGTTGAAAAATGTGACTTAATGAAGTGAGAAATATGCGAAGATTTCTATGGCATAATGAGGCGGCATATAGAATATCCGATGACTGTGTGGATATGCTTGATGGCATACATGTAATATCCTTGTATCGCATTTCTGTGGGGAATATCTTGTGGCTGCTTTAAGGACACTCGAATGCTTTAAGTGGGCTCTACTGCTCCTCAAACTGTCAAATTCTAAAGGCTGCTGACTAAGGATACACACTGCTTTTTATTTTACTAGTCCAGAACTAAAATAAACTTTGTGCAACTAAAAATAACTTGCTTATGAGTTAAAATCAAATGCAACTATTGCATTGATTATGAACTTTTAAAGCATTAATTTGTTTCACCCAAAATGACAGTAAAATCGAATTATAAAAACTAATGACACTTTGAGCTATTACTAATAAATATTTTTAATTTATGACAAATGTGGTGCGGCTATTATCAGATCATTAGGTATTATATTTTGAAATTGGTCAAGTTGCGTTAATAATTCAATAATTAATTTATTACGGTGCACGACTTTCATTAAGCCTAATTGATGGTGGAAATTTGTGTTAAAAGTAATAATATTGCTGTCAAATTTTAATTTTGTGGCAAACATAACTAATTTAAACCAAGCATATCCATTTAGAGGGTATTCCTGACTTCCACACAGTTGTGCCATCATATTTGTCCTTTTTAGTTGTCATGTCTCTGTTGTTGTTTTTCCTGTTGGCGCTACTGCCACTGCTCCACTCGCCCCAAATCGAAGCTATAAAAGTAATTAAGATAACGACTTTTGTGCTGCTCACATTTTTGGGTTTCCCACCGAACACCACCCACCGAACACCGCCCACTGGATGATATGTATCGTGTATTTGCTTTATGCCCAGAGTTTTACAATATTTCCTTTTGGCTCAATGCCCTCGAAGTCCTCGATCCTAGACTCCAGCCCCCGCACTTTTGCCGGCTTCCTGTTGTTTGTGCAATTTTCTTGAAATTTCATTTCTTAACTTTTGCCGCCGGCCTTTGAGACTGTAAATCATGTGAGCAACCCAGGGGGGTGGCATTGT
Organism: Drosophila santomea; assembly: GCF_016746245.2. Classification (NCBI taxonomy): domain Eukaryota; kingdom Metazoa; phylum Arthropoda; class Insecta; order Diptera; family Drosophilidae; genus Drosophila; species Drosophila santomea. Next base: position 6,637,690 of record NC_053018.2, read on the forward strand.
GGGGAGGGGGCTGGGGAGTGAGCGAGGAGTAATCAGGAGTCGATGGCATGTGTTATTGTTGCTGCAAGGACACAGTCTGCTGCCAGCTGTATGTTCCTTTTCCTCTAATTGTTTGCCTGGCCACGGGGGGCAAAAAAGCTGGAAGCTGAAAGCTGAATGCTGGAAACTGGAAGGAGCCAACGTATCGATTAATTAACCAAATTAAAAGATAAAAGTTTAGAGGCAAGTCGCCATATGGGGAATTTTGATTTATTCCTTTTGCTTTCAGCAGCAAACAGGAAACGGACAATCATTTTGAAATGGGGATGCAAGTCCTAAAAGCATAATTATCGGGATAAGATAACAATTTTAACAGAACACATAGGGTGGCATAATTAATTAATTCAAAACAAAAGGATCAAAAAAGGATACCTTCAACTCATTTTATAATAAGTAAGCGGCATACTATCTCGTAATAGCTTAAATAAATAAGTTTGCGAAATAATTTGAAAACTTTAATTGCTGTTTTAAGAGAAGATTGTAGCTATAGGGCAAATTAATTAAAAACCATTTATTCCACTATACTCGGTTCAATTAAGTTAGATTATCAAGCAAGCCTTTGCACATGGATACAACATAGAAAAGTCTGACATTAATTTAAAGTAGTTGATTAAGTACTTAAAGGCAAGTAAGATGTAGCTCGAAGCTGAAAGGGTTGTAACAAAAGTAATCTAAAACAATTTGGGTCAATTAAGTCTTCAATTTATTTTGTTTGCTTTGTAAAGACGGAATGGAGCGAGTAATTATTGCGACAGATAAACACATCAACTATTAGGTCAATATTTACTTAGCATAAACAGTGCAATTACATAGAATGCAATTAAGGAATTCACTCGTCTTTAAAAACGCATTTTACTGCACTCTTTAAAATGATTTTCCCAACCTCAGCGTGTTGACTGCTTTTAATATGCACTTGGCCGAGTGCCAGCTGATTTTCTGTTTTATATAGATTGTGCGCCACAAAGGAACGCAAGGAGTACACAAAAAAAAAAGAAGCCCTTCTTACCACCGAGGGGCAGCTAAACAATTGAGTGCACTTTGCACTGCTTGTTGCATACTTTCTGGCGCTGCTGTCGTCGCAGGATCACGTAGCCAAGGATAAGAAATAAGTCGGGCAGTCAGTCAGCCACCGGAGCGGTTTCGTTATCCTTGTGCGTGCCCCTGCTGACACATTTTTTTGCCACATCTTTCCCAGACTTACATCATACTCGGGTCACGGCTCGTTGGACACTCGAGTGGCACATAATTTTCGCCATACTGCTGCCAGCTACTAGGCAGTGCACTGAGAAAAAAGTCAATTTCTTTAACGCAAAATATAGTGATGCATGTATTGCTTACTCTTACTTCGAAAGCTACTAGTAATGGAACTAAGAAAATACAAAATATATTTTTGCTGTACTTTCTCTTATAAGTGACATTTACAAGTCTTTTTCCAGTGCACTCCTCTGTTTCCTTCGTTTGCGAGTTGCCTTCTTCAGATTGCATTACTCGACGGGCAGTTCGAAGCGGTGGCTGATTGAATTTTCTTCTCAGCTGGCCGGTATTTTCCATCATTATCATCGAGCCGGGCTGAATCTGCTTTAAGCGCATTAAAACGGAGGCATTGGAGGCTGGTGCAGCAGAAATGTCGAATGTGAAATGCGTGCTAATTAAAAGGCAAAACATTTATGCAATGCCAGACTGGCAGCATTCGCAGCAACAAAAGGCGCACAAAGGCATCGGCGGCCGTCATGGCAACACATGCTCCAGCTCCTGTGTCCTGCATCCTGCATCCTTATTGCCCTCCTTTCTCCCACTGGCAAATAAATCCCATATAAACAGAAGATAATCCTGGCAACATCATGGCAAATGCCATTCATCGCTAGGGGGGTCCACTGCTTCCACTGATTTTCCTGTTGCTCCTGTTTCAACTCCTTTGGTAAATGCGGATGAACGAATGAATGGGTGGCCAGAATCCCTGCTGAATGATTGATCATTCATGGGTGCATTCGTCGTCGTCAGTTATTGATTTTCCCAGGATACGGGCTGCTGAGCCCGGGGTACTCAAATAGAAGAGCTGTTTTTGTAATTACCTGCGGTGGAGCCAGTTTATAAAAAGGTATGGGGCAAGCAGATGGATAGTGAAAATGAATGGCGGCTTAATGAGAACCCCACGAGCTTAAATCTAATTGAGAGGATCAAAGAAATAATTATTGAGCTCAACACGTTTTAATTGGTACTAAGCAAATATTTGGACATAGTTAGATATGTTTATTAGCAGCACAAAACAGTCTTTATTTTATCTGTGCGGCCATTTTTGGCCAAATTATGGCAAAAACCCCTATTAAAAATATCGGATTTTTTTACAAGATTTTGTTTTTTGATTTTTTGATAAAAAATAACCCGTTTTTTTTCGATAGCAGTAAAAATAATAGTCCAAAACTGGAATGCTATACCTCGTTGAATTCGTAACAAAATTCCCTATCGATCCATGTACATACATTGAAATGCTAAATTTTTGCCATTTTTCGCAAATTTTGATGATGGTACCCCTTATCGAAAATGCGAAAATTTGTCAATTTTTTTTTCCGAAAATCAAAAAAGTTGGAATAGACATGGTTAGCTGTGTTTATTAGCAGCACAAAACAGTCTTTATTTTACCTGTGCTGCCATTTTTGGTCAAGTTATGGCGAAAACGCTGATTGAAAATATCCGATTTTTTACAACAAATTTTTTTTTGATTTTTTGATTAAAAATAATAGGTTTTTTTCGATAGTCCAAAAGTGGAATGCCATACCTCGTTGAATTCGTAACAAAATTCCCTATCGATCCATGTACATACATTGAAATGCTAAATTTTTGCCATTTTTCGCAAATTTTGATGATGGTACCCCTTATCGAAAATGCAAAAATTTGTCAAATTTTTTTTTTTTGAAAATCAAAAAAGTTGGGATAGACATAGTTATTGGTTGTTTGTAATCCAAAGTTAGCGGGTAGAAAAACAACTTAAGGCTGAATAGCTTTAAATATAAAACATTTAATGCAAGCAATTGCCATTTTAAATTCATAAATCGCCTACTTTCTAATTTTTATTTAATTTATTTACCAGAACAACCTCTTTGTGTGTACAGTTTCCCAGGGGAGCATTTTGGTTGTTTTCTCTGGAATTATTGCAACCGTTTCGTAATTAGTGAGGCATATACAAATGAAAATGAAATTTACAGGGCGACACTCTCCGTTTTGTTGCCTTTTCAGCTGTCAGCATTGAAAAGCTAAACAAACTCGTGCAAAAATTATGCAAACATTCGCAGTGAAAGGGGCAAAAAAGTCAGCATACATTGCAGATGAAAGTACTTCATTAGCGAGAATGCTGAATGTTTATTCCCACATATGCCTGGACACACACTTCCGGTTCCCTTTTGCAATTCAATTTGAATTCCATTACGTCCAAGTGCGCAGAACCAAAAGGAATCGCTGGCCAAAAGGATAAGGATGCTAGAAATTTGAAAGAATTCCTCCACAAAGCTTGCATTAAATGCTATCGAAAACTATAATCTGATGGAAATCGCTGTAGATGCATTGATTGTCCAGAGAAATCGGATTGTATTGTTTATACACAAATGTAGTATTATGTCTGCCAAATAATGGTGATTTCAATGCCATTTCCATTTCTGTTTGCTCTGGTTATTTTGAAGACAATTTCATTGAAATTTTCCCATGTTGCGGTCGACGAGATTGGCAGGCAATTAATGATTGGGTGGCTTCGATTTAAATCGGAAATCACTGGCGCCAGTTAAATAAATAAACAACTAAGAGAAACCAAACCCCACGTACACTTAATTTATTGTCATAATTATTACATTTTCCGCTTTCAGTTATTGTATTCATTTCGATTCGCTTATTAATGATGTAACGTTATTAATGCTGTCAGCGTTTCCATTTATTTGTAATTTGTTTGCCAATGTTTTTCGCAGCGCTCGTTATTGTTAATGGTCCTTTGTTTTTACGGCCTCTGGGGTTAAAGTTCGTCCGGCTTTTGTCCAGCTGCTGTCAATGCGAATATTTGTAGTTTATATTTTAATATTTTATGCACTTGCCTGCCAATTGTGTGCATCGTTTGAGTTATGGCCTTTATTTGACCAAAGCAAATAATATCCAATATCAATCATGGGTCATAAAAAGCTTGTTTTTCACGCTGGTTAAACAGGAAATGGCTTAGCGAAGTGCCAACATTGGGAATTGTTGGCAATGTTGTCAAATAGTTTTATTAAGCCCATGACAATTACGGGTTTATCGAGTTTCTTTGCTTATTTCTCTGCTATTTTATCCTTTTTCGCTGATCAGCCTGCTTTTAGGATTCATCATAATTCGGGTTTGTAATGAAACCATAGCATACTTTTATGGGCCTGCAGTTTATTGAAGTGTAGAATGCGTGTGTAGAAAAAGTATCTTATGTCAAAGGCATGTAAAATGTTTGCTATGTACAATGCAACAGAAATAATGCCACAAAACTGGATTATTCAATCCATTTTGTAACAATTAAACATTTTTCCGTGTTGATGCCCCTGATATGCGCACATAACTTATTCAGTTGCGTGCGACGTCGACACTTTGCAATGCAGAAGGGAATCCCCCAGAATGTTGTAGCTAATTTAGTGGCTCTAATTATTCATGCCACCAAAATGTTGCCAGCAACATGTTGCCGGTTGAATTGCGTCGAGAGCTCCAGGAGCCGCACTTGAAAAATTAATGAGAGCCACTCGAATCGCTAATCACATGTAAGTGAAGCGTTCTCTGGCCAACCCTCATCCATGGAGGAAGGTATTCCTGGTGGACGGGGCAGAACAGGAAGCCCCTGTCGATTGCCGGGGCGTGGATACATTAAACTCGTGAGGGTTGCGTTTTTGCTGAATGCCATTGTTTGATTTTTATTCATATTACACTTTCACAATAGAAAACTTATCCCTATGTCGGATACAAAATATTTCAATTAGTTGGTAGTCCTAACTAAATTCGAGGGTTGCTCGGCCCGCAATTCCGTAAACTATATCACATGTACTTATGCATAGAACAAAACAAATTCCTAATTACTTTCACCTATCGTTCCCTTTGCAGTTCGATATTATTTGACCCGCCCCATGATAACCCCGCGTAATAATTATTTTCTACATCTCGATGCTTTTGGCCTGCAGACTCCTCAGGATGCCGAGTAGCTGCAGGGACTCCAGTGGCTCGAAGTCATCTGCATAGCGCACAGATGACGGCTTCACCACATGACGCTCCCTGGGCATATCCAGCACTAATGGCAGTTGTTCGGCCATCACGGAATGGTGCGTGATCAGGGCTTTCAGGCTGGTGAACTGCTTCTTGGCTCCCTTCAGGCGGTACATCTGGTTCCGGGTGGACTGCACCGGATACGTCTTCACCTTGTTGCTCCTCTCGAGTCGCAGCACCAGTTCGAAATGCCGCGGAGTACTGCGTCGCAGCAGAAAGCTTCCAGGTGTCGCCTGCTGCAGATGCTCCAGAGCTGCCTTCGCTGTGATCCTGGGCTGATACCACGGACATGCCAGGAGCTCCGGCTCCTCGTCCTCATCGTCGTCGGAGTTCTGGTGGGCGCTGATGTATCTGGTGAAGAGAGGTGCGGCTCGGCGGCGTTTGCTCATGGTGTTGGGGGAATTCTCAGCCAAAAGTTGACAGCAATCGGAGATCCCGGCATCGGAGTCCTCTTCTGCGTCCTTCTCCTCTTCGGGATTGGAGTCACTGCTCGGCTGACTGCTCTGCCAGCAGTTGAGGGAAAGCAGGGACTTTTGGGGCGAGCGTTTGGGCGTGGTTGGGCTGCTGCTGCTGGTGGTGCTGCTGCCGGTGGAGCTGCAGCTGCAGTCCGCATCGCGTTCCTCCTCCTCTTCTTCCGCGTCGGCGTGGTACGAGGAGTCGAGAAGGTCCTGCTAAGAGAAAGAAAAAGAACCAATTAAATAACCATTCAAAAGAAAGGGTTCTTAAAGTCATGCTAACACTTATGAAAACCTTTTTGGGTTAACCACAATATTTAGCCCAAAATGGTTCCGCATATCAAAATGTTAATTCACATAGACCCCACATCAAAAAAGGGTTCTCCTAGTTTGGTAATTGTAGACTAGTTCTTAATACAATATATGTTTATACCATACACACCTCATCATAATCGCTCGTAGGTTCTTCGTTCAAGATCTGTTCCTTGTGCGAGGGTTGCGCGAAGAGTTTTCGCTGCAGGAAACTTTTCATGCTGTCGTAGACCTTGTGTGTGCGACTCTGGATCGGTTCCTGTTTGTCCATTTCTCCGGCGGCTGGAAATTGCAGCTTGTTGCTCCATTCCTCGCACTTCTCAAAGGACGAGTTTGTATTGTATTGACCATAGATGTCCGAATAGCCAGGACATTTGATGGCATTGCGTAGCTGTCGGGCGAGAACAATCAAGATGGACATTTTTTGTTAGTTTTGGTCAGGAAATTTGTAGAAAAAGTGTTTGGACTGTCCCTATAAATCTTATCTACGTCGGGGTTTCCCATTTCACTCGAAGAACACTCTTATGCAACGAACCACGCAGATAACACACACTGCCATCCCATTATCCTGGCTTTGTTCTGCTTTCGCCTTTGTTGAGCCAATCCCATTCTCAGTCCTATTTTCGTTCCCATTCCCTTCTCTAAAAACCCATGACTGCTTTGCTAATGCTTTTGGGTCACTGCTGCTGTGATATCCTTGTAATGCGCTTGCTCTACTTGTTCATTGTTGTACAATTTGCCAGTCCGTTGTTTTCCCTGCTCGTATTTGCCTTTCATTTCGTTTATAAAATATTCATATGCCGCTCTGGCGGAGAGTTGCTAGTGGGTTCTTGTTTTTTCAACACCTACTTTCGCTTTAAAAATGCTTAAATAGTTCTCACCTTTACGTGGGACCATTCAACACTTTAGTCGGTGTTTGCTGGAGGCGAAGCAGTTAGGGATATTTATACCAAATATATAATAATAATTTCTAGTAAGTACGCTAAATGAAAATCTGAGTATGAAGGTGCCTTTGTCCATTGAATCGGAACATTGAATATGGATTTGGCTGCCACCACCTCGCCGTCTTTACCTTTCCCGTAATTCCAAGTGCAATAGCACTCTTCACCCTTCAGATTCACCCCTTGTTTTTGTGCATTGTGAACCCAAAATGCATTGCACCCTTCATCACGCACACACACTCGAAGGAAAAATGGCAAAATAATGAGCAATCGATTGAAAAAGGAGTGCAGGACACAATGGAAATCCGACGACCAGGTAGAACTCGAAGTGGGATTACGAAATTGAATTCGATTGGGAGTGGCTGGGGGCTTTATAATTCAACACATTCAATAAATTAGTGGTTTGGGAAGGCAAACAAAGGAAGTGCAGACATAGAACTTCCGTTGCAGGCCATCCCATACCCATTGATTTGCATTTCCAATATCTTGTTTATATGTGAACAAACATGAAGGGCCCCTTCACCACCGAAAAAACTGTTGCTACATCTTGGCCAGTTGGACATTAATTCTTGGCCAACGAGCCATGGCCAAAAGAGGCAAAAGAGTTTTCTTTGATGTGGCCACGCAGCGCATAAATCTGTTGAAAGTTGTTGTTGTCTTCGGCTGTGGGGTAAAAGCGGCGTGAAATGCCTCAAAAGTGTACCTTTTATCGGCTTAAATCAAACACAATGGGGCAACAAGCGTTTAATGGCTACGATTCTTGCCAGCTACATGAGTTTTAATTTATGCAAGGCCAGTCCGAGTCCAAATCCGAGTCCGAGTCAAGCAAGAGAATAGGGAACAGTGCTGTAATTTCAATGATAATAGAGCCCAAAGAAAATTGGGATCGAAATAAAATCCAGCACAGCACACAGTAGTGGCCCAAAGGTGTTGGCGTGCTGGCCCTGTTCATCTTTGTTGGTGTTCGTGCTAATGCAATAATCATAGGTCTATCCCCCCCCCGACTCCAACTCCGACTCCGACCCAATTGGTTTTATATTCCGATCCTGCCCCGCGGAAAGGTTGAGCTCTAATTGATGATGAAACAGCGCCCCGGGCCGGCTTTCCATTCCATTCTTGGCCAAAGAGCTCTTTTGTTTGGCCAGCGAGGTGTTAGCATATTTTCGTAATCAAAATGTGTTACAATAAAAACTCAGGTAACCGAATCGAGGCACCTTCGACAGCTGACGGACAAGAAGGTAGAGGACCCTTTGGTCTTTTCCCTTTTGGGTCTTATGAAAACAGTTGTTAAATTTTCATTTATTGTGCATTTAGATAGATGCAGAGAGAGAGAGAGGGGGGGTACAGAAATTAGTTGAAGTGCCCGGAGTGAGTCGATGAATTTATTGAAATGTTTCCTTTGTGCGCCACTTGAGGTCCCACCGACATATGCCTGAATTTTTGAGCTCGCTCTGTGAAAATCAAGCAGCTGCTGAAGGGTCTTGAAAAACAAAAACCACCCCACCACTCAAGCAGCCCACAACTTTCCACCTTCGGAAGTGGTTTCCACTGGCAAACTGGTAAACTGGCAAACTGGTGGCTTTTAAATTGCAACCGCAATAACCAACTAACCGGCTACTTATCCGCTCACAAATTGGGCAATTGCCAAAGCAGCTGTGCTGCCAAAACAAAAACTCCGCCCAATTCAGTTGCCACCCCCTAAAATGCCACCCACTCCAAAAAAATGTTGCAGCAACTGTATCAATGAATTTTTGTAAAATTCCTTAAGACATTTCACTATCGAAATTAGTAATATTTCATTTGGCTCCGGGCCATTAGTCGTGCGTTTCTGAATATTTTGTAGTCATCTCGCTTTTAGTTCCAGCTAATTTGACAGTTTTATGCCACACCAAAAGAAACTCAAAGTGATCCCAGCACGGACACACGTGTCGGGGCTTTCAAAATGTCAGAGATACATGGACTTACGAGTAGTTTATGACATTTTTTAAAACACGTCCCGCACACATTACTCCCCCGTCCCCCACCGATGAACGAAAAAATTTGGTTTTTCAGTGAGTTGGTTTTTCTTTTAGTTGGTTAAACGAGTTCGTTTTTGGGGAGCTCGTAAAATGATTTTCTCACTAATTTAGTTTTATACGCGAGGAAAAATGTTTATAGTTTCAGCTTTTTGGTATGTTTTGTAAGTTTTTTATTACAATTAGCTTTGCCTTTGCCTGGAAAATCCTTTGTTTAGACACATGTGGCGTGTGGCATTGGCTTTTTTTTATGGGCCTCCCTTTGTTTCATTTTCCTGTGGCATTTTTATAGGTGTAAAAAATTGGGTCATATAAAAATTTATTGAAATGTGAATCGAATTAAGCTGTTTCCCTTCAGCCGTTTTGTTTTATGCGTGTTTAAAAACCGTTTTGATGGGTTTATTAAATGCAAATGAAAATTGTTGAAATTTTAATTGCGTTTTATGGGCACATCGCTTTGGGGTTTCTTCTTTTTTTTTGTTGCGTGGGTTGTTCAAGAGATGAATCTCAGGTTTTTTTTTTAGATATTTTGAAGAGCAGGCAATGAACTCTTGGACTTTATCACTTTGAGAGATGGTGAACAATTTAATTAGAGACTCTGACAACTTTCTGTACCACTCCAATACGTCGGCTCTTGTGTGTGTGTGTGTGTGGAAAGTCTAGTAACTGGGCTTGCAAATAGTTTTCCCCGAGTCTAGTCGTCTAATGCACACAAATCCTTGGTGGGAAGCCATATGAAACTCAAACACGGACAACTGACTGGTGATAACGATGATGTTGGCTAGCTTCTCTATACTAGGTACTCGGTAGTACTCAGTACTCCGTTCTCTGTTGCCAGACTAAGCCAAAACCAAAAACTATTTGCAGCCAGAGGAGTTTTGGATGGGATGGGTATAGGGGATAGGGGTTAGGGGATAGGGAACAAGGGCTAGGAGGAGCTGCAAAAAGAAGAGATATTGAGGGTTGGGCGGCTCGGATACCGTTGAAAGCTTTTTTGCATATTTGCATTACATTTTCATGGCGTGGCATGTGGCGAACAAAACGAAGAGGGGCGAAAATTTATATTGAGTCGAGCGTAAAAATAACAATGCAGACAGTTGATGGTCGAGGCGGCAGACGGCAGACGGCATGAAAATAAGTGAAATTGTTGTTTACTCAAAGCGACGTGGCCATTCGGCGGTAGTTGGGCAAAATATGGAGCATAAATTACATAGCATGCAAGTCGAATGCAGTCGCCGGCTATTTAATTATGCTCATCAATTTGTGCAGCCTGCAGTTTGCAGATTGCACTTTTCCCCAATAAATCTTGGGGCATTGTGAACAAGGCGTCTGCTTGGAAATTCCTAATTAAATGCACTCACAAGCGGTGCAATTAATTTTCTATCCTTAGCGCTCCCTTTTCCCCTCCCCAGGGGCATCACCCGAAAAATCAAAGAGTCTGCATGTAAAATACATGTGTAGAACACAAGCATCCAAATAAACATTAATCACTGCCCTTGAAAAGGGAGTGCAGAGACGAGTTCTACGAGAGTTCTTTGGGAAAAGTGCATTAAAATGCCTTAGAATTTGAATGCCTCAGCTCATTGCTGCTAATCGTCGCCAGCAGTTGATTTAATTTTAGCTGCATCTCATCGAGAATTATGAGGCCCATCACGGGATCTCTGCCGTCGAGGAAATCCACTTAGGCAGGGCGTTGAAGGCACCAGAGCATGGCATCATAAGCCACACGAAAAGGAAAATGCTTTCGGCCTGATTTCCCCAGCACAAGTCACTTGAATCCATTGTCTGTTCGGGAAAGTTTATGCGGAAACTGATTTTTGAATTTTCCAAATTCGTATGGCACAACTTCATGATGATATAAACTTTGGTAGTTGCATGCCCACTTTAACTAACGATGCATATACTTTAAAACAAATTATTAAACATCATATTAGGCTAAAAAGATTTCTTTAATTTATCAAATATCTTTCCATATTCCCATTAATTGTGTGATAAATGGTGCTTTTTTACTATTTAAATATTTTTCACATTCCACGCGCTTTATTTAATTATATCTGATGCAGATGGGTCGTGATACTTTGTTATACTTGAAGCGGAATATGAGATGAGTTTGAAAAAGTTTCCCTTTGATTAATTAATTAAAAAGTGCCAGCCTAATGAAATGTAATCAAATACTTATCCGGGGAATAATCTCTTGTTCATAAACACTTTGGCAGGCCTCATAAACCCCTCGAGCGCAGTTCACTTTAATAAACCCGCTACAAAGTCGATTTGATCATCTCCGACTTAATTGTCTCCGATTTTAATCTAGCAATATGGTTGCAGTCGGCATATGGTCAACGCAGACAGAGAGACAGACCCAGGCCAGTTGTGTGACAATTTTATTAGTTCTGGTCCCTCTCGATATGTGGATATGTGGATTTCTCGGTTCTGCAGCTCGTGACGATTCCGTTTTGTATCTTTGACCCGCGATAGGCGAGATGTCTTTTATCTGTTGCGAGCCGGCTAATTGAAATCGTTTGTCAGCACAGAGCCAGTTGGCTCTGTAAACAGAGTGTGTGTGTCTGGTAATAGATTTTGATAACGGATGCGTTGCGGTGGGGTTTACGGGGAGGTGTCGAGCGATTTATACACGGAGATCTAAGGGATATAAGAGGGCGCATTCTTGCACTTTTCAGCTTGAAGAAGTCTCTTTTGTGGGCCTCGTGGCTTCTTGGTAAAACAACTCCCGTTGCGACCACACCCAGACTTCCCGTTTCAAAAGACAATCCTTTTGGGAGCCAAAACAACCAACACCTACACCTAAACCTAAAATTGAATGCGAGGCGAGGAAGATAGATTTTCATAGATCAAAACAAAGGGAGTCCAGAGAGACGAGATACAGAAGGCGATGGGTGTCAATTCCAGTGAAAAATGACTGGATGAAAAATGCAAAGGTCGGCATAAAAGGAGGCGGAGGCAAAACGCAAACTGTCATTCAGTTTAAAATTACAAACTTTTCTCTCTGCTCGTCGCTATCTCGTCGTGGTTCGTCGTTGTTCTTTTAAACAAATATTTTGATAAATGCTGCTCAGATGTCGGAGCATTGTTACAAATGCCATTGTATCTGTGAGTGTGTGCAGCATCTACGGATGGATGGCTGCCAAGTCAAATAAGGAGATTAGTGAAGTAAAGTAGCTGCGGTCTCGAAGAAAAGTTGACTTTGCATTCAGGTAGCTGCCAAGGCAGTTTGTCTTAATTAAGCTATCGTTAGAAGGCCTATCGCCTTTTGGGCATCGCGACTAGACGGTAAAGCCTAGTTAGCGCTTATCTCGAATCAAAAACAAATAACATATGCGCTTTGTTTGCATATAGAAATGCATTTTGTCAATTCGAATCAATCACTATCTTTATGGGGCCAACATATGTTTTGATTTCAATTCCCGAATCGAGATTCGGGCTTCGTTTGCTGTTTGCTCTACTTATCGCCAGAAATCAGGCTGCATTTACAATTTGATTTATTTGTATTCAGATTTACGCTGGGCTTAGCTCGCTCACTATCGTCCCCCTCTGTTTGCATATACATATACTTTGATTTAGTTTTTATGCAAATCATATTTATTTGGCCCTATGTGATTTAGTGTTCCACTGATTTACGTCGACAGTCGAGTTTATTATGCTGCGCTGTCATTGTTCTATTTGTTGTTGCATTTGGCTTGGTGTGGCCGAGTTGTTGTTCGTGGTATCTCTGACACTAAATCATTTTAATTGTTGTCGTTCGTGTTTTGAATACGGCCATGCCCCCGTTTCCGCCCCTCCTCCACTGGTCGACGTGGCGGGGAGTTCACTGTAGATAGTGCTAAGTGTGCGTGGGTTGCCCAAAGTTGTACTTCGATGGTGTGTGGGGAGTGTGAAATGTGCATAGACTGTTAGATTCTTCTGAGACCAGATCAGCTTGAGTCATCAAGGGCATGGATATTTATGGAGATGTATTGGGGATACGCTAGAACTTTCTCATGAAACTTGGAGGATTTAAAAGTATCTTTAATGTATCTGCTTGTAGATCTTTGTCAGATGTACATACTATAGAACATAAGTAAAGTCCATTACTCATTTATAATTGAAGGGTTAATGAAAACTGACTTAGCATAGTTGTTTATCGGCCTGCCTTAAGGACCCAAAAAGTCTTAAAAGAAAAAGGAACTCTATTTAACCCATTCTTTGGAATCTTTAAACCTCTTTAAACTAATAAACTAAAAGTATGGCTTTAAGTAATCCATCTAAAACCCTTAAAAAACCCTAGTTCTTTAAAGTAAGGGATCTTAAGACTCTTACCATCTTGTTCTTCTGCTGCGTATCCTTTTTGCTGATGTTTTTGTTGATGCTATCCGTGGCGCCAAAGCGATTGTATTGGAACAGGCGACCCATTTTACTCAGATTTGAAGATAATTCTTCGGGTTTGTTTACACTTTGCTCTTTAAACACAAGCACAATATGCTAAAGTCGTAATTTCAAGAACTTTATGCGCCCTTCAAGACAACTCAATAACTAAGCGCGTAAATGCAATTTGAATCGCAGTCGAAGTCCGGCGAGTGTTCAGTTTCGGTTATAGGTTCGTTTCGAATTCGAAGTCGTATTCGTATTCGGATTTCGAGTCCCGGGAGCGATACGAGCGATCGGTTCGAAGTGCGCAGAGGGAATGAAATCCACGGGGCGACTGCATCGAAAAAGTACAACGGAAAATGAGCACGAGACGCAGAGCAGAGCGTGGAAGAAGAAGCAGAGGAAGAAACGGTGCGGTGCGGTGTGGTGGTCGGGCGGGGGTGAGTGTAACAGGGAGAGAGAGTGAAAGGAGAAAGAGCGGCAGAATGGAAGGGAACGAGGGCAGCAACAGCCGCTGAGATACAAATACAAATTTCATGACAGGCAAGCCGGCGTTGTTCATGCATTTACCGCTAGTTCACTCTATGCCTCTCTCATTCGGTGTGCTTGTGTGAGTTGATTTTTCTTCATTTGACGTTCTCAAAGCACTCACACACACACACACGCGAGCAGTAGAACACTCAAAACAGCAACAGCGCAAATAGAAGTAGCAAACGGAATGTGAGACAAGTCGACTTTGGGATACCTAGTAAAATGTTGCCTACCTTAAGGCGCTTAAACAATACATTCCTATTGCTTTTTATTGTTAATAATTTATAACACAAAAAGGCGCAGCGCAAAATGTATACTAAAAATCCAAAACTCAAGTTTTTTAAAATTCCATTTTAGTAATGGGATATATTTAGGAAACCTTTAGGTTTAAAAAAGGCCTGTCTTCTTATGCGTAATCATTCGAATCCAGTATACCCGTCTGCTCAATCAATGCCGGGTATGAAAACCACTCGAACAAAAAGCGAAATGAGAAAAATTTACTACAACCAACGGAAACTACACTGAAACAAAAAGAAGCAGCGAAAGGAAAGACGAGACAAGGCTGTTTTGGGCAGCGGGCAAAGTGAATGAAATGGAAATGGAATGAAATGCGAGTTTGAGTGACTGACGGACTGACGATGAACCTTGAGGGTAGAAAAGTCAGTCAGTCAGTCATTCATTCATTCGGTGTGCGAGTGAGTGAGTGAGCTGGTGAGCGGACGAGCGGGCAAGTGAGTGAGTGGGTCTGTCACTCCTCAACAAGTTGAGTCCCCGGTGGGTGGTGTGGGTGGCCTGGGTGGTTGCTTGGTTGCAGGGGGTGGCGCCACTGCTCCATGGGGCGGAAAGGGCGGGGCTGGTGAAGACGGAGCGGGGCACTTGGCCCGCTGGCGAGTCATTCGTTTTGGACAGCAAAGAAGCAGCAGCTGAATCAGGAGCAGATTCGGATTCTGAATCAGAATCAGCATCAGAAACTGCAGCAGAGTTTGTACTCCTCATTTCTTTATTGACAGGAGGCGCTCTTATAGCTGTGGACAAGTTTATATCACTCATAAATAAAAATCTTAAAATGTGATATGTTAACCTGGCATTGAAGAAGCTTATAATGTTCAAATATCACTTCAAATGTAGATGAGTAACTACATTGTTTCTTATCACATTAAAATGATACCACTATTTTTTTGATCCCAGTCGTGTGTCCTGAATGAGTCCTTGTCTGCATAGATGTGCAACTGTGTGCGTCAATGATGCGCGCTCCACTTTTGGCTTCTTCATTTGGCTCTGTGTCCTCTGTGCTGGTTTTACACATTGCCCTTTTGCTTATTTGTTTAACGTCCTCGTAATCGTATGTAGCTGCTGCTCCATAGCCATATAGCCACCCATTTGGGCTGCATTTTCCGCTAGCCTGGTATGCTTTCCTTTTTACCTCTATCAGCTGCACTACATTGAAACTTTCATCGTCCTTTTCTGGTCTCCTTTTTTGCACGAGCATAAAATAAACACAAAAACTTTGCAGTCTCTTTCAGCAGTCGGAACCACCTCCCTCCGATTTTTCCAGTCCCCTCCCCCCGCCATGACTGGCCGTAATTATCATTATCCTTTCGGCTAGCTCTCTCTCTCGTTTTGCGCTTTTCATTTTTCCGTGTGCTGTTTATACAGGCAACTATGGCACTTTAATTGAAGTCAATTTTTTATACTTTGTGGCTGCCCTGGCAACTTTTACGCCCGCCCCCTCCCATTTTCCCCACCCAGCCATTTTCATTGAAAATAATTTTGCAACTTATTAGCACCTCCGGAAATTATGAGTTCAAGTTTTTTTGTGGCTTGTTTACGAGCTGCGCTTGGCTTGCTCCCATTTTCGCATTTTATTATTAATTGAGCTGCTCCGGTTTGGCTTCAGAGGTTTTCCCCTTTTGTTTACTTAATTAGCGCTTCGCAACGATGAAGGATGCAGGACGAAGGATGCAGGACGAAACTTGCATCAGTGGCTGGAGAAGTCCTGTCGTCAAGAGTTTTGTGGCTCGTACTAAAATCCGGTTGGGTTTCCAATTAATTGGAACTATTTTTTTTTGGGAAGTTTGTGTAGTTTTCGGACAGCTGCAGTTAATACCTGTAAGGCTACCTTAATAAATCATGCAATTGGAAAAACTAAAATCCCTTTTTTGTGACTCCTCCTCGCATGGCAGCTTACTAATAATCCTATATTTGGATATTTTTACCCCTGATCACGAGAAATATTACCCGCATTGTCGACCCTTCTGAACCTGAGTCATTTTTTATGGATATCAAAGCCGGAGCCAGAGGAAATCACAATTGGATTATAACATTAATAAGTCGCTTTAACAAATGTTCAAATTTTCTGCTCTGCACAAAACACCACCCACCCCCCAAAAAAAATCTTCCACTTAGCTAAGCTGATATTTTGGCAACAGTTGCGAAAATTGAATTCGGTTGCAGCATTTAATAAAATATCCCATTGTATGGTATCGATGAGAAAGCACTTTCGGTACTCTCGAGGAAAGAATACATAAATCAAGTGCAACCCCCTCACATTGGTAGCTGTGGAAAACCGCCTTCTAACTCCTGTGTGAATTGCAGTTTCATTAGATAGAAAGCTTTTCCATCTCTGAGGTTGATTTGTCATCACAATAACATCAATTTCAAGTCGGCAATTTACACACACAAGAGCATTTGATTTTTCCAAGTGAATGTTGTGTAAATTTAGCCAGCTGTTGCCTTTCCATTTTCACAACTCGACTTTCCACCGCCACTCCAGTCGGCACTTAATGTTTGTCAATTATTTGCAGTAATTTGCAATATTTCTAAATGCTTTTGCCGAGAATGGTGATCCGCCCCTTAAATTGTTTTTAATGGCCATTTGCACTTAAGCATTGACTACAATAACACCCCCTCAACGGAATCGGAATCGGAATGTAATGGCTTCATTATTGAGAGCAATAAATGGCCTACAAGAAAACTCTCGGTTTGCTGTTTGTTATTGTTGTTCAGGTCGTTGGGTTTTCCTGATTTAATTTATAGTCGCAGCGCGTAAAGAAAATAAAATGATATTTATGGACAAAAGACACGACCAAGTTGATTTCCCACTGAACGGCAGGAGGTCGCTGGAAAGTGTTAAAAACGTAGTTATGGATATGCGGCGAAAAACAATTTGTTTGCTGGAAAAGCCACTCAAATGCACAAAAAAAATGTATTCCGTGGGGCTTTCCCATTGAGAAAAGAACATTTGGCCTGCGGCGCCTTTGTTTCCTTAAAGATTTTCCACATTTATCGTTTATCTTTAACCCGATTCTCAAGTGACTCCAGCAATTATGTTTATAAATGATTTGTTAGGGGTGGTCTGGAATTCTGGCATTCTGAAATTCGGGAGTTTTCCAAATGCGAGTGAAGTGTTTCTGGGTTCTCTGGTAATCCTTTATTTTATACAAGCCCCCAGAATTATGTGTGAAAACCATTAAATCTTAGTTTAATTGTTTTCTGCTCTTGTCAAAGCCTCTGGGGCACTGGATTTTGGATTTTGTATCTTGGGTTTTCTCATTTTCCGTATTCTTCAGTTTTGGTTTACGACTGCCGGCAAGTTCAACGGATTTTTTAATTGCTGCGCTTTGCGTTTTGGTTGATTTTCAATGTTCTCGTTTTATTTGTTTCGGTTTTCGTTTCGTTTTTCCCCCCTTTTTTTTCGCCCGCCCCCCAGTCATAAATCATTTTGGGTTTTCATTTTTGGGGGAGTGGGGGAGACAGTCGAGCATTTTGAATAATTTTTGTTGTTAATTTCTGTTTTGATTTAGCTCACAAGAAGCGGTAAACTTGCGTTATTCATATTTTATAGGACATTAACTTGTCTCGCCGATAATTTTGTTTGACATGGTTTTAGTGTGTGCCGCCGGGAAAACTCTACGTTCTCCTTAGTTAGCGCTTCCCGATCAATCAGTCATTTATCAAAAGTTTCTTTCACTTTTCTTCTCCCAGCGGCCCCGCCCATTCATATTTCTTGCGATAAAAAAAAGCACGCTGGATTTTGGGAATTTCTCACACGTATCGTTACATATCAAATATGTGGAGTTTTTCCCCCATCTCCGCAAATGTTTGTTTTCTTTTTCCTTCGTCGTAATGATTCCGATAACGCCCACATTAACGAGAACTTTTCGTTTTCCCCCGCGCACACACACAAACAATGAAAACGATTTTCCAGCAGCACAAACAATTATAGCGATGCATAAATTAAGCGCAACCCAATGTGAATAACTAATTTCCTGTACGGCAATTACTAAAAAAAGAGAATTCCACTTCAATTCCGATTCCAAGAGCAAGACCATCGCCAAGACCACGACCAAGTGCGCATTAAATGAGCATATTTGGATGCATGATACACTTAATCGCTGGAAAAATGCTGGAGGAAAACGCACCGAAACGCACCATAAAAAACGTGACAAAATGCCAGTTTGTGATAGCGAAGTGTGACCCGGTTTTTCCGTGCCGCAACGAACAAATTTATGCACAGAAATCAACCACAATGCGAGAGTGCTCGATAAGGTGGAACACGACCACAGATCGTTGCGTTTTTAATGCACAGCATTTGTGATAGAGGTAGGTTTTGATCAGGGGGTTAGGGCCTTTATTTACCTCCATACTTCAGAGCGGACAAATAAATCGTAATTGGCGTACGAGGGTTTACATTTTCTATCTTTTTTATTATGTGTATGCTTGATAGGAAAGGACCGCATCGCATCGTATCGTATCGAGTGGTTCGGCTTTTTCATGCCCATTAAAATGGTGAGCTGGAAAACTCGCAGCCTAGCGTGAAAAACTGAAAAGCAGGCCAGAGAAAATTCCTATATGGCGTTTTGCGGTTACGAACCTTTTTTTTCCACAGCCCCTTTACCATTTTCCCATTTTCCATCTCCCGGAAGTAGTGAAGTGTTATCGCGATCGGAAAATCTCTGATAGATGCAGTGTGCTGCTGAAGGTGCCGTTTTCCTTTGTTTTGGGTCGTCAAGAGATATGGTAGGAGATAGGATCCCAAGAGTGCGAACAGCTGCCGAAGTTTGCTTAGGGGGTTTGCCGAATATTTGCGATTATTCCGGAACGATAGCGAAGCAAAACCGATTCGAAATGGGATGATAACGCTTAGAGGTTACAAATCATTATTCGGATGTCAAAGCAACAGACAAAGGCGGTAAGCATAAGTTTCGTATAATTAATGAAGCTTCAAAAGAATGCACTTCTATGTAAAGCTGTTGAGAAGAAATTTTATTTTAAATTATTATACTTTACACATATGTACTTGGTTCTGAGGGTTTTATCATTACCTAAAATTAGTTCCAGTCCCTCAGGGGAAGCAAACTACTCATATGTAAGCACCTAATGACCTGCAATGCCAACTAACGACTGCCTTAGTGACCCAATTTTCCTGCCCAATATGCTACCAGCGTGGAAATTTCATGTAGTGGAGAAAAACCCGCCGAAGATTAATGAACTACAAAAGATGGGAACACAAATCATGTGAAATTGGAGAGAGCCAACGAAGACGCAGAGTTATATTTCCCGAAAAAGAACAAATGTGTGACAATTTCTCAAAAGGAAAAAGGATGCGACTGCTCCACGCAGTAGGTGTCATGGCCAAGTGAGAATGTCACACTTGCAGCTTAGTTCTATAAAAAATATGCCCCGAGACCCGGATAACGATTTTGAATCTGACTGCTACGGCGACTAGGGACACCTTCCCCGCCTCCTGGCGCGACATTCCGGCGCGATCCTTAAAGGTGCATTTACGAGTGGAGAAATAGAGAGGTTGAGAAGTTCGGAGGTTGAGAGGTCCTGGTACGTGTGCGTTTGCCGCCAGGATGTGGCATAATCAAGATGAAGACATGTGCAGTCGTTAGGCTTGTTATCCTTTACTTAGCCGTCGCCTTTCCTGTGGAAATTAATGGCCCAGCCCATCTCACAGCAGCTGCCAGACACAGACTTTTCCTCCTTCGAACATTTGAATATGCACAGGGATGTGTAATTTGATATTTTTTCTCAGACCCAAAAATCCCGTTCCGTTCGCAGGAAGTGCGACTTGTAATTTTCGATATGGGCGCCTCCTGTTTGTTTGGAATTAATGAAATTTAGACATAAAAATGTATTTCCACCCAGACAGGCAAACAAACTGAAGATGGTGGAAGAGATAGCACTCACTCGTTTGAAGTGACTCATGAGGGTAATCAGTGGAAATTGAGTTATCCTCGAGGACATATGGATCAAGTGGACTGACGGACGGACGGACCTTTCACGGAAATGAAATAAACTTTGACTTAGTTTGGCTAAACGATTCGGATTTGTTTGTCCAGCAAAAGGAAAAGTTTTCCCCGATTTGCAAAAGGAAAGGGAAGAAAGTTCTTAGGTCCCTTTGTTGCAGATTTCAGTAGCGCATCCCACACACGCCTCTTGTTATCCCATCAGCATCACCTATGACCTAATCCCCAGCCAAATGTCACCTGTATCCCATATCCTTCCTAAGCCTCCTTTTGGCACAAAAAAAGGGAAAATCTGATGAGTGGAAGATGCAGCCAGACAAAAGCGCGAAACGGAATCCGCTTAATGCGATTTTCAAGTGGAAAGCAATGAGAATGTCCTTGCAGCCGCCGAGTGCTCATCCCAACTACTTTTTCTCCAATTTTTCAAGGCTGCACGGCGAGCGAAAAAAATCAGAGACAATGCCAAAAACTGGAACAAAGCATTTGCAAAAAAAAAAAAAAACACAAAATAAAGGAACAAACCAAAAGAAGTGCCTGACTGTCTGGACGGCTTGTGAGCGCCGCTGTCAGGATGATGGGTGAGTCCTGGCCCATTGTCGTTTTGGGTTTTCAAGGACCAACGACCAAGGACCTAGGCATAGTGCCTAGACATAGACCTAAATGAAATTTTTGGCACCGCTCTAGGGGAATTTATGGCATCGCATCAGCAGGAGCAGCAGCAAGGAAACAAGGGAACAAGGAAAAAGGAACACCTAGCAGTTAATGACGTTGCAATGGAAAACAAAACGAGAAATAATGAGTTTTCCCTTTGTGCCTGTGTCGCCGTCTATCAACCGCAACATGCAACATGCAACACACACACAATCAGAGTCAGCAAAGTCAATTCCCGCACTTCTCTCTGGGGCAGCTGCTCGATTGTTCTCCGACCCGAGAACTACCTGTACTTCGATTACTGTACGTGTGTATCTACCATATCCTTTCGCACAATGGCCAATTTAAATGCTGCTGTCAGCAGGCAGTCCTTTTTTTTTGTTTTTGGCCAAAAACGACGAGTCAACAATGGGGCAAGTAAATTAAAAGAAAATACGAAAATACGAAAATTCGTGTTTAATGAACCGCGCCCCAAATCATAATTTCCGAGCCTCGCTGCAGTCGAGAAAACAAGAGTGTCAGATACTCGTACACAGGAAAACTTTTAGACAGCTGTCATAAGCAGAGTGAGACCTTCGACGAGGGACTTGTCAGTCAGTCAGTCAGTCAGTCACTCGGTTCGCATCTATATCGTATCTTCTGGATGTGCGATACGGCAAGCGGTCCAATTAACCCCCTTTAACCCCTTTAGTCCAATGCCTCGCCCCTGAAACGCGCTCTAAAGTATTTTCGTATTTTTGTATTATTGTATTCTTGTATTTTCGTATATCGTGTTTACCTTGGTAATTCAAATGCATCGTTTTAACCCTTTCGTGTTGATGTCTTTTAAATGCGAGCTGGTCCGGACTCCGGACTTCTGGCTGTGTAAATATTGTGTTTACCTCGCTGTCATTCAGTCAGCCAACGGCACCGCAACCAAAATGAGCTAGAGATGGCAAATTATTACAAAAGGAAAAAAATTATACAAAATGTATACTGGATATACCCCATTAAAGGGGTAGAGATCAGGAGATCAGAATAAATTCCTAAATAATATATAAAATTGCTTGCTATATAATGGAAATAAATATCAATAAAAGGAAGAAACGGAAGGTCCTTTCAATGTACTACATTATTATACAACGAATCACGATGTCATCTCCAGTGCGATCCCCTACTTAAAATAGAGCGGGTAACAGTATCTGGTCGACTCCTGCCCCATATCATTTGCATAAACCCAGAGCCCGCATCCATTTGCAACCCCTCGTGGGCACTCCTGGCGTCTCCTGGCTTGTTTGTTTATCCTTGCTGCCCTCCGCCTCCGCGGCGCCAGTCTCAATTACTTTATTGACCCGGTCGTAGCATCCGCATGCACATCCGCGTCCAGCGGCGGCGTTTCGATTGCGAAAACTATTTCAATTGCATTGGGCCCTGATTTATGCACTCATTGTTTCTGGGCCAAGACGAGAATAGTTGCAATTGATTGGCTTGCCATTCAGTTGTCAGCGTAGCGTAATCAAATTGGCTTATGTAAACAATGCAGCTCGAGGAGATACTCTCAATTGAGATCGAGTTGAAATGTCAAGAGAAATATGATTTACGACCCCTGTCACACACATTTTATGGATGCGCCCAAGCGGGAAAAGAATCAAGAAAAATGCATTCTAAGCTGGGCGAATGCAACTGCAATTGAAAAAATGCCATCGAATCAATCACTCAATACTTGGATACTCAAGAGTTCAAATCAAAGTCCATCAATTGAGAAAGTTTTCTATAGATTCGGACCACATTAAAATCGCATCAGATGAACAGCAAGCTGGCATTCGCATAAATCAAGTCACACAAATACAAGGCGTAAGCAAGAATCGATATAAATTATGATTAGGTCCCTGGACTGTGCCCTCCATTATCAAGTCCGCACACCAGCAAATCATATGAAAAACTGTCATTAGGCCGACAAAGCCAGAAAAAGTTCGGAAAGCGCAAATAAAAAAAAGTAGGCAGTAAGCCAAGTTAGCTGCGGCTTTTCTGTGTGGTTTTTCCTAACAAAAATGAGCGCACAGCAAACTACACATATGTGGGTGCCTAGAAATGGAGGGCATAAATCATATCCTGTTGCCTGCCGGCTACGCACTCGGCGCAAGGACAAATGTTGATGATGACAAAGCGCCATTAAGGACACATTTACACAGCCACACGAGTCCTGGCACCTACACTCCAGCAGCGCCAAACAAAATCACATAAATCAAGCGCGACACTTCGCTTATTATTTGCTGATTTTCCTCTTTCTTTCCAATTTTTTTTTGGTTTTCGATAAAAGTTTTCTTTTCGGGTTTTTGGGGCAAGCGTGGCATTTTATCAAGATTTAGGTGTTTAAAAAATTGACAGCTGCAATTTGAGTGGGTAGGCAAATATATATTGGCTGGCGACGTATCTATAAAATTTGAGTGGGGTACTTAATTTGATAAGTTTTATTTTGATTTATAGAATATTTAAATTATAACTACAAGCTTGCTGCATATGCCATCTTTTATTAGAAATAAAAACCTCTTTAGTTATGTGACAAAAATACTTACGCCTTAAATCTGATATACTTTTGATTACGGTGACCATTTATCAGGAACTCTGATCGTGTGTGTCCTGCGTGAAGGATCATCAAAAGGGAACCGCATCGATGTACTGGGAAAAGCAACTGCCTGCCCACCAATTAGAAATGCTATTAGCAGCCAACGCCTCCATAAAGATATCCTGTTTGGCGATCAGGTAAATCGATACAAAATAGATACCAAATAGAGGATGAAAAGGACTGAAGGATACTCTTTTCACCCACATAGAGGTATAATATTTTCCCCGCTTCAATTAGGATTTTCATAATTTCCCAGCCTTGTGAAATTTATTGGTTTCGATTTCCGCTCCATTGCTTCATCTGCTGGCTGACCACACCCCCCAGCCAGGATAATGGAGTCCCGCCGCCTCTGATGTCCTGCGGCTTAGTCTGTGGTCTGCTGTCACCGCCGTTAATTGAAAAAGTCTTTAGCTTAAATTATTAAATTGATTTTATTCATTTTTAATGGTGTATGTATGTGGGTGTGGGTGTGGGTGTTGGTGTGTGGATCCGACAGCCAATGCCTTAATGGCAGCTTATGTGGCATTAGAGTTTCAACTTTTTTTTAAGTTTAAACCTTAGTGCCCCAGGGGACCTGGCTGGCTTTTAGCAGCTGCTCTCTGGCTCAACTTGGGCTCTAAACGCTGTCAGGACATATGCCACCCGGCTGAGTCATCAATCAGGTCTATTAGAAACCCACAAGCTTGACAGGACTCTGTCTGCTTCAACCCTAAATGGCGACTTTAGTTTGCAATTTCATGCCCGACAGCCGACTAAGAAACCGCAGTCTCAGGATCGAAGTTACTACTGCATTTGGAGCACTTGGAAAATTTTATACAAGTTTTCAAGTTAACAACGAACTTGGCAATGTGGAATTTGTGTTCGAACTAGTTTGAAAATTCTTCGTAGATCCCTGCGATTCATTGAATTTTTCAAAGTGCATTGCGAGTTGAGTAATATTTTTTGCATGACAGGATCAATTTGAGGCTTCACCCTCGTCTCAGCTGAAAACTGCAAATTAAACTAAACATAAACACAATTTCTCAGCACTTAAAGGCGGAATGAAATTATGATTATGAAAGCGCCGCTGGCGAGTTTCACACCGCGGCAACTTTTCCAACCCTCTGGCCAAAAGCAAATGAATGAATGAAAGGAACTTTTTTTTTTTTTTTTTGCTTTTTGGGTGAGACGCGTGCCGAAATGAAAACGTCATGTTTTCGAATGAAGTTTTTGAATTATGATGTTGACGCGACATGGTCTTTGGGCCATCATCTGGCAGCAGGCACAGGGCATTAAATTAATTCAAAACGTTCTCGGGACACGCGCTTGTCTGATTGGTAAAAAGGAAAAAATATGAAAAAAAAACACACCGTAAATTGATGAAAGCCCGATAAAAGGTGAGCTATTTGGAGTTGGGGGGGATGCGCCAGGATTGAATGTCCTGCGGATGGGGATGAACAGTAACCAAAGTCCTTGGGGATGCCCGCGGCTTAGAGGCCGCATCCTTGAGGGGCTTCACTCACAGAAAATTCGCTTTCTTACCCTGTATATATCTATAGAAAACCATCTGTAAAATTAGTTTAAAACATGTAGAGCTCAATTTAGGGGAAACTTTACCCTCATTTGCTTGCAGTGCACCGCAAGGCGAGGGTAACTTATTCCCCTGGCCATTTGTCTCCTTCGAAACTTCGCTGTTTGCACTTTCAATTCGAGTTTATTATTATTGGCGTTATTTTGAATGCATTTGTGTGTTTGCATGCCACATTAGTGGCATTCCCCCTCCCCACGACTTCCCCTTTCCCTAGGCCTGTCTGCATTTGTCGTTTACAAATTGGTTTCCGTGTTCGACTCGCATCCATTTTGCCCGGCTGCATAATCAGGGGTTTTGGTTTGCGAGGGGCTACGTGATCTCTATGCCGGGGCAGCTCTATTTTTACAAGTCCTACGTCCGCTGCTTGTTATATTCCCGGATGATAAGGCACGTGGCCCATTTATCAGCGGCGGCAACTGCAACAAGCGAGACATGCAACTAACTTCTATATAGACTCCGATTTCTATTCCTAGTTCGAGTGTGAATCCTTTCTTGGGGGGGTTGTTTGTTACACTCAGAAATATGAGGCTACTAATAATGGGGATCTTACAAAGGCTTGTGAAATATGAAGCTACAAATAATAGAGATCTTACAAAGGCTTATGAAATATGATATATATCTATTTAAGAGAGAATTCAGAAAGTGAGTTGCAAGTATAACGAATCTCTGCCCTGGAAATTCTGCTTTTGTTTAGTTATCCCATTCCAAATTGGTAATGCTGCATAAGCTGTTTGTGTTTCTTTCAGTGCATTGCGGTCGCACCGCCACTTCCTGTTGCTCTAGTGTGATGGGGTGTTGTCCTGCACTTGAGCCATAAATTTGATTGTTGGAAACACGTAAGTTTTCCCTCAGCTTTTTTCTTTCAGTTCGAGGAACCCGATGGTCTGTTGGTTTGCTGGTAATTACTGTTATTACAATTTCTGTTGACTGCTTGCTAGAATGGATAGTTAGAGTGCGTCTCTACCCCCAAAATTGGCGTGTGTCCTGTCCACGTGTGCCCCGCTTGTTTTTCACTTGGCTGACTTTGCAACCCTCGAAATGAGTACATTTCCCCGGCGCCTCCGCCGTTGTCATGACTGCAAATCCTGCTGTTGGACCCTGTAATGATACCTTTGCGATGTTTATCTCACGGCCACCGTATCGCGATGAGATTATGTCAACGCGGATGTCAAAGGTAACCAAGTGCAGCTCTCAAAAAAATGTTTCAAGCTTATTCCGCTCCAGTTAACGCGCTTTTGCAACTCGATATGATAGCTCCTATAGATATAGAAGACTACGTAGGGTGGTGACCTCGCCGTTGGCCTCTTTTTATGGAACGCAATTAATCTTCATCTAGTCTAGTGAATCAAACGCCTACGCGACAGTTTCCATGCAACATCCCCAAGAAGTATTGCACCCCCCTCCATCGCAGGCGGGCTAATAAAACATTTTCCATAACAAAACAAATTTGTGCTAAGCGCACTTCAAGTAGATGATGCTCTGCTCCTCAAACGAATTCACAATTTGTCTCAAGTGAGTTTTTGTCGAATTTTCATGCCACATACAGACAACAATTGAGCAGCAGCAACCAGAGTCGGGCAGAAATGAAATGCAGCATTTATCAACAATAAGATAAGTTTGCAATGATTGAGGAGATACAGAATGGGGTGCACGGAAAGAAATATCTCTGAATTGATATTATAGTATTATATACAGCAGAACAAATAATGATCCTAGATTTAAACAAGCTACTTAATATCCATTTAATACCTTTTCAGTTCCATTTCGGTATATAGAGTTAAATGCTGATTTCTTTCTTTCAGTGTATGTAGTGGGCCCTCGTTACTTCCTCGCTTAATGCAACTTCAAGTGTGGTCGCAATTGTCGTCGGTATTCTAGAGTCAGAGGCTGCAACGCGGTGGTGGGAGGTCGTTTGGTCAGCACGCATGATTTATTCCGCAGGCCACTTGAACACATTGTGCCCCCCAACCCAGATCCCAGAACCCAGATCGTCTCCCTTCCAGGCTCCTCCACATGCCGCAACTCCCACTGGATGAATGACCCCCTTATTATGCACTTTTCGTCATTCTCAACAAGGGGTGCTGATTGACAAGCGCAATGCAGTCGCGGGAGTTCGAAATGGAGACAGTGAATGACGAACCTTCCAGCTACAGTCGGAAAAATATATAAAACAAATCGTAAATCACTGGACAAAAATCACTTAAAATGTAACCTTATATTCTACGTGCTTATCTTTCCGTGATTCTGAAGGGGATCATTTATCATGCTTTGTTCATTATTTCATTAATAATAGCTAGCTTAGGAGTATCTATCTGGTGATGATAGATAAATTAATATATTCTCGCATCAGCATTACACTTTAACATTTTTGGAATTTTATTTCAAAAGCGAAATTTATCTGTATTTTTTTAGGTAGATCTATAATTTTTTGTTCTGGCAATAATAATTTAAGCATTGAGCGAAGGGAATGCCTTTGTTTCACCCACGTGACATATCATTCCACTTCTTAAGCTATCCATCACACACTTTATAACATATACAGCCCAGCTGAGCCCCGTCGACTCACTGAACCGCGTCATATGGTAATTTCTCGGAGTGTACATATTAGAGCATTGCGCATTTTGCATAACTCCGCACCCCCAGTCCACTAAAAGCATTCGCACGGAGGGTTAAAACGGTTCCGAATGGGTAACCCGCTAATCCTCTGCGCCTGTCATAAACATTGACATTGATGTGGATGATGGTGATGCGTTGGCGATGAGTACGATGACGATGATGACGATGTTGCCGGCATCTCAGTGTTATTTCCCCTTTCCCGGGTCCACGTTTGTGCCACTGACAACTGACAAGTGGGCGTGGTGGGGTCGCAGAACTGCCCAACTATGCGAAGTGCCCGGGAAACCGAGTACCCGACTAACCCCCCGCCGCGATTCGTTCCGCTCCACAAACTGTAGAATCGCCGGACTCATTCCGGCGTATGCCCTTTAACGAGTGTATTCGTCATTCGGTTGGACGGACAGACAGTTGACATTCATTTGAAACGTTTGTAAGAGCAGGGGATGAGGTTACGAAACAAAAAAGGATACCCCGAACGGGGTGCTCACTGTACAGTGGCAACCACAGCGGAGCAGCAACGGCGCATGTCAATCATTAAACTGTCATTTTCAGTCGATTTAACTAGCATTAAAAATCGCACACAATTGCCAGGATTTATGCATTGTGCGTAAGCTGTCATAAATTTCACTGAGTGCCAGCTTTGGACCCACCAACACCACCCTCTCGTGCGTTTTTCTCTTGGGGAATTTTCGCTTAAGCTGGCCTAATTTTTTATGGCCTGCAAACTAATTTTTATTCATTTGCTCAGCCACCAAAACTAAGCGCACAAATTTATTTTAATACCCTCACGAACCAAAACCACTAACCCAAATAAGAAAAAAAAAAAAAAGAGAAGAAATGCTGATGAAAATGCGCCACATTTAAAAGAGAAAATCTTTAATTTCCATCTGGGACAATCTCGGCTGCCATTAACCAAAAAAGGAAAAAGGAAGCGATGGTAGCGATGGTAGCGGGCCAAATTGCTGACAGACAGGACATTCGTCCGTTGCAGGCGCGAAGAATGCTGTATCCCGAAATTATGGAAATTTATTAATCACATAAATTTAAAGCATAATGTGCGTGAGTGGGCCGACAGTCGCTCCTCGTTAATGGCTCCCACAGCGACAAAAACGACGGACGGGGCATAAAAATTGCGTTAGGGGCCCCAAACTTCTATGCGATGTCCTTGCCTTATTTGCCTTGAGCTCCTTGGACTCCTTGGCCAGGTTTTTACAGGCTTAAAACAAACTTTGTGGTGGCCGAAGTAAAATTCCGTGGTTTCTTGGGGCAGCAAGGAGGAGAAAGCACTTCCTGTTGATGCGTAAGCAAATATTTTTGGCCAAAGTGCTTGAAAGTGATTTTTTCCAGCGGGGATTCAATCAACAAAGGTGCGGGGTAGGTAATATTGGGGCACTTTATGGAAATGGTGTAAAATAATTTGATGTTGGACCAGCCAAGCTTTATTTAATCTGGAAAATGCAAACAACGGTTATCAGTCTAAACATACAATAAATATGCTTATTTCTTACATTCTAAAACATCATAAATAAAGTAATAATTGTGATCTGGCTAAAACTTTCTTGTATTCCTTACAATTTCATTACCTTCTTATCGGAAGTTCTACAGGTAATTTAAGCACTGTCTTTGTCGACGACACTTCCTGTACAAAATTATCGGAATAGCTTAAACAAGCTCTAAAGCAAGTCCCAAAACAAAGTGCCAACATGTGTTGCACTTAACAAAGAGGGGACCCTATCTGTTCACCCTTTCGATGCCGCAAATGCAGCACACGCGCCTCGTAAGCCCTTTTGACACACCAGTTGTAGGGATAGAACCTCTCCCCATTTCCCTCTTCATTTCCCGGCAACGGGAAATTCGCCAAAACAGCACGTGTTGGTTGGTAAATGGACTCAGTTGAATACTGGGAGGGGAGTAGTTGCCCCACAGCTCCTGGTTTTCAATCGAGTGCTGACATTTAAAGTAGCTGCCAGCGTTGAAGTGACAAAACTAAAGATAAGACTCAATCACGTGTAGCTGACACTGACAATCGCGCTGCGGAGGGAAAAAAGGAAAATAGAAAATCAATTTCCACGTTTTAAGCAAATGTGTGGGTGGAGAATATCGAGGGGAAGATGCAAGCAGTTGCTTTGAATTCCATATGCGAGGAGGAGCATTAGAGAAAGCAGGGAAAGAAAGGAGGTGGGGCGGCGAATGAAGAGTGACATGCAGACAAAACACGGGGGGAACAAAGAAGGTGTCACTAGCAGGGACAGGATAAATGTGCACAACACCGACAGACAGGAAAAAAGAGCTGTCAGGCGAAGGACAAGGAACGGGCAGGATTTTCATATAGAGAGAAAAAATCTATATTAAACTTACAATGATCTAGACAAGCTGTTAATAACTAACATTCAAATCATGTGTACTTCATCTCTAAAGGAAATCATACAAATGTGCGAAATAAATGTGAACATGACAGCCTTAGAAAATCATAGACTTCATTTCCTTTTTTCTCTGTGCAACAGTAGTAGTTCCGCTAGTGCCAAGGACACTTTTGGCATGTTTAGCTTGTTTATCATGTCAGTTGTATGCTGCTCCCGGAATTGGCAGCATTAACTGAAAAAGCAGTCGTGGAGGAGAACGAGGAGAGAACATCACCATGTGGCCATGACCATCGAGATAATGCAAGTTGCTACTTGGTTGCCATTCCTCTCCTCGTATCTCCTGCCTCTGATCTTTCCCAGCTTCCGCTTAACGACTTTATTTGCCCAACTTGGGCAAATGTAAACGCCGTCTACGTCTGTGATGCTTCAAGCTAACAAATAAACAAACACACAGGCACACGAAACTAAACAGAAACTGAAACTAAACCAAACCAAACGCAAGAAAACCACAAATAGATCTTACGGATACCTGATAAGCTTCAGATACGAGTTGTGCACAGTGGTAAGAGTGCTGAAAGATACTTTAAGATCGGTATTAGAAATATTGATCATCTATTACAATGTACTTCAAATTTGTTTCTCGATTTTATGTGTTTTTGCGATTATAAATATCAGTATTTTGATCATAACATTCAAAATATATCTCCAAATATGGAATGTCATACCTCGTTGAGTTCGTAGTTAAATTTCCAATCGAACTGTGTTTTCAAAAAAATTTTTTTTTTATTTCACATTTTTTGCAATTTTTGATGATGTTACCCCTTACAAAAAATGCGAAAATTTGGCCAAAAATTATTTTAACAGAGTCGGTCAAAAAGTGATTTGGTTGGTTAGTACTGGTAATTAGGAGTACAAAAATGTAAATCTTTTAACTTTCTGACAATTTTTAGCCGAGTTATACCGTAAATACCAATCGTAAATATTTAAATTTTGCAAATATCGATTTTCTGTTTTTTTGCGTAAATTATTATCAGTATTTTGATCACAGCATTCGAAATAGTGGTCCAAATATGGAAGGTCATACCTCGTTGAGTTCGTAATTAAATTTCCAATCGAACTGTGTTTTCAAAAAAAAATTCTATTCTTTTCACATTTTTTGCAAATTTTGATGATGGTACCCCTTACAAAAAATGCGAAAATTTGGCCAAAAATTATTTTAACAAAGTCGGTCAAAAAGTGATTTGGTTGGTTAGTACTGGTAATTAGGAGTACAAAAATGTAATTATTTTAACTTTCTGACCATTTTTAGCCAAATTACACCGAAAATACCAATCGTAAATATTGAAATTTTGCCGAAAATTTATTTTCTATTCTTTGGCGAATATAAATATTATTATTTTCATCACAGCATTGGAAATATTTGTCCAAATATGGAATGCCGTGTGTTTGTGTTCGCCTTAAACTAATCTATTTAACTAACTATTTTTCGGCTGAGCCCTTCTGGGAATTAAGCCAAATCGCCTTGGGTTTAGCCACTTTGAAGCCACTGTGGCAGCAACTTCCTTAAGAGCTAAGCAGTTTAGAGCAGCAGCAGAAGCAGCAGCTCGCTTTTTGTTGCAGTTGCAGGCGGGCAAACATCACGTGTGCCTCTGAGAATCCTTGTGGCCTGTGTGTGTGCATTGGTATTGGTGTGCATACACATTTGCTTGTGTGTGCAGGTGAAACTGTGCTGCTGCTGTGCGTGTGCGTGTGCATGCGTTTGTCTCACTGTTGTCACTGCAAAAACAATGCACTCGACTGCGAGGAGGACAGCATCAACATGCATAAAATACATTTTCATTCGCATTTTATTTGTTTTAAGCTGCGACTTTACACAAAGCCAACAAAAGTGGCAGCCGACCGCCATCTGTGTTTGTCACTGTGTGTGTGTTTGTATATGTGTGTGTGTGGTTATAGCCCGACCGGATATGGCCTCGGATATTGAAAAGTTGTTCCTGGTTCTGGCCTGTTCTTGGCCAAACGAAGTCAAACGAAGAAGTCATAAAACCGAATATTGTTTTTTAAAGTGACAGCAGCTGGAAATTAAGTTCTTGACTTTTATGTTCGCCCCAAGTTCGGAATTATTGATATGGACTTTGCTAACTGAGTTTATCCCCAAGGTAAAAGCACAAACTTGGCATTTAAATGCATTTTACAATGTGAGAACTGAAAGTGGCACTCGTTTATGGCATTGCATTTCCAAGTGGAAATGGAAATGAAAATGGGAGCGAGCCACACTCTGTGATTGTTTCTGTCGCCTGAAACAATGTAATTCCATCATCGATGCGTTGCTCTTGGGGGAAAAAACTAATTGGCTTTTGGTGGCGCTGGCTTTGTAATCCCATCAGCATTCGTCGCAAGTTTTGACTCGTAATCACATTAAAAGTATGTCACACTTTGCCGGCTGTCAGCCACGGCATTTTCCTATTAATTTCCCACTATTTCTTGCGGGTTGGATGATATGAGATGATTTCTTTTCTTCCACAAAGACGGACAGCTGACAAACACATGCGAACGTGGGCAAGTGTCGTCGCCACACGTTTTGCATTAGGAATGCCTTGGCTTGTTCTCAGTTCTCTTCGTCTTGAATTCGATTTTAATGGGTATGGGGTAGCCGTGGAGAATCGAAAGAAATCAGCATGTGGTTTGCGTCACTGTGTCTGGCATGAAGTTTGCGCCTCATGTTTCTGCCTCGACCTCAAACTGTGCGCCTGCGCCCTGAGCAGCATTCATTGCGATGGACTGGCCTAATTCATTTGTAAACGTCTTCAGGTTATGTGACATGGGATAGGGATGGGATAGCGATAAGATGTGGTTACTACGCAGAAAAACAGAAATAGGATCAGAACTACTAAAAGAACATACAGTTCATACAAATTGATTTAAGTATGAATATGTATATGGTTTAATCTCAATGCTTGCCTAATTGGCCTAATTCATTTGAAAAATTCTTCAGGATTGGATAGTGATGAGATATGGTTACTACACAGAGAAACATAACAAAAACAGGATCAGAACTTCTGAAAGTACATACAGTTCATACAAGCGCTTAATGTTAAATTAAATATTAATACTAATGGTTTAATATCAATGCTTGCTGTGTAGTTAAGAGCTTCTTAATACTTTTCTCTTTTCTTATAGAATTTTATATCGTATCCATTTAAAGAGCAGCACATTGCAAAAACTATCGCCGCTCAGCAGACCACCGCTAGTCACGCACATAGATATAGACCGTTAGTCGGCGGGCGGTACCTGGTAGCAGCGGGCGGTCAAAAGGAAAAAGGGGCGGGGTCGGCGAAGTGTCGCTGCAAACGCCCCTTGACACTTTATATATTCTTTTCTTCACTTTCTGGGACTGTGGGTCGCGTGAATTCTGGGTAATTACAATTTATGGTGACGCAGTTTCTCAAACGATTCTAGCCGAATGCCAAGCCAAACCATTTTCATTTTCATTTTCATTTTCAATTCCAATTCCATTGCTATTCCCATTTGGAGCGGGTGAAGTGAAGTGGCACCCGCAGTGCGTGTTTGTATTGCTTTTGAATCGAGACTCGATTGCGAAACAAAGGTCGAAATGTGGAGTGGCACTTGAGAGGGTTTCTATGCCGCGTTCTAGTTGCATTCCACGAACCAATAAGTAATAGTTGTGTTTTTTTGTTCTTTGCCAACAAAGGCATCTCGAGAGCACCTTGCCATTAGCCAGCCAAGGGTTTCCTTTTCATGTCTGCCAGAAAGGAGCTCCTCAGACATTCCGTCTGCTTTGGTAGATCATTACTCGTAAGTATATATAGTATAGTATGTGCACCCTCCTTCTATATGGTTACATCATCATGCGGGCAGTTGTCTTCAATTCCCATGCACAAACAATTAAAAGAAGGCAAGCAGCGCAATATTCGGAAAAAGAAAGAAAAAATTCGCCATGCATTTTCTGGCGGCGTAACGCTTCAGCGGATTAAATTAAATTCCAAGAGGGATTCACCCCAATTCCATGGGAACGCGAGCCTCAACACATACAACTCAATTAAGCTCGCTGGCAAGGGAAAAACTTAATTTTATACTTAATTGCAGCATAAACGGGGGCGTGGGTGCGGGGAGGGAGGGGTCATCGGAAAATGGGGGCGGCTAGGGAAATCAATTTTAGCCTCCGTTTGATCCTTGAAGCATATGCCCCCCGTCAATTGATAAGCAATTTTCCAATTCGCCTACAATTTCCATTTTAATAGGAAAATAGAAAAAATCCCACGCAACACGATGAACACAAAAATTTCGCACTGCCAAACTGCCGAGCAGCCAAATATGATGAAAGGTCGGGTGGGTGGGCGTTAAATGAAAAATGGGCGTGTTCAGCTATGTATAAAGCCAAATTCAATATAAAAATTCAAATCATTCAATTATCTGTGGCTCAACGCGAAGCTACATGGCTTTTCGCAAGCGAGGGGAAAAAGTTGAATCAATTTGGCAATTGAATTTCATGGAAAGTTAGGGACGAGCGAGTGGGAGGACTTAAACAAGTAAAATAAATGGCATTTATCAGAAACAAATCAAATTTCCGCTCGTAATGTAAGCAAAACGAGGAAAAGATACAAGAAAGATAAACAGAAATTGGCAACCAGAAGTTGGCTTTTCCTTTAAACGGTTTCGCAAAGGATAAAAGGCAATAGATAAATTTGTAGGGAAGTTTTCTCAGCCAGCTGTTTTCCCTTTTTCTTCGTAAAATATGCAAAAAAAAAAAACAGGATTTTAGGCTTTTGAAATATTTAATAAAATCCATAAAGGATAGAAAATTGATGACGTAAGCCGACGGCCTACAACTGTGAAATGCAAGTTTCAATCCCCAAAAGTTTTATTCTTTCAAATTCTTCTCTGACAACTTTTTCAATAAATATATTTTTGCCAAATCAACTCAGCTCACCTATGCCAACAGTTTTTCCCTTTTTCGCGTATACCATTTCAATTTACATCCATTAAATCAACGCCGACTGGGGAATATACGTTCTATGTATATATACACGGGGATATATGCTGCTAAACAATGCTGTAAATAAACAATAAAATGGATGGCATATAAAAAGAAGATTGCACGGGCGGCGCTTGCAGACGGAAAATCACGAAAAATCCGCGCGAGTTTCCATTTTTCTTAGTTGATTTTCCCTCCCTTTTATTAGTCCTTTTTATACGTGTGCACGTACTGGCGCGTATCTATGAGAAATGCGAGATTCCAATTTGGTGCGCGGCATTGGATTACATGACAACGGCTTTCCACTCACTGCCGTTAATGAGTTCAACTTCGCATCGCTGACTTTTCGTATATCGATGCACATTACTATAGGTTCCTGATTTGTGCGTTTTGAGTGTTCAGTTTCAACTGTTGCAGCTGTTTGGACTGCTTTAAGATGCCGCCACGCCCTGCAACATGCGGTTTTGTTTGGGCTTCTTGGCCAGGTCAATCTGCTGCTCACAAAACACAAACCGCAACATGTCGCTGCAGCCTGTGGGTGTGAGCTGAGCTACTGTATCTAAATCCGTATCTGTAGCTCTGCCGCTCTGTATCTATGTATCTCTGCATCCGTATCTGCCCATCTGCATCTCCATCGCCGAGTAGTCAGTGTATCCTTGGCTGAGCCTCAGCTTAATGCGCTTGCATAAACAATGGACGACCCTCGGTATCTTCATCTCATCGCCGCATCTGTAAGCGGATTTGCCTTAATGTCATTCGCCAGTCCTTTCGCCTTTTCAGATGTTTACCGGCCCTCTTTTAAATCCCTGAAAAGTATGCACTGCTAAACGGTCGCATAATTAGATCAGCCTCGGATTTCAAACTAGTGAATGTGGATGTTTGGGCGCATCAAAGGTTGCCATCGGCAAAAAACGTAATAAAATGTTATCAAATTCATGGTCGTAGGAAATGAGAAACCTTTAGCTTCTGAGAAAATCAAGTTGTCACGACAACCATTCACATATGGCAGTCCTTTGAGGATTCGATTGGCAAGCCAACCACCAGTTGAATGCAGACTGGAAAGGTCCTGTCCCACTCCACACAGCCACTTTCCGAGGATATCCAGCGCATGCGCCTTTGTGGATGCCAAGTTTCGTGGCAGGATGCCAAGTTTCGGGCACAGCACAAAAATGCCAGCACATGGGGCCAGGATAAACAGTTCCTTGCGCGCTTTCAACTGCAAAGGTTGCCCCCAGAAAAAAGGCACCTAACATCTGGCAGATGCCCAAAACTTCAACATTGTCCGAAATTCGTCGAAAGCCATAAAAACTTAACAAATCCCCCAGTTTAGCACAAAGGGTCGTTTAACTTTTAACGACGCGACGGGGTAATTTTATTGCCGGAGTCGTGGCCCGATAACAGTGATAACAAAGTAGCCGCGTTAACCAAAAAAGTTTCACACTTTCCGTGCTCGAAATCAAAAGGCGTAATCGTAAAACGCGGCCAAGTGTTGCGATTTATGAGTTCACAATCGTAATTGAATTTTATGCGAAAACTTTCGGCCAGTTTTCCCTGGCATTATTGTGGCAATAAAACCAAAACGCAAACAAAGGTCGTGAACATAACGAAAATTGCCGCCAAAAATTGATGCCAAGGTGAGTGGGACATACACACAACAAAACAAATTGCATTTTTGACTTCACATCCTGAATATCCTTTGGATACACGAGTCTGGTGTTTGTTGGTCAATTTGGGTTCATTTTATCCCTTTGTGGGGATCAAAGTCCGCCCTTAGAGTCCTTAACAAACAGTGTTAAAAAGGTCCATAGCCTTGACTTGAATGGATTGCATAGGCTCTTGTTTCGCTTCGCTGCCTACGGGGCCTTTCATCTTCTCTATATAATTATTCCCAGAGAGTTTCCCCCCCTGCATTTTGCCACCTTTTGGCACTTTGGCTGCACATCAAAATGCATTGCAAACTTTTGCCACGAAAGCTGTTACACTTTTTGGCCTCGTTCGGCTTAAAGTTATCAGCAGGGAACGGGGGTGTAAATGGGTGGGGGGCTTCAAGGATGGGAATCAACTTTTTTCGGGGTGTCGTCGTACTTCTTGGGGCAGACTTCCTGTTAAGCTGTCAACATGTTTGGAGTGAAGTGTTTCAGCTTTTCCGAAAAACTTTAAATTCTTTGGGGCGTTGAAATGCACGCGAGCACGAAAAACGCTTTGGTGTGAATAAAGTAATATTATACTATGCCATTTTATGGTGGGTGTTATTCCTCTTGAAAAACTGCACTTAAAAACTTGCTTTACTGATTGTTTAAATTTATTAAAAATCCAAACTAGAAACATGTTCTTCACGTTTATTTTGAGCGTGTTTTTAATTTGTATTTTCATTATTCTATATCCTGAAATGCGGTTTCCAATCAGAACGCGTCCTTTGAAAATTGCTGCCAATTTTGTGGCATGTGCCCTTATCCCGTACAAATCGAATTACTTGTCACAGCATACTTTTGGGGTTAATACGAGGTTGAGCTGCATTAAAAAGCAGTGCGGAAATTAATGGAGAAAAACCCCTGGACAAACTTTGGCAATCCAGTGGCTTACACTTAAATCCGTGGCATAAAAATGCACTTAAATGCAGTCACAAAATAAGATACACAAGGCCAACGCAGCGTCCTTCCACCACTCCCCACCACTCCCCACCATGTTTTCCGCTCCCCCTCGCGAAAAACCAGCAACATTTTCCTTGAAAAGCGTCGCCAAGGAAATGTCAAGCGGCGGCTTGCTGGCCGCAGTCGCATTCGTATTCGTATTCGCAGTCGACACTTCCGCAGCGGCGACAGGTGCTGCCTGTCAGCTGCATGCGAACCGCGAATTTTCCACCTCACCACCCACCGCTTTTCCGCGACACTTTTCCCCCGCCGCTCTTGGCCGTGTCAAGTTAATCAGCGAGCCATGGTTTCTGCTCTCCTTTTTTTTCGGTGGCTTTTCAGCATTCCATCTTGTTTTTTCCGTTTTTTTTTTTTGGTTGTGGGCAAAAAAGAAATTTCACGCCCGCCACGAAAACTTTTCATTTTCAACAAGCGAGTGAGCGAGCGTTAATAAGGTATAAAAAAGTAAGGGGGAAAAAAGCCGGAATAGCAGCCTCACACAAAAGAGCCTCATAAAAATGGAGCTTGTTTGTTTGAGCTAGAAGCGACTGCTGCTCCTACTTCAATTTTTCCCTTTCCCATTTTTTCCCCTTTTCCCTGAAAACACGTTTATTTGTTAAAGTTTGCTGGTGTTGCTCTTGGCAGTGACTTTGGCTCCTGGCTCTTGTCAAGTAGCTAAAGACAACAAAACAGAGTCTAAATGAAAATCTGCTTTTATTCCACTCACTGACACATACGTACACGTATGAAAAGATTTGTCATGTACAGATTTGATAAACTATAAAGAAAAGCTTTAATTTTCGTTTCAGCAAATGTTTGCATTTAATTTGTGAGATTCCTGAAATAAAGTTGCTTATAAAATTGGAGATTTCTTTTAAGCCTACCCATTTGTTATAAGCAAAATCTATTTGGTTTCGTAAAGTGTACAGTAAATACCATGATAGAAACTTACCGACTGCTTACATGGCCTTTGCGAACTTTCCAGAAGACCATCGCTTTTTTTTCGGTGCATAAGCTCCTTGTACATGTGCCATAATTCACAGTGCTGCTCAGCAAGCGGTACAGCGAAAGGCTTTTAGGAGTTGTCTCACTTTTCCGCACTCTTTCACTCCTTGAACGCCTTCGCCACGCCCACCTGCTGTCGCCGGGCATCGTTGACATTTTCATTCATCGTCTTGGCAACCGTAATTAAAATCGTTTTAATTTACTTTTGCCTCAAACACACACACACACACACACACACAGAGATAGATACAAACAAACACATGCACGCCCACGCCTTCCGTTTCCTGTGGAAAGTGTAGCACACTTATCAGCGCTTGTCTGCGTTGCCTGGTTTATGTTTATCGACTTTTGTTTAGCGGCTGATGCTGTTGCTTTTCTGCTGCTGCTGCTGTTATTATTTCAGTCTCTGGCCGCCGGCGGTATCCTTACCGCTTCCCCCCAGTGCCCCGCCCTCTCTACCCCATCGCCCTACTCATTATGTGGGCGTGCAAATTGCTGCATATTCATTTACCGTTATCTCTTTCTTGTCAAGTAAAACACACATTTTACTACAACAACAGCTGCTGCCTCCTTCCCGGCCCAGCCACGCCCCCAACCGCCACGAATGGTTACCATCGCCATCATTCTCCGCCCACGCCTCCATGTTCTTAATAA
Source organism: Drosophila santomea (assembly GCF_016746245.2). NCBI lineage: Eukaryota > Metazoa > Arthropoda > Insecta > Diptera > Drosophilidae > Drosophila > Drosophila santomea. The sequence goes on from NC_053018.2 coordinate 6,676,942, forward strand.
CATAAACTTCTTTTCTCTCAGCGCCCGAGTTGAGTTAATGAAGAATTTCCATGACGATGTCGTTGCCCGTCAGCCCGTTATTACACTGCCAGAATACTCCCAGTAATTCAGAACATTCTCTACAAAATTATTTCATAAATAAATATCAAAGAACTGAACACTGTAAGGCTTATAATTCAGTTATTCTAACATATTTATATTACCATATAAGCAAATCCATAATAGTACTCCCTTTCTTCGAGTGCCAAAGTATCTTTTTGTATCAATCTTTTGATACCACTCCTGCCACCTGCTCTGGCTCATTATATTGTTGCCTTTCCACGAGAACCCCAATCCTTCGTTCAAGTTGCCTGGGCAACAACAAAACGTCTACAAATTTGCCAGTCGCTCCAGCCGCTTGAGTTGGCTTGAGTTGGCTTGGAGCGTATTAATTTTGCTCATAAAATGATTCCCGATAAGATTTGATCTGTGTTTGCCTCGAGACTCCTCGCTTGCCCATGGAATTTGCCAGCCTTTTGAAGTTGACTGCGCACTTGTGGAGAATGGCAAACGTTCTGGGCTGGGATGATTCGGTGTATGAGGTATTCACCTTTGGCTTAGTAATGAAAATTCTGCGACGGCATCATCGTCGTCGTAAGCCGCTTAAAATTGCCGAGATGATGTGTGCATATGAGTAAAATCTCTGGGGCTTAGTTTGGCCCGCTATCAAAACACTCACGCAGCACTTCAAGCGGCTCGGCAACATTTTGGCTCCCAAAATTACCATTTGAATGTTGCCAGCAACATGGCTCACACATACACATGCATGTGCACTGTTTCGCTTCTGTGGGCTTGTGTCTGTGTGCGATACACCCACACACGGAGAATATTTCGAAACAGGCGCTCAGCCACGAGTGTTGGCGAACACGTACCACGCACAGATACCCAGATACTCACCCACACACGGGCACAGAATGCAGACTCACTCACCGACACACTCACAGCTACGTACACGTACGCACTAAGCAGGCACACAAAATCGTCCTGGAAGTTGCCAAAGCAGCGAAAAAAGCGAGAAAGCCGAGCAGAGTAAGACACTCCTTTTCGAGGACGGTGGTGGAAGTGGAAAGGAGAGCAGCGGCTGCTTGAACGGGGCCAAACAAAAGCGAGATAAATAAGGAGCACACTCACACACACACAGGGAAGGTAGCGTCAGACATTGAAACTGTTCAGCGCTGAGTGTACGTGTGTATGTGAGTCGTAAAACGGTCGCGGCCTGCAGTTGAGTCCTGTCTTAAGGACCAAAAGAGAGGCTGCTTTATGGCCATGCCCCCGCTGCCATAGCCCACCGTTTCTGCCACGCTGTTGTTGTTAATTCTGCCACTTTTGGCGCTGGCATAGTAAAGTTGATAAAGTAACCGCAGTGCTGCCTTCGAAGATTTCCAAGATTTCCATTTCGGCCAGCGCCTAAAAGTAGGCAATTATATTTTGCATACAAATGCACGAGATAAGTCTTCAATAGGTCGTATTTAAATAAGTAATATGGCTGTAAAAAAATCAAAAAATAGATAAAAATATATAGCAAATCTGAAGAGTATTTATAACTGGTAAAATGTAATATTTTTGATTGTGAGTCTATTTAAATTGCTAGTGGAATGTCGAGCCTTGGATGCCCGACTGCTTATATGTAAGTGTTCTGTACAAATCCCCCTGTATCCTGCGTCCCAGTAATGAATGGCAGTTGAGCAGCAACTGCCTGTCTTCATTTCTGCTAGGACTGCAAAAAGCGTGTCAAATAACTGGGACAACCAGAGTGCGTAGTAGTAGTAGATAGGGACATCAGCTGCCTGCCTAAGCGTCAGCCATAAAACAAATGAGCCTTCAACATGAGTTCGTCATTTGTTCGCCACCCATCCCTTTGGCGTGAGTTTAAAGGAGCAATTTATGAAAAGCCCTTTGCAGCTGGAGACAAATATTTCTGCGGGGAGGCATATAAACTATGCACTCGAAATTTGCCGCCTGATTACGGAGCCGAAACAATGGAATGTCATAAAGGGAACGAGCGGGGGGAATATATAATATATATATGTAGATATCTACTCTCAAGGACCTCCAACTTGGTCTGGCCGTAAAATGCAGAATGTAACACAAAGTAAAACGGAGTCGGCATCTCTCGGGGTTTTAGTTCGTGTGCGCTGGCATTGCAAGGCGCACGTTTCCCACTGCCGGCTTTTACGATCCTTGTAATTAATGCATACCTTGAGGATATATTACGAGCCATGGTCTGGTCGCAGTCTGGCTAAAGCAAATGGTCGAAGATGAACTGAAGTTGCAACAAAGAAAATCAAAACAGCGTTCGCAGCAGGTACGCAAAGCAGTGTGACTGACATTTTAATAACTTGCAACAGTTTATGAAATATATTTTTCTATTCCGGGCAAAAAACAAGACTGGCTTGCTTGGCTATTCATTTTCAAGTGCGAGCATGAAAATGAAAGAGGCAACTCTCGAGTGCTGCCAAAAAGTCAACGAACAATAAGTCTAAAAGTCATGCCAGGACTACGGAATACCCCGACTTTGCATTTTGGCCCCTGGCAACTGACTGACTTATGCACTATGCATGCACTCGAGAGTTGCCAACTCTTGCCGCCTTTCTCACTGTGTCAGTACCTCTCTTCCTATTTTCCAGACTGGCACAAAACAAATGTAGCTTCGAAATTTAACTAACATTTTTGTACTCTGACACACACAATGGCTTCCTTTCCACATCAGGCAAACGCTTTGCAGTCAAGTTGGCAGGACATTCCGGCCAACTTCTTGCAGAAAACTACTTCCGGCAGAGCAAACATTTTTTCCATCGGGATGTATTACGCTTTCAAGGTCTCCAGACAGCCTAAGAGTATTTGTAGTTCGTTAGGGGCTCACCCTTTTTCCTTTTTTGTGTTCAGTACTCTTGGAACACAGGAGAGTCCTTTAGATAATGCATGATTATAGTACTATGATAATTAAAGATACATATAGGGTGTTTTTTTTAGAGGTATAGAACTTTAAATTGCAATAAAACAACGATGGATTATTCGATTGACATGAATTTTATTGACATGAAAGATAATCTTGTGGCATTACATTTTAAATATGATTTCTGGCATATGACCGCCACGGCTGGCTCGGATGTAGTCCAATCTGGACGTCCAATTTGCAATGACTTTTTCCAACATATTTGGCCGTATATCGGCAATAACACGGCGAATGTTGTCTTCCAAATGGTTTAGCGTTTGTGGCTTATCCGCATAGACCAATGACTTTACATAGCCCCACAAAAAGTAGTCTAGCGGTGTTAAATCACAAGATCTTGGAGGCTTATGAAAAATCGGGAACAACAGCAATCTCGTTTTGGGCCCATTCGACGAATCTACGCCTTGCTTGATGATCGTTTGGTTTCAATTCTTGCACGAGTTGGATTTTGTAAGCACGCATGACGAATTGCCAAACCAAACTGAGAATAAATCACTTGACAGCTGTTAAATCGGTCGCCATCTTGAACAGTAATGCCAACTTAAAGTTCTATACCTCTAAAAAAAACACCCGTTACTAAAGATCTTAACTTGAATAAATGCAAAATTATATGTGTATTGTTTTAAAATTTTCAAATATTACAACTTCTTTCTTTTTTTAAATCCTTTAAAACAGGATATGTGAAAGTCATATGGAAATCCTTCTAGCCTGTTTTACTCTGCGTATTGCTGCCTTTTGTCCTTCACACTTCGCTGCATCTGGGCCTGAGTAACTTGTGTTACTCTCGACACTGCAGCACAGTTTTCCTTTTCCTTTTTATTTTCATTTTTATTTGGGAGAAGTGCTCTAACTGCGTCTGGCAGTGCAACTGAGCTGCCCCAATACGCTTTAATGCAATGCCATAAATTTATGAGCCAGGGTCGAAGTTAAGCTCCGTTTCAGCCATTTCAGTCACTCTCTAACTCATTTATTCAGTCGGGACTGGTGACTGGTGACTTTGGACTGCTGAATGGAGTAGGAGACTGAGCACTCGATTCGGCAGCATTCACACGCCTCGTCGCGCTGGCACTTAAGTAATTTCAACTTGCAAACAAACAAACCCGGAAAAGTCGCTCCCGATCCCGCAGCCATGGCAAATGTCAAAGTAGTTGTTAACATTTCCGCTTTTTCGCACGGCTTTTCTCTGTCCCTGTTTTTCCACCATATTTAGATGCGGGGGAGGAGGAAACGGCGAAAAGTTTTCCAACCAAATTGCAAGCCACAAGGAATGCAGTGGAGTAAAGCTGCAAGCGAAAAAAGTTTCCCTTGCCCGACACTCTTAAATTACTGACTTAATTATAAAACATGAACGCTGGGAGTTAAGGGGATCCTTAGCTTGGCCAGCATCCTTCGGAGCAGTTGGCATTGCAGTTGCCAGTAATTTACATAAATAACTTGGCTTGCAGTATTAACATGAAGGTTACAAATCGCTATGCTCTCCCCCCGCGCCATAAAATGTTAAATGGCATTTAAACTGTTGACTTTCAGATAAAAACGGGGTCAAATGTGGCTTGACCTGGAAAAGTAGCGGCGCCTTTGGGGAATAGGTATGCCAGGACTTTAGAGGGAGGGGTGGAGGCATAAACTGCATATGGGGGAGGCTCAATTGTTACACCAGGACCTGGCTCTATTCGCCTCCTGGTCCCATTGCGACTTACTGTCGCTTCATGTTGACAAGCTTAACAGCCGTCAGCTGCAAGTAGCAGCAATTCCTCATCACTGGCTCCTCGGATGGGCACCCCAGCAGCAGGAGCAGCAGGTCCTTTCCCTATCCTCCACTTCGGTGGCTTGACTGCTGAGGTTCTTGAGGTTTGAGGTCCCTGCCAGTCTCATGTGCAACTGACATTTTTCAACATGCTGTGGGATTTCGCCCACAACCAGCACACACATCACATCTACAAACATTGACTTTGACTTGTTTTCTGTTAATTTTCGGGGGGCAGGGAGGCAGGAAGTTTTACTGGCACACTGTGGCAAAATTTCTCCTTAAATAATTTCACATCTTAAATTTGAAAATTGTCGCTCAACTAATTATCTAGTAAAGCCTCAAAATTCAGTTTAGCTACTCAGCTTTTTAATTTAATTGTTTGTTTTCTTTCAAGATATGTTTTTAATTTTCTAATGGTGTGTATAATTTCGTTATTGCCCTTTTCCAAAACGCCCTTTCCCTTGATGATAACTCATCAAGTTCCCATATCCTGCCAGTACACGCCAGTGAAGCGTTTTTAATGTGTTTATAAATATGCCGGCCAGACAGAGTTCCCCGTGTCCACCTCCTCGTCCTTTGGGTATTTCCTTGGACTAAGCTGGCAGAACTGTAGTTTATAAAACTGTTGTCCCTTTTTGATACGCTCCAAATTGACCCCTTTGGATGCTGGGCTGTCGCTCAGTTTTGCGCCCATGTGTCCGCCCCGGTTTACCTTCTATGCAGGACATCCTGTGCAGGATGCGGATTGGGGGGGGATTTGTTAAGAGTCCAGAGTTGGCAGACTAAACGGAAGCTCGGATGTGCCTGTTTATCAGCAAGGACACGCCTCCTGCGGCTTGTGGGCTAAATGTGAGAATTAATGCAAGCCCCAGCTCCTGGAGGCGGTGGATGTGATATTGAAATTAGTTGGCCAGACCGCAGGGGCAGTTGGGTGATAAGGCGTGGCCGGTTCTGGCATTTAATGAAATCGTTAACCCCGACAAATTTGCATAATCGGTTCGGGGTTTGGCCATCCAACTCGGTGTCAACATCAGCATCAGCATTGAAGGTTTCCGATGATGATGGTGAAATACTGGCAAATATTTGAACTATGGCTGGCTATAATTGCCATTCGATGGCCAAGAGTGAAAGTTGAAGTTGTTTGGCTTGGTTTGGTTGGGAAAAGTGAAATGAAATTCTTGTTAAATCGCTACGTTGGCATAAGAGTATTGCTTGAATTGACCAGTGGGCCTTGTCACCTCATCATCATCATCAGTCGTTTCACCATCCAATCAGCCTAACATATTCCACCCTTCCCATTTTCCTCTCACTTTTCCCTTTGTTACATTTTCAATTTCATGCCTAAGTCCGCTTTGTTTGGGGGGGTAAAGATGAAACCATATTAGTTTCGGCCCTGTCGTTTTATTGAAGCAACAAAAATGATAATTTCGTCAATAGAAGGCTTTTGGGGGGGCCGCAGGAACAACCAACCTAACAGGATATTCCATCTTGTAAGCCCCGTGGCTTTAACAAAAGCATAGGAAGAACCCTTCGAATGAGCATGAATTTCAATTTCTTTTTTCTTTCTTTTCGGGCCAGGATTTGCACTCTTACCACGGGTTTTTCTTTTTTTTGTTGGTTAATAATCAAACGCATTCGTTTGGTTAGTTGGGGTTGTTGATGTAAATGGCCCTGTGGCTTTGGCCTTATCCGCACTCTTTTTCCTGGCCATTGATACCCTGATACTCTGCGATTGCCTTCGGTTATTTAACTTTCCTGTAGACATGTGATATCCGACATGTTTGGGGACTCGTCCATTAGCGCCGGGCCGGGAATCCTTCCCTCCTTGTTTGCCAGTGTTGAGTAATTGGATTAGATTACATTTTTTGCATCGTCCTACCTGCCACCAGAGTCCTGTGGATACATTTTTGTGGCTGCCACAGCTGGTGTCAGGCCTGATTGATTGATTGATGGATGGATGGTTGGTTGGGATGGCTTGATCTTGTGGCAATGTCAATATGCTTTTTACGGCGCTAAGTTTATATTAAATTTCATTTTAATGGCCGCCGAAAAAACACAAACTCCTGGCAGCTGATATGGGAATATGTATCAGTATATATTTAGCTTATTTTCCCCACCCTTATCGCTTTCCTACAGCATTGCTTCGGGAATGGGAGTACTTGGCCGCGCTGGGTGTAATAACTTTCTGCATCATATCTGCAAGGCTATTAAATACACATAAAATTCCGTGCGGTATGCGAGCACTTTTCCCACGCCGCCAACACAAATGCCGAACGCTGAACGGCGAACGCTTTTCCCGCCCACACTTTTCACACACTCTTGCCTCGAGCTGCAACCAATGGGAAAATCATAAAAATTTATGATTGCAATAATCTGGCTTTTGCACGAAACTTGTTTTTCATGCGGAAGTGCAACTGATGCGGCTCCCACACAAAAAATACTAAATAAAAAGGATTCTTTTGCGACCAATCTTTTTTCAAGGACATGGACGTACTTCAACTATATGTATGTAGTACAAATAAATTTATGTTCAACCAAAACTTGTACTCAATATAAAACAACTTGATGAAGTAGAAGTTTTGGAATTTGGCTGTAAAAGTATAAAATTACATGAATAATGAAGATGAAAAACATCAGAATTTAGTTGGAAAAGTAGTTACTAATGATTTTACGTGCCACCGAGGAGATTTCCTCATTTTCGTTGCCTTGGAGCATCTTGATATTGTTCAGAGCTCCACTCCATTCGATGATGCCGGTCACCTCGGCCGTAAAAGATGGCTCCACTTCTAGCATGGTGCTGAGGACTTGGAGCAAATTGCATATGACTTCCGTGTCCTCGTAGAACAGTAAATTGCAGAACTCCGGGATAACACCCTGTCTCATAAGATAGCACAGGAGATTCTTGTCCTTATCAATGGCCAGCATGCTGATTGTCAAGGCAGCTGCAGATTTCAAGGGAATCGCTTCGGCTTTTAAGTTCTCCAGTATTTTGGGCAGAAAACCTGCGTTCATAATGGCTTGTCTTTGGCAATGATTTCCATCGGCGACGTTCAGCAAAAGGCAAAGAACTTGACAGCGAATATCTGCATCGCTATGCGACATCAGAGCCGATATATGGGGCAAAAGATTGTGCTTAAGCAACTCTTGAATCTGCTCCGCGGATCCAGATGCAATATTTCTCAGGGCTTGAACCGCGGCCTTCTGAACCATGGCATCATCATGCTCCAGTAGATAAATGATCCTGGGTATCACTTCACTGCCAAGAAGCATTTGAATCATCTCACTTCCGTGGGCCAAATTACGCACTGCCATAAGAGAGTCTTCCAGAATCTTGGCCTCTGGTTTGTACAATAGAATGTTCAATGCCTGAATAATGCCAGCTATATCATCAGGTGGCGACGGTTGAGGACTAATGCACAGTTTCCTTAGAACCCAGGTTAAGTCACTCAAAATTAGAGTGGAAGTGTTTGTATCCTGAATTATGGCCAACAGCTTTTCCACGAATCCGTGACTGATGATAAAGTCGCGTAGGTTCGGAGCAAAGTGTAAGAGATTTCCCAAGCTCAAAACTCCCTTATCACTGACTTCAGGATCGGATGATTGGAAAAGGCGAATCAATCGAGGCACCGCGCCAGCTTTAGCAATCTGAAAAAGATGAAATACACTAGGAATAAAAGGAAGTAGCTATGAAATAATATAGAACCCACTAAATTTGAGTGTTCAGCTGAGCCACTGGCTATGTGAGCTAGAGCATCTGCGGCGTCGGCTCGAATTTTCTTCTTATTTCCGCGGCCAAGCGACTCCACCAGGTTTCCTATCGTATTGTTCTGCAGCAACTCCTTGACGCCAGGAATAACTTCCGAGGAGGTTAATTTGCATTTGGTTATAGCGTTGAATATGGTCAGCTCTTTCTGCTGCTCAGCCTTTTTTGCTTTTTCCAATCGTATCGCTCGCAGCATCATAAGGTTTTCTCCTTTTTTTAGAAACCGCCGTTTACGCTTATGCATGGTGTTGTGTAATATTGTGTGGAAAACTGTGTACGTGTTCTGTGTTCTATTTGCTAGCCAATGAATGTTGTGTTGCTTTAACAAATGGGGCAGAACCTTCTTAACTGAACTCCAAAAATCGAGTTGAGTTTCTGGAAAAATTAAATTTTTAATGTAACTAAGGTATGTTTATTAAATTTAAGGTAACATAAACATTAATAATATTTAAATATTGTATATGTTTTGTTCAAATTGCAAACAGAATTTCCAAGTTTTTTTCGTAGTGCAGAGATGAAGGCCTTTCATAAGCTGGCAAAGAGCCAGCCAGGATAAAGGACTGCGTCTTATCGCATTTCGTCCGATCTGCGTTGAGTTATCAACGATATGCTTAATTTAGTTACCCCAGTAAGGACCTCTGCTCCACAACCCATTGCTCCACTATGGAGGTCCCTCGGCAAGTGTAATAATTTGTTGTTATTATCTCTCCGGCGGAGGCGACCCGAAAGACAATGCCTTTCACATTGGCCCAGTTCCAAGGGCGAAATGCGGTAGGCATCCTTTGCATGTGGCATCCATCTCTATGTAGATACATACATATATGTACTTCTATGTATATTTATGTATGTTCGTGTAGGTACAGCAGCATAATGAGCGCATTACACGCTATGTGGCACTTGTGCCTATCTGCGATGTTCTCAACACTTGGCGCTTCGCCTGCGTCGAACGCATAAATTTCAAGGACGCAAAAACAGGCAAAAACAGGCGCAGGAGCATCGGAAAAACATGGCCCAAGAACATGCGAAGCGCGAAAAATAAATTGACAGCCCAAAGGTATGCAACGCTTTTGCGTTTGCTCAGCCAGCTCTGACCTACATGTGCGTAAGTGTGAGTGGGTATGGGTAAAGGGGGCGGAATTGGTGTGGGAGTGGCAGAATATTGGGAAAAGAACTTATTAAAGGCAACATTTACGCACCAAAAAGCTCTCATCCATCTAATGACTGCAGGCGTCTAGAGGCTGTTCAAAAACTTCTATCTTTAATTAGAAAATTCAAAAAAGTTGTGGCCTGTGTAAATGAACTTTTAAAGGTTTAAAAACCACGATCTTCCAGATGTATCCACACGTTTAATGAAATGAAATTTCGGTTTTCACGACAATTTCATGGCGTTCACTATGATTAAAAATTAAGTAGAGCACGCATTACCTTAATGCGCAGCATTTTGAAGAGAGAGAGAGCACCTCATGCTGCTTAATAATGATAATGACTATAATTTATTGAATAAAAATACCTCGTGCTGGCCAAGAGCTCCGGTAATGTCATTAATTGCACACGCATGAATATTTGATGCATTCGGTTGCGAAAATCAATTAAACGTGAATTTATGCGATACAGAAAAGTACAAGGGTTAAACACGGCGGCCATTGAAGTATTTAAAACAAATATTTAATTAAGGACAGCAATCATTTTGAAAGCGTTAAATCAGCAAAAAGGTAAATCATTTGCATTTGGGCCAGCTGAAAATGTGTATTTAATGAAAGGAAGCAGTAAACACAGAAAGTTATTGCTCACCTTAAAAAATGGGAATATGCATTCGATAGTTCTCTATTTGCGAGAAAAGGATAAAGAAAATGGCCAACGGTTATAGGGAAATTGCCGCCCTGTGACGTGTGCGCAATTTCCGCCAGCCGAGGTTTTCCCCAGAAAAGGGGTGATGCGGAGTGGATTGGCTGGCGGAATAGTGGCAGCAACTATGCCGTGGTCATTCATCCTGCAAAGTGGCGACACACCAAGCCCGTAGTCACTGGCCAAACACTCGCCCGGCACCAAAATGACTAATGGGCCAAGGGGGGGAGGGCAAGGGAACAGTTGGCCAACTGTGGGAACAGAGAGAAGGCCAAGGAAGAAAGGCAATATGCAAAATTCGTAATTTGCCCTGGCAGACAGGATCCAGAACACCCCAACTCCTTGGGGGCATTGCCCAAACTCCTAAAACTCCGCTGCCTCCCCTTGGGGCAGTTGTCGCATTCACTTTGACCCAGCAACGTTCGACTATTTTTATGACCAAATGGCGTTTTATTGCCGTCGACTTCTGTCGATTTGTGGACCAGAAATACATACATATACCCATATAGTATAGACTACTATCCAATTGCGACTCTGCTCTCAAATGTGGGACAGGATCTGGTTTCCTTGGGCCTGCAGTCTGCCCGTCTGACTGACTAGTTCAAAACAAGTTGACATTCCTCGGCATCCCTTATCGATTTTCTGTTGTTCGGAGGCTAACCAAATCGCCGCCTTAAGCTGTCCAGGAATCCATTCCCAGCTCCTTCGATTTATATCGGGGGTGGATTCACACTGGGTGTGAGGCTTTGGCAAAACGTTTCAATTGATTTCAACATTTATTGCTTTCGAAAGGGAGGGAGGAGAAGGACGTCATGGGACATTGCCCAGACATCGGACGAAAGGTAGTCGAATTATTCCGTTGTTCGAATACTTGTACATATAGAAAATAGTTTTTCCTTGTCCTTTTAAAGCAAAGGTACAGGCATCCTTGTGGGCGGACAGTTTTCCGTTCCTTATTGGCATCTTGGTCTGGTTTGTTTTTCTCCGGCATTTTCAAGACGGAGAATTTTCTGCTGTTTGCCAATTCGATGCAGACTTCTCGAATCAATTCGCTGCGCCATGCATATTTATTTTCTTTTTATTTTGAAAAACATTTTAGCATTTAACTAACCATTGTGCACCGGGCATACCAATCATTTTTGCCTTCATAAGCTAAAGTATGGACAATTTTGAATGCCGAATATGCGAGAATAATAATTGTTTTGTTTATTGCACTGCCCGGCATTTGGCTTTAATTGCACCGAAAAACATTCCGAAAACTAATTAAAATTCTTTTCATTCGCTTCGTTCGGCGCGCTTTGCATATTCAAATCATTAAAGGAAAATGCACACAAACAACAGCAGCAATTTTTTGTAATTTAGCTCAACTCAACACCTTTTTGAGGGGTTGCTCAGCCAAGCCAACGTGTTGGCATTTCTTTTTCAGTCTCTTTTTATATATATTTTGTGTTTTTGTGCCCCGCAGCACAAAAAAACACAATGAAACAACAGTGAGGAGGCGAAAAAAGAAAAAAAAAAAAACAATTTCAAAATTCACATAATGAACTGGAGACCAAAAACGGGGGGCTTGGCAAGTGGGTGGCAATGGGCGAGTGGGCGGTTGGGCGAAAAGGACCCAAAAAGGACCGAAAGCGATGCTTAAAGCCCTTGCCAAATAGCATGCCAGTTGGCAGTAAGCGAGAAATAATTATTTGCCGTGCTAAGCGAACATTATTCACTCGAATTCGGCCAGGAAAAGGCGTAACAGGCAGAGCAAAATAGAAATATGTTAAAAAACTCGGCCTGATACCACGAAAAAATGGTCAGGGAATTAAGGCTCTAAGTAAAAGTGTTTTCGCAAATTTATCACTTAGAAAAAAGAAAAGATAAATTTTATGCATAAACGGTAAAGTTCAGCTAAGGTGATTTAGGTTGTGCACTAGAATTTCTTTCAGTGCCCATTTAAGAGTACGTTACCCCACCTGGCTGCATTTAATGTTGTCATTTTTGGGGCCGCCTTGTGATTTACCTTTTTGCCAGCGCGTTGTTCCCATTTTCCTGGGAAATTTGTTGTCTAATTTATGTAAACCAGCCGCTCATCCAAACCGTCTCTTTTCCCCCCACCATCCATCCCATCCACAACTGGGTGTAATTTATGAAATTGCCATCAGTTCATGCTCTCACGTCTTTCACTCACTTTTCACTCGTTCTCTGTGCGTTCGCCGCCATTGACATTATGAATGTTTTTCAATTTTATTTATGACGTAAATTGTTAATAAATGCAGCCGACCTCGGAACGTGACTCACTCGATGTCTTATCGCATTCGCCGAAATGATTAATGTCTGGCATAAACGAATTGCATTTTAAATAAATTATTACGCATACGCAGCGTGGATCGAGGCGTCTCTAATAAAGCTGCCGGCTATTTGGCGGAGCAAAGAAAAAAATGAAGGAAATTCCCTTTAAAAGGAGCCGCAGCAAAGGAGTGCGGCATCTCGACATGTGTGTGTGTGTGTGTGTGCTAGCCAAACTTGGTTGGCAAACTCTTTTTTGCTTGCAGCTTGATTAAAATTTCATAAACAAAGAGCGGCGAAACTTGCGGCATACTTTAAGGCTGCGGCTGGCACGTGTGTGTGTGTGTGTGTGATGTGCTATGTGTGGGTGAGAGAAATCTGCGGTTCCACACACACACACACCCACACTCACTCACTCACATAGAGGGACACACCACACTAGCACACCGATGTCGGCATATAAAACGCTTTGCTTGTTTCGAGGCTGCCCGACTTTTTTCCTTCTCCGCTGGCTTTTTTCGCCTGAACGCTTCGTTTGTTTGCCAACTGGCGACGGATCCTTAAGGATGTGTGCTTTCTGTGGGGCTGTGTGTGGATGTGTGTGGATGTGTGTGGGTGTGTGTGAGTGCCTGTTAAATTGCTTGTTTATGTTGGCCCGCTTCCTGGCAGTGAGCAAAAAATGCGAACAAGAACTCGCGCGGCAATCACTTGAAAATTCTCATATGATTTTGATTTCTTTTAATTTGCGAACAACTCCGCGCTCTTATCCTGTCTGCTGTTTGCTGTTTGCCTTTCTCCTCCTTCAAATATTTTTGCTTAGGCTTGTTGATTTTATTACGGCTTTGTTGCGTTACGATGCTCACTTTGGCAAATTGAGAACTTGTAAATATTTAATGTGAGGAAAGTGGAGAGATAAGCAGGATAAACAGGAGCAACAGGATGCAATTCACGCTTTAATAAACTGCTCATTATAGTCAGTCAAGAACGGAATTTGTAAATCAGTTAATAATATTCCTGAATCTAAATGGCACTTTTAATATTAAATGCCCTTAAAAATGATATTTCTTCATTTTTGCTTTAATAAGAAGCCCACTCTTCCTTAAACTTGAAATGACTTCTGTAGCTGAACAATCGTCTAAGCTACATGCCATAATTATAAAGCCAGCTTCCGCGCTGCACTGCGAGAAATGAGTGGCGTGCCTTTCTGAAGTACTCCGTCATTAATTTTTCACTTTTGCACTCGGCCATTTTCAGGATTTTCCCTGCGTCGAGATATCCTCTTAGTGGCGCTAATCCTCGGACCGCCAAACCTCACACCCAGTGGCATGTCAAGCATTTAATTACTGGCCATCAGCAGGACTTAAAAGTGACCCTCATTCCAGTGATCATGGTGCGCGGGAATCCGCTTCGTTAAAATAATATTAAGCCAGTGAGAGGATAAAGGATTCATCACTCAGCTCGCCTGTCCTTTTCTGCTAACTGGCTTTTTATTATTTTTTTTCGCTTTGCTTTTCCGTATTGCCACGCAAAATATTTTCATTAAAATGTCAAAAAATATCTGGAAATATTGTGCGCAGACACGCAAAATTCAGTTGGCCATGTTGGCTGAAAGTGGTGGTGATAAAAATTAATGGCAAACGCAAATGCAAGAGGCGGCAAAAAGGATTCAAGATTTGTTTAACCAGGATTCGTTTGCCGTCTGTCCCCAGCTCCAGTGAATTGTCGGGAGAGTCGTTAAATTGTTTTCATTATCCTTGTAAGCCCTGCCAGCGAACCCAGCAGACTGGGGTCAGAGGTAATAGCCCGGCATACCCACTCCCCGCTCTCCACTCCCCGCTTCACTCAACTCGCGTTCCTCTGCCAATTAAAACCACAATGCAAATGAGCTGTGCTTAATGCGTATGCCCGTGTGTGCGTGCGGTCACTATGTGTGTGTGTATACACTGGACTAAATAATAAGGGAATGCAGCAGAGAGTTGAATTAGTATCAAGTTAAAAGTACCATTTAAACAGTTTACCAAATCTCATAAATATCTATTAAAGAAATCAATCGGAAATCCTTCGCCTTTTTATTTTGGATATGACAACTTTGCAAGGATATGGTTATGTAGCATGAAACTTTTAAAAATTCAAATCACAACTAGACCATGCAGTTTCTCTCTGTGTACTCCAACATCGAATAGTTTGCGGTCCTGGGGCATAGAAAAATTTAATTGCTCTGCTGGGAGGAGGGCTGGTCCCTTAATTTTTCCGCTGTTGTTTTGGAAAACGCTTAGGCCTCTCCCAGTTTGGACTATATGCTAAACGAAAGAAAACCCGAATTGGGGCTGGGTCGCACTTGTTGTTGATCGCTGTGTTTTCTGGTTGTTCCTGCTTTACGAACTTACGCCAATCCCAGTAGGCAAACACAATCGACACACGATGCATTCTGAAGGGAAATAGCCGGAATGGCCGTCGTCGTCGACGTCGCCTTCGCTTTGCTCGTGTTTCCGTTTCATTTGTAATTAATTAAATTACTTCCGCTTAAACTGCGTTGCAGACGCAGGAACCCGAGGAGAGCCAAACCCATCCCAAACCCATCCCAAACCATCCCAATGCGAAGTCCCAGCCCGGCGACTTCTCAATTACGCCTCACTCAACCAACCAACCAGCCACCCATCCATGCAGCCGGCAGATCCTTTTTCCCGGCCAACAACTCCAGCACGGCTTGTTTATCCTTCGCAGTCTCAGGCCCTGGACTCCACGAAGTAATTAAGAAGACATTTCACCCGGGCATCCTTTAATCTGTGCGTTTTATTTGCGGCATCGTCTCCGTGTTTACTTCATTGCCCGGCCAGTGCCGAGTGCACAGCGAACAAATCTGTGTAAAATCTAAGATTGATTTATCATTATGTCCTAATATGCAAAATAATAAAAACAGTTGCATTAGGAATTTTTGTATTATTTATTTAAATGTAAAAACAACAGGAAGACAGTTCAACATCATTAGGTATTGCTCATACTTTCCATTGCTGTTGCTGCAACTACTTATAAAGCAGTTTTTCTTAAGAGGAAAATTAATTTTCAGCATTATTTTCCGTGTAGTAATTTAGTTTGGAGCTTGTCCTGGGCTCTTGGGGCTAACACGCTCTCATCTCCAGCTGGAATTTGGCTCCACCGCCCACTGCAATCTTGATGATTTGCTTTGGTTTTGCTTAGTGTCTGTGGCTTGGCGCCTTGTTCCGTGTTCCATGTTCCTCCACCATTCTCCATCCTCCATCCTCCAGACGCCACTCCTGCTGATCCTGGGTGCCGCTGGGCTCCTTTAATCTGTTGCCAGTGGACTGAACTGGTTGTTATTTCGTGCCCAGGCCACGCTTGATTAGTCGCCTAATGAGGTGTTGACTATGAACGTCTAATGATTGCCATAGAACAGCCTCGATTAAACACACACAACAACACAACACACACAGAGAGCAACTCATGTGCTTACACTTGGGCGCTGCTTTAAGTTGATTTTAATTAAATCAAAATCTTCCTTCTGCTTTACTTGCAGCTCATGAACGGCGTACTCAACTTGCAGCTGTGAACGTGGCCGATTGGAGGAAAGCCCAATGAAAAGTTTGGTTGCCCCCCAACCAATGTGAGTAAATCAATACGTGAAGTAGAGCAAAGACCGGATAGGCAAAAAAAAAAAAAAAAAAAAAAATTGGTGAAAAACTAGCCACGGATTTGCATTGAAAACTCGCATTCGGACTGCACCAAAAAAAACGGAGCGGATGCTAAAATATCGATTCGGCAATATTGCTTTCGCTTTTCCCCAGCAGTTTTCAATGCAAATTTAAAAAGCGCACAACAAGAAAAAACAAAAACTTTCTACAAAATTGGCATATTCTTTCTCCATTTTTATTTACATGAAATTCGGCCTTTAAACATGATAACCAAACGAATCGAAATTGGCATCGAACTTATGCGCAAAATTGGCAACTAATTGGCGAAAAATGAAACGAAAAAAACCCTTGCGACTGCAAAATGTGAAATTCGTAAAATCGTTGTGTAATCGAAAATCGCATAAAATGGGAAACGTAAAATCAAAACAAAAAAAATATATGAAAACAACAACCACAACAATATGGGCATCATGTATTCCCTTACAATCACAACAACCACCGAACAAAAACATTTCAAAAACACCATCATCACCATCATCATCATCAACATCATCACCATGTTCATGAACATCCTGCGAATCCTGCTATTTATGCGCTTTATGGTGTGACGTCATGGCTGCGACCCTTGGCTGATAAATCCCCCTTGTAATACCCACCACACCCCGCCCTAAACCACCCACTCCCCTCCATTTTCCTATCCCTATTTATGTGCATTTTTGTGGCTTTGCCCCTCAATATTTCTCTGTGCTATGCGTTTTCATTTGCGTTTTCACTTGCCGTTTTTGTTTATGCTTCACGCTTTCGATTTTTGTTTTGGTTTTCGTGCCACTCTCCACTCCCCCTCTCCGGAAAACTCGCCCCATCCTGCATTGCCAATTTCCGCTTGAATTAATTCCGTGTTTAAATCTGCGAATCGTCGTCGTTCATGGTCCTTCGTCCTGCAGTCATTCCGAGTGGAGCAACAGCAACGGCAAGAGCAAGTGAACCCCTGCGGCTGGCCACCCAACCAAGCAACCACCCACCCATCCACCCACTTGCCACCCACTCTAGTCAAATTTAATAAAAGGCCGCGCAGAGAGTCTCGTGCTGGTGGTGACTGGTGACTGGTGACTCGCTGCCAATGTCCTGAATTGTCCTCGCAGGCTCACGCAGTGCGACAAAAGCCGCCCGCAGCGCTTTTTATATGCGCACATAATTCAGAGCGTCGGCCAGTAACACCCGCTGCCAAAAGTTAATGCCCAAAAGCGCCACCGCCACAATGATAACCAACAATAATTTGGATTATGACCAGGCCAGCGCCAGCAGCACAATAATAACAGGAGCTACAACGACCACCGCAGGCACAGTCGCCACATCATCGGTGGCCATGAGCAACTGCGTCAGCAACAGCAACAGCAACAGCAATGGCAGCACCAGCAGCAGCAGCAACTCCTCGCCCACGGCGGACAACTCCAATTCAAATTCCAATTCCAATTCCAACTCCAGTTCGAATTCAAACGCAAATATAAATCGGAATTTGCATCAGCACACCAACTCGAACTCGAATTCAAATTCGTATTTCAATCGATTCGACAATCGCATAGCTGCCAACTTGGCGGCCGTTTTAACCGGCGCAGGTGCCCGTTTTCGATCCTCATCCTGCAGCAATCGGCAGCCAGCTGGAGCGGCTAATTCGGCCATGTTGAGATCACCATTGGCCACCATTAGCCGCAGGACCAGTCTGGCCACGCCCCCTTCGCCAGCGAGTCTAGGACGACGCCGCCCACTGCAACTCTTCACGCACGCGAATCTCAAGTGAGTAGTTTTCAAGGTGCCTCGTAGCAAAATCCTCCAATCACTGCTTTATTCACATCCATTAAAAAGCACACGACAACCAGAACACTTCTAAAATTTCTAAAACTTCTACACAACTATAGTTGATAAGTAATGGATTGATTAAAATACATATTTAAGTAAAAAGTCGCTCTCACAAGTTAAAAATTGCATAAGCTAGGAGTTTACTTGTTGCCTAAATATGTATATTTTAATTAGAGCCTATGTTATTTTGCTTTTAATATTCCACATATCTTATGAGTATTGTCTAACTTCCTTATTCAGTTGCAATGACAACGAGAAGGTGGCCCAAACACCGAGTTCTGATGAGGACAACTCGCCCACCGAACTAAACAGCTGCAAGCGACTGGCAGACAAGCCTCCTTTGGTGAGTGTAAACTATATTCGGTGTATTATAATAGAACTTAGCATAAAGGCAACATACCAGAAAAGCAAACAAAATTGTATGAATGATAAAGGGACATTTGTAGAGCTGGAATTTCTACGTAGTGTAAGGATTATTCAAGAGATTTTCCTGCCAAACGTTGGCAAATATTTTGCCCTGCATTAGAAGATCAAACATATTTGATGGGTTTGACTTTGATAAGGGTGCGCCAGCACTTGGACCACGTTTATTGCTTTTCCATTTTTCCACCACGCAGAAGGAGTGGTCCAAATGTCTTGTGAATTTTCAACGCTTTGTTATGAATTATTGGCAGCCAGTATTCCCGCACGCGGGTAGCTAAGCTTCCTTTTAAAAGGCGAAAAAGTTTAGACAAGTTGTGGGGCCCACAATGCTGGAGGTCCTTACGGACCATTTGCTGGATTGCCTGCTGGATTTTTTCGGCTTTGCCATTTTCCGTTTCAACTTCTGTTTTTTTTTTTTTTTTTTTGTCTCCGTCATAACACGTAGAGGAAGTCGAAGGGCTGCCCACATGCGAAATGTTTATCAAATGTTTCGCTCGTGTTCTTTGTCACGTGATGGGCGAGTTCGAGGCAGAAGTTTTGCAATGCAAAACTTTAGCCTTTTGCCTCGACTACCAACTGCACACACGTTGTTTTCATAAATTCAACGCCTTAAATATTCATGCCCCTGTGTGCGTTCCCCTTTCCATATACATATACATATATATTTATATATATATAGATAGATATGGAGTCGAGGCAGCTGTGCTCAGTCGAGCATAGTCTATGCGATAAGTACGTGCGAGTTTATTCATACGAGAGAGACGCGCTGGCACTCGACCACGCTGCGTATACGTTATGTGTTTGTCTTGTTTATGGCAGCAATGCGACTCGATTGCGCATTATGGTGATTACGTCTGTAAACTAATGGCCTCCGACTCGAGGATGAGCCACCCACAGTTCGATGCAACTAAAAATCAATCGAATCAAGGCCAAGTCACATACCAAAACTGAAACATCAATGGGAATCCAAACACGGTGCACGACAACAACAACAACAACAGCAACAACAACAACAGCAGCAGCACTCTGAGAAATTGAAATCGTATCGAAAGCGAAAAGCAATCAGTTGGCCCTAATGGTAAACCATAAATATTGTCAATACAAGGACCGTAGCTATATACATATATATATATACTACCACCCGACATTCCCGCATATGTTCGAGGTCGGAAAACAAAGAAACGAAAAAAAAGAGGAAAAAAGAAAAGGGTTTTTGCTTTCGCTTTTGGTATTTCTCATATTCCTGTGCAGCGCGAGCGCTCCCTTGTTTTGTCAATAAATCAATTTCGGCTATAAACATTTTTCGCCAGCAACGGCAAATAACACGCATACGCCGCATGGTACGGCAGGCATATCCTTTTGTTTTGCATAGTTCTTTATTTTTTGAGTCCCCCCGGCCATACTTTTTTGTGGTACGACATGCTGCTGCCTGTCAATAACATCATTCTGTGTTGCAGGGTGCGGCCCGATAAGCAAATTAATTTTTGCTTCCCCCCATGGGCGGCACAGCAATGTTTGCAGAGGGGCGTGATGCTTCCCTAATTGTGCCCAACAGGCAACTTGCCATCGCCATCGTCGTCGTCGTCGTCTGCTTGGCTGGCTGATTCAATTTCAGATAAGCAAAATAAAGCAGCAGGCAACTGCTGCACATGCGACCCATGCGACATGGGTGTGGGCGAAAGGGGGAGAGGGGCGGCAGGAGTCAAAGACAAATGCGTTGCCACATTATGCAGTTTGCTGTCGGAGTTGTCTGAATCGGAGTCTCAGTCTGAGTGCCACATCACCCGCATATCCTTGTCCATGGCATCACTCCTCCTGCTGCTGCTGCTGCTGCTACTACACCCACCTCATGCATCTCATGCCCCTCTTCCTACACCACTGACATCCGACTTAGACGGAAATGACGCACTGTCTGTCTGTCTGCTGGGTCGCTCTGCTCTGCTCTGCTCTCCGCTGGCGTTGATGCATCGATGCTGTTGACTCGGCGCCGCTAAATGTTTGTTTAGCAACTGCAACTGCAGCGGCAAACGAGACCCGGCTGCCCGCTCCCCTTGTTGCACTGCGACAAAAAGCTTGGTTTCTATGCTTTTCAAATGCATCAAAACTATCTAAGCTATTATCAAAGCGCTTGCTTCGCTGACACTTGGCCTTAAGCTCGTTGCTGCTTATTTCTTTTACCAATTACATGGTATATTTGGTAGGGTACATTTCATTCGAGTGCACCACTCAACCACTCTGAACTCTGAGCGACAGCTATCAGTTGCCACATGTGGCTGGTGTGCCTGGCTTTGACTTGGTTTGACTCGGTTCTTCGATCCGGCTGCGTCACGCCTACCCATGTATCATGTGTGCACGGAATATATTTTCAGCTCGAATGTCATAAATAATATTTTGTGGGCCACGCCCACTCGCCCACACAGGAAAAACAAACATACACACACGCCCATCGCCCACCGCCGTCAGTTGGTGTATTTGATTTAAAACCCGCTCGACTTTCGCTTTGCCCTTTTTGTTTAGCCTCGTTTTTGGCTCCTTATCCTTTGGCAACGGCAGTTTATTAAATTTGCATAAATGTTGAGCATTTTGCGGCAAGTGTTCGTTGTTGCTTTCTTGCTGTTTTTTTTTTTTTGTTTTTGAGGGGTGGGGAGCACGTGCCGCCTCTTTTGGCTTTGCAACAGCTGCCACTAATGTCCAGCTAGCTGGCAGTTCATTAAACGAGCAGGGTAATTAGTGTAGTCGGGGAACAAGAAGCCAAGATATTTATTCTGAAATCGAGAAAAGAAATGAGCAAAAGCTGAAAAGTAAATAGAAAAGAAAAAAATGGGGCAAGGAAACTCGCTGCCACGCAATGTAAACACACCTGAAACAGGAGCCCATTTCTTTATACAGCGAACTGAACTCCAGCGATATAAGTATGTACATAGTCACGAAAACATGGCCGCAAATCAGTGTGCAATGCGCCGTGAAATATGCAAACAATGGGGCCTTCATCTCACTTCTACACTTTTTTTTTCCCGAAATTATGCAGCAATGGGCAAACAATTGCCGTCGGAGCAGGAAAAGCAGGTGGCAAGGATAACCCTGCGCCAGCCACCGTCTCATTGTCAATGTCGCCTTAAATTATGCCACAAAAAAGTGGGGCTGTAAAAATGGTTGGCGGAAAATAAGCGAGGCTACCAACTAGACTGCAGTCTATGTAGTTTTGGGGCAGACAACTATTCTACAAGCGGCGGCAGACTTTTTCAAAGCCACTGACCCCGAAAAAACAGGACGAAACTCCGGCGAAGGGGCACGGGGCAAGTGTAACACGATCTCAACATGGGCGCACAAGTGCCGCTGAATTATCGCCGGCCGCTGGTTTTATCATTAGTTCACCCACTGAAAGGGGAGCGTATTGGGGTTAGATAGTTTAAAAACTTATAGTACATTAAATGGCATATACAACATATAAGCTTAATAACGTTAATAGAAAATCTGTAAAGTACACAGAAGTACCATAGATATCCTTAAAGCATTCTTCTAACACGTTCTAAAGTTTTTAGTATGCATTTTCAGTCAGTTTAGCTTTGAAGTTAGCATTTACAGGGGCATTACCCAGTCGATTGGTATTTTCGCAACCACAACTCAACACTTGCTCTACATACTATAGTTCGCTATTCTTTTTGCCGCCGCTACTGGTCCTTAGTCCTTAGTCCCGAGTCCTGCGGCACATTTCCGCCTAGAATGCCAGGGCCGCCATTTGCTATGCAACATTTTAGACGGTGGCAATGTACCATAAAAGGACTCGCAGTTGGAGGGGCAGCGTCTGCCACGAATTTATGCGCCTTTCTCCGTTCCTTGTGCACTTTGCACTCTTTCTTCGCTTTTTTTTTTCTACCACCAAAGTTCCTCCTCCCAAGCCCCTCTCGCATTTCAGCCACCGGTAATGCCTAGTCCAAGCATCCGTTTCCTGTTTAAGTGCACAGCCGAAAAAAGTTTCGCCTGCAGTTCGGAGGACGCCTTTTGTGGCGCGGCGCATTTTGCCAGCATTTTGTCTCGCTGCGGTTCTCGGTAATAAATTCTTTGCTCCTTTGCTCTGCTCCGCCTCCGTCTGTGGCTGCGGGACACGCCCTCTACCTCTACTACCACCCCCCTCACACAGGCAACGCCCACGTCCATGCCACCCAGCCGCTGCCCTTGACTGCAGCATCCTTTGCTGATCCTTGTCGGCTTACAAGGTGTTTAAATTGTAGTTAATTTTGTTGCCACTTGAACGCTCTGCCATCGTCTTTGATCCCTTTTTTCGGCGGATTTCGTTAAACTTTAAGTCGCTTTGGGTCTACACTTGAAAAATATATGACTATTGAATGGGCAATTTAAATATAGTACTTATATAGTACTTAAATTTAAATCAACCAATGTTGGTGCGCTTAAATAATGACTAATATTTAGGTGCACCCAATAATTTTAGCTAAAGGTATATATTATTTCTTTCTGTGTAGGTCAAGCGCTTGACAATGGGCTTGCTGCGCCAGAACGAGGAGTCACGCCCACTGGTGGGCGACATGACCCCCTTGAGCGCGCCCCTGGACATCCAGCCGGTGTACTCGAATGGCTACATCAACGAGGACTCCTACATCGACAGCAAGTTCGGTGACTCGTGCCGCCAATCCTTGACAGCCATCCCGATGCTGGACAACGTCAACCTGAACGACAACAACGAGTTTAATCTAAAGAAGCGTTATCTGCGGGAAACGAGCAGCGGTAAGTGATGTGGTCTATCTTTACACTTATAGTTCAAGTTTTTGTTTGGAAAGATTTACATAATATGATTGTTAAACATTTTAAAAAACTTTTTTATATTTTTTAGCCAATTCCAGTCCGAAAATCTTTGCCAATCGCCTGCGGATGAACCAGGGTGCCAGTGGCCAGCGGTGCAGCAGTTTGGCCAACGCCTTCGGCAATGTGGGATGCGAGGAGGAGGACCTGGAGCTGAAGGATGCCTGCTGGTACCAGGCGGGCATTTCCAGGGACATTGCCGTCGAGGTCCTGCAGAGCAAGAGCCCAGGTGCGTTTCTCGTGCGGAAGAGCAGCTCCAAGCCAGGATGCTATGCACTCACACTTCGCGTACCCTCGCCACCTGGGCCGAAAATCGCCAACTACATTATCCTAAGATCCCCAAGGGGCTACAAAATCAAGGTGAGATAACTGCAATTTGCTTATTAATTTAATTATATACTTACATGCCATCGTTGTGGATTTCTTTTGTGCACTTTCAGGGCTTTCGCAAGGAGTTCTCCAGCCTGAAAGCACTGATCACCCATCACTCGGTGATGCCCGAACTGCTGCCCGTCCCACTGGCCATGCCCCGTCCCACCAATATGTCATCCTCGCGGCGGAATCTCGACGACTTTGATACCTATGACTCGCTGCAGATGCTGCTGAAGTATCTGCGTGCCAAGAACATGGAGACGGAGCAGCAGCAGTAGCTAATGGAGGAAATCGATCAACTGGTTGCGCAAAATTACATTTAAGTTATGGTGCGTGCAAAATAGTTTTGCTTGAATCGAACCGATACCGAGAAAATGTGATACTCTATGAAAAAGAAAAACACAGACACTGCAAATGAAACGCCTAGCTGATAAATGGTGAAAGTATCTCTAGTTTAGTTTAGTTCGGGTTTTGGTTGTTCCCGCTTTTTTGGTTAAGTGTATCCCAAAAAATGCATAGAAAAGTGCGTAAAGTATTCAATGGTTATTCAAACATTTGAGTGGAAATTATAAATTGTCATTGCCGAATTTGAATAATTGTTATAAATAAAAATTAACTTATTCAATTGGTCGGTCAGTCAGAATGTTTACTTTTCAATTTCCTTTGAGCACTTTCAACTGCAAGCCTATAAAAATATTTAAAAAAATTATATAATATTCCAAGTACGGAAAAGCTCTATGTTAAATGTTGTTGCTGCTTCCCACTGTTACGCATAAATAAATATATACCAAATTGAAATGCATATTTAAATGTAAGCAAAACAGACACGAACCAAAAATGTAAATAATTCACTACCGTAACATAATTGAGTAAATAAAGTTGTTTAATTTATAATAAAAAAACCAAAAAAAAAGTAAGCGAGAAAAAATAAAAAGGAATATGCAGAACACGAGTAATAACAATCAATTGCTCCTCTCTCCCACTCATTATGCAAATTTTTGTGCACTGGCAGCTGGCATTTGAAATGAATTTTCACACGTTAATTATTTGTTGGCGACACAATTTCGCATTGAATGCTCTTTAAGGTCGCCTTCAACGGCACATTGTCCTGCAGCAGGTTGTTTGTTGTCGGGCCTAATCACCGTCATTATACAATTTTAATTTGCTAAACTTTTAATCGAAAAGCGAAAAGAAAATCAAGGCCGGAAGGAAGGAAGGAAGTCGGCAGGCGGGTGGCGCGGTATAAAAGAGCAAATCGAAAGTCTGGCCAGGATCGTAATCCCTTTTTTAATTGCAGCTATCCCGAACATAGATTTTTTATTTTTCGCTTTTCTTGCTTCAGTTGTGGCAAATCTTTGCAATGGCAAACTTTCTGGCCAGCGGCGATTTTCACCCATTTTCCCCGATTTTCTACAGCCACATCCTCGTGCTCGTGTTCGTTGTCAAAGTGTTGTCTGCTTTTCTGGTGGAAACTTTTCCTTTGTTGCAATTATCGGCATCGCTACACACGAAGGCGTGCGCGCAAATGAAATAAAAGTAAAGGCCAAATAAAAAAGAAATGGCTGTCATTTAAATAATTCGAAAATTGCCAAAGAAGTTGTCACCATCCCACCAAATTCTACTTGGGCCTGAAGTATTCATGGGGAAAAGCAGGGAGAACTTGAAGAACTTTTCCCTGCTTTTTCACTTTATTTGTCAATTATTGTGGCACAAACAAAGCGGCAGTGAAAATCGGGCGAAGAAATCTGCGGGGATGGTCTGTCATTCAGTTGGATGTTTTTGACAATTTGCCTCTTAAATATTTAATAAGCCAAAGTGGTCGAGTGGAACAACAAACAGAAGACGTCGAAAATCAATTATATATGGCCAGGACTGCTGCTTGGAATGGGTAGCTTATAATTTGTAAGTGGCTTAGGCACTCGTCTGCCGTCTTTGCATAGAAAAAGTTTTTTAATTGAACATTCTTGATGGCGGACAGCAATCGAAAAAGTCCTTTCAGGACACAGTTGCAGTGGCTATATTTACCCAGGATTTTTGCTCCCTTGCTACAACTGCTTTTCATTAGTCGTCCTTCTTTGTTCTGCAGCTCGGGAAAACCTTTTTCCCTTGCAACTTCAGCTGCACAATGCTGAAAATTATAGCTATGCTTATTTGCGCTGCGTTTTCTTCATTTGTCAGCGGGTTGTCTTTTGTAATGAGACCACCGAACTCGCAGCAGATATTATAATAGAAGTATAAATGTATAAAAGAGGATTTTCTTTTCGTCTCAACTTTTTCATTAGGCTAATTAAAAATGTTTGTGACACCGCCGAGAGTGAGAGTGTTTGCGAATGCCTTGAAAGTTTTTTTCCATCCAACGCTGGAAAGCGTAACACATGGCGTATGAGCAATAAGTGCTTTATGACTGCGAGGTAAACGAACTTTTTGGGATTACCATTCTCAAATGGGTTTCAGTGCCTGGAGCCAGCTTGGAAATGAAAACCATTATACCAATCCTGTCCAAAAACTTGTTGGGCTTGCATTTTAAGTATCTTTGGCAGTCGGTCCAACAGAGATTCGCATAAAAATGTAAACTTAAAAAGTCGGCAACTGCGAGGGCTAAGAGTTTCGTACATTCTGTGTCTACGTTGTCGCCTTGGCTGACATTAAGGCGACAATTGCCAGTGCTGCTCGTCATTAAAACTCCAACAATGCCAGCCAACGAAAAATTACAGAAAACAATAAAAAGGAAGCGGCAGCGACAGAAACTTTTCCCTCTCTTAGCCTTCCTTTCTTTCTCTCTTTTTTTTGGCAGGAATATGTTTAAGTGTCAGTAACAGTTTTCATGCAAATATTGTCTGGGGACTGTCGGCAATGAAAAGCGACTACAAGAATGCTAAACATTATGTCGGGATTATAGTGCCTGCCTGCAGTTTCATGACGGCTTTCATTTGAAAGTCCTCAAAAAAGTGCTCAAGAGAACAGGCAAGTTAAAGTGCTTAAAGCTACTGCTGAATTAAAAGGAATATTAAGTAAATTTGCTTTAATTAAGCTACACATGGCAAACATTTTTGTTGCACATTTAAAAGCATTGCCTGTTTAAAGCTCGTGAGCTATGTGCGCAAATTTGAACGCTTTGGGGAAAATAGTGCTCCTCCCACAAGTGACAGGCTCAATTACAAAACTGCAGTCGAGAGGCGAGAGTCCTAGTTCGATTATGCATGGAGTTGATGGCCGAATTGGACACCTCATTAATTTGCCGGGCTACGGCAATAACAATAACAGCCATTTCGGCTATTTGGCTCATTGACTGCCTGATTTTATGGCCCAAACTCCGGTTTTACTGGTGCTGTTAGTGCTGTAAGTGCTGTTGGTGCTTTTGATGCTGCTGCAGCTGGCTCTCATGTCCAAAATCAACATCAACATTGACCCAGGAGCAGTTTGTACTGCTGCTGCTGACGTTGCTGCGTTGCCAAATATGTTTTTGTGGCATTTTTGGCCAATTGGCAGACAGAGTTCGCCCATCGCCGTTGGCCAATTGAATGCAGCAGACGCGAACGTGGCCCTCTCGCAGTAACGCTGCCTGTGGATGAGTTCCCTGCTGATTATGCCATAATGTTTGGGCCGGACACACCCACACCCAGTCTCGTACCCCTCTTGTTTGCCTGTTTGCCAGTTTGCCTAACCCAAATTGCATGCTATTGACCAGGATTCCGCATTTTTCGAGTGGAAAAGTGCGGGCGGCGATTCAGAGGCAGTTGCCAGAGTTGTGACGGCTGCCCTGCCACTTGAAACTTTTCCAAATCACACACTTTGCCGGCACAGTTCGATCAACTGTAAGTGCTGCTGCGGAAAAGGCACGAAAAAGTGCAGAATACAAGGAAATAAAACAAAGGACATGAAGTGGGAGCAGTGGAAAGGATTTGCTGAGAAAACCAGTACCCTGTACTTTCAGGAATTTAGACAAGTTATCCTTAAAATGCTAATATGCACTCTAAATCTATTACCTTAAAGCCTGAGTTGCATATGGGAATACAGGTGTTTTTCTGATACCCTGTCCAAATTCCAATCCACAGATCGATTATCCATTTATGCACATCAGCTATCGAAGTCGGATCAAATCCTGTTTAGCATGCTCCACATTTATTTGCGAGTCGGAAGCCAAGCAAAGCCAACCCATCGGCAGTCATACATTCATACACATACACATGTGCTCAACTTGCAACATTAATGCACTATGGTGGCTAATGCAGCAGCGACAAAGGAGCGGGGCGAGTACTGCCAAAAGAGGCGTTCGAGAACAAGGCATGGAGGGGGAAGGGGGGTGTGTCAGGTCGGAGGTGGTGGGGCAAACAAAAGCCAGTAAAAGCAACAGTGGAGGACTTGCAGAGCCTGCTTCCCAGCATTCCCTTGGACTCGCATTCGCATTCGCTTCGCACTCGCATTCATTTTTGCTGTTCGCCATTGTTGCAGCTGCTGCCTTTCTGCTTATTGTTGTGGCACACATATACACCCACAAACGGTGTCGTGCACCTTAAAAAATTAAATCAAAAATAATAAAAATCTCACCATCAAAAAAGTGACAAAAGTCCGAATTTCAAATATACATATTCAGAGTTTTAAAAATTCTATTTTTATAAAAATCTATTGCGTATTGATATCATACCATACAGTCTAGATATTTTAGTGAAATTCCTTGAAATTTCTCCCAGTGCCTTTGGAAATATATACTTATGTGAGTGTGTTGCCGCTGGCCTGGCTTTTTTGTTTAATTCGTTTTTCTATTGTTCACAGCCAAGAACTTTAGTCCGACGGGCTTTGGCAGCATTGTAAAATGCATGAATGTGTTTAGCCAACTTACTATCTGTGCCCGCTTTTCACTCCTCTGACTGCGGATTTTTGCATTTTGCAAGCATAAAAGTTGAAAGCGACATTATTGAATATGCGGTGTCGTTGTCGCTTTCCCATTGTTTGGCTCACATAGATACACACACACACACAGTGAGAAGATGAGCCCCCAAAGGGTGGGCGTGGCACATGACTGGAAAGCCAAGAGCTTAGCGGATTCTTACGCCCCATTGAAATTTATGTGCCACTTTCACACACATTAAAGCCGAAAATGGCCATGAGCAAATCGAATGTTTAAGGTCAGACGGATGGCTACAGCCGCAACTGCAGATACACGATGGCGAACCCAAACCCGTGCTTATTTATGCTTTGTTTGTCGCTTTGGCCAATAAATTAGCAGCTTTACCTTTTGGCCCAACTGCAAACCAATAGCAATTTATCGCAGCCGCAAAGAAAGGCACGTAGCGAAAGCGGGATATTCCCGGATACTTCTGGATACTCGCAGGACTCAGGATCGAAGGGGTTTCGGTTCGCTTCGGTTCGCTTCGGTTCGGTTCGTCCTTCCAAATGTGCTCACCTTATCGCCGGCTTAGGCGACACGCACAGGTGGGCTAACTCAGGTGCAAATGCGAAGGGGATTGGGGTTTGGGGTTTGGGGAGACCACCAACGAGACAGGCAATAGTTGTTACCGACTTTAGCCTTTGACTAACGACGGGCGACAATAAAAATGGCCCTGGCAATTGGCACATTGCGGCTGCAAGTTAAAAGGATTTTCGATCGGAAATGACCCAAAAGGATGGGTGTCTGAATGGTGGAGAAAGAGAAAGGACTTCGGGCTAAAGTAGCAGGCGCCGAATTTAGGGAATGTTAAAGTAATTTCATGCTGTGTAAGAAACACTTAAGTACTTTGCATATACATATGTACTTTCTAAAAACTCTTTAATTTATTTAATGAAATAAAGTTTAAATGAAATGCCAAGGCGACTCAGACATTCCTCATGTCAAAACTAAGCTACTGCAAATTTAATAAAACGCATAAACTTGGCGAGTGCAACAAGCAGTCCGTTGGCCAAGTGAAGGGGCAGTCTGTAAAATATATATTTCGATTGCGTGCCGCGTGAGGAAAGTCCTAGAGATTCGGAAACGCTTGCCAGGATTTATCGTGCGTCCATTACAAGCGGAAATTAAGCGCGGCAGGTCGCCAGCTGGACAGGAGTGGGCGTGCGTGAAAGCGTTTTGCCGGCTGGCCATAAAGTAACCAACCAGTGTGGGCTTGGCCCTCACATTCCGGCGGACCAAAGCAGAGCTATTGTTTTCGGGGAGAAGGTCCTGCGAGGAGTCCTTTTTGGCCGCTTTGTATGCCAGTCACGTAGCACGCAACGACAACTTGGGATTTGTTAAGTGGCGCGTCGTTTTTGATGTGCGGAATGTTTAGCAAGAGGTCCTCAGGCATTCTAACTGCTCTTATTTCCCCTTTTTCTAAGTTTTTTTTGGTTTTTTGCTTAGGTGAAAAGTCCATCACGTGTCCCGGACATTTTGCACATAACTTGTTTCAGCGTTTTTATTGCCAACTTCCTTTTCCGCTTTTGAATGCACTGCAAATGTCTTTTGTTTTTGCCCACCTTGCGGTTACACAAAAAACAAAAAAAGAAGAGAAAACCAGTGCGGCAAGCACTCCAGAAACTCCATCAGCCATGGCTGATTCGATTTGCCGATGTGTATCTTTGCTTTTAGTGATTGAAATCGCACATTTTAAGTGAAAAAGCGCACACAGAAGTGCACTCAATCATTCGTCACGTGATTCAGTTGGCGGCGCGGAGTGAAGACCTCCCATTTCCACTCCCACTTGCCCGACTTTTCCGGCTTTTCCCGCCATTCACCGGGCTCCTTGTGCAAATGTTTTTCTTAGTTGGACACCGGAGTGGAAAGTGTTGGAGCGCCACGGCTGTGTTTATATAAAAGATTACGCTACCAGATGAGAAATGGAGACACAATTGTTCATGTTGTTTATTGTTGTGGGGTAGTGGGAAAATGGAAACACCGCGATAATGCCACGTAAATGTTTTGAATGCGAAATCAATAGGGGAAAAAGCAGCTTAAAGCCGCATTTAACAGCAAATTCAATAGGAGCAAATTCGCTGGGCAAACTTGAAGCGAAAAACTTTTCTAATTTGCGCATTATGAAAATTGGGTTGCTGCACATAAAAATTCTTCAACAGCAACGCCCAACGCGAATTAAGTGAAAAGCAATTTTTGAGCCTAGTCGAAAAGGGAGAAAATGAATGAAAGGAGCTGAGAAAAACTTTTCCATTAAGAAAATTAACTGAGATTAAGTGGGGCCCTATGCTTTTGTGCCCACCAAGAAAGTTTACCCAATTGGGACGGATCAAAATTGCAACAATTTCAAGGCATTTAAACAGTTGTCACATACACACACACACACACAGAGAAGGAAGTGGGGCCGGAAGTGAGCCAGAAAACGGAAGCAGCCCACAACACATGAAATTGGCTTAAGGACGGAAGCGGGCGGAAGGGGGAGGGACTTTATTTGTTGCCTGCCACACTTCGGTTGCCTGTTTGTCGGCATCGTTCTCGTTCTCGTTCTCGTCCTCGTCGATACTAATCTAATTTTATTGATATTGACACAATTTCTGCAGATTTCCGCATAAACATAAAAACAGAGCTCGAACCTCGAAGGTTCGGCTCGAGTAGCAAAACAGTCGAGGCACGCAAACAAATGGTATCTAATAAAAATTGAACAAAAAGCAAACAAAAGTTCGATGATGCGGCTGCCATTGGATGGAAGTCAAAGAATACTGAAGAAGTGCTCGGCGGCCATTTCCGTTTGCAAATGGCGAAGACAAGAAATATCAGTTTAGGCAATACTGTAATATAGAAGTTGGAGTTTAGAAGTTTGTAGAACAATAAAAAGAATAGTGCAGCTTGTGTAATAAAAACAGATTTTCATATAACATAATAATAATCGCAACCATTTCAAACTTTAACACCTGTGAAAAAGTTCACATCACCTTTTTAGGTGTATAGACATTTACACATTTATTTTGTATCAATCCAATCTAAATCCAAGTGGAATTTCCAAGAAGAAATCGTTTTGTATTTGCCCAAGATAAGGAATCATTCATTCCGGGCACTACCCACTTGAAGAAATCGTAATTTAAACTTCAAGTTTCACAATCCAATTGATAACCACTACAGATTTTTATTGATACGGATTTTGGCTTTCAACTGGATGAGGTAACCAGTTCCGGAAACTTAATCGATTGTTAAGGGAATTGCCCACGTGAACTAGAAAGTTTTTTAAACGTAGTTAGCAGAATTGTTGTAGTAAAAGAATCACTTTTGCTTGCAAATCAAATGAAACCATTTATTGTTATATTTATAATTTTTATATGCCAGAGTTGGCCTGGATCCAATCCAAGTAGCTGGTCACCCTGGTGAAAGCAGCTGGTGCTCCAATCTCACAGCCATCCTCAGCGCCAAAGGAGGTAATACCAATGAGAGTACCATCCAGAGCCAGAGGACCACCAGAATCACCCTGGCAGGTGGAGATGGCATTGGATGTGTCCACGCAGATAATCTTGCTGGTGACCAATAAAAATCCAAAGGTCTTCCTGCACACGGAGTTGGGAATCACGGTCAGATCGGCGAACTGCAGGTGCTTGGTAGCTCCGGTATCCGTATCGGCGGTCATTCCCCAACCGGAGGCCACTGCGGTCTGTCCCTCGTAGGTGGAGTAGCTACTGGCGATGGCGGGCAGGTTGATCTTGTTCACGGAAGCCGAGAAGGTCACAGAGGAGGTCTTGATCAGGGAAATGTCGTTGCTGACGGTCTTGGAAATGTAGTTGGCGTGCTGGATCCAGTTGGACTTGGAGATGGTCTGGGTGAACTGGGGGCTAGATCGGTCGGTTGCTCCATAGTAGACGGTAACATAGGAGGCACTAGATAGAAAGGTTAATTTTATTGTTTACTAGGGTAGAAACAAAGTGAGATATCTTACCCGTCGGTGCAGTGAGCTGCGGTGAGCACCCAGGAGTTGCCGATGATGGAGCCACCGCACCACCAGCCTCCTGTCAAGGTGATGAAGCTGAGTCCCACCTGGTAGGGGAATTGATTCGCAACTGCATTCTTGCCGTTTGTTATGCGTCCATCGATGGTTGGCTTCGTGATCCTGTCCCGAGGATGCACAGGAGCGATCTGGGGCAGGAGCCCAGCGGAGGCAGCGGCGATGGCCAGAACAAAAACTACTAGGACCTTCATGATGAATGTTTCACGTTTTGTGAGTGCCTTACTGTTTGTAATTGAGGCTTTTATACACCATTCCCAGGCAGCTTATCATTAGAACATATTGGGCGAATCCCAAGTTAATTGGTTCGCCTTTGAATTATGGCCTTAATCCACTTGTGCTTGTGAAAATCCCTTGCCTAACTTTGTCTTCATAAAAATTAAATTTAGCAATTAAAGAACGAAGTGCATTAAGGAGAAGTCGAAGCTATCAATAGCATCGTGTAATCATATTGCCAAAGTCATAGTAGTCATAGTCATAGGTATAGTATACCTACGATTTGACCCACGTATAGATTTAGCTGATAGGGATTTTCCCTTAGCCAGGTAAAGGCTTTTCCCACGGTCTAATGAAGATAAGACGCTCAAAGACGGGTATAAAACAGCCACAATTTGTGCGGAAAATCATTCATTCAATTCAATATTGACCACCATGAAGGTTTTCGTAGTTTTGGCTTTGACTCTTGCCTGTGTGTCCGCAGGACTGGTGCCTCAGGCTCTGCCGGTGCGTCCGCGTGACAGGACATCGACACCATCTATTACTGGTCGCATCACGAACGGCAAGGACGCCGTGCCGGATCAGTTCTCCTACCAGGTGGGACTCAGCTTCACCGGACCGGAGGACGGCTGGTGGTGCGGCGGTTCCATCATTGACAACTCCTGGGTTCTGACCGCAGCGCACTGCACAAGCGGGTAAATATTGTTAACAACCATCAAAATCATTCCTGAATATTAAATGTTCCATCTTCTAGTGCCCTTTTCGTGACCATCTACTATGGAGCTACCGTTCGTACCAGCCCCAAGTTCACCCACACCGTCTCCAGCGCCAACTGGATCCAGCATGCCAACTATATCTCCCTGACCCTTCGCAACGATATCTCCCTGATCAAGACGCCATCCGTGACCTTCTCGTCCTCCGTCAACAAGATCGCCCTCCCGGCTATCGCCAGCAGCTACTCCACCTATACCGGACAAGTGGCCGTCGCCTCCGGATGGGGACTGACCTCCGATACCTCGGAAACGGTGGCTCGGGATCTGCAGTTTGCTGATCTCACGGTCATTCCCAACGCCGTGTGCCAGGAGACCTTTGGCAGCCTGGTGGTCACCAGTCGTGTTATCTGTGTGGATGGTGTCAATCGCACCTCCATCTGCAGTGGTGATTCCGGCGGCCCATTAGTGGTGGACAACGCTCTGATCGGAGTCACCTCTTTTGGAGCCTACGATGGCTGCGAGATTGGAGCACCACAAGGATTCACACGAGTCACCAGCTACTTGGACTGGATCAAGAGCAACTCCGGAGTTTCCGCTTAAGGGACTTGTTCCGTTTTGTAATATTTTCAATAATAAAAGATGCATTAAAAAAAGTCTTTTATTTGGTGCTTTATCGAGTAATTAGTGTAATTCAGGATCCTAAAATGCCGGAAGAGTTTTTAAGGCCAAGTCCCACCTGGTAGGGCAACTGTTTTGCAAACAACAGAATTGTAAAACTTAAATACTTAAATTGTCTTAAAAAGGACTTAAGACAATTGTGCCGTACACCATTAAGAAAATATAGTTTCCTATTTACCAAGAATAAAACAATGTAATATAGTTTCCTATTTACCAAGAATAAATCAATGTATTTGCCAAAGCAAATGTTTGCTCTTGGATATTTTTATGTAGTCCCAATATTTATGGCTTACTTTATAAGCTACGACGTAAATAGGCAGTTAAGATAAAGAAGTATTGATAAGTGGGTAATAATTGTGTTTACTACGATAGAGATTAATGATTATTACCAAGTGCACCAATAATTGCTACCAAGGTAATTGTCTTTCATTCACACAATTTGAAAGTCTGTAATTTGTGATAAACAAATAAGGACCAGTAGCCACTTTCAAATCTTATCAGACAGACAACTTTTATCAAAGGGTAAAAACCATATAATAAACAAAACCAAATTTCTGCGACACCTAATCAGAGCGTTTAAGTGGACCAGACCCGCAATCGATGCAGATAAGATTCCTCCGTCTGGGTATAAAAGAGCCACAATTGGAAAGGGAAAATCACTCATAGTTTGAGCACCCATCAGAATGAAGGTTTTCGTAGTTTTGGTTCTGGCCTTGGCCTCCGCCTCCGCTGGGCTCCTGCCCAATGTCGCACCGGTGCATCCCCGTGACAGGGTATCGGGCCCGTCCATCAGCGGTCGCATCACCAACGGCAAGGACGCCGTGGCCGACCAGTTCCCCTACCAGGTGGGACTCAGCTTCTCCAGCTCTGCAGGCGGTTGGTGGTGCGGTGGCTCCATCATCGACAACGAATGGGTGTTGACCGCTGCTCACTGTACCGACGGGTAAGTGCATGTCCTTCTCTACGAGAATCCTGGCTAATAGGAGTATTTCCAACGCAGTGCCGCCTCCGTGACCATCTACTACGGTGCCACCGTCCGCACTAGCCCCAAGTTCACCCAGGTAGTGTCCAGCTCGAGCTTCATCCAGCACGAAAGCTACCTGGCTCTGACCATCCGCAACGACGTCTCCCTGATCAAGACCTCCAGCGTGTCCTTCTCGTCCTCCGTGAACAAGATCGCCCTGCCCGCCATCGCCAGCACCTACTCCACCTACGAGGGACAGACCGCTGTTGCCTCCGGATGGGGTCTCACCTCCGATTCCGCCTCCGCCGTGGCTTCTCATCTGCAGTACGTCGACCTTAACGTTATCGCCAACTCCGTGTGCCAGCAGACCTTCGGCAGCCTGATTGTGACCAACAGGGTCCTCTGCGTTGCCACCCACAATGCGCAATCCACCTGCCAGGGCGATTCCGGCGGTCCATTGGTTTACGATAATGCCCTCATCGGTATCACCTCCTTTGGATCCGCTGAAGGTTGCGAGGCGGGCTTCCCCTCTGCTTTCACCCGTGTGACCTTCTTCTTGGACTGGATCAAGGAGAAATCCGGCGTCTCCTACTAAGCACAGCAATAAAACATTAATAAAACGATTATTGACTAAAACAAAGACTAAAACAATATTTGGAACAGATAGCAAAAGTATTTTTATCAATTAATGCATTAATTAAGGGAGAAATTCAAAGTAAAATTTCGATTGTCAAAAGAATTACCCAATTGAATTGTCACGAATAATCACGTTTCTCTAGACTTTATTTTATATATTTAATGACCAAATACAGCAGCCTTTAACACTATATACCAACTTGATTAACCTGTTTCCACAAAACTGTATTTACTTATGAACATAACACATATATTTACCACTTAAAAACCAACTAAATGCACTTATGGCTTATGAAATCTGCTAGGTAATGAGCAATATGGGGCCTTGGTTGGTAAAACCCCAAAGCCATTAAACTCCCGGAAAATAATCAATGGCCTTTGAATGTGTCGAAATGCAGGCGACGGCGTGCAGTAAATTAAACAAATAATAAACTAAGCGTTGATAAAACGAGAGTCAATAAATAAATACAGAGACCCCGACCCAGACATTCTGGCCAGTGTATGAGTCTTAAACTGGAATCGTGCAACAGAAAAGCGAAGGAAAATGAATGGCTCGAAAGCAATTAAGGGAACTGCAGTGTGTCAAAGGGAGACGACGGCCTCTAGCCTGAGCAACATAATCGCCAAAACGTGCGGCAATTACACGGTAGCTTGAGGAACTGAATGCCAAACATCTGCTGCTCCTACCGTCGGCATAGTCTTTGGTATAATTTGCACTCGGCCCAAAAGCAAATTCAATTAACCAACGATGCGGACACGTGCCGAATCCAAGACGATGACGCCATGTCGATGCCACAATCGCTGACTATAAAAACACCAGCTAAAACAACAACAACCCCCAGTACTTCACATCAAGAGCCCACTCAGACCTGAACTTCGACTAACTCATTACCAGGAACAGCAGATATCTGGGTATATATACAATTTATGGGCAAATAAAAAGGCGATTCATTCATAAATTTCATTCAACATAATGAAAAGAGCAGAGCTCTTCACATGTTCAATGCGATACCCATCCAGCTGGTCAGCCAAGAGCATATTACATTTGAAGTAATATACCTAAGTACCCAATAACAGGGTATTCCCCATATTATTTATTTGATTTTTCAGTGATAAGATGACGCAAAACCAGGCCATAAGTGCACTCGTCTGCCTGCTTCTATTAGCCTCACCAGTTAAATCCGGTGAGCCTTGGCTGGATCATTTTGAGGACACCAGAGAGGAGTCACCGCTCGATGATGATGCAATCATGGAAAGACGTTGGCAACTTGGCTATGAGAACTATCGACTTCGCTGCGAGAAATTCGAGATGGAGGCCAATCAAAGCTCGGCCGTGAGAACTCGAATAGCTGGCGGAGAATTGGCCACGCGCGGCATGTTTCCGTATCAAGTGGGTCTGGTGATTCAGCTGAGTGGCGCAGATCTGGTCAAGTGCGGTGGTTCCCTTATCACTCCGCAGTTTGTTTTGACTGCAGCCCACTGCCTGACCGATGCCATAGCTGCCACGATCTACACGGGTGCCATCACATTTGCCGATTCGGATGACTCCGTGGAGGTGATACAAGTCACGCATAGGGACTTCTTAGTTTATCCCGATTACTTGGGCTTTGGGGGATACAATGACTTGGCTTTGATACGGCTGCCCAGAGAAGTGCGAACCTCGGAACAAGTGCAACCCATTGAACTGGCTGGGGAGTTCATGCATCAGAACTTTCTGGTTGGCCAAGTGGTGACCCTATCTGGCTGGGGTTACTTGGGAGATTCAACAGACAAAAGGACTCGACTGCTACAGTACTTGGATGCGGAGGTGATCGATCAGGAGCGCTGCATCTGCTACTTCCTGCCAGGATTGGTGAGCCAGCGCCGTCACCTGTGCACCGATGGCAGCAATGGACGAGGTGCCTGCAATGGCGACTCCGGTGGCCCCGTGGTGCTCCACTGGCGCAATGTCAGCTACCTGATTGGGGTCACCTCGTTCGGCAGTGCGGAAGGTTGCGAGGTGGGGGGGCCCACTGTCTACACCAGGATAACCGCATATTTGCCATGGATCCGACAGCAAACGGCAATGACCAACTAAATGCAATTAACGCCTAATTGCCACCCATTAATTGCTAAACAATATAGTCGCTGCAGACAATAAAACCCATTTCAGCAATGAAACCAGGAAAAGCAGGTTCATCTGTCCAGGAGGGGGAAGGTGAAAATGGTCCATTTTATGGGTGGTTGTTTTCCCTTGAATGGAAATTGTTGCCGATAAATAACAATAAACATTTCGGCATTACCGCAGACCAAGTCAATTTGGGCAGCTCTCCATAAAGGCACAAAAGAAAAATAACAAAAATAACGAAAATAGCATTCCCATGGAAATTGCTGATGAATTCGCCACTGAAATTGAAATCATTGAGTTGAGTGTCCGTTTTTGGTGTGGGCATATCGGGTACAGACCCTCTCGCCTCCTCCTCCCGCTAATCGTCTTCAATTGGCCATCTGAATTGGCTATTAACCGCAGTGATGTGGTCGGCTGAACGCGTCATAAAATCACGCGGCATTCGCTGATAAGGAATGACTGCGGTTGCGAAAACAATTGAAATTTGCGTGTTTGTAATCAAAGAGACGCAATTTTCAGGCGGCACAATGATTTACTATAAAGTTGTTAGCAGTCTTGACCAACTCACGTCCTACTCCTTGACCTTTATGGAAGGTAAACAAAGCCTACCAAACAGTGGTCTTACGACTTCTCAACCTTATAGACAGGCGATAAGATAGCACTCGACTACTATGGGAATTAGAAGATACGCTGAAGAGCAAAGCAAACCTTTGCCAATTTTGTTATAGTGATATATATATATATGTATATATCTTGCAGGTGTAAAACTAATCAAATTAATTAGCAACCGCATGCCAGGCTTCTTGTATCGCAACGGCAAGATCTAGAAACTGACTCGTGGCCCGGAGTCCAGATTAGATCCGTATCGGGATTAACAGGTTGGGAAAGTAATTTTGGCGACCGTGTGGCTGAAGTTCATTCATTCGTATCTTCTGCACAAAATCTCCACAGATAAGGCAGTTCAAACCGACTTTAGTGGTCCTATCTAATCGGTACCGCTCTATTTCTGAAACGCAAGCCAATCGCAGACGCGACTTGGCCAGTATAAAAGGGACCAGTTGGGCCTTGGCCAAGCAGTTGAGTTCCTTTAACTGAACAAGCAACAATTCCCAAGATGAAGTTCCTGATCATCCTTGCCCTGGCCGTGGCCGCCTCCGCTTTCCCCGAGCCGGAGCTGCAGCACCGCAGCCGCGAGATGCCCGTGGTGGGTAGCATCGAAGGTCGCATCACCGGAGGAAGCGTCGCCTCCGTCGGCCAGTTCCCCTACCAGGTGGGACTTTCCCTGAGGTTGAGTGCTCTGTCCAGTGCCTGGTGCGGTGGTTCCCTGATCGGCAACCAATGGGTGTTGACCGCTGCTCACTGTACCGATGGGTAAGTGTCCCTTGAAGGATAGCCGAAAATTCCTTGGCCTTTGCCGTCCTAACCAATTGTATAATTGATCTATCGCAGTGTTCAGTCCGTGACTGTCTACCTGGGCGCCACCGTGCGTACCTCCGCCGAGGTTACCACCACCGTCGCCAGCTCCGATATCATCATCCACTCCGGCTGGAACAGCAATAACCTGCGCAACGACATCTCCCTGATCAAGATCCCCGCCGTCACCTACTCCAGCAAGATCCAAGCTGCCAAGCTGCCAAGCATCGCCAGCTCCTACTCGACCTACGCCGGCGAGACCGCTGTCGCCTCCGGATGGGGACGCACCAGTGACTCCTCCAGCAGCGTGGCTACCAACCTTCAGTACGTCGATTTGACAGTGATCACCAACTCTGTGTGCGCCAACACCTACGGCACCTCGATCGTGACCTCCTCCAACATCTGCGTTTCCACCACCAATGGCCAGTCCACCTGCAACGGTGACTCCGGCGGTCCTCTGGTCCTCAAGTCCTCCTCCGTCCAGATCGGTCTTACCTCTTTCGGTGCTGCTGCCGGTTGCGAGAAGGGCTACCCCGCTGCTTTCACCCGTGTGACCAGCTTCGTGGACTGGATCAAGAGTAACACTGGCATCAGCTACTAAGCACATCAAAAAAATTAATAAAACGATTATCGACTAAAACAAAGACTTTATAATTCTGGGGAAAGGCAAAGCAAATTTGAACCATATATGGCACAGATGGCAAAAGTATTTGTATTAATTAATGGCATATATTATTCGCTCAAAAATAAAATCATTATAAATAAAATAAAACATTTATAAAAAATTCTGTGGTGGTATTTGTAATTTTGGGAGCATAAATGCTTAAAAAAGCTGTTACTGCCTTTCAGCGGGTAAGTTCTCATTAAAATTCATTAAATTGCCAAGCGACACAATAAAAGCTAAAAAGTTCACAGGCAAATGAACAAAAAACAAATGCAATGAGTAAAAGTTTCGCTCAAGTGAAAGTTAAAAAGAAAAACGCAGACAATATGTCAACAGTTGAATTATTACGAGGCATTTAAAGAAATGACGAAAGTTGTTGCCGTACATGTATCACCTTTTATTCGCAGCCCATCAATTGTAATTGCAGAACTTTTCCAACGCATTTTCTAACAGTGCAGGGGATCCACATATGTGGTGAGAATGGCAGGTGGTGGCCCAAAATCCAGTGAGGACCAGATGGTCCTGCGGTGCCGCATAAAAAGCATTTACTCAACACGAGCCAACAAAAAATAGAGATGGAGACAGAAAGTGGAACCAAAAACCAGATACCCAGATCCAGAGACATAACAAAGTCAGTCAGAGAAAATAGCAGCAGCTGAGCTTGAAAGTGGATGCCGTATGCCGGATGTTGGATG
Source organism: Drosophila santomea (assembly GCF_016746245.2). Classification (NCBI taxonomy): domain Eukaryota; kingdom Metazoa; phylum Arthropoda; class Insecta; order Diptera; family Drosophilidae; genus Drosophila; species Drosophila santomea. The sequence goes on from NC_053018.2 coordinate 6,717,681, forward strand.
TTGGAAAGGGCAGGGCAGGGCAGGGCAGGGCAGACCCCCCACGCCCAGTCGAGGGTTAAGGGGTCCAGTCGGTCTGATAAATGTTTGCATTGCGGAAATTTATGACAGCACAAAAAGTTTCCTGCACTCGTATTCTGTGGTTTAGATATGACAAAATATCATACATAGCCAGGCGAAATAAAAAACGCACAAGTTACTACCGCCGTCAGTCAGTATATGGGTATGTGTGCATATGTGGGCAAAGTTAGTTAAAATGTCAACCCGGAAAGCGGACAACGAGTGTTTATGGCCAAAGTTTTTTATTTAAAATCCACTTTTCGCAGTCGCAATGCTCTGATTGAACTTCGCCTCCTTCTTGGCCACAAACTTCACTTCGCTGCTGATTGAAGTCAACTTCGTTTTTGGCCATTTCTGTTGGCTTCCAATGGCAGTCAGTTGGTCAAGTGGTTTTGTTTGATTCGCTCTGTTGGTTACCAGTTTTACCAGCTGGCTGACATTCACAGTTGATATATCTCTCTTTAACTTTTTCTGCAGAAGGGTATTTATTTATATAAAATATTTCTTAATTTTAGCTTTATTAATCTGAATCCGAAATTTCAATTTATTAATTTTTCCCATGAGAGTGATTGATAATGAACACATTCGTTGATTCACTTTTTTATCCAGTTTCCTTGTTCAATCTTCACAGTTCCGGTGAGCGGGGCATTCAAAGTCAGTTTGGTTCATTGATATCAGTGCGACTTCCCTTTGACCTCTGACCCAGTTCGCACCAATTAAATATTTATGTTCGGTTCATGTGGCAGCTAATAAAATCAATTCTCGCCTCCGTACTGGGAGCTCTAAGCGCAGAGCGCAGAGCAAAATCAATTAACGTACTGTCAGCTCATCAATTATGGCCAAATAAAACGGGTGGGGCGAAAGGACTTTTCGAGCGGCAAGTCAACAACGCAATCCTGGCTAATAAATGCCAGCCAATTCAAAGCAATCAACTTAATTAACGATTTTTGGCGGGCCCATGACTCGGCTACATAATTAATTAAATGGAGTCCAAATTGGCCAACCGAAAAAATCAAAAAAAAGCAGATCAGACGTTTACAAATTTGCAAGCTCAGCATTTCGGGGTCAGCACATTGCGAAAATGACCATGACTTGAAATAGTTTTAGCCACTAATAATGTTGATGAGGCATGGGTTTTTCTAATAGAAAAAACAATCAGATAGATAGGTTAATTAAAATCAGAAAGAGAGACTTTAGTCCTTACTAAGTGAAACGTTTCTTTAACTTTTAACCACTTTAAGCTTCACTGAGCACCAACGCTTAAACTAACTGACCAAATGAAAGGCATCACCAAATTATGGAAATAAGAGGCTTTTATCATGTGTGCGGTTACGTGACTTTAAAACATATTAAATAACTTTGATTTCCTGTTGATTGACCGTTTCTAACCTGTTTCTAACCGCATTACTTGGAATTTCTGCGTAACCACTTCAGGAAAACTAGCATTACAATGAATTTCTGCCTTAATGATTTAAATGTTATAATCAGAGAAATAATTTAACTTAAGGGCAACTTTGACTGGCACTTTCTTAACCCCTTGGAACGATGTTCGGCTAATTAAGCGGCGAACAATTACTATTGCTCCAGCACTTGCGAGTAACCACCCCAAGTCACTTGCGATGACAGGACAACACCGAAAGTGTTTCTAGCAAAAAAGCCCCATGCCAAAAACCAACAGGCACACACAAAAAACACACACACACACTGCCAGTATCACACACTTAATTCATTTAACTCAAACATTTTCATTTATTTATCGCATTACTGGCTGCCTGCAACCCCAGTTGGAAGCGCCATCACCAGAGTTTTTTCGGCTAATGACTTCCTGCTTTTCCTAACGCGCTCAGCATCCGACTTCCACACATGTGTGTGAGTCTGGCAGGGATTGGGTTGGACTCGGATGGGCATGGGTATGGGTTAACTGACAGACGGAGTGACTGACGGAGCAACCACCCACCGAGATGGCAGCCGGGGTAAGTGGAAGGCGCATCGGGCTCATTGAATGCTTTTGGCATGTTGCCCGGCTCGACACCATTATTTCTGGTAACAAGATAATTGTATAATGAAATCCAAACAGCACTTGGGTCTTGGTGTGGCTCTGCTGGTGGCTCCACCACTCGAACCACTCGAACCACTCGAACCACCAAACGCCCCAAAAACAAGTTCACCCAACAGCCACCACAATGACTTGACGGCAAAGTTCGCTGGTTTTTTGTTGTTTTCTGGACCTGGAGACAAAGAGTTTTTGGATGGTTCGCCATCTGCCTTGACTTCTGATGGAGTGGCGATACTTGTTCTGCTCCAAGTGGGTTCGTTTGATGAGCTGGGAACACTGCAGATTTCTAGTTTAGTTTCAAGCCATTTAGTTGTTTAATTTCCCCACTTTAAGGCAAAGCCACTGGCTTATATTTTGATGCCATTGTGCAAATAAATAACAAATACTTTTGTATCTATTCTCAATGGAAAAGTAATTTTACGAATTATCTGATAAGATAGCTACTGCTTTTATGCAATTCATTCAAATTCAAATGCCTCCAGTGCCTGCCCATTGATAAGATAGTTTTTAATTTTAACACATTAAAACCTATTCTTTTACGATAAAAATTGATTTCCTATCAGTAGTATGAAGATTTTCCTGGAAGCCTATTGAAAATAAGAGGCGGTATCTTCACCTCAGCAAATAACTTAAATGTTTAGATTATTAGATTGTGACAGTGTCTCAGACAAAAATGCCACCTATCAGCTTGTAACTTTCAGACTGATAAAAATAACTACGATTTTGTTAGAATCTAAACATTCTCAGTTTCTGGGGTTATTAAACCAAACAAATCGCCTGTAAGAGCAATCGTCAGTCAACAATATCATCTGTCGAAAGCATACTTCCCCTTTTCTCTTGATTTCATTTCATTTCATTCACATGAAAGTAAAATGTCTTGTCATGGTCTCGTGCCTTTTGTTTTCATGTGGCATGAAAAATCCAGCCTTTTTGTTTTCCCCTTTGGGAGTGACAATTGATTGACGGCAAAAGTTAATGGCTTACTTTTTGGCTATAGGAGTATGCGGAACTCGAGGAATACTTAAGGAAGTGCGTTTGCTTTTGGGCTAACAACGGTAACAATAATTGAAACATCTCTGAGTCTCGAAAATTTCGCACAAAAGCTCCGCACATATCAAGTAGATAGTCCACACACTCACGGCCATATGCAAAGCCGCTCAGAGAGCACTCACCGAAATCCCCATGCCTCCATCCTGGTTTTTGGTATCCTGGCATTACCTAGAGCCATCACTCAGTGAAAAAAAGGAAAGGAGCAGCAGCAGGAGCAGGGCAAAAAATAATAATACTTTGCTCCTCCGGCAGGGCACAGAATAAAGACATAAAACAAACAAATGCCGGCATCGAGGAGGAAATATGCTAGGAACCCGTCCAGAGGAAGGTGGATTGAATGGTTGACTGGCAGTGGAGTGGCTTTTAGTGCGTTCAAGCAGAAAAATATATAGAAAACAATAAACCGAAATTACAACAAGAGCAAGTGCGGCACGAGCCACAGCAAAAACCAAAAAATACAAAAAAAAAAAAGGAAATATATTGGCAAACAGAATGTTTATAAGCCATAAAGCATTTGCCAGACCCAGCTGCATATTCATATAAATATTTGCATGCTAAAATTTGATGTGTAGTTATATATTTTCGCAACACAAAACAGCAGGCAAACATTACATCAAGCGGAATGTGGAGATATTTCAAAAGGGGCATCGCATAAATTCGAGGCATTAATGAAGTCCCAACAAAAGAGATTCCCGACTGAATGAGCAATCTGCACAGGATATTAACTATTCCATAGTCTCTTTCCCCTAACCCCCTATAACAAAATAGACTGCAGACTGCATTCAAATTCTGGCTGACAAGACACTGCAAGTACACAAAGGAAAGTTGCAATGTTCAATGCCAAGAATGCCCGGAACAATAGGATGAATTCGCAGTGAGTATTCACAAGTCATTGATGCGGGCCGAGCGAAATCATTTTTTCGCCTTTTCTTATTATTTTTTTTGATACCCCAATGTGCCAATGCCAATAAGCAGAGAAGTACCACCTCCAATGGGGACACGTACTTGTTTCGCCTCACACAACATCCAACCCAACTTCGTCTTTCACTCCGTGAAAATCCAATTGTCATAGTAGACAAAAATCCCTGGCGTTGGCACACAATAATAAAAAGCGACGGTGGCGAAGAAAAAAAAAAAAAGGAGCCCAGCCAAAAGCAATCTATCGAAAAGGATTTGTTTGCATGGCAGGAATTTATATTTATATATTTCGAGCTGGAAAAAGACTGAGCCTTCTCATATGCAAAAGTCGACGGGATGCCGTCAGCTTATTGATAGAAAATCACAGAGACGGCAAAAATTGTCCACGCTGTGCGTTTTTCTCAAATATTTGCCAAGCCAAGTCGATATTCATGCATATACACATTTCTGTATCCCCATATACCCATATAATAACTTAGTTTGATCCCTGCGCATAAAATTTAATGGTGGCCACTTGTGTTTGTCGTCTGTTCGCCGGATTTGTGTCAGAATATTGACAGTTGGTCGACGTCACAGCAGCGGGACAACAGGGCGTATGTGCAATGCCGCTAAGCTCCCTTTTTACCCAAGTTTTTCTGGTGGGAAGTTGCACTCAGCTTGGGTGTTCGGCACCTGGAAAGAGGTGCTCAGTCCTCAGACTGCCAGCTGCTCCCTAATCAAACTTTTTCAATACATCGCGCATTAAAAACGAGTTGACAAACTGCAACACAAAACTTTGACCAATTCCCGGGACCTGCTAAGTCCTGGGTTAACTTGGTTCACAGCTTTGAGGAATAGGGTGTTCCCCCCTTCAAACGTGAGTCACTCTAACATCTCTACTTACCAAGCAAAATGCAGCAGCAAATTGCATTTTGAAAAAAGAAAAAAAGAATTATATGGCAAACTTTTGCAATGCACTTTACGCAGAGGTTTGAGTAACATCTTGGAAAATGGGGATGATATAAAATGAGGCGATAAGTTGCTTGGCAAGTTTGGGAACCTGCAGAAAAGGTGGCTGGCAAGGACATTACTCATACGCAATGTGAGACTATGACTATTCCGGGAGGCATGATTAATGAGGCGGCTGCTGTTGACATCCCGAAAAGCAATTTGAATTATAGCTGAAAATAGACATAGTTCCCTGTGATAAGTCATCGGCGACAGAAGATGAGAGCAGTTCTGGGCGGGTCAGCTGGGCCAGACAGTTGTCATTAATTCTGGTCAACAAGGAGTCGGAGACGGATTTCTTGAGCTGACCGCAGGCACAGCGACGTTTTCATCACAATTTAATACAAAAAACTTAGCTCAACGATATTTGCTGCACTGCTCAAAACTACGAACTAAAATTATTAACAAATAAAGCAAACAGAATGATTCGGAGCACATCACATAGCAGTTTCTCATACTTAGTCTATGTCCAATTAATATTTATATTTTATTATATTATATTTCTAAAGGATTCAGCTATTATTCTCGATGGGTACCTTGAAAACGTTTTAAGTACTCGTTAACAGTGCTTTGCTATATATTTTTCCAAGTGCCTGTTTCAACATTATTGGATTGGGGGGAAAGCGACAGCCAAAACACACAATCCGAGTGCCAGTGGAAGCGTAATCGATGCGGCTCACATTAGATGGTCGTCCCGGCGAGGACCAAAGCCCAGTTGAAGTGAGCCGGACGGAGTCCTTGGCCAGCCACCAGCATTTCAAGTGCTCCCCAACAGGACCAACAGGACCTACTGACTGACCTCTCCGGGAACTGCTCCCTTCGCTGGCGCTGCTGCTTTTTATCCCAAGCTGCTGCTTCGTTTATCATTTGTTGTTCACTTGTCGAAATTTTATTGCTGCAATCTTGTTTGTCGTCGTCGTCCTCGTCCTTTTCCTTTTCCTCGTCAAAGAAGCGCGCACGCCGGGCGACATTTCAAATGCCATCCTAAGGACTTTTACACACATATATAGCGGAGGTCGCAATTGTAGCAACAAGATATCATGTATATTGTCATGGTTCTTTGTATTATGATGAAGGAATAAAAAACCTACTTTACTAACATAGCTACTTGCACTTCTTTAAAAGCTTTAATTAGTCTAAAAATTACTTTGTTTAATATGAAAACCTGTATCGATATATTAGTTAAATTGTATAATTATTTCTTCGCTTTCCTTCTTTCTTACTTGCTATTATCTTGACCCCAACTGTGTTCGTATCCACTTGAACCAGAGGCGTAGCCATATCCTGATGAATATTCGAGTCCTTTTCTTACTCGCCCCCTTCTACGCAACTGGCTGGGTAAGCCGAATGCTCATTTTATCCAAGAGGACTGGACATTGTTGTTCAGGCTGTCGTTGTCGCAGCCGGAAATGCGTCTAATAAGCGTGTGTGTCGAGTGAGAGCATTACGTATACGTAATATACATTTATACACATATATAAGTGTGTTACATACGTCTCTGTCAGCAATTTAAAGTGCGACCCTTTTTTATTTTTGGTTTTTGGATTGCTTTAAAACGGCTGCTCCACAAACAATGAGAGCAAATATTTCAGGAAAATTAGTTTCCTTTGTTCCTCCAGAGAGTCTGAGACAAAAGAAGCGAAATTTCCCGCAATCAGCGAAAGAAGCAACCATAAAAACGCTCAGCAGTGCAGGGCGAAAACCAAACGAACGGCAGGGGAAAATCAATAAAATGCAGTTAATATAGGGATTAAATAAATGAAAAATACTGCAGGCCAAAGTGTTCGCTCCTCCTTTAAGATAAAATCTATTTTATGCTTGGCATTTATGGCCCAGACACGCACAGTGGCCCACAAAAGTCACTGCCCGACAGCAACACTACACACTACATGTGTCAGCACGAAAGCCAATGAATTGTTTTTATGTGCTAATGTCCGGCAGGATCCGGGCCCAAAATCCGGTATGCCTTTTGCATGCCCGACACGTAAGACGATTTGATTTCAATTTCCCAGATTCAAGCAACTTGCCACTGTCATCTTTGCCCGCCCACCCGAATGAGTTGGCAAGTTTGGCACACCGCTGCGTATGCTTAATACGATTTGGGTTCGACCATCAGATAAGCACTGGGTATTTTAGCCACTCCACTGCGGTGAGTGTCGCCGTAAACAATTTCTGATCGATGGCACCCGAAAGTAATCAAATAATTCGATTAAACCGATTTTGCTTAGCCGGTTTTCCCCAGCTATATATACATACGTACATATACTTGTAGTACCTTAAAGCAGTGCAAAAGTCAGCCAATGTCGTCCATTTTGTCAAAAAAATATCACAGCCGTCATTTGGCGAAATCTATGCTTATCACTTATCACTTATCACTCGAGTGGACGACGTTTGCCGCCAGTTTGCCTGTGAAGTGCGTTTAATTGAAAGCCTGCGGTGTGTAATCTCACTAGTCCGATAAGAGCAGATACTTCTTTTTTATTTTGGGCTTCGCCCAATCAAAGCCGATAAGTGCGACTACATCCTTCTTGGCCGACATCAATAAGAGCAACAATAAAAAAAAAAAAACAGTGCAAATGCCACGACTGATAAGAAATTTCACGCGAATAAACAGAAATGACTTGGTCAGAATACAAGAGACCCGGCCAATTAATCCAATGGTATATAAGTGCCGCCGCGGCCAGTGAGGAATCATTCGTTCTCCGACCATCATCATGAAAGTGCTCGTAGTATTCGCCCTGGCTCTGGCCACCGCCTCCGCCGGTCTGCTGCCCCAGCAGCTGCCGATCCATCCCCGTGACCTGCCCGCCGTGGCCTCGATCGAGGGTCGCATCACCAACGGCAAGACCGCCACTGCCGGCCAGTTCCCCTACCAGGTGGGACTCAGCTTCGCCAGCACCAGCGGCAGCTGGTGGTGCGGTGGTTCCATCATCGACAACCAATGGGTTCTGACTGCTGCTCACTGCACTTCTGGGTGAGTAAAACGTGCTCATCTAAAGCAGTTCCATTTCACATAAGTTATGACGATCAACAATTGGCTAAATTATAAATTATAATTACAGTGCCTCCGCTGTGACCATCTACTACGGAGCCACTGCACAGTGGTTCCCCCAGAGGCCAAAATTCAAAAAATATGAACCAGAATAGATTTGCGCAAAAAGTAAACAAATCATCTCTAAAATGTCCAGACAATACAAGACAAAACCGGTTTTTTCTAGAAAGCTAACGGGACTTTCTAAAAATAGAATTGAAGTCGCAAGCACAAGCTCATTTGCGAAGCGTAGTTGGACGAATTGCATTCTTCTTAATAACAGAGCGAACTTCAAAAAGGTAAAGCGTCAGTAATACTTATCTGATTGATATAATTTAAAATGCAGTTTAAATTTGAAGGTATTTACTTTTATAAATTCATTATGTTAAGTTAATTTCATTGATTTAACACTTTTTTTGTAATTATATTTGATTTAACCTTTTTTGTGTATTTTGTGAACGTCTTTTTCATGTTTACGTAAAGTTTTAGTTGTGTCCCGCCGATACCCCGAAATAAATGTTTATGTCATTGTATTAAAGAGTTTCTTGAGGTAATAAAACTCTTCGAGAATTTTGCGGAAAGTTGCGGATGTGCTTGTTATCGTTAATATACTAACCCAATCTCTTATTTTTTCAAAGTCAAATTTGCCAACGAAGTCTCTGTTTTGCCTTTTTATTGTGCTGTCTGTGTGATTTTGTCTTTCGTGTATGTGTAAAATTTTCAATGCTCATTTAATTAATTATTTTGTCATTTTTTCTGTGTAAATTTGACTTGGCTTAAGACGGCGATTTGTATCAGTGTGTGTTTGAACGCCATCACATTTTTAATTTATGGTGCACAAAAAAGGGTATCTATACAGAAAAAATACAAGAAATTATCACTGCTGTACGAGATGAAATTAAGACTAAAGGCTACATAGTTGAATTGACCGAACATATGCAATGTATTCCAAACCTTTGTAAACAAATTGCTGATTATTGGACACGCTATGATCGAAAGAAATCGTCAGTACTCAAATATAAGTCTGATTGGCTGAATCAAAACGAATCAATTCCAGTGAAAAACATCTCTAAAAAATATCAGCAAAGGGTACAAAGTCCACATCGTGGACGTCAAAAACTTGATTTTGAGGAATCCTCGGCGAGAACAAAGCGACGGCGTATAGCTCATCTGGCCGAATTAGACGAATCTGCTATTTCTTCGTTACGCACTGAATGTGAAATGAAAAATATATTGCCAGCAGATCCCGATGAGGTAATTTCGCTATTAATGGAGACCGCTATGTCTAAAAACCAATATTTGCTTATCAGAAACTTCGTGAACAGCAAAATATCCTTTGATTTTTTTCCATGCTATAAACGTATATTAAATTCAAAGAAAAAGAGATACCCTGAAAACATATCTGTAGACGAATCTCACGCTGAAGTTGAATTACAAAGTTTATTAGATAATACAGCGTCGAGTATTTTAGAGCTACAGGCTAATGTTGTGGAAACAGTCAATGACGATTCTATTGAAAATTTGGTGTTAATTGGAAAATGGGGATTTGATGGAAGTACAGGTCATAGTGAATACAAACAAAAATTTTCCAATAATGATTTAGATGACAAAAGCTTGTTTGTGACATCCTACGTACCACTTCAACTTATTTCAAAATCTGGCAATAAAATAATTTGGAAAAATCCCAGGCCCTCCTCAACGCGTTACTGCAGGCCAATACGTTTCCAGTTCCAAAAAGAGACAAGTCAACTTTCTATCAATGAGGAGAGATATTTTAAAGAGAAAATAAACCTTCTAAAGCGGTCAGTGATTTTTATTCATAATAGAAATATAAACGTTGAACATAGTTTACAACTGACTATGGTGGATGGAAAGGTATGCAATGCCTTAACTGAGTCATCTTCTGCCAAATGTTACATTTGTGGTGCAAATCCAAAAGAAATGAACGATTTGGACAAATGCTTAAACAAAGTTGTAAACAAAGAACATTTCGAGTTTGGTCTTTCTCCCCTTCATGCAAAAATACGCTTCTTTGAATACTTTTTACATATATCTTACAAGTCCTCCGTCAAGATGTGGCAGGTGAGAGATCCGGAAAAAAAATTGGAAGTAATGAAAAGAAAGCAAAAAATTCAAAAAGAATTTCGCGAAAAAATGGGATTAATAGTTGACAAGCCCAGAGATGGGGGTAGAGGATCATCAAACGACGGAAATGTCGCTAGAAAATTCTTTTCTAATCCAAAATTGGCATCTGATATTACAGGAATAGATGAAAACTTGATCCATCGTTGTGCCACTATACTTCAAGCTATTGCATCGGGCTACAAAATTAATGCCAAGAAATTTAATGAATACGCTTTAGAAACTGCCAAGCAACTGACAAAAAAATATTCATGGTACTATTTGCCGGCTACAGTTCACAAGGTATTAATTCATGGATCTGCAATTATAGAACATGCAATTATATCAATTGGAGAGCTTTCCGAGGAAGCTGCGGAATCAAACAACAAAGAAATTAAAAAATGTAGACTTTATCACAGCCGGAAAATGTCACGGATTATTACAAACACCGACATTTTGAATGCACTCCTTCTACGCTCCGATCCGTTTATAACCGGACAGAGGGACCTTGAGAAAAAGGATAAGTCAACTTTGCTTGAATCTGTTTATAGTTTGCTAGAGGAAACATTGTAAAATTAATAATAAAGTATTAAATTAATTTCTAATATGCATTTTTATATTTTTCATTAGTTTTTTCCAAACAACAAAAATAAAGAAGAAGAGAATAGAGAGAAGAATAAGACTCCATAAAGTATATATATTTGTCTGCCTGCCCATTTGTCAAAAATATACACGAATTAACCTGGTTTTATTTGCTAAAAAAAATTATTGCCTACTTATAGGTGCTTGAAAAGGGGTTTTTTTGCATTTTGGTGGGGAAGGGGGCTCCAATCCTAACAATTTTTACACCATGCTTACTGAAGCACTATTGGATCCCTGAGGTTAAATTTGAGGTTTCTAACTGCACTGGAAGTATTTATGGCCGCGTCTCCATACAAGAGGAACCACTGTGCACTGTGCGCACCAGCGCCAAGCTCACCCAGACCGTTGCCAGCTCCAACTTCGTGCAGCATGCCAGCTACAACTCGGCTGTGCTGAGGAACGACATTTCCCTGATCAAGACCCCGTCGGTTTCCTTCACCACCGATATCAACAAGGTTGAGCTGCCCGCTCTTGCCGGTACCTACTCCACCTACGCCGGCCAGAACGCCGTTGCCTCCGGATGGGGCAAGATCTCCGATGCCGCCTCCAGCGTCGCTAGCACCCTGCAGTACGAAAACTTCTCTGTTGTGTCCGTCGCCGTTTGCCAGGACACCTATGGCTCTCTGATCGCCACCAACAAGGTGATTTGCGTTGCCACCCCCAACAAGACATCCACCTGCAACGGCGACTCTGGCGGCCCACTGGTCCTTGTCAGCGACGGCAAGCTCATCGGTGTCACCTCCTTCGTGTCCAGCGCTGGTTGCGAGTCCGGTGCCCCTGCTGGCTTCACCCGTGTGACCAGCTACTTGGACTGGATCAAGACCAACTCCGGCGTCTCCTACTAAGCACAACATGAATAAAACGATTATTAACTAACACCGAGACTCTTCGATTCTGGGAAAACTGTGGCCAGGTTAGGTTTGAACTGGTTAGAAAATAATACAAACATATTTTGCAGCATACTTTTAAGCTAAAAACAAGAGAGATCGCTATAGTCGATATCCCCTACTATCAAATACCCGATGGCTACGAACTTGGTTCGGAAAAGCTTCTTTCCACCTTTTCCATAATCATCACCGAACCTAGTACAAGGTACAGGTACACGGGTACTCTACGAGTATCTTTTTTAAGTTATATACAAAGTAGGAGGAAGTCCAAATGCTCGAATATGAAGGGAGATCGTAAATCTTCGACACAACGGATTACGGATATTTACAACCACTCATTCAGGAGGCTATATAAGAAGTTGTGCCAGTGAATTTGCTAACAGTGGAAAACGTACCAAGACGATGAAGGTGCTAGGTGTTCTGATAATTTCGGCTTTTGCCTTGACGGCGGCCTATGAAAAGGCTGTGCCCGTGAAGGACATGCCCGCGGACAAGAGGATCAACGGACGGATTACCAATGGATATCCCGCCTACGAGGGCAAGGTGCCCTACATCGTAGCCCTGCGATTCGAGAGCGGAAACGGTGGCTGGAACTGCGGTGGCTCCATCATTGGCCACGAATGGGTACTCACTGCCGCCCACTGCACCTACGGAGCCAGTTACGTGAACATCAACTACGGAGCCGTGTGGCGCCACCAGCCGCAGTTCACCCACGTCTCATCGGACATGATTACCCATCCCGACTACGATACCGGCAACTTGCGCAACGACATCGCTCTGATTCGCACTCCGCACGTGGACTTCTGGTCGCTGGTCAACAAGGTGGAGCTCCCGAGGTACGATGATCGCTACAACAACTTCTACGGCTGGTGGGCCCTGCTCTCCGGATGGGGCGCTACCTCCGATACCAGCGGCATGACCGACTACCTCAACTGCGTGGACATCCAGATATCGGACAACAGCGTCTGCATGGACTACTACGGCAGCCACTTCATCACCGAGAACAGCCTGTGCTACGCCACGCCCGAGAACAAGGGCTCCTGCGGCGGCGACTCCGGCGGCCCACTCGTCCTCCACGACGGCAATCGCCTGGTGGGCATCGTGTCCTTCGGATCCGCCGACGGCTGCCTGTCCAACGGCCCCAAGGGATTGACCCGTGTGACCGGCTACTTGGACTGGATCCGTGACCACACTGGCATTTCCTACTAATATATTTCGCCAATTTAAGGAAATAAACGATATACAATAATGCATCCAAATCCGTTGGTATTTAGTATCCTTGTTATCCTTTATATTTGTAATAGGATATTAGAAAAATATTACGATCTATGATCTACTGTAAATGGCTCATACTTCGTACTTTTATACGACAATTATATATTATATAATTATAAACATATTAATATTCGCAAAAAAACAGAAAATCGATTTTCGCCAAACTTTCAATATTTACGATTGGTATTTTCGGTATAACTCGGCTAAAAATGGTCAGAAAGTTAAAAGAATTACATTTTTGTACTCCAAATTAACAGTACTAACCAAACAAATCACTTTTTGAACGACTCTGTTAAAATAATTTTTGGCCAAATTTTCGCATTTTTTGTAAGGGGTACCATCATCAAAATTTGCAAAAAAAGTGAAAAGAATAGAATTTTTTTTTGAAAACACAGTTTGGTTGGAAATTTAATTACGAACTCAACGAGGTATGACATTCCACATTCGGACCAATATTTCGAATGTTCTGATCAAAATACTGATATTTATAATCGCAAAAACGCAGAAAATCGATTTTCGGCAAAAGGATAAAATCATCATCAAAAATTGCAAAAAATATGAAAAAAATAAAATTTTTTTTTTGAAAACACTGATTGGAAATTTAATTACGAACTCAGCGAGGTATGACATTCCATATTCGGACCAATTTTTCGATTGATGTGATGAAAATACTAATAAATATATAAATCAACCTTCAGTTTCTGCAACTTGATCGCCAGTAAAGAAAATCAATAACCCTTTATATTTTCGTTTAGCGCATTTTTATTGAATCATCTCCATTTTAGTAAGAGATTCCAGTGTGGTCGCGGATCCAGTCCAGGTAGCTGGTGACGCGCACCATTCCCTTGGGACCGTTGGAGAGGCAGCCGGCGGAGGAGCCGAAGGACACGATGCCCACCTGGCGGTTGCCGTCGTGGAGGACCAATGGGCCGCCGGAGTCTCCGCTGCAGGTGCCCTTGTTCTCGGGCGTGGGGATGCAGATGAGGTCGCCGGAGAAGCTGCCATAGTAGTTCTCGCACACGGAGTTCTCGCCGATCTGGACATCCACGCAGTTCAGGTACTCGGAGACGCCGACATCGTCGGAGGTCTTGCCCCATCCGGAGACGAGGGCCCACCAGCCTTGGTAGTTGTTGTAGCGATCGTCATACCTGGGCAGCTCAACCTTGTTGACCAGCGACCAGAAGTCGACGTGCGGGGTGCGAATCAGAGAGATGTCACCAGATCCGTGCTCGATGAAGTCGTTGCGTCCCACCCAGTGGGTGTACTGTGCCTGCAGGCGCCAGAGGGCTCCGTAGTAGATGGTCACCGATTCCATGCCATCGGTGCAGTGCTTGGCGGTCATCACCCAGGTGTTGCCGATGATGGAGCCGCCGCACCAGGTGCCACCGCCGTTCTTGCTGAAGCCCAAGCCGACAATGTAGGGCACCTTGCCCTCGTAGGCAGGATATCCCATGGTGATCCTACCCTCGATCGAGGCCTTGCCCACGGGCACATCCTTCCAGAAGACCGCCTTCTCGAAAGCCGTGGCGGAGGCAATCACCCCCAGGAGCAGAACCGCTAGCACCTTCATCTTAGTTAAGTTTAGCACACTTAATAATAGTAAACAAACAAACGCCCCACTTTTATAGGACTTCTTTTCAACCGGAAACGAAATAATCCGCAGGGAACATTATTTACAACTCTCAGATAACCACGGTCCATGTTTTGTATGCGGATCGTGAATGGAAAGTGCCACTTTCGATAAGATTTAAATGTGTCCATTATCAATGGAGGCTTGTCGGAATTGGATTTATTATGACAATAAAATATATTTGTTTTATTACTCTAAACGGGATTATACCCAAATATAATTACATTTTACAATAAACAAATATAATATAAATAATATATATATAAATAAAACCGTAGCTGCGAATGCCTTTTTTTTAACGGAAGTGCATAAATTTACACTATTTAAATGTAACGGCTACTTTCAAGCAGTGCTACCACTCATTAAGTAAGCGAGTGCACCAACCATTCGGCCTTGCCACATTTTTACGTTGCTCAGTTGAGCTGAAAATATTTGACATTTTCACTAGGAAGCACTGAATCTTGATCTAAAACAGCACCTTAGATAAGGTTTTAAGCTATTTAATAATTCTGACAAAATGTTTTTTCGAAAGTAGCGAATATTGGGTTCACTAAAAACGAAATCGATAGCTGATATCTCTGTTGGCCGACTACTCGACTTATCGATAATATTGTGAGTGGTTGAACCAGCTCTAATCCAAGCTGTTTATTTTACAAAAAGAACACAAAAGTTGTAATTTTGCCATTTAATTGTACGCAAAAAAGAACTTTGCGGCATCTTTGCATATAGTTGAACCCAGATTTCAGAAAAACCCTATTTGGCAGCGATATATTTCGCTTAAAAATAGCAAATTGCCGATATATTACCCCCCGGAGTGACAAAGATCTGCATTTTCAGACAGACGCCTGCAGAAAAAAGGGTTTTACAACAAGAAATGCGCGATTTTGCAAAGGTAAGTAAACTATAGGATATCTTTGACGTCCTAAAACTCTATTTCAAGTTAGTCAGCAGAACCAATAGTATCTACTGATATCTTTGAGCTAATATACAAAGAATAAACCTCTCCATCACAATAGAAAACTACATGTACATACATATGCATTTTAGGAATGATTTCTAGAGTTCAACGGCAAATATAATGGATAACATTGTCTACGACTTTGCCAAGATCACGTTTCAACCAAAGGAGAACAGGTAAGTCTCTAGAATACATCTACCAGGAACTATCCTGAAAATCCTCACTTCAGGTCATCCACCAGCTCGAATCTCTCGTGGCGACTGAAGGAGATGGCCATGTCGGACATGGAGGAGATGCAGGACACATCCGAGCCCATAGCTGCGCCCGATTCCGATGACAATGTCAGCAGTGCATCGCAAGACTCCGACGATGTGGACTCGCAGTTGAGTCGCTGCGAGGACAACGATGACGACAGCGATTGCATCAGTGGATCATCCAGACGAAGTTCCAGTTTTGGAGCTCGAGCGGGCGTGTCTCGTCGCAGGATGCCCGCCAGGGTGTCCAAGGACAACTTCAACCGGATCTGCAGCGCCATCATGAAACCCATCAAAAAGAAGCAACGCAAAGAGCTGAACACAAATGCGCAAACGCTGAAGAGCATTGAAAAGATCTACACCAACAAGCGCATGAAAAAGTTCACGCCCACCAATCTGGAGACAATCTTCGAGGAACCCAGCGACGAGAATGCCGCCGATGCTGAGGACGACAGCGAGGAGTGCTCCATCAGCAGCCAAGTGAAGGTAGTCAAGGTTTGGGGTCGCAAACTTCGCCGGGCCATATCCTTCAGCGATGGTCTGAACAAGAACAAGATCCTGTCGAAGAGACGTCGCCAGAAGGTGAAGAAGACCTTTGGCAAGCGATTCGCACTCAAGAAAATTTCCATGACCGAGTTCCACGATCGCCTGAACAAGAGCTTCGACAGTGCCATGCTGGAGGGGGATGATGGAGAGGCGGGAGGTTCGGTGGAGACCATCGAGCTACCCAAGACATCCATGACCATGGAAGACATACAGCTGCCGGCAATGAGCAGCCAACACCAGTTCCTCATGCAACCGGCGGGCTTTGAGTAGAGAGACTGAATGATCCATTGAGTGCGCCTCCCATTATTCTTCATTGCATTAAAACTAGCTAATAGTGCCCAAAAACAAATGTACTGATACCAATTATGAAGTTAGGTTTTACGTTCGTTTGGTTTACTTCACACACCTTAGTCTTAAGCCCCATAAAAGTTATATGAGTGTAAATAGCATGTAGAAGAAAACAAAATAAGAGCTATACCTAGAACTAAACTTATCCAGCCATAGAATACGATTCTGTGCCTAGCCATTAAGATCATAAATAAAAGATGAAAACACATACATATCCATGCACTGTCGCTCGGAAAATCTTGTAAATTCAATGGAATTTTATAATACTGTTGGATTCATGATTGAATTTCTTTTAAATTTGTATTAGACATTATAATTTATTGGACAAGAATAAAATAGTTTTTTTCGAAATGTTTTTGTAACTTAACACAGTTTGTTATTTATAATTTAACTCAGCTATTTTTATTAGTTCCCCAAATTCCAGTAAATTTCGTGACATAATAGGCTATAAAGAGCGATTTGGGGTGGTAAACAGTGCGCTAACGAGGAACACTAAAAGAAACTTATAAAAGAAACCCAAATCGAATGCGAAACGGAAGCGAAACGCACCGAGGTGGCCAAAATCCTGGACGAATTGTGCGAGCCGGGTGGCGTTCAAGCTCAATTATTTAACGGCCGCCGCGTGATTAGCAAGTGCAATAAAATGCAGTAACAAAAACGCGCCCATTATTAATGAGTGCAACATGCAACGGGCGCGATTATGCAGCAAATATAAATGTATAGATGTAGACAAAGATATAGACATAGATATAGATATAGACGCACCACCGCACGATATCGAACTGCACCACCGTCGCCTAACGAGGGGGAGGTGGGTGGTGCTGTGGTGCTGTGTTGCAGTGGTGCTGTGGCGCTGTGTTGTGGTGCATTTGCTGTTGCTGTTGCATTTGCATAATCATGCTGTTGTGCCTCACTGTTGTTGCAGCCTCATTACATTCGGCTTCATTTCGATCCGATCGCGATCTGATTTACCTCAATTCGATTCCATTCGATTCGATTTGAGCATATCACATCATCGGCGAGCGCGAGACGATTTGATTTATTTGCTTGGCTAGGCACACAGACCGCAGTAATTTCCTAAATCGACAACAATGGCCAACCGACAGGTAACAGAAATACTTTCAACACCAAATAAAGCTGATTATCTCAGTCGGTAGGCGGCAGGCGGTGCACGAATTAATTTAATTAACAACACATGCATATTTTATGCTGCACTTCATTTCCTGCTAAGAATTCTACACATGCCATTGCCGCCAGTGAGTTGAGCTGCATGCAACCGCATGGAAAACTGTTAATTTGTCTATGAGCCACCGACAGCTGTCCGCCCGCCAATCCAAATACCCAACTCAAACCTAAACCCAAAGCCAGGCCAGAGACCAGGCACCTTCCCTTGAACCTCCCACATCTGCCCTGGCAATAACCTTGAGCTCTGCAGTCCCAGTAGTCGGCTTAATTTGAATCAAAGGCGTACCATCAAGTTGCAGCTACTGTGGTTGGTGCAGACAAATCGCACAGTCAAGCCTCGCGAACTGGAACACTTTTTAAGCACCACTGTGAGACTTGAAATGAGAGCTGGATCTATAGAAACTGCATTTAAAATATGTTGTGAGTTTTACTTAAATTTAAAGTTATAAATTGTAGAATTTGTATTTAATGTAACTTCTTCACTAAGTAATAAGCTATGTTTCGGTATGATACTTTGTGGAATAGAAATCAAGTTAAGCATACAGAGGCTTCACTGTGCGACCAAATAAAATCCCAAGTTAGGCTGAAGATGGAACAGAGGCGGCTTGCAAATCGTATAACTATAACAGCTTCACTTACAGCAAACCACTGGAGTTTTTTTTCTCAATGGAAGACTCCAAGAAAAAAAAAAGAAAAAATATATAAAACACGATCGCAAATGCATAATGAAGATGGAGTTAAAGCGAGAAGTGAGTGAAGTGGGGAGTGATGTAATAGCGCCAAAGCGGGCGGATAACTAGAGTTAC
Source organism: Drosophila santomea (assembly GCF_016746245.2). Lineage (NCBI taxonomy): Eukaryota > Metazoa > Arthropoda > Insecta > Diptera > Drosophilidae > Drosophila > Drosophila santomea. The sequence continues at coordinate 6,736,432 of NC_053018.2, forward strand.
AGCTTCGCATTCAATTTAAATGGCAAAACCACAAACACAGGCCGAGATCCACGGTGAAATGTAACCTATGCGGCACATATATCCATTTTTGCGACTAAAATGCGGACCAACGTTTGTGGCAAAGGGCGGATTTCGACTGCGAAAAGTGACAGTTCCTCAATGAAAAGAAGAGTCAAGAGTCAGATGCAAATACTAAAGAGAGAGAGTGATCGTCGATTGACAGGGGAGCATTATTCAGTGGTAAATTAATCCAAATTGATGCAACTGCAATTGTGCGCGGCCAGCTGAAATGCAGCCAAATAGATGAAATAATTAAGGCGGCGCGCAATTTTAGCGCTGCTGGCAAAAGAGTTTATAAAAATGCTGGCAACCTGCGCGCCGGCGCAGTGGCTAAATAGACGCGAAGAAAGCAGTACTGGCGGCGGACTGGAGGTTACGACGCGCGTTGCGATTTCAACTGAGGTTTTCAAAGCGGTTAAGTGTCCAGTAACCAGCGTAACGGCTTTGCCAAACGGGAAAAACAAAAGTGAGCAGTGGGTGAACGAGTGGCAGGAGGCGAGCGTCGCGGAAGTGGGTTGCAAGTGGACGCAAAGGAAGTCAGGAAGTCGAAGTGCAGCTGTCGAAAGGAAAGCAGTTTTCACTGTCAAGGAAGCAGTGGCCAGAACGGAACAAGCAGCGCAAGACTTCCAGGAAGCAGGATAGAAAGCAGTTCGGGGAATTTCAGTGTTACCTTTGTACCGAGGCATTAGTACAGAACTTTTAAACGAGTAAATCGGAATAAAAATATAAACAATTAAATGTGTGCTTACATACAAACATAGGGAAGTAAGAACAAAAAGCTGTTAAGACAAACTGACCAGACACGCGAGATATTCGTGCGAAATATATAAATCTTAATACCAATAACTCTTTTAAGCCGAGTGTTTAGGTGAAGATAAGAATTTAATATCAATTAAATTAACTAAAATTTCATTACAAACGAACTGGACTAGTGGGATATATTTAAGTGGTTCAGCAGCAACGAGTAGAAAGATCTTTGAGATTAGTAGTAAAAGCAAGTAAGAAAACAGGGCTCCAGGAAGTTGCTTCCCCAGGAAACCAAGTAGTTTAGAATTCGTACAAAAACATAACGGCGCCGGAAGTAAGCAGTCTTAGAATCCCCGCATTCAGCTAAACAGGAAACCATGCAAAGGAAACACAGTTAGCAGTGAAAGCAGTCGAATCAACATAAGTGCCAGCAATTGCACTAGCAATTAAAAATTAAATGCGTGCGCGAACAAAGCGACCAAGCCAATGTCCAAACAATCTGTGCATACAAGTGCCACGCAGCTGCTGCTCATTTGGCTGACATGGCTAACGATGCACTGCATAGCGCTGGACTGGCAGCAGGTTAAGCCGATGTACCTGGTGTCCATGTACCCCGGTCCCGACGGTCTCTCCTCTTCCTCATCCTCCCCTTTTACCTCCTCCGCATCCTCGTCCGGTTCCCAGGAGCACGATGCGGAAATGAGTGCCAGCAACGTGGACAATCGGCATATGAAGGGGTTGGGAATGGGCAGGGGGTTGGGCTCATTCAGCGAAGAGGACGATCGGGAGCCACTGGTTCTTAATCTGGAAACCACGCCGCTGATGGAGAAGATGCTGCCCGAGGGCGCGATGGCCATGGATCGCATCTTCGGCGGTGATGTTGGCAATCCCCACTGTTTTCCCTACCAGGTGGGAATGCTGCTTCAAAGACCCAAGGGTCTGTACTGGTGTGGTGGCTCACTGATCTCTGATAAGCATGTCATCACTGCCGCCCACTGTGTTGACATGTAAGTGACCATAAAAGATAGTAACGATGTTTTCTTAAGCTTCTACATTTTGCAGGGCAAAGAGGGCCCTGGTATTCCTGGGCGCCAATGAGATCAAGAACGCCAAGGAGAAGGGACAGGTTCGACTGATGGTGCCTAGCGAAAACTTCCAGATCTACCCCACCTGGAATCCAAAGAGATTGAAGGATGACATTGCCCTGGTCAGACTGCCTCATGCCGTCAGCTTTAATGGTGAGTGAGGTTATGAAAAAGTTGTGAAACTACCTATAATTTGTTGATAATACATCATTTTAGAGCGCATCCATCCCATTCAATTGCCGAAGAGGCACTACGAGTACCGCAGTTTCAAGAACAAGCTGGCCATCGCATCCGGCTGGGGTCGCTATGCCACCGGAGTCCATGCGATCAGCAATGTGCTGCGCTATGTCCAGCTGCAGATCATCGATGGACGGACGTGCAAGTCCAACTTTCCGCTCTCCTATCGAGGTACAAACATATGCACCAGTGGACGGAATTCCCGTTCCACGTGCAACGGGGATTCGGGAGGACCTTTGGTTCTCCAAAGGCGGCACTCGAAGAAGAGAGTTCTGGTGGGCATTACATCCTTTGGCAGCATATACGGCTGCGATCGCGGCTATCCGGCGGCCTTCACCAAAGTGGCCTCATATTTGGATTGGATTAGCGATGAGACTGGTGTAAGTGCCCACCAGGATACCACGGAGGCAATATTCTTCGATCAGTATGTACGGGAGTATGGCAAACCACGACAAAGTCGACGCTTGGAAAAGGAGGAGCAGCTGGAAGACGATGTGCCCGACGAACTAGATGTGCATCCGAGACCCGTTTCCGATGAAGACATCTCCGAAGATGTCAGACCACGAACCCGGTCACGACCACACTCCGAACACGAGTTTTATTTCTTGTAACCCAAAAATAAACGTTTATTTTAAGATCAAAATCAACGCTTAGTTGCCGTTGTTGACCACACCAGTCTGTGCTTCAATCCAGTCCAGGTAGTAAGTGATACGGGTGAAGACACCGGGCCATCCCACCTCGCAGCCGAGGGCAATGCCGAAGGAGGTGGCTCCAATCAGTGTGTTGCTGCCGTCATCGAGGACCAGAGGGCCGCCGGAGTCGCCGTTGCAGGTGGAGATGCCGCCGGTGGTCTTGATGCAGATGTTGCTGTCGGCAACCAGGCCGAAGTACCAGGGGGAGCAGCCGCTGTTGTTCATGATGGGCACCTTGGCGTACTGCAGAATGTCGGTGGCTCCGGTGGCAGCTGAAAAGTAAGGAAATATAGCTTAGAACAGTTCTTTGATAGTTTATAATTATAACAACTATCATTACATATATGTTTAGAGATTAAATACTCATTAAGCTTGTTTAAAAATAAAATTAAGTGTTAAAAAAGCGAGACAAGATTAGAGTACATAAAAATCGAGTTTTGATAATAAATTTCAAGTACTTTTTGCGACGAGATTGAAAAGATTATATTCACTTGGACAAAGGTAAAATATCGTGTGAAATGGGTTTTTTCGATCGTAAATTAAATCAATGAAATACCAAGAATAGATTGGTTACGTTTGCCACAAATTTCTTGATCACTTTAGTCACTCGCAGAATATGTTAGCTGAGTTTTCATATTTTGCAAGTGCCAAACTGGCTAGTTGCGTAGTAAATGCCTAACTTTCTCTGCTAGTTAAACATTGGAGTTCATTTTTACTAGGGTCTAAGGGTCACTTACAGTCGCTGATCTTGCCCCATCCGGAGGCAATGGCATTCTCTCCGCCGTAGGTGTTGAAGCTGTCGGACTTCACGGGCAGTTTAGCGGGCTGGATGTACTCTATAAAGAATTTAACTAGTAACAAATTTCTGCAATAAAAACGTGTGACGAAAAACTCACCGTTGAACTCAATGGGCACTGGCAGCTTGATAAGCGAAATATCGTTGGTGATGGTCTCGGCGATCCAATTCTCGTGCACGATCACATTCTTGGTCTCCACAAAGATGATCTGCTGTCCCACCTCCTTGGCGTTGGTGCGATCGTGGGCGCCCAGATAGACATCCACGCCGGTGGTCAAACTGTCCGTGCAATGGGCGGCGGTGATGATCCAGCGGTCGCTAATGATGGTGCCACCGCACCAGGCAGCTCCTCCGTTCACGTACAGCAGTAGTCCCACCTGGTAGGGGAACTGGTTGGGCTCCGCGATCTGTCCACCGGTAATCCTGCCGCCGGGCAGCGTCTCGCCATGAACCTTGGGCATCGGAGTCTCGATGTTCAGGTTCTTGACCGACTGCCAGTCGACGGACTGGGCACCCAGGATGGTGGCCAAAAGCACAACCGTAGCACAGGCGAATTTCATTTTGATCACAACTAAGGTGTTGGCCAAGAACGCGGGCACTTTTATACGGATTTTAAAGGGAGCGTGGGTATCATAATTCATCGATTATCTTTGCTGAATTAACCCGACTGGAGTTAAACGAGGTGATTTATAATCGTCTATTGGCCACTGCTGATAGAGCCGATGCCACCGTTATTCGTAGCGATAAGGCGGGAAAGCAAACCAAAAAGTGTGAATCGGTTTTGCCCCAATATTGGCAATAAAACGCAATCATAACAAGAGTAATCAGTTTGTAGTGGGCTTATCTGGAGCAGTGATGACAAACCACAGGCAATTAACCATTTAAAGATGGTAGATTATAGATTTTCTGAAACTAGTATTATCTAACTCTTCAATAAGACGTTTAATAATCATTTCTGGAACAACATGCCATGGTAGAATATTTTATATAATGTATAATGTAATTGTATTATCTTTGCCAAAGCTTATCTGTAATACTTTTGTATTGTCGGCGATAGCAAAACTGCTGACATCGATTAGCAATGAGGTTTTGTGATTTAATTGCATAACTTAGAGAGCCCACATTCATAATTCTGGCAGTTGGAACTGCGATGTGCCTATGATATGAGTAAACAGTCCGCTCGTACGTGTGAACTTCCTGCCGACTCATTATGATGTCATGACAGCCGATGCACTTCCCTCGATTCAATTAAAAGGTTCGGTATTTTCAAAACAACTTCCAAACTCAATTAAAGCTTAATACTTATGGAATCAAATCGCAATAAAATAAGTAACAAACGGTTGAAACAAAAGCGGAGAACTAAGCGAGACATGAATCAAAACGGAAATGGATTTAATGCAACAATTTTTGTTTGCTCAATTGAAGGTCGTCTTAACTTTGAGCGAGTCCAAACAAAAGACGTCAAAACAATCCCGTCGAGACGTCCATTCAACCAGCCACAAGTTCACAGAGAAGAGCCACTGAGAGAAGGACAGATTTACCCATTTAATTAGCACAGCTTTCTAAAAACTATACAATCCAAATGACACCTGCCCCAAGTGCTCAGGTAGGCACACATAAAACCGAATTGCCCATATGACACTATCTCGTTATAAATCAGAAACATAGCCGTTCTATTAGCTCCCCAACAATCGTTGATAGATACATTTAGCAAATCGGCAATAATAAATGGCAAAAGTCCTTGAAGCAGGCCCACAGCAAAGCTAATTAAAACATTAAATGCGTAGCAAACTTTTAAACTGTAACAAAAAGCACATAGCCAATTCAAATCCAAATCAAACTGGAAGTGAAGCTCGTTTCAGAGGGTCGAACACTTAAATACACTAGGAGGTTTGTAAGATCTAACCATCCGAAATATATTAAGAACATCTTAAACTATCCTCACTACTTAAAATACTCCTATTTGTGAATCATAAGGATTAGTAACAGATTGAACTGATATCCATTAAATATCATTAATGATCCACATGTCCCCACTTGATAAAAATATCTCAATTCAAAAGCATGACAAATGGCTATCTTGTTTATGTTACATACACTTAGCAAGAGTAAAATAATTATATAATTTATAAGACAAGATTAAACTGGTTTAAAGCAGCAGCGGTCAAGGGAGCAATATTTTCGTGTGCAGTTGTAATGAGAAGCGAAATTATTTGATATGGGTGCGACTTCATAATTAATATAAATGCATACATGAGCCACCGCCCTCCGCATGTAACATCTTAAATATCTTAAATTGAAAACGCGAACATTTGTAAATAAATAAGATAAAAAGGCATAAACACATCAAAATATTAATTTAACAGTTAAGCTCTGAATGAAATATATGTATACTTCTAATTGCATACACGCATTCGTACACAGAAACAAAATAATCATATGCAGAATTTAAAATTAACGAGTTCAAAATTAAGTCGACGTGTAAATCTTTCAAAAGTGTGCCTCGAAAAGGCATAATGATGAGTGCCAGTTTTGGAAGGAGGAACAAGTAGTCCTAATAAGACGAAGATGGTAATAAATAAGATAAGTAACAATTGTAAATATGAAAATGCTTTTACTGAAAAGTGAGTTAAAAAGTTTGTAAAATACATTTCATAAAAACAGTGAGAGATCTGTTATTGTTTCTCACAAGGAGTTTTTCTTCTCGAAATGGGAATAATGTTAATACAACCATTTAAAATATATTTGTTAATTAATAAAAAAAAAAATCAAAAAGGCTTAGTGGAAAAGTAATTTTCCATTGTTAATAAGTTATTTTAAATCCTGGTGAAATTTGTTTTGGAATTACATTTATGCAATACGCCATTATTTGACGAGATAAATTTATTATATAGATGTTAATTTATACAAAAATTTATCGAGATTAAAAATTAAAAACATTTTCCAAAAACAAATATGAATTCGTAATGGAAAAGTGCTATTGTAATATCAGCAAATGACGAAATTCGTATTACAAAGCTGTTAATTAAAAAGCAAATTCTAAATATTGTATAGACATAACCTAGATTGTTTCTAGAAAATAAAAAAGGGCTCATTTTTGTTTTTCAAGCTATTCGCAATTTAAACTCGTGTAAATATGTTAATAAGTAGGATAAACTATTAAAAGACGCCGTACAAAAATAACAACTTAATTATATGATTGTTAATTGATAACTTCTGTGAGCGATATTAACTTTATTAAACACATTAAAATACATACATTTTTTAATGAAAATATAAAGTAATGAATAATCTCGTGATAACAATTGCAATTGCAAAAATGAACTGTTAAGCTTAAATAAATGGCTATAACGTCTTTGAAGGCTAATTCCCCCCATCTCCCCTCGATCTTCGGGCTCTAACTCGTTTTGTTAGATGGCTTTTTCGTTTGACGAGTTTAGTGCCCTCGCTGCTTAGTTTATGAATGGGCCGTGACGTATTTATAAATATAACAAATAATAAATAACAAATGCTTTTTGCTAAGTTCCTCAATCGCGCCAAGTGTTTTCGGCGTGAGTCACGGGCTTTCTACCACATTTAGGGGGTTATTAATAAAAATCAAGAGCCAGCTGGGCCCAAAAGATGTGCACGGGCACCTTCCGAACTTCTGGGAGTCATGGATCGGATCGTAAGGCAGGCTTAAAAATAAGCAACCAAGAGCTCTTAACACAAAATGCCGCCATAAGATCGGGCATCCGATATGATCGTTTGGGGCTCGCCTGCGTTCTGTATCCCCATCTACATCCCCACATCCCCATCCCCGATTTAGTGCCGATTCAGAGCCGATTCAGAATACCGATCCAATACGAAACGAACCGGTTTGCCAGCTGTGTGAACCAAACAAACAGCTGCTCAGCTGCTAAACTTTCGCTGCCGGCGGTTTCTTGTTCTTGGCAGCAAGTGCAGCGTCTGAAGCCCCAAGCCCCAAACCCCAATCCGCAAACCCCCTAAAGCCGAGCTTCTTGGCCGGGCTCATATAAAAACGGCTTTTGGCGCGCGTGCTCAGTCAGTTGCAGATTTGAAACGGAAACGCGCGTGTGCGCCGCAATCGAATTCGATCGAGTGTTTGGATTTCAAATTGGATTTTTACGCCGTTTCGGTCAAGTTCTGAATCACCTGCAGTGAGTGACACACATAAGGCAAGGTCGCGGAATACCACATTGCCCTCCCAAAGTCAATAGCTATGGAAGGCCAGGCCAAGCAAGCGTACTTCGTTAATGAAGCATTTACCCACGAGGAGCCACCACCAAGTGGCGTTGGAGCAGACACGCTGCATCGCCGGAAAAGCGGTGGCAACAAAGAACTCCAACTGGATGTGGGTGGCTTCAAGAAGGGCCAGGAAGTGGCCGCCGGAAATGGCAGTGATCCACTGCCACCCAGCATGGACTTTGATGACATACTCCCACTCATCGGGGAATTTGGCCGTTATCAAAAGCTGCTGTTCATCTGCATGATACCCTTCTCGTTCTTCGTGGCCTTTGTGTATTTCTCGCAAATATTCCTCACCTTGATACCCGAACAGCATTGGTGTCATGTGCCCGAGTTGGACGGCTTGGATGTGGAGGCCAGGTAAGAAAATCTCTCATTACTCAGGGTTTTTCCCTCGAAAACTGAAGAAGCCAAGGAAAAATGCAAGAAAGAGCTGTTTTGGCTCCATGCTTCGGTTATGCCATCCGCAGTTAGGCGCGTAATTCACGTTATGTGTGCCATAAATATTCAAATGTGTTGTGAACAATACCCGTAGTTTATCGGTGGCCAGCACACTATACTTACTATACTATATGAAAAACTGCTATACTATATGCAAAACTGGCTATACTATATGCCAAAATGCAGTAGCCGTAGACGTCGCCTCAAGTGCTAAATTGTAATGAAGACTTTGCGGCTATTCAAATGATCATGAATCTATTAGACAACTTGTTTCAAAACTTAATGATTGCCCACAGCTGTGGGTGCTAAATAATAATAATAACTAAATTAAAGTCAGTTACGGTATGTGGTAATGGCCATATCAATACCGATTTAATTACTTTAAGAGTAACATGTTATTAAGTTGTTATAAAAATTCTATTAAGATAACTAGTCGCTTTTAGGGGTCATAAACAAAAAGTGCGAAATGAATATAAGAAATATTTATAATTTTATCAGAACAATCAACCAATTCAATTTGGTCAGCACTCAAAATCAATCAACTATTGATTGTAGTTCACCATAAAATATGACTCATAATAATCAATCATATTTTGAACTATTAATTTCTTAAAATAAAGTCAGATTCAAATACCTCAAAGTTCAAGGTCTTAAACGAGATCGAGCAGCTTAAAGAATTCAGCAAGAATAACAACAAATTAAATATATTTATTCACAATTACCTACCTCATTTTCCCGAACCCCGTTTGCACAATCTATTCCAACAATCCCCATCCGGAAGTTCTATCATTGTGCGTAAATGGCAATCTTAAATATGCGGTTCCGTTTTAACTTTCACAAAATAAAAAAAACAGCAATTGATCGATCACAGTAACTACAAGCCAATAGTACCAATCACCTTGGAACCGAAAGGCTAAGGCTTAATACCGGTTAAGCCTGCAAAAGGTGTGTATATGTGTGTATTTTAGCCTAACCAAATTGGATAAAGCCTTATTAAAAGAACTGGCCACGCGCAAAGATTTGCCCGCTCTAAGCCCCATTCCCAAAAAATTCTCGATTCTACATACTATGCTACATACTAGTCAAATTGTATATGAAGCATTTGCAAAGTCTTGAAGCATGCAGCGCGATTTGAATTGAAAACGAATGAAACGTAACGAAAACGAGTGTTCTGACCAGAGCCAAGTCATTAGAGCCAAGTTGGCATAGAACGGCCAGTCGGGACGACCTTGGGCCATGATTGGGTTTTCCAGTCAGAGCGGCGGCTTAATAAGGCAAAGAACCTTACTGCGAAAAACGTTCATCTGTATAATTGCCGTGCCGCACAGCCCACCAGCACAGTGGGTTTCAGTGGCAAGGAGACCGTTTTCCTCCGCCCCACAGTGGGTGGTGTGGTGCCACAGGGAGGGAGGTGGGAGGAGGGGAGCTGGGTTAGTTAGATAAGCCAGGTTGGCCGGCCAAATTGTTTAATTAGCAGCAGCGCAGCGTGAACATTGCGACAACGCAGCAGGCAGCAGCAGCAAGCAAACACAGGTAGCAACAACAACCATCAAGAAAACTAATGTTGTGTGGCGGCGATGATGTGAGACCGCCGACTTAACGATGGTCTTTAGTCGGGCGCATCGAATTTAAGACACTCTTTCCGGTTTGAAAATAGGGTTAAAACTGAGTACTCGAAAATTGTGTTTTCCTAAATAATATAGTATTACAATTTGGATTTTTAAATGAACATTATTTACAACGAACTAATGAATTTAAGCTTTAAAAGACATTATAGGTGGAACTAAAATTTTGAACTAATAAAACATTCCCTTCTTTTCGCTAAGTAAAGAATTTAATTCAATTTGTCTAGCCGATTATGTTAATTAAATCGATTAATGTCAAAGTGTGCTCCCAGTATAATATGATAATAGATTAATGAGGTATAAAGCTGGTTATTTGAATAAATCCATAACTTGAAGCGACTATTGAATTTAGAAAAGCGCAAAAGGGGCTTATAAATTATATAAGTTCAACACTCATATCAATAATAATCCATTGATATTTAACGTGAGAACAAAAACACCTTATAAGTTAGTCTGCAGTAAGTTAGTCTATAAAGGAAATAATTGAATACTTTAAATATTACGTGATTTTGTGAGTCCCCCGCCTCACCACATTTATCACGAGTGCACAGCAATCAATCTTGTTTATACCCCAAATGCAAACACTTTAGACCAGTCCAAAATGGAGCAGACATGGACAGTTAGAGTGTATCCGAAAACGTTTAAGTCGCAACCGCATTTTCGAGTACCCTCAAGATCATGATAATTAAGTTGTCTCGCATACATATTCATGCTTAGATATATGTACTTTTGTTAGCTGTTTTGTGTGCTCAATGCAGAAGTGCTGGCCATGGCTTAGAGCTTCTGAGAACTGGAGACAATTCCACATGCCTGACCCTGGATGAGTTAATTGCACTGACCGAAAAATACCCCCCCTTTTTCCGTCTACTTTCCGCAGATTGGCGCTTTCCATACCCATGACCAATGGGGAGTACAACAATTGTTACATGTACGACGTCAACTACACGGATGTACTGGCCCAGGGCAAGGTGATGGCCGATCCGCAGTGGCCGCGGGTCAAGTGCCGCCACGGCTGGTCATATAACTTCACGGAGATACCCTACGCGACGGTGGCCACCGAGCAGAACTGGGTGTGCGATGACGCCGCCCTGCCCACCTACGCCCAGTCCATCTTCTTTCTGGGCGCCATCGTGGGTGGGTTGCTCTTTGGCTGGGTGGCGGATCGGTTTGGTCGTATTCCCGCCCTGATCGGCACCAATATGATGGGTCTGCTGGCCGGCGTGGGCACTGCCTTTGTGGGCAACTTCTGGGAGTTTGCCATCATGCGATTCTTTGTGGGATTCGCCTTTGACAACTGCTTCACAATGATGTACATTTTGGGTGAGTTTTTAATCCTATAACTATTATACATATATTAGAGAATTTATTTAAAAATTCAAATATAATTAAAAACTTGCAAATGGGTTTTAAATTAGAATGTAAATGTGTGACTCACTTCTTTAACAAATCCCTACCCTTGGGTTAACCATTCTTGTGAAAGTTTCATGAACTTAAAAAGTCAAATTGTTATACCACGAGATTTTGGAATGTAAAAGTAAAAACATTAACCTTTTTCTGCAGTTATAAATAGCTATCTGACAAAATGGTTCTATACCATTATAAAAAAGAATTAGCAGCTAACTCATAAAACAGTGATAGATACAGAAGTCTATTTTCAGTCCATAAACTGAGTTTAAGTTTTGTACTTAATTTTTTCCCCAGTTCTCGAGTACGTTGGTCCCAAGTACCGCACCTTTGTGGCCAACATGTCGATCGCTATCTTCTTCACTGGCGCCGCTTGCCTCCTGCCCTGGATTGCCTACTTCTTGGCAGACTGGAAACTCCTGGCCATCGTGACCTCGGCTCCGCTGCTCCTGGCCATATTCACCCCTTTCGTGGTACCAGAATCAGCTCGCTGGTTGGTCTCACAGGGAAAAGTGGACAAGGCCGTGGGCATTCTGAAGAAACTGGAGAAGGGCAATGGGCGTCAGGTGCCGCCGCAGACATACCAAATCTTCACGGACAGCTGTAAGAGGATGCAGGAGCAGGAGGCCCAGAATGGCAAATACTCGGTACTGGATCTGTTCAAGTCACCACGATTGCGCCGAACTACTTTGTTGCTAATTGTCATCTGGATGGCCATATCCCTGGTCTTCGATGGACATGTGAGGAATGTGGGCTCATTGGGATTGGACATTTTCTTCACCTTCACCCTGGCCTGTTTCACGGAGCTGCCCGCTGATACACTGCTCACTGTGATCCTGGATCGATTTGGACGCCGTTGGCTGGCCTGCAGCTCCATGGTTCTGAGTGGAGTGTTCAGCTTATTGGCCACTGTGGTGCCCGTGGGTATATACTCCGCTGCCCTGGCCATCATGGGTCGCTTCTTTGTGAACATCAGCTATAACATTGGCTTGCAATGGGCGGCGGAGGTTCTGCCCACTGTGGTTAGGGCTCAGGCAGTGGCCTTCATCCACATCATGGGTTATGTGGCCAGCATCATAGCACCATTTGTGGTTTATCTGGCCAACATTTCCCAAGCCCTACCACTGATCATCCTCGGAATTTTGGGCATAATTGGTGGCTTGTTGGCGCTGCTACTGCCGGAGACCCTGAATCATGTCCTGCCACAAACCCTAAGCGACGGCGAGGAGTTTGGACGTGGTCAAAGCATTTGGGACTTCCCCTGTTTGGCCAAACAGGTGGACGACGATGAGGATGAGAAGAGAAACGCCGACGTAGAGGAGGTCCGATCTCAGGCTTTTGTGCGGGGAACCCAGACGGGTGCATCGCTGAATGCCTCAACGGGTGGTGAACTGAGATCCAGCATCCTGCGCAGATCGATCAAGTCACGCAACTCCACAAAGCTCTAAGAACTACGACTAGGTATCTAATTGTTATAGCAGCCAATTTTCTATAGCTCTACCTTGCATTTTTAGCATCAACTAGCCTCTAAGTGTCGTTATAGACTTTTGTGATACTAGAAATAAGAACTTCTATGCGCCTCTACAAACAATGAATAAAGTAAACAAATCTAAGAACTAAGAGATTTTCATATTCCTATTTTTTAATTATTTTAATACGGTTAGATAAAAACGAATGAAAAGGTAGATAAAATTCATGTAAATTACAGGTGACAGAGTACCCGGGTTCCAAACCGGAAATCTAGTTTGGTTTCGAACCTCTGTCACGACACTAACATTTGACATTTGCACATCTGTTAAGAAATTTGGAAAACTTAATAATAATATTCAGACGATTAAAATAAAAAACATAATGTACTAAATAAATGATTGTCAATTAATAAATGTAAAATATAATTATTTTTTCTGTAACACCTTTTTCTAATATAGAACACAGACTTCACACACTTAATTTTTTTTGTTTATACATAAAGCCACTGATTATATAGATTTATATAAATGATGCAATATGTACACGCCCAACCATATATAAGCATTGTTTTTCAGTTTCGCGGCAAGTGCAAAATGCAATTAAACGTTGTATGCATTTATTGGCACAAGGGTCAACAACCAAATCCGCAAGTAAATATCCGATTGAACTACAAAGAAGTACCGATTCTCCACTTACCTATATAAGCATCGCCCTTCGAGTGCATCCAACCAGTACAGCCACAATGGCATCTTCATCCGCTTGGCTTTTCCTCATGGGCATTGGCCTAACTGGCGCCCTGGATTTGAGTGTCCAAAATAGCAGCAGCAAACTTTTGACGGTTCTCAACGCATCTGCGCCGGTTCAAGACTTAATATACCACATCGATGTCTGGCGAAATGAGCCAGCTGCTGTGGCCCAGGATTATACAGCCTCTTCCAATCTGGAGTCGGTAATTCGCTCTGAAGTTGGAGGAGATTGGGAGCGGGGCAGGCTCGTCCTTCAAATAGCGAATCAAGCCAGGACTTTGGAACTCAAGCAGGCCATCTACACAGCGTTGTGGAAGGAGCTTCAGCAGACCAAGCAGATTTACGATCCCCTAAGGATTTTAGAATTTTATGACCAGCTGGCCGTGCACACTGATGTGCCACTCCAACTGATGCAACACATCTATCGGGCTTTCATCAATCGTAGCGCCCAGTTATTGGAGGCACCCTTTCACACAGCCAGTCGAGTGGCCACTTTTCCATTGGTAGACGCTCTGGTCCAACGACTGACATTCAGCACTTTGGATTTTCTGAGAGACATTCTGGAAGTGCTCTACGATGCTGTTTTGGCCCTGGAAAAACCTTTAAGTGTCGTGCAGCGCCTGGGTAATTTAACGGCCAGTTTGAGTCAGTTGGCGCAAGCCAATCTTCAATTATTTAGCAGGGAAGAGCTCAAACGTGGAGATCCCGAAGTGCAACAGGCTTTGCAGCGCAACATCAGGCAACTGCTTTCGCAGTCTGGTTTTGAAAAAGAAGTTGCGAAGTCCTTGCAAACGGAAATCTATGCACACCTTCCCAAAGACGAGCAACTGCTGTACACCGCTCGAAAAGTGTGCATTCGGAATGTGACTGATGCAAATTCGTATATCTACGAGTGTCCGCAGACGTACCTCATCTGCAGCAACGCACGAGATCCGAAAAAGGCTGCATATTTCATCCAACGGGGTCACAGTAATGACAGCCGGCCGCAGTTTGCTTTTTATAGTGCCTTCTGGCGTAGTCGCTACATCCTCATGGAACCAGCGACTGCAACCTCGAACAATGCAACCAACTCGATTACCAAAAACGTTTACAGTCGGCCCAACATTAACTGGTGGAGAGTGATATATAGAAATGGAGGCGTTTCCTTTTACGATGCTGCCACTGAGAACTCCGTTCTGTGCGGCGGCGATCCTTTGCACTGGGATGGCGAGGAGCATCACGTCTACACGCGTCACGCATCCGAGTTTTCAGCTCATCAGGCAGAGTGCACCTGGAGCCTCGAAGACTGCAGCGATGCAGCTTAACTGGAAGTGAGAGGGGACTTAGCAAACTTAATAACTATAAATTATTGCTATGTTTATTTTGACTAATAAGGCACATGAGAAAATCCAACTACCTCTGCTGAAAATCCCAGGGTATGCACACAACGCCGTCGGTCAGTACCGAGTAGTAGTGGGTTATGTGGAGCTTGCATCCCTGCAATTCTCTCAACTGCACCTGGGATAAGTCTCTTAGAGATGTTATCATTTTGTCTGGGGTTATGGCGTCATCTTTGGTCAGCGACTGCAGCTGTAGCTGCTTAATGCACGAGTCCATTAGCTCCTGCTCGATGTGCTTGTCCTGCGCGTACTTTTTCATTCGCTCCCTGGCCAGCTCCATGTTTAAGCTGATGAAGTCCACGAGTATGGATCCCGGACAGGTGGCTGGTGTGATAAACTGACCCGTGGGGCTTACCATCAGAGGACCTGCCTCTGATTCCACCACTATGGTGAACTCTTTCAGCGTTTTTGGCCATTCCGGCGGATATTTTTGTTTGCCTAGGTAATCGCTGAGCGAAGTGGTCACCTTCATGAGGTAGCTTGCATAGCCGCTTGCTTGTTGTTTCGGCATAAACTTGCGACGGCCTATCTGGATCTTCAGGAGAACCTGAGAGAGTGTGCGTTCATACACGGGCACCACCTTTAAATAGGCATCATGGTGCGGAATGTTCTTGATGAAGTCAATCCAGGTGCTGAGCACATCGCCGGTAAATAGCATCACATGACCTTCTAAACTGATGCCCGTAAAGGGAGCAAAAACCACTATGCGACCTTTCAAGGAAGCCATTTCCAACAAATGGGTGTTGGACAGTCGCTCCAAGGTTTTCAAGCAGCCGCGGTAGTGCTCAATGTTCCAGCCGCACTCGTAGCGGGCATCTTGCAACTCCAGTTTCTCTACCAGCACTTTTTTAAGCTTGTCGATTTCGGCCTGCAGATCCGCAGTTTCCTTAGAGCGTTGTTTGGCTGTGGCGGCATTCTCCTCCAGCCAGCTGGTCAGCACTGGACGCTTGCTGGCACGCTCCTGGATTAAGGAAATAAGTAATTAAATGGTTTCTGGTTTGTAAAGTTTTCTACCAACATTCTTTAACTGAGATTCGAATTCGGCGAACTCCATGTCATAGTGATAGTCCCGGCTTGGTTTAATATCCAGGCCAGAGGTCTTTGGCGACTCAGGCTGCGCCTTAATGTTCTTCACATACTCCGTGGACAAGTTGCAGGACTCCAGAAGACCCTGTATAAAGGTTTTGGGATCTCGGGTACTCTGCCAGTCCGTGCGTATCTGGATGAGCTTGAAGGAGTCTCGCTTGTCAGCATCCGCACTAGTGCGCACATAGAACTTGAGCACTTGGTTGTCCCCACTTCGCTGCCTGCGTTCATACAGAGCCTCCAAATGCTCACTTAGCAATTTCAGCGAGTTCTCGTTGGTGTTCCTCTGCTCCGGATGCTGGGCAAAGAAGTCCGGATGCACAGCGAAGTAGAAGGGTCTCAGCGCCGTCGTCAGATCTGCAAAGGCGCCCAATCACATGGTTATCTAAAAGTTGTGGTGCATTCAAATCCACTGACCTTGGTTCAGCGATCGGCGCAAAAGCAGGAAGTGCCGCCTGCTGGTGACCAGTTTCCGGATCTTGGGGCCCAACGACATGGACATTATGCAAGCAGAGGGTGGCGGCACAACCTCACCCCTCGTCGCAAATGGCCAGCATAAGGTAGCTACTGCTGGGAGATTAAGTTTTTGGATATATAACTTCTGATCTTGAAATTATGAGGTAAAATTGGTAAGACCGTTTCGCAGAATGCCAAAAATCCGTTACTATATAGGTAAGAGTGATGGCTGTTTTGAGGTCAGTATTAGCGGTAATTTATTCTTTACTGTAATTGCTGCCATTATGTATTCTATCTTAAGCATTTTCTCTTAAGAATTTTTTCAAAAGATTTATTAGGCATCTCTTTAAACTATAAGTTTTAAATAAAATCAAATGTTGTTTAATATATATTTTATATTTAGCTATATTCCCGCTTACTCTGACAAACAAGATTTTTCAGCACTCACCGCTGACACTTTTGGTGTGGCCAGTTCATGCACAGAATTCCGCATTGTTTACCTCGCTGCTAAAAAGTTTTTAGCGGAATTCCAATTATTCTCATAAATAATAGTAAACAAAACATACAAAAACATGACTGCCGTTCCTCCCCCTTCCAACATCTCTACGCTGATGCCTTTGGGTAAGTAAAACTGGTTAAAATCTGCAAGTTGAGAGTTTCTTACTTTTGCCGGCACTCCCGCGATTCCCCTCAGAACTGGTGGACAAATGCATCGGTTCCCGCATCCACATCATCATGAAGAACGACAAGGAGATGGTGGGCACTCTTCTGGGATTCGATGACTTTGTGAATATGCTGTTGGACGACGTGACGGAGTATGAGAACACGCCTGATGGACGCCGCATCACCAAACTGGATCAGATTCTGCTCAATGGCAACAACATCACAATGGTGGGTGCTCTTCTTCTACGTTATGTTTATTACATTTAATTTCTAATTTATCAATTTCAGTTGGTGCCTGGCGGAGAGTTGGCGGAGTAGCAAGGTTCCATTTGTAAACATAAATACATTTGTAAAATAACAAAACAAGCGTTTTAATGTGCATAATGTACAAGGTATGTTAAGAGTTGACAGTGGTCAGGCGATTTACAGCAATGTTAGTAGGCGTAAGAGCTTAACAGAAACCATATTCAAAACGTTTTTTTTTTAAATATATCTGCCATCTAATCTCAAAATTTAATAATAAAAAAATTAAAATCACAAAAGTGTGTTAAAGGTACTGGTTAGACTTGAATTGAGTGCGAAATAAGGGCGACCGCTAATAATTCCATAAAGAGACTTCCCAGTTATAAAAATTCTAAAATCACATTAAATATTTGTGGCCTTTCCGTTAACATTTAACCGCTATGTGTGCTCTGCTGGCCATGCAAAGTAGGCGCATGCGCTTCACCCCCAAAATGTTGAGTCTCTGCGATACAGCAGTCAACATGTGCCATAAATATTAACCGCTTTTCCCTGCTGGCCGTGCGTGTGGGTGCATTCCGCTCTCCGCAGCACCGCTCTGCGTTCGTTCTCCCGCTTCCGTTCGGCACCTCCAGCGCTCAGTACGGCACCAGGCTTCGACGGAAGTGGAACAAACCAAGCGGAAACAGACTCACGCGACAACAAAACCGAACCGTACCGAACAGAGCTCGAATATGGAAAACTTTTGCCCAGTACCGATATAGCACTGATAAACGCAACTCGAAGTGAACTTTATGAATGGCCATGACTAATTACAGTCAAGCAGCAGCAGCCACAGTCGATGTGTAAACTTGAGTGGTGGAGGTTACCCGCTTTTGCAGCGAAAGATTGCCGTGTGTTTCGGTATCTGTATCTGTATCTGTCGGTGTCTCATTTGAGCGGCTCGAATGATCCGCCTGTAATTATGACTGCGTGAAGAAATCAATAAGTGGAGGATGGCCAGCAAGCCCATGAGCACCAGCTGCCAAAGCATTGCGACGGCGGCCAGCAGTGCGGCTACCACGGCAGCAGCGGTATCCATCTCGGCCTCCAATGCCACCTCCGTGGGCTCCCTCATGGCCGCCGCCTGCCAGCAGGAGCAGCAGCAGCAGCAGCATCCCAAGCAGCACTATGCCCAGTCGCAGCAGCAGCAGCAACACCTCTATCATCAGAGCCATCAGCAAGGGTCGCACTATGTCAATGGCACCGGCAGCTTGGGCAGGCTTAAGTTTCACAAGAGTCTCGATGCCAGCGACGAGGAAATCGAGTATGCGCAGGTATGTCCAAGTGGTCAAGTATCCATCCAACTGCTAGTCGGAATCGTCTCCAAGTGAATTCAATTGTCCCCCTACACTGAGTCATAATAATGCGACAAGGTCCTGCAGTGCTGGCTCAATTGAATTTGTCTTGTGGGTGGTGCTAGTGGTGGTGGGTGATAGATGGTGGTTGCTGGCTGCCTTGTTGAGTGGGCGTACTTTGGGGTGGTTTTGCGCCACCAAGCTCCCATCCTCCATCCCCATCCGAGTGCATTTGCTGCCCCCTCAGCTGTTTAACCCAACAGCCGGGTCGTTATGCATAGTTTACGCTTCGCCAGGCAACCTCAACAGCCGCCAACAACCGCCGTCGTCGATCAAGTGTTAATAATTCAATGCCCCGGAAATAGTCATATATTGAAATGTATCGTACACCCACCCAACCAGGGAGCAGCTTAGTCCCTGAAAGGGCCTTGACTTTGGCCCGGGCAATTTGAAAAATTAACCAGTTGGATTAATTTATGGGTCACCGAATGAAAGGGGCAAGTTTGCGAGCATGCCATAATCGCCACAACTCTATAAATGGTTAGCTTGGGCACTATTTCATACTAAAGTCACGATAGCAGGCACAATTTCTATTAAAAGTAGTTATTACGGCTTTAATTTGAAGCCACAGTTTTAATTGAATCAATGGTTAAACTTACGTACTCAAACGAATTACTGTTTTTATAAGATGAAAACCATTCTTCGAGCACCACTTGCATTTTCCTAGTTTTCTAGCTCATTTTATTTGTGATTCCTTTCTTAATCAAAATCCTTACAATTTCATTTAAGCGTGCACTGTATTTCTGTATATAATGCCGCACAATTTGCTCTTCCTTGCCGATGGCATTATAGTCGGCGGGAGGTCCTTTCTAAAGCCTTTCAAGCCAGTTATTATGGCCGCACAAAAAAGCGTTAATGAAAGAACTGTGCTGCGTCTCTATACTTAGCGTGTTGTATCTAAAAATAGGTGCCCCTTACATATATCTGAGTATATTATTTTTAATTTACAAGTATTTTTATTTAAAGCACAAACTTTTCGAATACTTTATGCGTAAAAATGTTGGTTTTTTTGTTTTTATTACCAGCTTGTTAATCTTTGGGCAGGGCTTGCATGGTATTATTTTGCCCGCACCTGTATTCTGGGTTGGTTTGCCTTTCGGGGGAAGGCAGTGAAAGTGTTGCCTGCCGGGGGCTTCATCCAGTATTCATAGAAATGCTTTCAATAAAAGCAGGAAGAACAGCAGGGACGAAGGAATGGGCTTGGCAAACATCATTTTGATGGTTTGCACCTCCAACACACCTGGCGGCTATTCGGTGTGCCACATTGCCTAGACGTGCAAATACCCGGAAGTGCCAACGATAGTTTAGCATACAAGCTTTTCACTTTCACCGCAAATCAACACATTCCTTTCACAGATACTTGTAGAGAGCAGCGCTAGATAATGGCTATAGAAAATCTCGTTCCTGCAAAAGGGATTTCAATATTACAACTTTAAAGTGTACACTTGTAATATTTAATTACATTCCAGCTATCACGTTCAACCCATATCCTGGGGCGTCATAAGTCAGAGCGATATCTGGCCTCCAATCTGGACGAGGATCGAAGACGCCGCACCATTATCGTTGAGAAAAAGAACAACTCGTATGGGTTCACGCTGCAGAGCTATGGGATTCACTACAAACGGGATGAGGAGCTGGAAATGATCACGTACGTTGACTACGTGGAGTATGGTGGTCCGGCCTATCGAGCTGGCATGCGTGAGGGCGACGTAATCCTCTCCATCAACGGAAAGGATATGGAGAAGGCGGACCACAAGACCATCGTCGAATTCATTAAGCAATGTGACACCAGGATGCGGATGGTAGTTCTATTCGAGGACTGTGTGAGGAAGGTACAGTATTTGGAGGATAGAAAACCAAAATTTATTTTTGACACACGTATGTTTCCCCAGGTGGATCTCCACATGCGCTACATCCAGCTGCAGAGCATGTTGCAGCAGAAGATGAACGAGCTGGAGAGGGTGCACCTGAGGGAGCGTGAGTTATTGGAGGGCAAGTGGAAGACGCACAGTTTGCCGGCGCGTAAGAAGGCCAATGCGAACACATCGCCCAGCGATGGGGAAGGAGTATCACCCACAGAGGTGGGTGGTGAAGCAGGCTTCTACCGACCCGCCCTGTCCACCGAGGATGTGCCTAACATTGCGACCCGCCAGCATGGGGTGGGTGGTCCTGGCATCATACCTCCTCCCGCTCAATTTATGCTCACCTACCACTACCTGGATCCCACATACCGCTACGTCCTGCGACCCACGCACGGCAGCTCAGAGGAATTTGTAGACGGATTGGGTCTTCAGCGGAGCAGCAGTGATCACCAGCCACCGGCACAGCGCTATATCCTCCAGCGAACCGAGTCCGTGGATGCCAATTCGATGACCCAACCCACAACAACGGCTCCTACCCAATATCACAGCACCACCGGTGGATCGGTGAAGCCACCCGCACCACCTCCTCGCACCTGTGAAAAGCATAAGCCACCGGCTAAACCACCAAAGACCGAGAAAGAGAAGTCCTCGGGCAAGCATTGTCATGTGGGACACTCGTGCAATCCCTGCTTGGGTCACTTTCGCTGGAAGTCGGCGGAGAAGTCAGCAGCTGCGGCGCCGGATAACGTGAGCTTGGATGCCTATGACCTGGCCAGTCCCTGCTGCGATACGCATTGTGTGCCCACGAGAAGACGCCATCGCCAGCACAAGGAGCACACGCATAAGCACAAGCATCGGGACAGGGAACGGGTGGAGAGCAAGGAGCAGAGAGTCAGACCCAAGTCCACATCCCATGCCTCACCCAATGGGAACGGGGCTGCAGCATCTGGACATCACCACCATCACCATCATCACCATCATAGCCATGAGCAGCAGCAGCAGCAGCAACATCAGCAGCAGCAGCAGCAATCACTACAGCAACAGCCCATGCAGGCTGTTCCGCACCACCATCACTATGCCCACCAGATGCACAATCCCTGCCAGGTGCAATCCCAAACGGGCAGCACCCGATCTCGCTACTTCGACTTGGCCTCCGGCCTAGCCAGCCACTGCAGTTTGCACTCCTGCACCTCGAGTGAGTTTGCCACCGGAGATACTGCTTCATACACCACATCCATAAGCACGGATACTTTGTTTTGGGATCCCAAAAGCGAGACGGGTCAGTCGCGACAGCACTCCACAAAATCCAGGCAGTCCTACGAGCAGCAGCCGCAACAGCAGCAGCCAACGAACCAGGGACACCATCACCATCATCATCATCACCAGGGGGACTACCACCAACGATATCATGTGACCACTACTCAAATGCAACCGCAGCAGATCTATCCCAATACTATAGCCTATGTTCAGAAACCCAAATCCTGGGACAATCTCGCCAACAAGGCGGGCTTTAATGTGGGCTACGGTTACCTGGACACAGTGGCAGTGAAACCAGCCATAAAAATGCAGATTGCCCAGCAGCGTCACTCGATGCCGCGTAGAAACCCGTATGGCAGATACTCTACTTATGGCGATGTGGAAAACTATGCCCCACCGCCCACCGAGTTTGTGGGCGAGCTGACCACCACCACCACGACTACAATTACGGCCAAGTCCACGGAGGAGCTGTTGGCCGCCTGCGATTGCTTGACGCCCCAGCAACAGGCTGCTATTAAGGCGGCCCAGTACCAACTCAGTCAGAATCAGAAGCTGTCCCACCAGAACTCCTGCCAGCTGGGATACTACTCGCATCTGCCGCGACCCACCACTGATGTCGGCACCTCCACCACCAGTCAGCAGGTGCACGGGGCAGGCGATGTCCAGACCACTTCGGAGGCCACCAGATTGTAGGTCACCCTTGTCTAGGCCGCCAAGAGATCCGTCTCAAGAATAATACGAGTGCACTATGGGTAGGATGATGATGAAATAGTTTCTAGGTGTTCAGTTAATAGAGGTTTAAAACTAAATGTTATAATTTTAAATGAGATAGAATTGAATGAGTATAGACAAAATATTTAATAGAGTAAAAGTCGAATCGACATCGATCAATTTTAATAGTCTGTTAATTCAATTATAATTTAGAAATAAAAATAGATAATTTGCTATCTAAGCTGAAAATTATATTCAAAATTGTGTAATATTTTTTTATTAAATTATCTAAAGTGTATAGAGCATAGATAATATAATATTTGGTAGTCTATCTAAATTTGTTTGGTATCCAAATGACTATGGTGAAAATAACTGCTTTATAAAAAATATAAGAATTTAGAACTCTATTCAATCTAATCTTATTTGACTTACTTTACCACTCATAAGTGCACTCACATTCTGATCCATTCGCGTCTATAAAAACCGAACATCGAATTCATTTGAAATGGTAACTAGAGCCAAATTTTAAACATATAACTCAAGCAGACAAAAATCAACATGTAGCTTAACTATTCCATAATATGTTAAGTGAGTTTTATAAATGTAAGATACATATTTAGCATCCAAAAACCGCAGGACAATACACAGAGTTAAGCCCAAAAGAAGATACTTCTAGGAGTAGATGATTCAGAAATTAGAACTCCTTAAGACCTATAAAAACAAAACTTGTAGCTATCTTACGTATATGAAACTCACTTTATATATAGGCGATACAACTAGGACGCTTTGTCGTTTAGATTTTTGGATTTATTGAAAGACTGAAAAGCTACGCGCATATTCCAAATGAGAGAAAAATCTGGCGTCTTGTAATGATAGATAGAGGATTATATAGATGTATGTATGTATCTGTATTTGCCATATAATATGGTTAACCTATCATGCGACTAGATACTGTTTTACATGTAGCGTATACACACACTTAAGCATATATATATTTATTGTATACTGTATCCGAACAATGTAATTTATTTCATTGTGATAGTGAAAGAGCACTAAAAACCGCAACAATTTTAGTCCCAATTTTATCAAGCAACCAACCAAATATAATTCAAAACGCTTTTATGTAATGCGAAATGTAAATGTTATTGAACTTATGTATTGCAATAAAACTCAAGAAATGTGTTCATGTAGTGTGACCCCTAGATAAAAATAGAAACAGAACAAGATATGAGTTTTCAAAATTTTAATATTGGTTTCAGATGGAGGAATATATCAGATTTTTCAGATTTCCCATGGAAATACTTTTAATATTTTAAAATGTATACAAAAGCGGCATTATGGGTTAATGGAGACTTGTGTAACAATCCAGGTAACTTCATCAGCTGATTGCCTCGAAAGTGGCGCCACCTACTGATAAATTTGATCATTTTACTACCCCTGTAGAGCGTTTCACTTGGAAATCTCCACTTGTAACGGCTTTTCGCCGGTCAGCTGTTCAACCCCCGCGAATTTGGCAACTGTCAGCGACGCCCTCTGTTGGCCAGCGCTGGCACCACGCAGCTGTCAAAGTGGCAAAAAAATCAATACCAACCCCCAACCCTCCTCGTTAAAAATGTAAATGCGAAAAAATTCAATACTGTGCAGCCAAACGCGACGGTCGCAGCGTTCTCCACTCACAATCGCTCCTCCCGCTTAATTCCCCCAGCACGTAATGCTCCAGTTCCGGGATATCGCCCAAATATCACTGAAAGATTGAGAACGGTTTTCGAATCGCCCCCTAAAGTCCTCGGTGAAATTGCCAACAAGGGCAACTTGCAAACCGGCAAAAAAAAAAAAATATATATATATATAAAAAGTGCCCCGCGTGTGAGTGCAGTGAGTGAAAAGTGGCAAGGTGGCAAAGTGGCAAAGTGTTCGAGCGCTAAGCTATAGAATACGATCTTGACCAGATCCGGCGAAACATATGTCAAGTGCAGGGCGACGCGACTGCTAGCAGAGGTTGCGACTGCGACTTCCGCATTCGCATCCGCATCCGCTGCTGTTTCTGTTGTTGTTGGTGGCAGCAGCAGATACAACAATGAAAAGGTGAGTGAGCGGTGGGGTACCCCCTGGGAAATGGCAAATAAAGCACAACAAAACGCAACTATGATTGTTTCAACTTGGGATATTGAGTATATTGAGGTTCTATTACTAAGTGAATCCGAAGGGAGAGTGGGAAATATAAGAGAGATTTATTTGTTACCTCTAAAGGATACGAGCTATCTATGTAGACTTTAAATGGAGTTTAGTTGGAAAATTTTAAAAATATTTTTATAAATAAATAAATATTTTTCGTAAATCTTCCTAGCTTGCGAATTCCATTGCTCACTAGCTTCACTTTAAGTGGTTTGTAAGTAAAGGATATTTTCTTCAAGTTCTTTTAAAGTGCCTGATTTATTACCTTTACAAATTATCAGGTTTTCGAATAGAAATCCTCTTAAAAGTGTTTCCATACAGTGTGCCCCTGATAAATGTACTTTTCCAACTTCTGTACACAGTTGGCAGCTAAAATACAAACATACTTCGCCCACTTTGGTGCGAGATCAATTTCGATAAATAGAAATTGCCAATTAAATGTGAAATGTAAATTGCCCCCGGGCGACAGTCGAACAGTTCACAAAAAGTGTCCTGGGGGCCAAAGGCAAAAGTTCTCCGCTGGTCACTCGCATCCGGTTTTTGGTCCTGCTCCTGACAAACTTTTCCTGCAGCTTGTGATGTCTGCAGCGAGATGCGAGATGCGAGCTGCGAGATATGAGAATTGTAACTTTCGGACGACCGACTGCCTGTCCGTCTGTCTGTATCATTAGGCCAAAGTTGGCCCACTCAAGTAGTTGGTTTCTATATGTACGCCTCGTTCTGGAATTATTATTTTTTTTTTATCCCCAGCTATGTTGCCATTAATTATGAAGGCTGAACTATGCCGAAGTTTTGCAGACACCTCTACCCCGCCATCGCACTTTGAGCCGCTCAATTGTTAAGCCGAAATTCATAAGTCCTAATGACTGAACGGCTGCACGGAGGATGTGGCGGGGGGAGGTCCTTTTTGGGGGGAGGCAGCAAAAGGACTGCAGGACAGCAGAACAGAGGGAACAGAATGAACAGACAACTTGAAGTTTGCTGCGGATGCGGACGTTGCATGTACGACAACATCATTATCAGCGGCGGCAGCGTCAAAATGCCATTAAATGTGTAGCCTACAATGCCTTTGAAGGATTACACACCCCACCCACACACACACACCCGCACACACACACACTGCCACTTTCCGAAAGAAAAGGAGCGAAACGGAAAAAAAGTGCAGCTTTGCCAAATAGCAAAGAGCGCGGTGCAGCAGCGAATAGTTTTGCTCCACGCGGAAAAAATCGCTTCAGTTTCAAAATTACCTGCGTTTTTCAAAAAATACTATAGGCTGTGCTCCAAAAAATGTTAAGTCAACAAACTGACAGTACAATTTGTTTCAAACAATGGGAAGTTCGATTGATCCGCTTAGCTTTTCGCACTGTAAGAAAATAAGATTTAAAAAAAAAAAACAGCAAAAGGTTTCAAATTAATACAAAAACCAACATTTGTTGAAGAAATGACATACCCTTTTGAAATTCCCTACAGAAAGGTGCTAAAGAAAACAAATTAATTGGCTATCTTCAGATTTTAATTAGGAAATGTTTTTATTGCTTATATGAATACATATTTCTTTTATTTTAAAATAATTATTTTATATTTATTTGATTATTTTTCGCCGTGTAGTGTTGCCGTTGTTGCTGTTGCAGAAGTGCTGGCGGGCATTGAAAAACACACTCACCCACACATGCACGCACTGGCAGTCAGTAAAAAGCGCGACAGGACCACCCAGGCCGCCCACCAAAACCCCTTTCACTCCTTTCCCTCTTTCACCACCCCCCACCATCCAACGCCTCCCCTCCCCTCACCGCCACGCTGCCGATGGGCGCCAAAGTGCGTTGCATACTCCGCCTCTCCTTGCGTTTTTTTTTGCACGCTTTGTTTGACTGGGATTGGGATTTTCCCCAACAGTTGTACTCACTCTCGTAGCGGTTGTTGTTGTTGTTCTTGCTGTTGCTGTTGTTGTTGCTGCTGTAGTACACATTGTCACACAGGCAACAACAACGACAGCAACAACAACACGCAACAGCGCAAAAAAAAAGTGGAAAAACTTTTCCACGTTAACTACTGACTGACTCCAGCCAGGCGACAAAAGTGTCGCGAATTAAAGCAAAACGTCCTTCTTTTAAAAACTGAAAGGTAGAACTGAGTTAGTGCATAAAATGTTACTAGAAATGTTACTTGTTTTAAAGTAGTAAGCTTAATGCATTTTTTATCACACAAATTTCATAAAACTTCGTATAAATACTCTATCTCTTAGAGTGATTTTAATTATTTTATAATAAACTTTTGCTTGAAAAGTAAAGTTATTGTAGTTATGTTTCGATAGTAAACGGAAATTTGATTTAAGCTTTAAGGACACCTTCAGTGGTTTTAAAAATCGAATGGGGACACACTTGTTGGTGGCGGAGGACATCCTGACGCAGGCCTGCACCAACTGCGAGTGTGTGTCTCCGTTTTGGGAGTGGGAACGAGGACGATGCGGGGTGGAGGAGCCGAGCCAGGACGTCACGGGACAGGAGTCCTTTTGGCGGAGGGGAAGGGTGTTAATGAGCAGCATAGCAGTGGCAACGACTCTGCTTAGTATTTGTGTTTCTTCATTTCCGGCTTCCACATGTTGACATGCTGATGATGTTGGTTAACTGCTGCCGAGGATGATAGCCAGGCGAGGATGATGAAGTCAGCAACAGGAGGAGGAGGAGGATGAGGATGAGGAGGAGGAGGAGGAGGAGGATGGGGAGGAGGAGGATCATCCAGCCAGTCGTCTGTCATTCACTGACTGAGTGGGCGAGCTGGTTAGTCAGCTTTGTTTTTTTGTTTTGATACTACTCCACTCGCTGCTTGTTTGTTAACGCTGCGTATGCGTAATTTTCATATTATGTAATTTTAACGCGCTAAATGGAAGCTTAATTTGATTAGGGCGCCATAAATGCGTCCTGCCTCGCTGTGTGTGCCCCACATCGACTTGTTGGTTGGACTCTCGCCGAGGTGACGCATATTTGACGCAGTTTCCCTACCAAAAAAATAAGGAAAAAACTATATTTACTCCATCACCCAGCCAGCGACTCACATCTTCAGTTACCATTTCTAAATGCACAGCAAGAAAATGTTGAAAAATAAGCTTAGAGCGAATTGTTTTTCTTAAGTGCTAAAAACTTATAGTTTGTTAAGGCTTGAAACAGGTTTGCAACAACGTGCTTTCTCAGGTATATTTAGCTAGTGAATTGTTCGTAGTTATCCCGATTTCTCTCTCTGTACTGGGCTGCTGGCTGATGAGCTCATATTGAAAGTTTTTGTGCTCTGTGGAACGACCTAGTTTGGCCAAAGCCAAATCAATGTGGCCGCTGCGGCGCCATTTGCACTGCCGACCCTTTTGTGCATTTACTCTGTTTTCCGCTCTGCCCTTCTCGACATTTTCCGGATTTTTCCTCCGCTCCTGTATGTCTATGTGTGTGTATATTTGTGTGTGTTTCATTTATTTTTTCTCTGTGCAAACAATTTCGCCTGGTCGCCTGGTCGGGCGTTATTAATTGAGCTTTTGATGCATAGCCAGTATAACGATTGTCCCCACCCATTTTCATCTCCCATCCGGGTCATCTCATCCATCTGTTCGTGTGCACTTAAAAGACTACATAATTGTTTTTACCAAATTGAAATTTTAATTGAATTCGTATTGGAATCGGCATTGGCTATCGAGATCATGAGTCCTTTCAGTTATGACTTTAAATTCACTACCTCACAGGCTTAGAAAAAAGCAGAGCCAAAAAGCAAATGAAAGCTGAATTCATCGTTGGTTTGGAGAGCATAAAAAATTAAAAATTTAATACGCGAGTTGTATTTGTGGGGCGAAAAAGCAGCATTGGCATTTCATTTTATTGTAAGCAAAGTCCCGGCATCAGCAGCAGCCCCATTGACATAATCCTCGTCATTATGCACATTATCCACATCAACAATGGCTCAACGAGCGGCTGAATGAATCTCAAGTGGGCAGTCAGCCCATTTGGCCCCCTCATTTACCATAGATATGTGCACCAATAGATAGATGGATAGATGGATAGATAGATGAATAGATAGATATATAGATCGATAGATAGATAGATAGACAGATATAGATAGATAGATAGATAGATAGATAGATAGATAGATAGATCGATAGATACATCGATAGTTGGTTAGATAGATAGATGGATAGTTGGTTAGATAGATAGATAGATGGATAGTTGGTTAGATAGATAGATAGATAGATAGTTAGATGGATAGATAGATGGATAGATGTTAATGGGGATAGATGAGTGAATGGGTAGATACATATCGAAAAATTGCACAATTAGGTTTGTTCATAGTTCATAGACTAGAATTTAGTTTAATCTAATGAATGACTTGCATTGCAGCAGAACCAATTCGCAGACATAACACATTGCGGTGGAGGTTGAGAAGAACGGCATGGTGAAAATGGAATCGACGGAAGAACAGGATCGAAAGCTAGTTTTGGAGTTCTGCCACCTGCTAGAGAAGTCCAAGCAGCTCTTCAACGGGCTCAGGTGAGTACTATACAGTTAAAATATCTTTTATGGTAACTAATGGAATGTATATTTGTATCTGCAGGGATCTGCCGCAGTATGGCCATCGGCAGTGGCAAGCCTACTTCGGCCGCACCTTCGATGTCTACACCAAGTTGTGGAAGTTCCAGCAGCAACATCGCATGGTACTGGACTCCAAGTATGGCCTGAAGCGCTGGCAGATCGGCGAAATAGCAAGCAAGATTGGCCAGCTTTATTATCACTATTAGTAAGTACTTATTATGCAAAAAAAAAAACAAAAAAAGCTTATAAATGAATAATTCTTTTCCAGCTTAAGAACCAGCGAAACCAACTACCTGAACGAGGCGTATCAGTTCTATGCGGCAATTAGGGGTCGAGCGTACTACTCGCGGGCGGCCAAGGAGGATCGACCGGATCTGATGGTGAAAAAGCTGCGATACTATGCCCGGTTCATTGTGGTGTGTCTGCTGCTCAAGAAGATGAAGCTGGTGCGGGAGCTGGTCACCGAGCTGGAAAAACAAATACAGGAGTACACCAACACGTAATTACTTGGTTGCCCAATTTTTTGACTCCCTATTAATCCCCAGATTTCCCCGCAGCTACGAGCCGGAGGATCATCTGGAGTGGTCGCTGGTGCTGGAGGAGATCAAGGGCTTCATCAAGGCGGAGGCAGCGGTGGCCGTCCTGCACGCCGACTCCAATCCCATCATCCTGTCGCACAGGTGAGTCGTTGGCACAGCCTCTCTCCGTACACGCGTATTTGCCCGTGCTTTCGTCGGCGGAGGAGGAGTTTGGACAGCTTGTGGGTGGCCAAGTGTATAGCCTCTATCTGTCTATAAGTACATATATATGGCCTATATGTATGTACATATGCCCTGTTCTGTTTGCGTAGGTATACGAGTTTTGCTTGAGTTCCGTTTGCCGTTGATTATTTGATCATTTGTTGTGCTTATCACAGAAGACTTGAAACACCAAAGAACACTCACCGTTGTCATTTTGTCACGCACTTAAACCATGATCTCTGTCCCCAAAAAACCCATCACAACATCCAAGTGTTGCAATGAAACTTTGTCCATTTATTGTAAAAAAAATCTAAAAGGATCTAAATACATTCCCTAAGTAAGTGAATACAGTTTCATTGCCGCACCGCACACACACTCCACAAGATGTTATCATTTCGTTATCATTTCATTATCATTTGGTCCACGATCTCCCCCTCCCCAAAAAAAAAAGAACACTTTCCCCCCTCCCGTACCCTTGTCACCTCATTAGTGCGCCGCATTCTCAATTCTTCTGTGAAAGCACGGGCCCCGCCATCCGCCTGAGGACGAGTGCGACTACCCCGACTGATGTGTCCAGTGGTTCCGGTTCTAGGTTGTCGCCGCTGACGACGCCGCCATGCGAGCGTTCGCCGCACATGACGCTCAGCCTGCAGGAGATCCTGATCGTGGGCTCCGCCTGCGAGCAGGCCAAGTTCTCGGAACTGACCATGGACATGTTCCGCATGCTGCAGACGCTGGAGCGTGAGCCCACGGAGTCCACCACGAATCCGCTGAGCATGGCCCACGGACTACACGGGCACGATGCGAGTCCGGCGGCCAGCCGAATACCGCCGTACGGAGTGCCGGGCTCCAAGGGCTACATGGAGAACGGGCGGGCCTTTCGTGACAATCCCCACAAGTATCTGCTGTACAAACCGTCGATCAGCCAGCTGCTGGTGTTCCTCGCCAGCGGCTCCAAGGAACTGCCGCTGGGCGGTGCCCTGCTCCTCTACATGTCCGCCGATGGCTGCTTCTCCACCACCAAACATCCCGAGGATTGTGAGTACATCACCATATCACTGATGCTGTTATCTAGAGTAATAATTTTTTATTCCAGTTGGCTACGAGCTGGGCGGCCTGGCCACCAGCGTGAAGCGGGACAGTGTGGATGGTGGCGGGCTGTCGTGCCGCGGAAAATCGTACAAGGAGAACCACTGCCTATATCCGGGTGATCTATATCCGTTCACACGCCGGCCCATGTTCGTTGTGATCGACTCGGACAACTCGTTTGTCTTTCAGCACATACCGCGCTACTTTGGCCAGCCGCTGGTGGTGCTCATGTCCCCGCAGGATGTGCCGCCCGCATTCCAGGGTAGGATCTTCATTCTCTCCACCCTCTTCACCAGGCACTTATATCCTTTTGGCTTGTATCATTTTAGCTGATGTGCAGCATCATGGCTCGCTGTTTACGTTGTTCCTGCACTCCCCGCTCACCGCCCTCTGCTACATCTGCAACGTTGGAGACGTGCCCATCCACCACTGGGAACGCTGCCAGACCTACGTGGATCGCTTCATCACGGAGGCCTCGCGCCTCGTCACCCGGTGTCGCATCGATGAGATCGAGCAGGGCATTGGATTCATAGGTGCGTTATCAGTACTTAACTCTTGAGATACTTCTCCGTAGAGAGATAGATTAAGTATCTCACACTAATCTATCCCCTTCTGCAGATTCCTCCTACGTGCAGTTCTTCGGCGACGACTTCCTGCGCACCCTGATCCTCCGCTTCGTCTTCTGTGATGTGGTGCTGCGTCTGCACCGCGGATTCCGGGGGCGACACATGAGACCGCGTTGTGAGCCGCAGCTGCCGGCGAACGAACTGCTGGAGCACCCCTCGCTGTCGCACATCATCTTTCAGCTGGCCTCGGCCCTGGATGTGCGTGGCCACTTCTCGGAGGGACCGGAGTGCGACTGATGACTTTTTGCCGCCGTAGTCGTGCTGGTGGCCGTGGGCATCTGCCTGCGACAGCAGCTGTTCCAGTTGATCGAGAGGCAGTTCGCCGGTTGGATGCATTCGCTGTACAATACTTTTCCGCTGGGCTGGAACTGGGTCTGAGATTGGCCACATGGCCAGCATGGGTTTCCGTTTCCTTTCGTTGGCAAAGCGCCATTTCAATAACGTAACGCAACGTAACTGCATTATAATACGAATATAAATATATAAATACGAGTACGAATAATATACATATATATTATATATGCATATATGGATAAAGGTAAATTAATCAAGTAGCTAGTTTTCTTATATAGTGCGTCGCGCAATGGAAATGGTCCAATGTTAGTTGCTTAGCATATACATACTTAATGATAACGATAACGAAGATATACATACGTGAATTCAATGATATGATATTCAGCCGATATCGCAGCAGCAACAACAACAGCTAACAGCAACCACAAACATGTCAAAAGAACCTAACAAACGATAACTGCCAAAAGAAGATGAAAAAGAAAACTTCAAATGATAATGAAAATGATAATGAGAAACCAAGCAAACAATTTATGAAAATCGAAACCGAATATCTAATCAAATTTTGTTTGAGCGGTGGCGGGGAAATTTTTATGAAAATTGTGTGTGTTGGCACTTTTTGGATTGGGAAAAATAGGTAACTTTGTCATACGCAGCGGAAACATTTTAGCTTTTATACAACCGATATTGATATTGATTGATATTGACAGAAACCTAATCGAATGTGAGTTACGAACACGACACACTATATAAGAAAGAAAAGGAGGTGCGTTTTTTATGCATTGTACGCGGCGCTCATAACAAATTGAAATTACGAAACCAGAATATTATTGTACGTATGTAATATTGCATATATGTATCTATTATGATTACAAGATGACTGAAAGTTACTGTTTCAACAAATGGAAAAAAAATGAAAAAACCAAAAAATGAAAAAACCAAAAAACGTAAAAATAAAAGTAAACGTAAAACAACCAAAAAGAAGGCAAAGTTTAGCAAAAGTAATAATTAATATTAACTTATACATAATGCCCTAGTTAAGCGAAACATGGAAAATATACAAAATATATTTTGCGTATGTTAAAGTAAAATACAAAAAGCCCAACCAACATTTTATACGAAGGAAATGCATACAAAATTTACACTTCAACTAACGAATGAAAATCTGTTCTCGAATCATTTTTCCAAATGCAAAAAAACAAATGCCGCAAAACTCAATTTCGGTTTTCGGTTTTCGATATAAACTGTGAATTGGAACAGGTCACCGTAATAATAAATATTTATGATAACATATAGTTACAAGTCACACTAACTCTATGGATTTATAGGCAAATGATAAACGCAATATTGAAAGTTACAAAATTATATATATAAAAAGCATATATATTTCAATACGAAAATAAAACTAGTTGAACGCATAGTAAATTACTTGATCATTTTTACAAGACAAGCCGCAAACGAAAATAATGAAAAAATCTTACCAAAAAATTACAAAACAAAAAAATAAAAAACAAAAATCCAAAAAACAATTTAACAATTACTTTAAATTTATTATTTTCTACGGATAATATGTGCATTTTTATATATTTAAACGAAAGATAACAAATTTTACGCTAGTTACAAACCAATTTTTCTGAAGTCTTCAAGCAGCCGTATTATAAAAAAAAGAAAACTACAAACAAAACGAAACGAAAAGAAACTAATTTATTCAGCCGAGTTCTTATCAACTTATTCGCTTTGTTAACTAACAAATTGTATAGCTTTTCCACAATTTCGTTTACACTTTTTGTACATATAGGGAAAATACTAAAAGAATCGTTGAAAGAACCAAATTATATCACTCGCACTCATTGTACGCTATCATTTTCACTTCTTTTTTGGTTTTGTACATTTTGAGAAATGCATTTACGAAATAGCGAGAACAAATAAGGTAAATTAAAGCAAGGGGAAGAATTGCAAATAATCAGCAACATTAACCACACATTCACACGTAAACAAAGCCCACAAAACGAGAACATCTACACATTATCATAAACAAATTGTTTAAACGACATGCAACGTCACAAATAACATACAAATCGAAACCAACAACCAACATTAAGAAATGATAACAAATTTAGGAAAGCCACAAGAGAATATTATGAAAATGGAACGGAGAACGAGAAAGTGTATGGGAGTTTGTATGAAGTAATAAGAATAAAGCACACGTTTGAAAAGAGATTCGACTTTTAATTCTTTCCATTCCACATCAACTATTTCAGTCCACCAGTATTGTATTTGATCCACTTGAGGAAGGAGGAAACGCGCGTGGAAATGTCGGGCACCTTCAGCTTGCACTCGCCATCAAATCCGTGGGATACAACGCCCACCAGGGTTCTACTGCCATCGTCCAGGACCATCGGACCTCCGGAGTCGCCGCGACATGGCAGACCCTTCTTGGAATCGATGCAGATGAAGGAGCTGTACACTGACTTCGTGGCTTTGCCCTTCAGCTGCTTGTTCCACTGCCTCTCGCACTCCTTGTTCGAGATGATGGGCGCTCGGATGTACTGGAGCACCTTGCTGGGCATTTGCGTGGTGGTCAGACCCCAGCCCGAAACTATGACTTTGCGACCTGTGTATGTCTTCCTAGCATTGGGCAAATTGGCGGCCTGTATATTCTTGTTGAAAGTTAGTTTCTTGGGCAATCTGATCAGGGCTATATCGTTCAACACGGTCCTGCGATCGAATTTCTTGTGGACAATGGTGTGGCTCCGGTTGACCACGATTTCTTTGTCATCCAAGGATGTCACATTACCAACGTGGACCAGCACTTTTGAGCTAAGTAGGTGAGATTGATGAATATATAAATCAAAGGAATATGAGTATGTTACCTACAGATTCGACTTCGTATCCTGCAGACAATGGGCTGCGGTTACAATCCAACGATTGCTGAGGATGGTGCCTCCGCACAAATTGGGCTCGTCCAGGGATCCTTCGAAGTAGCAGAGTAGTCCAGCTTGGTAAGGAAACTGCTTCGCCTTCGCTGCAGTGCCATTCATGATTCGCAGGGAGCCAATCTCCTGGCCAAATCCCAGAGAGAGCTGCACGATAAGCACCAGCTGGAGAATCATTTCAAGTGATTTACAACTCCAAACCCTTCAACAGCTTTATATATGGCCCGTACTCGTGGGTTTCATTGATTGCCACGGTTTTATGATCGCGGCGTGTTCGAACCTCTTTGCATAATCTGCGTTCTTTTGGTTTATTGGTTAAAATAATTACGGGTTGCTTGGTTAGTCGGATACATGGTACATATGCGTATATATGGGTTAGATAAGATTCTCACTCAGTGAGAAACTCCGAACTTGTAGATGACTTCATGCCGGTAGCTTTCGCCAGGTCGCAAAATGGTCGAGGGGAAATTGCTGTGGTTCACGGAGTCGGGAAACTTTTGGGTCTCCAGGCAGAAGGCACCATGCTTGGCATAGGCAGCTCCATCCTTGCCGGGAATGGGCGATTCTCCGCGTTCCACATCCGGCATAAAGTTGGAAGTGTAGAACTGGACTCCGGGCTGATTGCTGACCACCTCCAGCCAGCGTCCGCTGGGCGGATGTGTGGCTCGGGCCACCTTAGCCAATGGTTGTGGTGGAGTGAAGGTAACACAGAAGTTGTCATCGTAGCCGCGAGCTGGCTGTAGCGCCTTGAGGCGTTCTCCCAGATTGCTGGACACACGAAGATCAAATCCGGTTCCCTCCACGGGTGTGATCCGACCGCTAGGAATCGAGGACTGGTCCGTCTCAGTGATGCCATAAGCATTGATCTCGATGGTGTGCTCGTAGAGACCGTTAGCTCCAGATTTGTGGCCAGCCAGGTTGAAGTAGGAGTGATTTGTGAGATTCACGGGAGTGGTTTTATCCGTCACTGCAGTCATCAGGACATGGAGGCAGTTATCCTCGCTGAGGGTGAAGCTTGCCGTGGCTGTCACTTTGCCGGGATAGCCCTCGTGTCCATCGGGATTGGTGTGGGACAGAGTAACACCATCACGACGCACCTCCACAACCTCCCAGTGCGCCTTATCGAAGCCCACAAAGCCGCCATGTAGCTGGAACTTGTTCTCCCGGTTCTTGGACACCTCCACCAGCTTTCCGTCCAGATAAAAACTGCCATTGGCAATCCGGTTGCACACACGTCCAATGGTTGCTCCAAAATACGGATTTCTCTCGCTCTGATAGCCCGCCAAATCATCAAATCCGAGGGTCACGTCATCTATTTGACCGCTGGCATCGGGCGTCTTTATGCTGGTAATGGTGGCTCCACGGGTGATCAGCTGCACGGACATTCCGGCTCCGTTGGTCAGGGTGAACCGCTTGATGGTATCCTTCGACTTGGTGAACGGATTCACCGCTCCGTTGGCGAAGACGTCCTCCGTTACGTTAACCATTTTGGCTCCGGCTGCAGTTGCGGAATGATTGCGAGTGCCAATTGCACTGCGTTTTTATCTGACCCTCTCCAAACCGTAGAGGTTAATCAGCACTCGATGTGCGTATGTGTTTGTTTAATTATCGCAAAAAAAAAGCCGCAAACAAATTGTACATATGTATGTACATACATATGTAAACAGATGTTGTTATCACAAAGTGGTGGGAAAGTTGCCGATAAGGGAGATAGACAGCTTGGAGAGTCTTTAAAAGTTGAGCATTGTTCGTATTTCAAGATATGGCTCAAATTTAGTAGTAAATCAGATTAGATCCTTGTTTAAATTCTTTTTTAATCACCGCAGATGAGATTCAAATTTCAGAGCTGCCATACCTAGACTGTTCCTACATGTACGTAGTACATAAATATTAAGAGGGGTTCGTTTCCGTATTTAAAAAATTAATTTCAAAGTTTATTGCTC
The DNA here is from genome assembly GCF_016746245.2 of Drosophila santomea. NCBI lineage: Eukaryota > Metazoa > Arthropoda > Insecta > Diptera > Drosophilidae > Drosophila > Drosophila santomea. The sequence continues at coordinate 6,773,399 of NC_053018.2, forward strand.
AGCTTAACCAGCTTTTAAAATAGAACATGTATAACATACTAATAAATATACATACTACTCAAGCAATAACTACACTTCAAAAATATATTTTAAGAACTCCGCCTCTCTTTGCTGCAAACTGCACAGATCTGGCAGCCCTGCTCTAGAAAATACCACATACCAAAAAGTCCACCTCTAAGCAACAGGTCGGTTGTTTATTGAATTCGTTTATTTTACTTTATGGTAATTTGGCAAATAGAAAGCTAGTTAACCGGTGCAATTTCCCATTTTGTTGACAGAGAGCTCAGAGGAAACGGCAGATTGGATACCCCTGAGTTCATCCCCACCCAGGCAGCAGTAATCCGACGAGTATAAATCCCAAAATGCAATTGACGTGGCAGAGAGATCAACTAAATCTAATACTTCCGATTGCTGTGATTTGTTGTTGTCTCCTAATCGACGTAACCAACGCTCAGGAGGCCCAACAACCATGGTACGAGAATCTGCCAGCGGTGGCCATGGACTACAAGGTGGGTTCTGGCTTTGCTATTCCTCCAGAGGGTCAAATTTCACCGGGAACGTGGTTTCTCTTGCAGGTCCACATAGATGCTGGTAAGGAGGACTGCTACCATCAATACGTTAAGGCGGGAGCCACCTTCTACGTGTCCTTCAGTGTAAGTAGATTGTAGGACTGGGGATCTATAGCATGGTTTTCCATGATATGATATGAATGATATTCTCTAGGTGGTGCGTGGAGGCGATGGAATGGCTGGTTTCGCCGTCCGCAATCCTGCTGGTGAGGTGGTGAAACCCTACCAGTGGCAAGCAACTGCGGATTACACGGATCAGGTGTCGCCGGGTGGCTACTACTCCGTCTGCATCGACAACCAGTTCTCCCGATTCGCTGGAAAGCTGGTCAATATCTACATCACAGTGGTGAAGTACGATGCCTGGGACAAGTACGCCAAGGAGATCGAACAGCTGCAGCTGAACATGCAAAACTTCACCGTAAGCTAAACTGGTTTTGAGACACACCCCAAAAATCCAACAACAATTACTCCCATTGATCTACATATTTCTGTAGGCGACCATTGGCACTGTGGAGCGCAACATCAACGATATGATGGGCTTTCAAGCGCACAGCCGACATCGCGAATCGCGTGACTATGCGTTGCTCCTGGACAACAATGCCTACATTCAAACCTTCTCGATTAGCCAAATTGTGGTCATATTGATCACGTGCTCTATACAGGCGAGTTTACTCATGTTTTTGCGTTTCCTTTACTAATTACTTACTATTTTCAGGTCTTCTTTGTTCGCAAACTATTTGAAGTCAAATCGGGCTCCAAAAGTCGCATCTAAGGCACAAAGATACTTTTCAAAGACTTCGCAGTTTGCTTTAAAAATTCCATACGCATTTCCAAGACATTCATTCTTTCCGCAGAACCCCTTTCGTGTTTTTATAACTTATTTTATAACTGGCTAACTGATCAAGTGATACTAAGCAGACTTTCTTATATTTGGGACTACTTTTATAACTTATTTTATCACTGGCTAACTGATCAAAAGCAACTGAGCAGACTTTTTTATAATTGGGACTACTTATGTCAAACGAGTTATAGACAGCAAAACTTATTGTGATAAGTGTACATTTGTGTGTTTTGTTCAATTAAAATATTGAAGATTTTTGTACTCGCTTGGTTTTATTTGGGAAAGAACTCAAAGTTCGCCATCTGATTTAATTGCAGGATGTTTTCGAAAGCGTTTGGGTTTGCTCATTTACTAAAAGCTCTCTACAAGCTTTACAGTTGAGCTGAAGTGGTAAGCTTACTTAACCGTTATATTTCTTTATCCTAAAAAGGATATTTTTCTTTAATTTTATATATATTTTAATATATTATTATATCTTTGATTTAAGGAAGCAGTATTTTTGCTTAATATAAAATCAAATAGTAACTAATTTTTAATATGACAGGACATCTTTTTGTAACTTAAAAGCAAATTAAAATTCATAATTTATCAGCTCATTAGTTTAATCTTAGAGCTAAGGACATTTTGAAGGCGTTCGACAACTTGAGCTGGCAAATTAATCACCCCCCAAGTCGCTTATCGCAAATTATCCTGCCCCATCCATCGCAGGACCTTAAATCATGTCACCATGCTCGCCGCTTATCTAGACGTCATTTAGCACATATGTGTGTGCTCTGCAGCAGCTGGCATGTTAATTATATCCTTTTTGGCAGGCAGCAGGCGCATGTGGGTATCTTGGGGCCTCTTTTGTGGCCACTGCTGCTCGAAATTAAAATGTTATTATGCTAGGCTTATCTGCGGGCCTTAAAGCCACCGCAGAAACTAAGCTCCTAATGGCCTCGCACACCAGCACACGCTCTTTAACTGTTTTAAACGCCATTGTTAAAATATTGCTCATACGCACTTCCGCCCAAAATGGGGTCTTCTCTCTTCGGCAGCACTAATGATGCCCCAAGAACGCGCAGCGCAGCAAAAGGACCCGGCCAGCAAAGGCAGTAGTAGCATCCACAACCACATCCATATCCACATCCCCCGATGGCACAGAGTTGGCTCCGCCCACCAGCAGCCGATGACAGCGGCAGATAAACGGGGCAGCGGCAAAAGTGGGCCGGTGGTTGGGGTTGTGGTGCGGAGAGCGCGCCTGCGCATCAGCCACCGCAGGCACGCAGGACGATGGGGTGACACATCCTCGTAGATAGCACCCGTCCCCCTGCCATAGTCGAGCCATCGCTTGTGGGAGGAGTGTGTCGCCATCTTTGAGCGTGGAGGACTGGTGACTGGACGGGATGATCTGGCCGCCACATTAACTTGGAGTGCGCGCTACCAAGTGCAACACGTCGCGGACGACATAATAGCGGTACTTTGCGGTTTAGATTCGTCGGTCACACGTCGTCAATAATCCCGGGGCAAGGACCAAACTACTGAACCTTTCTTGGTCAGCACACAGCGGCAAACAGAGGCACAAAAAACACAAAAAAAAAAAAAAGAAATCACAACATACAAAACACACACAGCGCACACACGGCACACACTTACACACGGCAAGCAGTGCGGAAAACTTGGACACATACGCCCAGCTTGTTGCTGCCTGTGGGCGTGGCAGCGCACGAAAAAGAAAACCGACAAGGACACACACATGTGTCCTGCCAGTGTGTCGCGGAAATTTTTGTGCGGAAATTATAGAAATTTCGCTTTTTGATTTCATTTTCGTTCCGCTTTCGTTGCGAACCGCTCACCACTCACTACCCACCTCTCACCACCCATCGCCCACCGCCCACCTTTTGTGCACCTGTGCACCTGTGCGAAAAGACATCGAGAAATGCCCAAGGAGCCCGCTGCCGTCGGTGTCCAGTTGGCTTGGTGGTCGTCGCCGTCGTCGTCGTCGTCGTTGTCATCGTCCTTGCAGTGACAAATTTCCTTGCATATCCGCTCGAGGACTACGAAACTTTGGCTGCAAACAAAACCGTCATTTGCGTGGCGCGTCGCTGTCGCGTTCACTTGTCGCATATCCGTCGCCATTTTGACAATAATTTCATTTCCGGTCGCCAATTTGTACGCACTTGAGTGAGTGATTAACTGCACCGATTCTTAACGATTGTGAAGTGTTTACGATTACCCAAGTTGTTACTTTACTTTGTCCCGACGGAAGTCTGTGAGATAGTCAAAGAGGAGTCTTATTTTTGGATAAACTTAATTGCACATACAGGCACAATCCTGAGGTGAGTTATGCTTGAATTATGAAACGATCAACTTGAATCGAGAATCCGACGGGGTCGTGAATACCTCAGGAATTTTTTATTGTTTTGTTTTAATGTTAAGCTAAATGAAGATCACCTCTAAACGGTTCCATTTTATTTATAAATTGGAAAATATTTAAGTTAACCGCTATAAAACATAAATCTTATTTTAAATCTTTATGTTTGTTTTTAGACAACATACAAAAATAAAATATAAATTCAGGTTCGCGACACTTAATAAAAAAAAGGAGAAAAACTCCAGCAGAAGGATATAAAGTAAATATAATCATTTAATATGTATAGTATATTAAGAACACGGATTACCAGACAGACTGATAAAACGAATCTGTATTTGATAATCATATTATTAAAGTCCTTATAAAGACTAGAAGACTAAAAAAATATTATTGCATATATTTCGAGTTTCTAAGATAAATATAAACTAGTACATTTTCTATACAAATATTTAGATTTTATAATTTAATTTCCAACTAAATGGAAAATCGAGCTTTTAGATACAGTATCTGTGAAATAAGATGGTTCTTTTTAATTTATGTTCAACGACAGTTATCCAACCCCTTAAAAAGCTAATCCCACCCTCGTATAATTGAGTGGCATATGTTTTCTGCTAATCGAATTAGCAGACTTAAAACGGAAGTATTCATAAACCAGCGAAAAGTGCAGATCGGCAGCAACATTGGGCATAAGCTCGATAATTAAACATGCCCGACAGTTCCAGCAGCCAGTCGGCTGTGCAAGCATTCAAAAATTCTAATTTCCGAAAATCGCATAAAAATCTTACAAACCATTAAAGAGCAGGCAAACGTGTGGCCTCTTAATTAAAGGATCTCTCGTCCAACAAGGGGATTACACCATTAACAGCTGTCGAAGAGCATAAACTCGGCAATCATAGCCATATACCAAGTAACATTCAAAGGAATCAGCACGCGCTGAAGAACAGGACGAGCATTCAGATTCAGCCCATCTGCAGACCAACATCCTGGCATCCCGCTCGTATTTCCGGTGTGCGCGCGTTCGCTCGGCGATTGTGATAACTTGGGGCATGCAAGGATACAAAATTACAAGAATACAAGAAAAAAATATATATTTAAAATGTCTGCCTGCTAATGTTCGCTGGTGAAATTTGCCTACATGCAAACGCCGCTCCTCGTCGCAAGTACAAATAATAAATAATAAATGAGGCGTGTGCAGGCCGTTTATAATGTCTGACAAGGCGCAAAGTTGATGATGTTCTGTAGATGCGACCGTTTCGATAACGAAATCTATTTACTTCTCCCGCCAGACTTAAAGCTGCTGGGGTTTCAGTTTACAATTCGGTTATGCACGATGTACTTTAAACCAGAGACAGGACAAGTCGCACTTTGTATGGCATAAATTTCGTTGGCATAAATCAAAATCCAGCAACTTCCGACGAGGGCAGAGTGCAAAAATTTGCATGCCCCCTGTGTGTGTGTGTGCCAACTGCAGACTGGTGTTCCCTGGCCGAAAAGGGCCAGTAAACAATGGTTCGCCATCCCCAGCTTCGACCAGCTGGACATTAGAGAGCCATGCTCAAATGGCCGCCACCCACGCACAGTTCAACGCTCATACGCAACGTTGGCCCAGTGCAAAAACCAGAAAGCGTTACTGTACACACAATAAATAACGAGGCAGATAATTATGCACGTCGTGTTTATATCTAAGGGAACACCAGCTCCGCAGCTCCAAAGTAGCCACTATTAATTATGCCAGAACATCGGGGGGAACATTTGGGGGGCAGCTAGCCTAACGTGTTGGGGGCCATGGCAATTAGAGCGATAGTTTGGCCCGAAAGGCAGTCTAAAATTGCAGAATTTAATTGTGGACCAGGCGTTATGATTTATTAATATCTCGCTCTGCAATTTGCCATGAGGTGAGTGATGGAATGTACTTGGACTTTAAAGCAATTAAAAGTTCTGGCTAAGTGGAAGTATGTTATGATCCATTTACGATCAATGTACGAATACCTTAAGTTTTAGTAGGTTATTCATTTATATATTCTTGATTTGTTTGGAATTTAATTTGATATTTTCTATATACTTTTCCTAACTTATTTCGCATCACTTTCTCCCGCAGAGTCAAGTGGAACCCCTTGTTTAGCCAACAGCCACCCATCGAGGCTCCCCAGGCGTGCGCCATGTACGAGAACTCCTGTTCGTATCAGACGGCGCTGGACCTGAAGCGAGTATCGCCGCCGACTCTCGCCCAGGTGAAGACGGAGGAGTGCCTGACGCTTGGACAGTGCTCGCCGGACTGGACCTCGTACCGCTTCCATCAGTCCACCTTCGAGCAGCTGAAGCAGAGTGTGGAGAAGGCCAAGGCGGCGCTGCAGGATCGCAGCAGTTTTTTCGGGGCCAGCAGTGCCTTCAGGTGAGCTGCGACTTAAGATACTTCTTGTTCAATAAAAAAAATTATTAAAAAATTATTGCCTAAGAAGTATATAATTCGAATTATTATAAATCTATATACATTTCAATCACAGCGACATCTACTCGAGCCAGCGCCTGACGGACTCCCTGGACACCCTGCCCGTTCAGTCCGGGAACGGAGCCGGCAATTGCCTCGGCCTCCCACACAATCCCAATGTCGGAGTGGGCGTGGCCGGAGTGCTGAACTACAATGCGGTTAGCAGCAGTACGGCCGGAGTGCTGAGCAGCAGTGGGAACAGTGTGCAGAGACACCGGTTGGACACACTGCAGCCGCCATCCGGGTGCTCACCAGCCGTCACCCAGCACGGCGTCATCACGTCCAGCGCCGGACAGGTGACGTCCGGCACTCTGGATGCGGTGAGTGCCGCTCCAGCACTTCCATCGCTAACTGCGTCCAGCTCCTCGCATGTGGAGCACAAAGTCAGGGCAGGTAAGTGAAGTTAATGTGGCAGAAGTTATCGCTTTTACATCGAAAAAAACTATTATAATATATAATATATTTGAGGATATTATACATAATTATATATTAAAAAAAAATTTAAACTTGGTCTATATTAAGTAAATTAATTAAATTAGATACATTTTGGTGTTAGGATTGGCTTTACTTGCAAAAATAAATTTTATTTTGTTATTTTTGTTTTTAATGGACCATTTATTTGAATACAAATATTTTAGTATTGATTTGTATATTATTTAACCTATATGCTCGTTATATAAATGATTTATGTAATAAAACGAGCGCGTAATATTGTGTAGTGCCCAACCCACTGACCTTCTCGCAATTGTCTAGCACAAAACTGTCAACGAAATGGCGGAAAAACAAATCCTGCGCTTCCGGCCAAGGCAAAACGGACCCGAAGCCGAGAAAAAAAAGCTGCCGAAAATGTTGTGCCACAAAAGTGGCAAATTTCGCGTATTTATTTAAACACATCCCCATGCAGCATATGTTGGCCAATGGCCACCACCCCCCCAACCCGCACCCCCGCCGATCCACTTCCCAGTTGACCAACCACCAAATATGTCCAGGCCCGTAACATTTAATGGCCAAAACAACGGCTAAAAACCGCGACCAGCCATGTACATAATTCTGCTCGTTGTTTTAACAACAATAAGAAGCAAAAAAAAAATTGGGCAACAAAAAATTTTAAATTGAATTATCCATATAAACGTTGAGGTCTTCCCGGGGTCGGTTTCTATTCCTCTGGCTGGTTTTTATATTTTTTTTTTTGTACTGGCCTTTGTTTTTGTTGGCTGGGTTAGGTTACATATTTATCAATTTAAGCCGGGCCAACGGATGTGGCTTATAATGCGGCCCAAAGCCGGTTGCTGTTGACTGTTTGCGGTCCTTGCCAGGTTTTGATAGAAACATCAAAAACCGAACAATTTCATCGCGTGCCTGGCAAGAGTTTGTTATGCCGCCTCCGACCGTCAAGTTGTCCATGTCCATTTATTTCTATAAGAAACTTCTTTCCTTCTTGCTATCTTTTTTTGGCAAATTTATGTCCTGTTTCTGCTTCGTTTTCAATTAGAAAAGGCTGACAAGCCTTGTAGTGTCTATTTTTCCTTTTTTTTTGGCTGAAGGACGAGTACTTCATGGAAGAACTTGGCTTGTTTGCCTTATCTTACTCTTACTTTAATCGCAAATTTAAGAACTTTTTCCTTACCAAGCGGCAACTTCTGAATCTTTTCCTCGCAATGGTAGACACAAAATGGCCGCCCAGCTCATCTTTTTCCCATCTCAACTGGACGCGCTCAAGCAAATATGAAACGAATCCTTTAGAGCCAGCCGAATCCTTTAGAGCCAGCCTCCTGCTTCTCAACTCCCCCGTCTCTTTCATCTTTTCACTGGCTGTCTCTTTCTGTGGTCGATGTCAAGTTGTAGCTGAGTTTTTGCCGCTTCGGCTTTGCCATGAAAAGATTTTGTCATGCGTAACTCATTATTTTTTGCTCAAAAGACGTTTGGCTCACAGAGGCGCATAAAAAATAATTACACTTTGCAGCCAACTCAAGGATAATACAGATACCAGCATATATTGCAATACAGAAATATGTCTGTATTTTAGATTTGAATTGTTTTATTTCGGAAATTTGCCAGAGATCACATGAGAGTTTTTTTTAAAGCCTAAAGAAACGAGTACAAATTATGATACAGTCCGTTTCCAGACAGCTTCCATGATGGGAACCGATTCCCATCATCTTCATGGCTATCATTATCATGGACTCGTATCACATCCGGCTTGACATTTCAATTGAAAGCGTAGCAAATTCATCTCGGAATTTTTCTCGCTGACGACTGGCTTATTGTTGTTTACATCAAACAAAGATTTACGGCAATTAAACATCTACATGGCTGGTCTGTGAAGTGACAACCCTCGCGATTATGTCCTTTGCGGTTCACAGGATCTGTCAGCATTTCGGTATGGGGTGAAGGCGAGCGACGTTGCGTGACGTTTTTGCAGGGTGAAGTGGTGTAGTGGTGGACTGGTGGACTGGTGGAATAAAAACCATAATTCGAGCCATAAATAAACCAGTCGCTAGTTGTGATGACAATTATCTATGCCGAGATTTATGAGTCCCGGCGCTTCGTTTATTTTCACTTTTTTTTTTTTGTTTTTTCGGCGCTTTTCCGTGGCTAAAGGCAAAGCGTGCCGTGCTGAGTGTGCAAATTTTCGCTGGCTGGCAATTAAAATATCCTTTTGTTTGGTCCTTCGTCTTGCAGATAAATCCACGTTGGACTGCGCCACCACATCCACGCATGCGGCGGCGCCCTCATCCTCGTCCTCCGCCAGCGACCATCAGCAGGGCAGGATCAGTGGCAGCAAGGGCAGCACCACCAGTGCCGCCGGAGGAGGGGCATCCGCATCAGGAGGCGGCGGCTCTGCACTGTGTAAGTTCAATACTGTGATTATGTCAAAAATGTCCTTTGAGCTTTTGACAGCTTTCAGTCAGGACAGCAACCTGATGGGGGCATAGAAAGTGTCAGCGCTCGCACAAAAGGTGGCGCTTGTGTGCGCCGGGGGTGAAATGTCCTTGGCAGGAGTTTTTCCTGCACAAAGGGGGGTGTTTCATGGCTTTAAAAGGGATATCAAAATATAAACTCGCTTCATTATATTTCAATAAAATTGAAGTACTTTTTTTAAAGTTAACTAGCTGGTATTTCGTTTTGAGCTCTACTGCGGATGCCTGGAATGCATTGTTCAAAAATGTATATGTTCCCAAAGAATATAGTTGTCTATAAGTTATCTTAAGTATACATATTTTCATATGATGCAGTCTCTGTTTTCTAAAATTCATATTTTTTCTTAAAATTATGGCTGATACTAAAAACTATAAATATACAGAATTATAAATGTTATAAACAATATTAGATTCAATAATTAGATAATGATACAAAACCAAGTAAAAAAAGTCAGGATCTATTGACAGAACTCCTAATGATTTTTTATTTAATTAATGGACAATATAAGATCCTTTTGTAATGATAAAACAGTAAACAAAAAGTGTCAGTTCTGTATAAAAACAACAATAAATTTGTATCAAGATAACTAAATTTCCATTTATCTAATTGATATAATTATAACATTTCCCACGAACTTTCGAGTCCCTTTGGAAGTATTTTGATCGCTCAATTGCTCACTTGTGTTAATGCCTTAAGCTTGACTAATGCGCGTAATCAGGACTTGTGAGCCTTTTGGTGGAGAGTCCCTCTGGGAACTGCAATTGAGTTCATTTGGCAGTGGGAAAGTTGGCAAACAATTGGCAGGGCCTTATGTTTATATCCCTTTGTTCCTGCCTACTGTAAACATACAAAACGCAACAGTCACAACATTCGCTCGAGTCTCTCGAGTCGCCTAGTGAATCAGTGACTGCCCGTTGATAATTTGACTCTTAAGTGCTCTTCAGCGGTAATCCTATTAGAGCGTGTTAGTCACACGCTCCTGCGAGCACACTTCACTAGCCAGGACAACCCCCGTGCGCATCCAGACATCCTGTCTACCAGTCCTGTCGACCTGAGCTCGAGGGATGGCCTCTCCAGCGAGGACAATGAGGCTAATCGACAGATCATAAAATGATCAAAACGTTATGTGAAGCGCATTAGAGCGCACGCTCCTCTGACAGCGTGGTAGATACCATCCACTCGTGGTAGTGCTCTATGGAGTATCTATTGAGTATCTATATCTATGGATTGTTTGGGAAGGGGTTCCCTGTGTGGGATTCTTTCGGCACAGACAATTGAGCGGTTAGGTGTGAATAATGGGAAAGGGTGCAGAGCGGCGGCAGGACATCGTTAAACTCATCGAGTGGCAATAGGCTTTATTTATTGTTTTATTGGCCTGATTCAAGATATGTTTGTTTACTCATGTTTGTTTATTCATGGCCTGTTGAAACTAATGAATTATGTTTATTTTGTGTTTATTATAATTTACGAGGTTTATGTTTAGATTGGTTTTTTATACAGCCTGTGTCTAGAAAGTGTTTTTTTTCATAATTTTTCATTCTTTTGCATTTATTATTTTTTTGGTCTATAGATTTTATCGATTCGTTACACTTTCAGTCTTCTAAACCAACAAACATATACAGTTTACCCCCTACACCCTTTACCTTTAAATACTTATTACATTTCGAGTTCTTTAAAATCGCATTTTTTGATGTCTATCATCATCTGTCGCAGGACTATTTGTTTGCTGCTGGCTCACCCGAAGAGCTTGACTCTAATGATAATCTCATAATCTGCCAGCAGGCTGGTCCCACCCACACACCGCCCCTCTTCAGCGCGCCCAGCGGGTGGCTGCCACCCCCTTGGCCTTTGCCGCCCACAAGTGGGCGCCACATTGCGTCCTTTCGTCCTGTTGCCATACCAGTCGCATTCGTCCTGCGCCGTATGTTTTGCTCACTTGAAATTTAATTTCTGATTTCATTTGCGCACAGTTTATTCTTTATTATTTTTTTTTTTTGCTGGCCGTAATTGTTTCAGGCTGTGAAAATAAATTGAAATCGCTGCTGTGCCAACTGGCGCCAAAAAAGGACGATGAAGTCCTTTTTGACAGCTTCGCGGACTGACGCTTGCGCTCAAATTTATTCACTAGCATTTATGTATGTTGAATGTTGTTGCGAAAAAACAAAATGGCGGGGCAATAACAAAAAAACACAAAAAATGCGCATATTTGTTGAAGAAGGAAAACGGCGAACTTGGCCTGGAAAAGTTTTTGGTTCCCATGCTCTATTGTCCGCTCATGTGTGCGCCTATTGATGTCCAAATATTTTTATTCATGGCCCTTTTCGCGGTTCACTTAACTGCCGATTCAAGTCATTACCCACCCCAGGGAGCGATTTTGGCACGAGTCGTTCATAAATCACGTCATTGTTGCCACAACCACCCAACGTGGCCCGTGGCAAAGATGACGGCAACAAGCTGGAAAATGTTTGGCTAATTTAGTTTTTGTGCTCACTTATTGATCAGCGATAGATAGGCAAACAAATTTGCCTATTGCCCAAGCGAAAAACTTTACAAAAATAATTAAAAAACCGCGCAAACACAGTGGGCAAATAGAAAAGTGTCAGAGGACTCAACAGGTTGGCTTCCGCCTCCAAAGTCCGCTGCTCTTTGTGATTTATGCCGCTGGAAATGACCCGCTTCCGACATGGTATATCAGCAAAGAAAAATATACATATACAAATATGTATGTATGTTTGGAGCAAAAGGAAAAGCTCAAAATCAATGGGCGACCGAAAGGAAAATGGAAAAGCGCTGGCGCACTTGAAAGTTTTAGAAGCGGGCACCTCCAGGCAGCGGAGGTTACCTCCTAAGTTCTCATCTTCTATTTCCCAGCTCCCAGCTCTACGGCGGAAACGCAGTGCACCCGGAGCCGGAGGTGGCTGTGTCGAAGCGTCTCCGGTCTCGGCAGCCAGCGCGCTCCGCAATTTAGTTGTCAATTGAATTTATGAGGCCGCTGAATTTATGGCCGCCACCTAGCTACCTCGCCACCTCGCCACTGGCCGTGCTTTTATCTCAAGTGACACAACTCACGTGAGACCGTGAGACCCGGAGACCCACGAGACCCGCAAAGCCCGTAACACCGAAACCCTTGACCCGCCAAAAAGTCAATCCGCGTTATCAATTGACAGCGAGGGTCGCTGGCAGTCGAACCACGGTAATTTATAGCTCGCCGAGCACGTGAACCGCCGTTCCTCCAACCCCTTTCCACATTCCGAATGTTAATTGTTTGTTTGCTGTTTGTTGTCATTGGCTCTTAAGTGGCGCGGGGTGAGGGGCACTGGGAACTGGTAACTGGTTACGGGTTCCAACTGCTCGTCAGGGGTGTGCCGTGTGAATATGCTAGCTTTCAGTTTAGAAGAAATCAAAAAAAGATATCAAATAAAAATCGCTGCTTGGCGATTGAGTGTATCGAATAGGATATACCAATTAATTTGGTAGATTTTAGGGAATTTTAGCAGCATTGTCAGTTTGATTTAACAGTCAGTTTTTTATGCCTTTTAGCTTTTATAGATTTACTCTATATATGTATATTTAAATTTAAAATATATGTTACTATCTTTTGTAACTTTTTGGTGGCTCAATGCTCCAAATAATTAAAAATAAATACAAAATTGTATTTTTCAAGCTTTCTGGTGGCTCAATAAATGATAAATACCGAATTGGTTTTATGTTCTACTATGAAACATAAATATTCTCGAAAACAGCATACCCTTTTTAATTCAAGAGGTATTCAGCATAAAAAAGATCGTGGATAAGCGAGCGTTGCAATTATCTGAGAAAGTCAAACGGTGGTAATCGGAGTCGAGCCCATGACCCCCGCACCCTTCACCAGTGCGACCCTGCCACCTTGCACCTTCCACCCTTCCACCCTGCCACCGTGCCACCTTCCCCCTTTTTTTCCAGCCGCACACCACCCCCTGCTCCCTATCAATCGCGCAATTATTGGCGGCATTGTTTAGATAGACAGCCACGAGGACACGAGGACACCTTCAATATGTCGCTGTGAGAACTTCCTTTTTGGCCCTCCCGTTTGTTGTTCGTGTCTGTAATTTGTTTTTATTATAATTTTCACTTTTATTTGTGGCTGTGGCTTAGGGTTTGTTTGATTTGGCGTGTTCGCTGTGTTTGTTGGGCATTCCTAGGCGACATTGTTTCACTTTTTGTGGGAACAACTTTCGGCGAGTCATTAAGATCTGGTGCAGTTGATAAGCGCGGTGTAATAGGTGTGAACAAAGGCCAGGCATTTAGGGATAAAGACAATGCCTAGCAGCTGAGTAAAAAATATTATTATATTACAAAAGAGAGTTACATACTTAGAAAGGCTTTAAGTGGTAAAATATTAAGTTTACTTTTTAATAGCCTAGAGTAGTAGAATAAATTTGAAAGGCAACCTTAAAACATACGAACCTGTTTTTATTTATAATATTTCTGGTAATATATGTATATCCTGGCAGCTCAACTTTGAGCCCATTCCATTACCACTTAACCCTCTCAGCGCATTCACAATGAAAAACTCTAAGAGCTGCCAATGCGAAACTGATTTATGCGCCGCCGTTGCCGCCCATTTGATTAGCAAATATTGAACGAAATAAAAATGGGTGTATTGTATTTTTATTATTTTTATGCCGATTACAACAATACGCATTTCGCCAATAACAAAATGCACAGCGCCAGTCAAAAATTCGCCGCGGGCCAAGTGAGCAATCCGTGGCAAAAGGAGCAGGAGCAGGAGGAGGAGGTACGAGTCAGGACATTAAAGACCAGCCTGAATCCAGCAGAAAACAGGATCGGGAGCGGGGGCATCTTTTGGCCTGTCATGCCTCGCAGGCCGCTGGCCACGTGCCGCGTCAAAGTCGCCATCGCGTGTTACATCATTCATACGTCATTAATGGCCACGTGCCTGACTTCCAGTTGTTATTGTAGGCAGGGCCATTTCAGTGTTTTCAGCCTTGCAAGGCGCATAAATATTAGCACGACTCTATCTCTGTCTCTATCCCTGTCTCAGTTCTTCTCTCTTTCACTCTTCAGGTTTGAGAAAACAAATCGCGGCGCTGATTGCGTTTCTTATTAACTGCTGTGGGTGGTTGGCTGAGACAATATGCTCCCTGTCCTCAATGCACTGCAAGAAAAATACAATGAAACATGTGACAAGACTCAACAGATTTCAGTTGCCTTCTTAGTCAATAAAAGGCAAATATTCAAGCAAAAAATATTAGATAGAAACATGGATTTATTTATTTGAATATATTTATTATATTATTTATAACATATTTTTTTATATATATTTGGAGAAAAATTAACTCAATAAATATAAATACCTGGAATTTAAGATTGATATTTATATGAACCCCCTAGCTAAGCATCTTAAGTATAGATTTGGAGAGAAAATTCAGAACATCCCTAGTTTCAGCTCAACAATCGACCATCTATGAGGATTTTTCTTTTCTTAAGAACTCATTTAAGTTCTTGCTGCATTTTTCTGAGAGTGTAGCTGGTGTCGTCATGTTTGTCTTGACGCTCCGTTGAATATTTTGGCTGCACACACAGAAAACAAATGGACAGGCGCCTGATGCAATGATTGTGCTGATGGGGCAGTGGGAATTCGTGGGTGGCGGGTGGCGAAATCAAGCTGAAGACACACAAAATGGTCCAGGCCAATGTGTTGTGGCTCAAAGTTAACTTGGAACACTTGACTTGTGGGCGAACTAAGAGAACCGCAATTTATGGGTGAGGGGATGCGGAAATGTTACGGCGACGCAAAATGGCGGAAATCGCAAAACAAAAGAAATTAATTTAAAGTTTTTCGCCCAAAAGCGTGAAAATGAAATTACATAATGAATGCAATTAAAATGTTAAGCCAAGCTGTGTGAGAAGTACACACACATACACAAAGAGCTTTTCCTTTTCCCTCGCTTTGGCAGAGCAAACATTTTGAGCCAAGTGAAACTTGCTTTTCCTCTGGCGGAGAACAGCAAATTGCTATTTAGCCATTTTAGATGCCATTAGCACTAACACACACATGTACACACAACTTGAGTCCTTTTGGTGGGTGGAAATAGGAGGCTTTCCCTCCAGCAACGTTTATTAAATAACTGCGTGTCAAAGCAACGCACACAAACACCAACACACATGCAGAGGCACAAACTAGCACACCCACACATCGGTAGTTGCCTTGACTTGCCAAACTTTTCCTTTGAGTGCCTGCACATGTGTGGGTGTGAGTGTATGTATGTAGGTGTGTGCGTGGTTGAAAAGCGAAATTTGTTTTCAACTAAAATTAAATAGTAGTGCAGGGCAATGGTCAAGCAATCGAATATGTTTTACTCATTTTATAAGGAGTAGTAACCGGGAAAATTATATTCATTTTTATGTATTTTAGTAAGATGTCCTTTTTAAAATGTTATATTAAATTATAGTGGGAAGGTTGATAATAAAAAGGCACATACCATTTTCCTTTTATTTATTTCCAACAACCTGAAATAAAATGCGTAGAGAAAAGTAATTTAGATGGGCTGTATTTAATTCCGTTTTATCCTTAAATTATCCTTTTTCTTATTCTGAATCATTCAGGCATTGCTTATATGCTTAATAGCAAACCGAAACTAATTTCGTAGGGTATGAAAAGAGCATAAAAGAGGAAAGCATAGAACATAATAAAAAAGGAAGCCAGCTAAGCTTTTTGCCTGTTTATGTGTGTGAGGAACTACAATTTGTTCGTTGACGCCTATGAATTAGCCTGGCCGCCCACGAGGATACACAAAAATACACAAGGACTCGCAAGGATACGCAAGGAAGGGGCTCGCATGGCCAGCGGCAAAGCTGGGCAAAAACAATTTCAATGCGAATTCAAAAATTAATTAAGCCAGCCCAAAAGGCAGCTGTGTAGATGAGTTTTTCAGTTAGTGTGTGTATGTGTGTGTGTGTATGTGTGTAGGTGTCCTGGTATCGGCTCTGTGTGTGTGTGTGTGTGATTTGGTGTGTGTCTGTCATTTTCTGTTGCCTGCTTCGTGGGGCAACAAGAAAGCGCAGGAGTTTTTTGGAAACGGAGTCGGAGGCGAGTGCCACAATTGCACTTGAGCAGCTGCAGGCGGCAGCTCCAACTTCTCGCGCATTGTTTTTCGCCTGCCACCCCAAAAAACCACCCAACCACCCAGCCACCCAATGCCACCTCCCCTTTCGGTGGGTGGAAAGTACTGTTGGGAGGGAGGAGTGGTGCCGTTGTAGGCGAACGACGAAACGGTAATATCCTTGTGTTTGGTGGAAGGAAAAAGGAAGTGGATAATACATCCGTCCTTGTTGCTTCGTGTCACCCACTAAAAAGGCGATGCCACTTCTGGAAGCTCTGCCGCAGGAGCAGCACGAGCGGCGGCAGCAGCGGCTGCATTGAGTGGCTCGCAAGGGAGACAGCACTAGTGTGCGGCCAAAAAGAGACGGAGTCATGGGGTCCTGCGGCATGTCCTTAGTCAAGTGGAAATGGTAACCTCCTACTCGAAGAGAGCGACGCACAGCGAGCGTAGCAAACAACTTGAAAAGCTCGGGACTCTACATTTGCAACTCAAAAACCCATAGAGATCATTAGAAATTGTGTGCGGAATACGAAACGTTGGCAATTCTCTCGGTGGCTCTGCCATTTGTAAAAAGCTTAACGGCGCCAAGCTTTCGCTAGGCCACACCTCCGCGCACTGCTGATTGGTGGACGCCAGTCGCAAGGGGGTGGCTGCGGATTAAAACCCTAAGTGTATCCTGCAACGCAGGAGCAGCACTGGCAGCACTGGCAGCAGCGGCAGCGACAGAGGCAGCCACACATATCGCAAGCAGACCAACCCAGACAGATAGATACACAACCGGGCAGCCAGGCAGCGCACCACCCACCACCGCCCACCAAAGGCGACCAACCACCAGCCACCCCCCAAATGGCCACAAAAACGTCGCTAAGGGTTGGAGGCAGGACGATGGCAGGACGCAAGGCAGGATATGCGCGATTTGACGACGGAATGAAATCAATTGTTACGCTGCCGTGCCACAGATCGGACGCAATCCGGTGTCAGTGCTCAAGCTCGATAGTCCTAGCCAGGAGCATCCTTTCTTAGTCCTTCTCCGTGATTTACGCGATTTACGCTGCGCCTACCCACACACACATATACGAATAAATACAAATACAAATATACAAAAAGAAACGAACACAAGCAGGAACAGGACAAGTGGTGAAAAAAATATCACGTATACGTGCGGGGACATTGACACATATAAATCAGTTGGACACGCGAACGGCAGGCAGGTCGAAAAGTGCATTGGAAAGTTCGGGCGGAAGTCGAGGTGTCCGGTAAACGGTAACCGGTTCCGATCGTCACTTTTCCCGTTCCCGTTCCCGTTCCTTTTCCTGTTCCGCTGCGCGTCCGCTGCTCCATCGCTGCTCCAACGCTGCCCGTTTGTCCTTTTTTTAAACAAATTCAATTGCGGACACCACTTGGCGACGTCTCCGTCTCCGTGTTATTAGTTTCCGGTCTCCGGCGACCAATTTACCGCTTGCCAAAAAAAAAAAAAAGAGGAAAACAGGAAAACACAAAGAGTGCGACAAGGACATAGACCAATAGCAATTAGAGTTTAAATTTGAATTTGAATTCGAGTTTGAAATTTTCCAACTAATTGGTGTGTGTGTGTATTGCTGTGTTGCTGTGTGTCGGTGCATCGGAGGTGTGGAACGGAACAAGCTACCGAAAACCGAACCGACGGCGACCACAATGCTGGACATCAAGTCCTCCGCCGATTACTTGTCACGCTCCACGGGCAGCTTCAGCAACTTCTCGATGCTCTTCGCAGGTGAGTGGGCGGTGTGTGAGCCAGCCCGACCGTCGGCCACCTGGAATCCAAGTAATTACACCAAGCTAGCCCTCATACAGTACTCCCGTCGGTTGACTGATGGATCGCACTTTCATAACTCTAACTCTAAATCTAACTCTAACTCCTATAGCATTTTAACTCCTTACAGTTTATTGAACAACTCGTTTTCCTCTTTTGCAGATTCCTCGTACAAATCGTCGTGGGGCTCCCACAGTTCGACACAATCGCAAGGTGAGTGATAAATTAAAACATTTAAAATTATGGCCAAAAGATATCAGCAATATCAGTTTATATTCTACAGAAAAATAAATCAAAGGAAATATCTTAGATCATTGTATTTGGTTTAAAAATATGACCAATTATAATTAAGGCATTTTGTTTGCTTAAAAATGTATTGGTTTTTTCTTCAAAAATTGATTTACTTTAAAAGGATATATAGCTATATAAATCTACTTCTTTCTTTATATAAATATTATATATTTTCAGTATCACAAAAGAATAGCATTCACATTCACAATAAATAAATATGGCTTCGATATTCATATCCCACTTATCTAGCTAAATTTGCATTGCGAACTCTTTATGTCAGTGCTTGAAACTCTTTTCCTCTGACATATGTATCCATCTATCCTGTGCAATTACATATTTCATTCCTCCGGACCAAACTTCGTCTTAACGACAATTTATGGCAATAAATCCCGAAAGAAACATGACTAATTTGCAAAGTTTCAATGCTCGCAAATTGCAATAAAATATACTCAGAAAGTTGCGCGACAAGCCCGAAATTACAGCAAATTATCTACCAAAAGGCAGGCAGGCACTCAAGAAACCCCAAATAAACATTAAATATGCAAAACACACACATGACATCGAATCGTTTGAAACCAAAAGTGATGGAAATTCACACTAACCGAACCGAAGCGAAACCAGTGAGCCATGCAAATTGTGCGCCTGATAGACGTGTATTCAAGCAAATCAACAAGCCATCAATGGAATATTGACAGGCATTTCGTTTAGGGGCTTATTGAAAATATAGATAAAGGACCAAATGGAAGGTGTGGACTACACGTGTTCGTGGGGTTGCGACTGAGTTGAATGGTTATTGAAGCGAGCAGAGGGGTTAAGCGCTATTAGGCTAGTTATGGCGCACACTAATTGAAATTATATTGTTCTCTGACACCCACTCCAAAAATGGCAAAACAAAAAAAGGACCGACGCCTCGAGCGGTTTTAAAATCTCAGAATTCCGAAATATATTTTTCACACTCCGAGTGAGACAGAATTTCAGCTTGGCTGAGCGCATTTAGCTGCTGGCCATCGATGACATCGAAATTGTGCAGAGCCACAGTTTGTGCTCAACTCGATTTGAGGCACCACCACTGATCCATCGCACCACCAGAGCCCATACCCACCGCAAATGCCACCCAACCACCTCCCGCTGCGGCTGCAATCGGTCGCCTTTTGTCCTCTTCTCAGTTGAGTGGCCACGCAAAGCGCAAAACCAAAAATGTCATATGAAAAGTTGTCGTTGTTGCTGCCTCTTTTTAAGCACAATAAGTGACAACGAAAACAACAGCGGGCGGTGCAAGAACCACCCAGAAAATCTACTGTCCTCTACAGAGCAAAAAAATTACAGAAAATATGGATTACCAGTTTAGTTTTCATTTCCTTAGAAGAGTAGGTAATTTCAGATAAGATTATTTCATTATTTTCATGATAATTTAAAGTTTCTGGGAGCTAAGAGTATATATCCTTTCATTCCTCTTCCGTTAAACACCATACACCGACATCCCTTGGGAAGCAACTCATTTTTCCCAGTGTATTTCCCACAGTCCTTGGTGTTTTACTGCGCCTGCGGCTTTAATTTTATTCGAGTATGAAGCGTGAAGTTTGCCACACAACTTGAACGCGCCGAGATTGCAAATTGAACTGCCAGCGGCATTGTTTTCACTCTTTGCAATCATATTCCATTACGAGCAGGCCAGAGAAGAGATCCTGCGATGCTCATGTCACAGTTGTCCTGCCCGCGGGCACCACACCACACCATCCTCATTCACTGTGGACTCTTTGATGGCAGCGCAGAGATAATGTTTGTGTTGCGGTTGAGTTGACGATTGCCTTTGATTGTTCTGCTGAGAATGTAAACTGACAGGGCCGGCAGGTTTTTAATTTAACAATTTGAATGAATTCAAACGCGTTCTACCCACTGCCTTCGCTTGCAGGTTACAGCTCGAACGCCCTGGGCATCAAACATGATCCGCACTCACAACTACGGCAACCTGGTGAGTACGCTGAATATCTAGTCTAAGTTAATTAGGTGCATAAACAGGATACTTGATATCGACAGGGATTTTTTCAATAAAGATATAGAAAAAAGAAAGTAACATTTTATTAAGAAACTGCGATCTGTCGATATCAAGTATATTTTTGGTTTCCCGTTGAATCTCAAACCATTTCAAAAGTTATGAAGTGCAGATGCTTCAGCCCACGTGCCGCATTGTTAAGACTTAAGACCAACATAAACAGCCAGCAGGATAAATCACGTAAAAAGTGTGTGTAGCTCAAAATTCGAAACGAATGCTGTTGGCCAACACCAATAAAGTTTGCGTATTGTGTATCGCATGCATGCTGCAAGTGCCACTCGAGTCCTGTGGGCTGTGAGTCCTTTCTGCCATCCTGCTACCCTTCAGCTTTAAAATTCATTTCGAATGCCTCGAGAGCGAAAACGAAACCAAAACCGAAACAGCAACAGAAATCGAGCAAATACTGTCGCAGAATCAAAACCTTAAATACGCCACTTGAGCAATGGAAATGGTAATGGAAACAAAAGTGCCGAGCGGTGGAATTGAAGCGTAATGGAAACAATTGAAACTGCCATAAAGGATTCTCAATTAGAGGGTGATATGGGGCAGGGGAAGGACATGGGCAGGGGAGGCGATCCGCAGACCCAGACGCACTTGGCTTGGCTTTTGTTGCTGTCAAATTTGACGGCCGTGGTTGAATAAGACGCGTGCCAGTCGGGGGTTCAGTTTTTTCGCATTTTCGGGACATTAAAGCTGTTGAGCTGTTGAGCAGTTGAGCAGTTGAGAGAACAAAGCTGCAACCGAAGAAACTGTTGGCAAAACAATGGCCAGGACACAGGACTCAAAAAGCGAAAAAAAAAACACAAAAATACTCATATAAAACAAGCCAAGGAGCGGCGGAGGACTCTGGCTAGATGATGCGAATTAAGGACAATTGTGCTGTATGTCTGGTGTCGGTCTCGTTGCAATCAGCGTAACCTTTCTTACTTTTTACCCACTGCAACACACAGAAAAAATATAAATATATGAATCAAAACATGAATTCGCATTGTGCCAAACCTCAACCTTAAAGTATGCAAGCATACACTCAATAAATAGAAATATATATTATATTGAATTGAGAGAACTTTTTTGAGTTGTTATATTTACGAAGCATCTATTTTTTTCGAGTGTCGCCACGCATACACTTACACAGCTAGGCTTTGCAGCGAGCAGGAAACTCGCGCCGGATAATAAGTGAAATGGATATTTCGAGTGTGAGTGTGAGTGTAAGTGTGAGTGTGTGTGCAAGTGCACTCGACAAATGCGCGCAAATGAAGCATCTGCATGCACACATAAACAAAATATAATAAAAATGTATATATTTATACCTATGTATGTGGTAAAGGCTTTTCACAGTTTGCTGGTAATGCATTTCATTTCGTCAACGGAAACTAAAACTTGCCTTTGTATTTGCCATATGAATGGTCCGGGCACCCTTCATTAAGATATTTGCATAAAGAACCCAGTACTAATGCCACGCTTTCCATTTCCATTTGCTTTTCCACCCTCTCCGCAGATCCATATCAAATGTTCGGACCCACCAGCAGCAGACTGGCCAGTTCAGGTGAGTGGAAATCACAAAAGCATAAAGATGCAGGTGCCGCGATTAGTTTTTCCCCCCGATTTTCCGCGACTGCCACGCGGCCACTGAGCTCCAACCCCAAGAAATGAAAAACACTTGGGCCAGTTCATTATCATATCAATTTCTGGCCGAGATTCGACTTAGTCATTGCCCAGACGGGCGACCCTAACAAATTAACCCATTGCATGCGAGTTTAACCCTTTCTTTCGGGGTGCAGTTTTCTAATTTATGCGAAAGGTGTTTTCCGAAATTTATTGCATCGCTCTATGCGAGTGTGTGTGTGTGTGTATGAATGAGTTAGTGTGAGTGTGTGGGGGGCGTGTCCTGGCAATTGTTTTTTTGCAGCTCTGACTTTTCGTTTCATTCAGTGCTTGGGAATTGTCTGTTTTCTGGGCACGCGCCCTGCCTGAAATCCGGCAAAAATCCATTAAAAAGAGTTGCGAGTTGCCGTGGAAGGCGACGTCAAAGGGTTTCGACGGTGGGCGTTTCCCTTATGGATTTGATAAATTGGTCAATGGATGTGTTCTTGTTTCTCACAAAACCTTGTAGGCATAAATGGCCATGAGAAAAAGTGATTCGATTCATTAAAACTATAGCTTACTAGTTTCGTATCAGCTAAACCCGTTTTCCCAGGCGGGAAAGAAATAAAGTCATCATTTCATAAAGAACTCAACTCAGTCTGAACACTTTAGCTTCAACTTTATTCCTAGCTTATTAAATAAAAAAGAAAAATTATTATTTAATTACTGATCTTATGTTTACTCCTAATCTTTAAAATATAAATAATTGTTCGCTCGAATGCGAAGGCGGCATTAAATGAGAATGAAAGCCAATGCCACTTCCTTAAACTCTTCCGCACATTTTTACTACATTTTCCCTGAATCGAAAGTCACTTTCAAAATGGTTGGATTCAATGCCTCTGACCAGTTGCCAGGCAAAATCAATAACTCCTATTGATCCTGCGCTGGGGCAAGCTTTTGACGCCGCCATTATGGTGGCTCCACCCACCGTTGCCATTGTCCCAAGTGTGCTGGCACCACCACCACCACCACCAGCTCCACCACCAGCACCACCTCCACCATCTCCACCCACTTTTGCGCCATCGAAACATGGCGCTCGAACGGAATTAGCATAAAAACCCAGACGCCCAACATTTTCCGGCGCGACATTTACACGAATCCCCAGCTCAGGCCTCGTGCTCTCTCTGTCTACCTTGCTATTTCTGTCTCTTTCGATTGTTTGTTGTGCGGTTTTTGGTTTAGGCCGTTGCCAAGAGTTTGGCTATAAACTTTAACTTGAAGTTGAGCGCAAAAGCAAAAGCTCACTGAGAAAAACCCACACATACTCGTAGTACCCAAAAACGTGAATGGTACACGGTGCTGTGCGCTTTCGCTTTTTGGGTGGCAAAAATGCTGTTTTTGATTAATTATGGCTTCCTCTCGACACGGAACCGCTTTGTTAGCCAGGTCCGGCCAGCTGGCCAACAGCACTTGACATGCCACACTCATTTGCATACATGTGCATGTGCATATGCATATCTGCATATGCATACACTTGTATGTGTGCAGGACCTCAAGAGTGATAAAAAAGGGAAACACGAGATTGCCTTAGCTAGTTGCTGCATAATTTAAATGGCCAGCTACGAACTGGAGTTTTCTTAATTATGAAAACAACGCGAAAATGTGTTGAGATCAAAGAACTGCTGGGACTAATTGCTTCCGGCTTTACATACATTTTCTGCTTATTAAATTAACATTTTTTTTTTGGGGATCAAAAACTTTAACGCCTCGATGGCACTCCTTAGTGGGCAATTAAAACACTTTGGCTCCCCACCGACCAATTAGTTTTTTTTCGTTAGCTTTTGTTTGGCTGCTAATAGCGTGTCAATTGGCCAAGGAGCCACGCCCATTTTTGCCCATTTTTCCATTGACTCGGTGTCTTCTGCCCGGCCAGCCAGCGATTATCATTCATCATCGTCAGTCGGCGGAGAATCGTCGTGTTGGCACTTAACACATTCACTTGGCCATGATTTGCAATTAACGCAATATTCATGACGTTCTCACACATGAGCAGCGCTAAGCCACCACCCAAAAAGGTCCTTTTCCCAGCTTTTTTTCTCAGCTCAAGTTCGCCCAACCACCCTGTATACTTTTTTTGTTGTATTCCGCCTGACAGCGCGAACAGTGAGAGAGAAAGGAGCGATTGTTGTCCCTTAGTCGTCCTTTTTGCTTCCACGGCCTAATTGCCAAATGATTAAGCGATTTATGATGTCTGCGTCGAATGCGTAGCAAATCCAGCGCACAATATACAATCATAATTCTATAAATGTTTTAGCACGCACAATGGGAAATGTTCAAAAGTTGGGGGAGTGGAGTTACGACAGAAAGTCAAAGTTCAAATGGGAAACTACAATGCCATGATATGGGTGAATACATATGGCCAGTAACAAAAGAAGGCTGAACATCTACGGGTTTAGTTTTAAGTACATGAAGTATATGATTTTAAGTTTTCTCTTCTGTAAAAAGCAACCAACTTAAATGCCCAGCATGGCTCATTGCAGTGAAAGTGGTAGCCATAATATCTCCTCGGCTTCCCGGAGGAGCAGCTCCATGCCACTTCCACTTACACTTACATGCAATGCCATTTCCGCTGCGCTACACTTCTCTTACAATAATTTGAGGCAAGCGTCATAGATTACCCCCGTGGTCTCAGTTATTCATTGGGAGCGGGTAGTGCCACTTTGGGGGTTCTTGGATTGCGTTTCGCTTCCCTAGCCCCAAGAACTTGGGCAGGAAATGCTTTATGGGTCCTTTGCATGCCACAAA
The DNA here is from genome assembly GCF_016746245.2 of Drosophila santomea. NCBI lineage: Eukaryota > Metazoa > Arthropoda > Insecta > Diptera > Drosophilidae > Drosophila > Drosophila santomea. The sequence goes on from NC_053018.2 coordinate 6,798,203, forward strand.
ATGCTTACATTTTGGCCACATCCCCGCAGCTGTGGCTAATGTAGGCCCCAAAGCCCCAAAAAAAGGATATGCTCTTTTGATGGACATTTAGGCAGGCCCCAAAAATACCCACATTAAATGTCTCAATACCTACGAATCACTGGGCTCATTTCTCAAATCCCTCCTCCCTCCCGTTCTTTCCAGGCTCGGGCCAAATCCAGCTGTGGCAGTTCCTCCTCGAGCTGCTCTCGGACTCCAACAACGCCAGCTGCATCACCTGGGAGGGCACCAATGGCGAGTTCAAGCTCACCGATCCCGACGAGGTTGCTCGCCGCTGGGGCGAGAGGAAGTCCAAGCCCAACATGAACTACGACAAGCTCAGTCGCGCCTTGAGGTGAGTTCTAATAACTATTTATAAAATTTAAAAATAAGAAGAAATGTAATTAACATATATTCTTTTGTATGAAAAACATACATACCTATATAAAATACTCTTGGACTTATTTTTTTGTTACTTTCATTTAATTCATTAGTAACCATTTTCTTTAAACTACGAAGTTTGTACATTAGTTTTGGTATTTTTAAAATATGTCACATCGTGTGCAGGAAAAGATTCTCAAGCTAATTTAGAAACCTTTTTACTGTGCGCATAGTTCCACAGAAAAAAACTTCGATTTCGGATTACTTTCACCCCATCAGCCATAGGGATGTTTTTTCCTGTGCAGTGGAGTATTCCCTAATTAGGCAGTATCTGTGCCGTCGTCGAAATGCGAGCATGTGTGCAATTTGCTATTTGGCTCATCAGTAAATGATTTGTCCCTGCACTGATTAGCCGCTTTGATGGCTAAAGAGCCAGAAAATCACCCAAAAAAAACTAGGTAATCCACTTGCTTTGCCCAAGACTTTGGCTCACATGATTGTGTGGGTGTGGCGAGGTTGGCACAGAAACTCAATAATAAATTGTTCGCTTGGCCCGAACTAGAATGCAATCAAAAATCCAATAAATTCGCAATCTAATTGCAGAGCCAACGTAATTCGATTTCGAAATCTGAAGCTTCAATATTTGACAGAACACAAACCATATGCACAAACTATTTGTGCAACGGTCAATTGGCTATATAAACATAGTCAGGACATAGAGAGTTGAACCCTTTTAGCCGGGCTCCTTGAAACTGTCAGTCGCAATCAGGCGAGTGCCAATGATGCGAATTCAAGTGGAAAAGTCCTGACAGCCAATTTGCAACATGCTCCGCACACACATGTAAATAAAATGTAAAAAGTGTAGAAAAATCACACAACAACAATGTGTGCAGGACGACGGGGAGTAGGAATCCTTTTTGATGTGCAGGAAGCCTCAACATGTCTGTTCTTTTTTGCGCATTTCAACTCAATTGAACACAAGAGACATCATCGCCGTTGGCTTTCATGTTTGCTCAGAAATGCGAGAGTGTGTGGGTGTGTAAATTAACACTCAGCTCGGGTATCCTTCACACCCACACACCCACACACACGCACAAACACACAAGACAGCCAATGCACATACACAAGCGCACAGCAAGGACAAGTGCTTTAATGCTTCATTTGACATGTTTATTCACAGCCAGCTGGCCTTTTGTTGGCCTGGCCAATCCTCGAAATGGGTTTACTTTAATCCTTTTCTCTCCATGCAGTTATCCTTGCTCCCTGATTGTGCTCCTTTGTCCTTAGCTCATCAGTCATTGATTGCCTTTGATTGTCTGTGCAAGGAGCAGCGGCATTCAGGCCTTTCATTTTTCATTTTTCAGCTTTTACTCTTTTGCATTTTGCAGTCAGGCCATTGTTTTTGCTGCTTTTAATTTATGGCCGTAATTGGCATAATTTATGGACGGTGCAAAATGGAAAAATAAGAGAGAATGAACTCAACTGCACGCATTATGCCAATTTACATTGATGCATTGAAATGTTTGCTTTGCCTGCAACCTTTTGTAATTTATTTGCGAAATTTTTTTTTTTTTTATTTTGTGTACACTTGTCAGGCGGAAGTTGTGGACATTTTAAAGCGTAACAATAAACGCACAATATCCAGGAGGAAAGGAATATTTAAATTGTTAAATTGCCATTCGAATGTCCTTTAAAGATAGAGAGAGAGCATCACAGTCCTGCTGACTGGGCAAATATCCAAAGTTAATGAAAAGAAATCGTTGGCTAACCCTCGAATGTAAACAAATTTCGCTCGGATTTCTTGGCCGTCTGCCCGCCCACATAATTTCACCCCTCGCCAAAAATTTCTATTTGCGTTTGGGCACAAGGCGTTGCCATTTAATTGCAGAATCAGAAAAAAGGGAGCTGCGTCTGGGGAGCGGCACTAAAATCGCTTAATGTCAGCAAATTAACTTAAAACGCATAAAGCGAGCATTATTCTGTAATTATTTACTGTCCATCCGAGGGGAGACGCAGTTCATCTCAGCTTTTGTTTGACTTTCCCACATTGAGATCATAGAAACGAGCAGCTGGAGGAGTAGTTCCACTGTGGTTAATTTTATGACTAAATATGTAAGAGTATTAAATTATAATTAAAAGTCAATGAATTTTCTTTGAAATTAACAGTTTAATGTATTTGAAGCGGGCTTTTCCCTTTTTTTAAGTTTGGATTTTGGTGTTGATGTTGTAGAATATTACTGCTCATACTAGGTGTAGGTTTATAAAATATATACAAGTTTTTCAAACTGTTTTTTTTTCTACTTTCCCATTTAGGTACTACTACGACAAAAACATAATGACCAAGGTGCACGGCAAGCGGTATGCGTACAAATTCGATTTCCAAGGCCTGGCAGCTGCCACTCAGCCGGCAGCCAGCGATCCCACCTACAAGTATCAGAGCGACTTGTTCATGACACCATATCACCACAGCGCCAAGCTCAGCTCGTTCATGAGTCCGCATCATGGCATGACCTCATCCTCGGGTAAGCATTCGTTTGGGCAATCATCCATTTAGGGCATCTCGGGTGATACTTTTAAATCAAAAGTATAGCTTTAATACAAGTGAATCTGATTTAGATAAACAATTTATTGATCATAAATGATGCCCATTACCAGATAATTAAAGTAAGACTACTTTATACTTGTGGTTTCTAACCTGTTATAAATGAGGTTAATCTACCTAAAACGTAGTTTCATTCTATAAATATTCATTAAAATACTTCCGAACATAAATCGTGTATTAAAATCAGGTATAAAATAAACATCCATTAATTAATGTACTTCGGATAATAAATCGTTTATCAAAACAGAAGTGATGTGTTATAAAACTTTGTCTATAAACTGTTTCTATATAAATGCTATATTTCTTACAGCCTCGATCTTCCCGTCGGCCGCCTCGTGGGGCAACTGGGGCAGTCCGGCCACGAATCTCTACCAGCCGCACTCGATGAGCCACGTGACCCCCTCCCACGTAGCGCCCCACCTGAGCAGCTATCCCCACTACGCATGACCATCATCGTCCGGTGGCGCCTTCTAATATGAGAGCAACGCCATCGCCAGTGCCTCGGGCATTGGCGGCGGCACGGCCTCGACGGGCGTGGGCATCGGCGGAGTTGGAGTTGGAGTCGGCGGTGCAGGTGGTGGAGGTGGTGGTGGTGTGTCCACCGGCGTCGGTTCCACCTCGAGCAGCACCACCAGCAGTGGAGCGGGTGGCGGAGGCGGTGGCGGCGGCGGCGGTGGGACAGTGATGAGTGGTTTCGGTAGCAATGGCAACCTGAACGGATCCCATGTGTCCAGCAGCGGTGGGTCGTCCAGTGTGAGCAACAACCTCAATATTGCCACGGCCACCTTGACGGCGACTCCGGCGCATGCCAGTGCCGGATTTGGGACAATTGGCGGACTCAGTGTGGCCGGAATGGGCGTGGGTGTCGGTGTGGGAGTGGGAGTGGGCGTGGGCGGTGGCAACTCAACGCTGAATTCACTGGTAGTGGGCAACCGGCTGATGAACAGCAGCCTGCCGACGCTGCTCAAATGATGCCACTTGGAGAAGTTCGGGCTGACGATGGGCGCGGGTCCTTCGCCGCCGGCTGCAACGCCCGCTGGCGAGAGTATGCCACCGTATCACCATCACGGTCATCCCGCCCACTCCGGACTTCCAGGACACGCTGGCAACTATGGGGCCAACGAGCGGGCACTGTACGACTATCTGGACATGAAGAGCGGCGAGCAGGCCACGTTTTTACTGTAAATGCAATGGCAAAACTTGTAACCAGAACCACCAGAAAAGATCCAAAACACAAACAAAAATCGAAACGAAGAGCGGGCAGCAAGCGTATTTGCAACGGATTTTATTCATAGGTACTTAGCGAATTAAACCCGTAAGCCCTAACCACATTGAATAGAAACTACAACCAGCTAAATATTTTACGTGTGCGCGAGTGAATGAGTGAATAAGTGAATGATTCGTTGTTGTTCTAGGGCTAAGGAACTAACTTTCCACTAATATAGAATTAAGAAACGGAACCGATATAGTTGGCATTCGCAGCTAAAGCAAACTCTAAGTGTTTTTAGTGTATCAAGAAGAGACTCTTTTCTCAAATTCAAAGCAGACATTTTCCAGGCTAAGACTTGAAATAGTTCTAGAATTCTACAATTGTTGTTAGCATTTTGTGTGTGGAAGCATTTGTAAATAGCAAAATAACAATATCATCCTCCAAATAACGTTCAGCACAACCGTGAATGTCTAGCTATAAAAGTTTGCCACATTCTCACTTCAATTTACGATTTGTAAATAAATATTTGCCTAAGTGTAAAAATGTTTAGAACGTAATGTAGTTTATTTGGGTTTACGTGATTTATATATTGAATTACATTTAGAACATGGGTTTGAACACTTTCTTTTTTAACTTATCGTTTTGAGATGGTTGACTGTGATAGTTGATTGTACAGTTAAAACTCTTACATATTTTTTAAATACCAAATTACAAACGGAATAAATATTGAAATAAATTACGAGTACATATTAATCACAAGTCTAGACATACTACATATATTTGTGTGTAAAAAAGAAAACATTCTAAATTTAAGTCCAAGTTTAACTATAATAATACGAGAAAAATATATATAAAAATTTAAATGTGTGTAACTATGTGTATTTACCAAATCGAAAAAACGAGAAAAAGCGAACTAATCGTTAACGATCTAAGTGTATACAATTTTAAATTCTGAATGTAAACTTTACGAAGCGAAAACAAATATAAAACGAACATCAGCGATGCCCACACACCGAAACCCTCTAAGAATTTAGTTAATTTAAGGCAAAAACTTTCAACAAAATAAAACCCAATTTAAAAAAAGAAAATACATTTTTCTGTTAACGTTGTATTTATTCGAAATTAACCAAAAATGGGGGAAAAAGGTGCCTAGCCTAGCCTTGGACTGATCCACCGAAAAATCACCGTATAACTACTATTCCTGATTAAACCATTTGAATTCGTAGTGCTTCAGCGAATTCTCCTTGGGCAGCGCCTCCTTGGCGTCCAATTTCCGCCAGCTGACGTGGGGCTGGAATCCAAACTCGTTCGCAATGTACTCAATGGTCCGCTGCACTGCATCCTCGCCGATGGCGAAGTAGCTACCCTGTTTGTCACCATTGCGACCGCCGGTCTCCTCGTGTCCATTGTAGTCCAGGACGTACTTGAATTTGTACAGATCACCCGTTGCACTAGAGGCACTTCCAGCGCCAGACCCGATTCCTCCGCCAAATCCTGAAGCTTTGCTTCCAGTAGCAACTCCTCCAACTCCGCTGCCAGATCCAATTCCACCGCCAATTCCTGAGGCTTTGCCTCCAGCAGAGGCTCCTCCAAGGCTGCTTCCAGAACCAATTCTTCCGCCTGGCCCTCCTGCACTGAGACTACCTCCACCGATGGCTAAATTTTTTAATAATTTGATATATTTAATTTGTGTTTTTCCTGCTTATAAGGATAATTTCCGCTCAAAAGCACTTACAGGGAGAAATTCCGGTTGGTGCATTCGCTGACACTCCAGAAACTCCTGCGGCGGTTGCTGAACCTGATAAAAATCCCAAGGGTAATTTAGTAGTGACACAGACCAGCATACAAAATAGTTTAGGAATCGTGTAAGCAGTGTAGGATCTTAGTGCATTATGTGTCCGCTAGATGGCTTAAAGATGTAGTAAGCAGTGAGATTTGTAAATAAAGTTAAAATCAATTTAAAATTGTAACACTTTAAGCTTTAACTATAACGGTCATTTATAATTAATTTAAAATGTTACAATTTGTACCCCGATTTGTCTTACTCAAAAGAGGTGTTTGGTGTGGGTTTAGTTGGAGTGTGGGTCTTGTCTTCGAATTGGCCACCGTTTTCGCAGAGGAAACTCCCGATCTATTAATGTTTTTAAGTCCCGCATTCGGAAGTTGTGCTACGGATTGAATGTTACTGGCAAGTGGAACCGTTGCATGCTGATTGGCCAAGGCCACAGGGCCAGGTATCCTGTTGGCATATGTAATAGCTTGTCTTATAGCGTCCTCGTCCAACTGAAGGTTCAATGGCGGATATACTGGTGGTGCAAGCTTCTCGACCACGCCCACATTGTAGTCGATCTTTGTGCTGGCACTCGGAGATTGCGAATTGGAGGTCTGCGTGCTAACATGTCCGGTTACAGCTTGCTTTGTGGTGTAGTATGTGTTCATTGCTAAGTTGAGACCAAGTTCGATTTGTTTAGTGTCTGGTGTCTTCGTGTTTGTGTTGGAGGTTTGCAGTGCATCTTGGTGCAAGCCAAGACGACTTGCCACAGTCTGTGCAATGGACTCCCGGAAGGGCAACTGCACATTCAGGCCGATATCTGAAGAGCCATCGGGCTTACCTGGTTGAACTGGAGCCAATGGCTGTGAAAGTGTTCGAATTTCCGTTTTGGGAGGGGACTTTTTCAGGAAGCAACCGGAACAGGCCTCCGTGTTGAAGTTGTACTTGGGCAGATCCACCGGAGCTGAAGAGAGCAGAACCTTCGGGGTCGTTGTCACAGGAACATTTTCTGGGAGGTAAAGTATATTATAAATAATATTTTAATATAATAATATGTTTATGAAAATCCTTTCTAGAAAGTCTTAGCATAGCATGAATGTCCAAAAAAGTTTACTAAATTTAAGAATTTAAGTTAAAGGTTGAACTATGCACGTTAAGATTATTCTTATCAAACCAAAAACTATCGGCTATATTTAGATCACTACGTAGCTTAAAAACCAGTATGGCTTTAAAGGAAATCATCTGAATGGAAGTCGGGTTTATGACTTGAATTAATAAATAATATTATAAGGCAAAAAGCATATATTTTAGTGCTGTCATAGGTCAGATGCAGTTCGACTTAAATATTCCGAATTGCTTAAAAACTCAGTCAATACTCACTTGGACCAACTGGACCTGCATAAGGATAGCTCTTCATGGAGATTATACGGAATTTGCCCTCCTCGTCGGTGGCGTAAACCGTCACGTGATAGATTCCATCGGCGGTGATGAACCCAAACTCGCCCATGATAATGCCGCGTTCATCTGTGAGTCGAGGAACAAGATGAGATTTGGCCAAAAAGATTATATGTTCATTTTGAATATGAATGCGAATTTTACGCCGATATGTGATTTTTAATTTGTTTGATAACCAGCCCCAAGCAGGCCCATAAAGATTAAGATCTAATAAACTGTATCGATAATGGCGATCATAACTTCTGAGCTGGTTTCTTAAACCCCCGCAACCGCACCAAACCCCCTTTAGCTTTGAATTGATATGTTAGGCACCTGCCTACGCAAGAAAAATTCCTATGCTAAGATGAATTTATTAATATGAATATCATCTTGATGGTCTTAAAGAGGTGCGACTCTCACCGGAGCATCCTGTCCAGCCAGCCACCCACCAAAATATTCTCATTCGAAATTCTAGCTTGTGGCCTTTGTGGCTGGAAACAGGTTTCCACAATACTGGGCAACAAGTTTTAACGGTTTGCAACAATTGGCTTTCGCTTGTTTGTTTTATATTTAATTCAAATTTGGCTTCGCGTCACTTTCCCATTTGTCTCGATCGATTTCGTCGAGGTTTGCAAATAATTCTTTATTGTAATTTATTCTTTTGTAGTGATCAGTTTGAGTTTGAATTGTTCAACGAGCTGGGCTAAATAATGAAAACTATTAAGCTCGCATCAATATAAATTAAGAATATCGTTTTCTGGTTATAAAACACCAATGAAATGAATAATAAAGTGAACATATATTTTAGTGGGTAATAAAAATAGAAACAGATTTTTCCCATTATCAATAAATCATTTATTTAAAATTAAAGAAATGATCAAATTTAAATTGTATTTCGTTGAGAAATAATAAAAACTCGGCAACCCAAAGTAAACTACCAGTAAATATATAGTATACATTTATTTTTAGTATATATTAAATTTAAAGTTAAGTATGATAGCTCTGATGTAATGCCCCGTAAACTAGACTTCAAAAATTTGATCTAGATCAATGGATCTTTTGAATATGTGAACTATTTGAATAATAATGCTTCAAAGATGCCGAAGTCGTTTTTAGAGCTTTGTTAGGATACCGTTCATTCTCCTTTAAATTGTTATACAACAAACAAATATCATTTTGCATGCACAACGAGTTCCTGAATTTGTTTGTTAATATGAACGTAATCCAAAATTTTAAGCTCAACTCTGGCATTTTATATGCCAGAGTTATACTTATAAATATTGAAATGTGGCTGTTCTTTATGAAATTAGCATTAGCCAAAGAAAGAAAAACCATAAATAAGGCAAACATTTGTGTATTCGAAGAGAGTCTACATGTTATGCTAATCGGCCACGTTTCGTTTTCGATTTTCTGAAAACTTTATCACCGATTCAGCATAGAAATAAAAATCATAACGACCATGCATGCCATTTGGATAATACACAATGGACGTCGACCAAATGTGTTTGTGAAGAATCCGCTAATTGCCATTGGAGGCTGGTATTTCAATTGCTGGTGACCTGTCGCTCAGGTGCACCGTGCACCCATCAAACGTGTATTGTGTGGCATTGCACAAGCCGCCAGTCGCACTCCGGCTCAAAAGTCAAAAGTTATGGCTTTTTTTGGCTAATGCTGCCTGCTGGCTGCATTTGCTGCTTTTGCTGCATTTGTGCATCTGCTCCTAACGACTCTCGAGATGACGCATCATCTATTTACATATTTCGGTTTCGGTGTCAATAAATCGACGCACAGTAGTCGAGTTATGCTAATGGTTTAATTAGCGTCATTAGCCATTAGCCAGCTTGACCGACCGACCGACCACCTCTCACCTCTCTTCTCCGCCCGATGCTGCTGCTCGTCGATGGTGAAGCCGAACTTGTAGGGACGCACTGTGCTCGCGGCCGACAGGACATGGGTCAAGGTGCCGAGGTGGAGCAGCTTGAAAGGAACTCAATGAATGTCGGGATCATACTTGGTATCATACTTAAGCACTTACAGCACAAACAAACGCTAATAATTTAAGGTTCATTTTGGAAATTGCTTATTTATTTAAATCGGTCACAAAATTTATTTTATTTTCACGCCCTATTTTAAACTGTCAGCGCTCACACAATAAACGCATAAATAAACGGGCGTTTATATTTTAATACAAATACACGATTATGAATATATTTCGATTTTAAGCGGACGGAAAGACGCGTTTCTCACGGCTAGATTATCGGCTCGGAGCAAGCGCCTTAGAATGAAACACACCCCACGATGTTCGGCAGCGAATTGACAATGTTAATAATATTAGGTAAACATTATAAAACATTAGAGGCGGACGCCTCTGCTGCCGCTGCTCGTTGGCCAAGTGTGCGTGCCAATCTCTGCGTTCTCAACGTTGTGTATTGGCCACGTTGAATCGCAAAGCTGGTAGCATTGGCCGGATCGCATCACACCTCTTAAGCGTCAGCGAAGCCTGCGCTTATAATTTAAAATTTCATGCAGTTTTTAGAGTTATTTATTTGATTATTTAAACTGACTGTCAGCTAGTTCCAATATACTAAGTAATTTGCATCCTCGATTTTTTATATTTTTATACAAAAACTAAATTCGTTTTTGGCTTTGTTAAATAGCATTTTTGGCTGTTATTTCTAGACTTCCTGAGTATTTTTGATTTAATTTTTTTATTTGCAGGTTGATTTTGTCTAAAGTGCATACAAAAGTTGTTATTTTCTTTTTCTTGTATTTAGGTAAATAAAGAATTAAAGGAATACAAATGTGAGATCAATTTTATACACTTATACATGTTACTTGTAAAATAAATAGGTATTTTAGATTCGTTGTAAAGTATGTAACAGGAAGGAAGCGTATATATATTTTTTTAATTAGAATCACTAGGCGATATATCCATATCCGCCAAGAAATTTGAGGACATTCCCTAACATTGGTCCTCTAAGTCGGCGATAAAAGGGTTAGATAGATAATTCGTGTCGGTTTCTATTTGTTAATAATTAATCGACTCCGATTGATTTGCAATCAAACTTGTTGAATCTAATTAATAGCCAGGCATTTGACCTGCTTGATGAGCAAATTCGAATGCAATCAGGAAGATGTTTACACTTCTCTGTTTTCATCGATCGGTAATCAGCAGTCAGCGTATCTTCTGCCGGATACTGGAAGCCAATTGTAATTGAAATATTGCTGTCAAGTTCGGCGATGACTGATGTTGTATGCTAATATTTGCATATTAATTGCAAAAACTGTTGTCTTTCAATACGAGCATAAATGATGCGAGTCGAAAGAGACGCGTCACGAACTTAATGGCAATTAGCAGTTAGCGTTCAAAAGTATGCAAAGGTTTAATATACAGTTCGTTGCCTAAGTCATTCGATAACAGTGCAAGCAGTACAGCTATAGCCTGAAAGTAAGCTAAAGAGTTTTCTAACATTTAAGAATGAAAATAAATTCCACAAAGTCTACTTTGCTAAAAAAGTAGAACAAGAAGTTGTTTTAGTTTGATAAACTATCCTTGCTTCAGTCCTTAATTACTAATGCTGATAACAAAGCTGATCAAAAAATTAACACAAATTGAGCCAAAATATTATTTGATATTATAAAGGCCCAAGAACTTTTTTTTTGATTGCAGAACGCTATAGTCGTGTTCCTCGACTAACAGATAATATTAGAAAAAATATATAATTCATACACTTTTCAAAAGTGCGTACTGATTTGTGTGATTTGTGTTCTCATAGTAGTGTTATAGTATAGTATTGTCTTCTACTATAATTATATTAGTTATTTATAATAAAAAAAAGTTCAATTTATATTAGTTATATAAAAATATTTGTTTTTTTTTAAACATTGGTTCCCATCCCACCTTTGAGGCAAAACACTTTTGCAATAAAACGAATTCATATATAGTAAAATCTACATTTTTTTAATATTCAACAAACTGCGTTCTGTAACTTAGGAATTCTTTCCTTTGGAAAAGGAAAACCGGATGTAGGTAAAAGTTGGGAATAACAAAGAGTTTTGTAGGACTGGCTGGCTTAAAAGCAGCTGACTGTAAAACCAACTTCACTTAGGCCACAGGGGCAACGGGCAGATGAGCACCCTGGGGCTGGAATCCGTTCTCATCGGCGATGTATTGAACCTCGTAGGTGACACCATCGTCAGCAACGAATCTGTAGGATCCACGGACGGAGATAGCCTCGTTCTCAGTTCCAGCGTTGTTCAGATGACCCTCAGCTTTAGCACCCTGTCCATCGGAAGTCTCCCAGCTGGGAAGGAAGTCAAAGTCAGTTAGGCATCCCTTTGGGTCATATCTCACAGTCAACTTACTCGTATGTGAAGCTATCGGGTCCAACATCGGACACCAACCGCAGGATTTGGGCTTCTTGGTTTTGTGGAGGAGCAGCCAGAGCCACGGCGAAGAGGGCGACAAAGACAATCAGGAATTTCATGGTGATTATTGGTTGGTGTTTTGATCTGCGGTTATCGAAGAGTTCGCGACGAATGGTAGCTTTGGAGGGCCGCGTAAACCCTTTTATAGATGGCAAACTCTTGGCGATTATTCAAAGCGTGGCCGAACTAGTCAAACGTGTACAAGACATAATCAGCAAAATCAATGTTAATGTGAAATGTCTGGCTTGGATTTCATTTTCGTTTGGAGTGGGAGCATTAAAAGGCCTAATATAAAATTTAAATTACACTATAGGCTAAAAAGAATCGCGTTCATAAATATTTCATTATTCAAATTTTTAACAATTCATTTAGCTTGTATTATATTTCTAAAAATCCACCCAATCTTTGTGACGTCAATTAAAATCGGGAGCTTCTTCAAATATATAAACTTGTTTCTATATACTCTTCTAAGCCTACGAATCTTTCACATTGGATAAATGAAGTTAACTTAATTATTCGAATCCGGAATCAATTTACATCTCGGTATCTCCTAGGCTACCAGCCTGAACTTGGGATGGTAGCCAGTCTCGTCGGCCGTGAAACTAATCTCGTATTTTTTGCCATCTGGAGCTGACCAGCTGGTCGATCCTTGGACAGACAAGGAGCCATCCTCTTCACCGGCTCCAGGTTTCACCTCTCCTGTCTCCGTGCGTGAGATTCCGTTGCTCGTCTCATAGCTGGAAAAAAAGTTTGCAACGCAATGAAGGTGACTTGTGAGAACATATAAAGTACATATATTCCTGATCGGTATCAAAAGCCGAGTCGAAATAGCCAATTGCCTATTGTTTTTTCTATTTATAAAAATTGGCATTAAAATTCATCAAAAATTTCTTTGAAATATATTGTTGTCTTAGCTTCACATTATGGGAAAGTTAATGGCAATGATTCCCCATTTCCGCATCATTCCTGGGCAATACCTACGCAAAGGAATATTTGTCGCCAGTATTCTCGCTCTCCAGTTTGAGGGTCTCCGCCTGGGCATCCTCACCAGCGGGCAAAGCCAAACAGATGCCAATTGCCATCAAGGCTACCAGCCACATTAAGTTCGATTGCATTGCGGGAACAATTAGTTTTCACAGTCTCCGTCACACCCAACTGCACTTCACTGAGCTGCGATGCGATCGTGTGTTGCCCTTTTATACGAAATCTGCGGATTATGTCCTCATCGGCGAAAAATGCAAAATAATAAAAGAAATTAAAAATAAATAAATCAGCTATAATGCAAACATTCAATAAAACACATTTTAATTACAGATGAACACTCTAAGTACCCTGCACTAATCGTGCATGCAGGTATGTGCAGTGTGAAGTAATGTTTGCAATTACTTTGTCGACAGCCATTTGATAGACAGAATGACGTCTCAGCTTGCCATCAACTTTAAATTCTCAAATCTTATTGGTCAATTAAGATAATCGTGAACATTTTTGTTTGAAACAAACAGAAAGAATGGAGAACATTTGTATTTAAAATGGTAGATAATCATATAAAAAAAAACGAACTCAAGCTTAAACGATGCCATCTAGTCGAGTTACATTACATTCTGTATTCTAACTCTTTGTTATTGTGCATTGTGATTTTGCCATTGTCATTTCTCATATAATTATCTAATGTTTGAATAAGTAAAAGCCCTAGCCAATGCTTGTTTGTGAAGATTTCTGTTGGTATATACTCGTACATTAATTATTAATAGAAAATATATGACTAGATATCAGCAGTCCAATACGCGTGGAATATTCTAAGCATCTTCTTTAAATATCACAGTATTTTACAAACATCGTTCAGTCAAAAATGAATGGCGTATAAATGGTGACCAGTTTCCCTTTTTCCCATATCTACATATTTCAACAACCTTCCCCTATGTTAATCATAAGCTAAGATTTAAATTCTGACATCTTCTAAGTATAAAAATGGAAATTAACACACAATTCAGGTAATTATTTTTCTTTTAATATTTAACAATTGGAGTTGGTTGACTTAGTTCCCATCCTTCGAAAACAGGAATGGGATTGGTTTGGGGCTATTAACAAGGATTTGGGAAGGATTGTATGGCTATAAAACTGCTCAAATTGTGAACAATTTCACTTAGGCCACAGGGGCAACGGGCAGATGAGCACCCTGGGGCTGGAATCCGTTCTCATCGGCAATGTATTGAACCTCGTAGGTGACACCATCGTCAGCAACGAATCTGTAGGATCCACGGACGGAGATAGCCTCGTTCTCAGTTCCAGCGTTGTTCAGATGACCCTCAGCTTGAGCACCCTGTCCATCGGAAGTCTCCCACCTGGGAAGGATATCAAAGTCAGTTAGGCATCCCTTTGGGTCATATCTCACAGTCAACTTACTCATATTTGAAGCCGTCGGGTCCAACATCGGACTCGGACCGCAGGATTTGGGCTTCTTGGTTTTGTGCAGGAGCAGCCAGAGCCACGGCGAAGAGGGCGACAAAGACAATCAGGAATTTCATGGTGATTGTTGGTTGGTGTTTTGATCTGCGGTTATCGAAGAGTTCACGACGAATGATGCTCTCTGATGGCTGTTACTCCCTTTATATAGATGGATGGCCGAACTTTGACGACCGAGCCCAACGCGGCCAAACTAGTCAAACGTGTAGTTTATAAAGCATAATGTGATAAATGTGTGAAATTTAAATCGGCCTAAAGCTGAATCGTTAAAAGCCCAATACGATATGTAAATCGACCATCTTCATACATATATATATATATATATAGTTTGCATAGTTTCGCATTTGTTTTACAGCTTTTTTATCATAGTTTCTGTTAAACTGTAGCTAAAAACCATAAGAAAATCGTGGGAAAAGCTTTTACCTTTACAAATACCAGTTTAGAATAAGTTCTAGGAACTAATCAATACAAAAACAGTCTTTTTAATATATACATATTGACCAACGAAAAACCTTATGTATTATCTCGAAAAGATTTATATAATTTAACTCGCACATTAATTTAATTCAGATAATCGAAATATTTTGACTACATTGTCTATCGTTACCTTACGTAAACTAATATATTGACATTTAATGAAATATTGATGTAATGCCAGTTTTAATTATTTGTCACCAACGTGATTCAATATTGATGATATGCACCCCGGAACATAGTGTTCAAATATAGTGCAATGCAAAAAGTATTTATAACTTCTACATATAACAATTATTTATGATCTATTTTTAAACAAGTACGCTTTGAATTTTGTATTTAAAAAAAGCATTGGGAGAAGCTTTGAACTAAAAATAATATATATCTAACGTGCTAGAGCCCCACAGCGGAAATATATGGTAAATTTACTAATATTTATCAATAATTCTCTATATGCATATACATAGTTTAGTTTCTAAAAACAATATCCATTATTTTAGACCAGAAAATGTCAAAAAGTTATTTCAATACACAAACACAACCAAATATATTTCCAGATGTCCGAGTTCAACATTCAATAATTTTTGTTGCTAGTTAGAAGTCATCTTGAAAAGTTTTTGACTCCGGAGATTTAAATAAATTCGATGCGCAATCCCACACAAAGTAAGTATTTTAAAGCGCAACAGACTTTGAATTGCGTAAATCATTTTCCACATTTCATTCCCTTTTAAAACAAACAATCTGTTTCATATAAAAATTATTTTTTCTTTAATAACACTTTAGACTCATTGACTTAGATTCGGTTCTCCTTAATAAAAAAACGGTCTCAACGGGTTTCTTTTTCCGATTAACCGACATTAAAAGGGAACTAGTTAACAATTTTGAACGACTTAGACCTCAGGGGCAACGGGCAGATGGGCACCCTGGGGCTGGAATCCGTTCTCATCGGCGATGTATTGAACCTCGTAGGTGACACCATCGTCAGCAACGAATCTGTAGGATCCACGGACGGAGATAGCCTCGTTCTCAGTTCCAGCGTTGTTCAGATGACCCTCAGCTTGAGCACCCTGTCCATCGGAAGTCTCCCACCTGGGAAGGATATCAAAGTCAGTTAGGCATCCCTTTGGGTCATATCTCACAGTCAACTTACTCATATTTGAAGCTGTCGGGTCCAACATCGGACTCGGACCGCAGGATTTGGGCTTCTTGGTTTTGTGCAGGAGCAGCCAGAGCCACGGCGAAGAGGGCGACAAAGACAATCAGGAATTTCATGGTGATTGTTGGTTGGTGTTTTGATCTGCGGTTATCGAAGAGTTAGCGACGAATGATGCTTTCCGTTGGCCAGATCAGATCTTTTATAGTTGGGCAGTCTCTTGATTATGCTAAAGGCATCCGAATTAGTCAAAACATAATGTGAAAAATGTATACCATTGAGTACAGGCTAACTCTGAATGGCTAAAAGCCTAACACAAAATGCAAATGATCAGATTCCAGATAGTTGGTCGAATTCGTTTCAATAAGCCAGTTGTTACTAGCAAAAATACATGGTTGTTATTAATATCAACACAAGAAATAAGGAAATTTTATTAATAGATTGCAATCTCAAAAGCAGAAAGTTAAAGCATCGATATTACATTGAAATTAAATGAATAGTTGGTGAACTAGTTGTCTCTCATTAAATATACTAATTTTATAATATTTATGAATTTCATTACATCATGCACTGAAATGTGTCTAAAAAAGCTCTTTAACTAATTTTATAGTTCATTTCAGTAGTCCATTTATTCAATCGATTCATCTGCAATTCGAATTATAATTAATACAACTTCAATAAGGAAAATAACTAACACTGGATGAAAGATTTATTTTTTGAATCAATTCTATCAAATAAATAAAAAGCTTCGTATAATTTTGCAGTACATAGGTTTATTTAATATTATTTATTATTATATTATATTATATTATTTATTTAAATAATTGAGTATAAAACAAAATTGATCAACTATTCACAACAAAGTAGTAGATTTGTTTTGTAATACCAAATATACTTTCTAGCCAATATAGACTTCTAGCCAATAAACTAGATAATGACTAGCCCTTAAGTATTTATATGCAGCCGAATGCCAATGCAACTATGGCTGATACCCATCCTATAGCTTAGTTCTACAAGTTATGCATACCATAATAATATACAATTTGTAAGTCAAAGAAAATTAAGATTAAAGAACGATCATCGATCAGTCACTTAAGTCAGAGTTTCAAAACGAAAATGTTCAACTGTTTAATTTCTCTTTAATCAGTAAATTGAGGTTTTTTGACTTAGTATTTAGCTTATAACTGGAAGATATTGCAGTAAATCAATATTGACAAAAAAAAATTGGTAGTTCTCTTTTTTCAAATCAAACAAAATCGTATTCTTTTATAAACAATTTATTTCAACTCTTTGGATGGCTTAAGCGACGGGGGCAACGGGCAGATGGGCACCCTGGGGCTGGTATCCGTTCTCATCGGCGACGTAGTTGACGGTGTAGGTCTGGCCATCATCGGCCACAAAGGAGAAGGAACCCTTGACAGCGAGGGCCTCATCCTTGGTTCCAGCATTCTTCAGCAATCCGGCGGCCTGAGCAGCGACTCCATCGGTGGTGGAAAAGCTAATATAGCGTAATGGGTAAGTAAGTGTACATATCCTTTTTTTGAAGTTCACAAAACATACTCATAGGAAAAGCCTTCGGGTCCGACATCGGAGAACTGCCTCTCAATCTGAGCTTCCTTGCTAAAAGAGCCGGCGGCGGTCAGGGCGAAGAGGGCGAC
The DNA here is from genome assembly GCF_016746245.2 of Drosophila santomea. Taxonomy (NCBI): domain Eukaryota; kingdom Metazoa; phylum Arthropoda; class Insecta; order Diptera; family Drosophilidae; genus Drosophila; species Drosophila santomea. The sequence continues at coordinate 6,815,795 of NC_053018.2, forward strand.
GAAGACAATCAGGAACTTCATTTTGATTTTTTGGATTGTGTGCTGATCTCGAAGAGCAGGATGCGAATGATATTGATTGAGTTCACTTCCAACTCTTTTATACATAAATAGCGAAAATATGCAAGGTACTGTGACGCTTATCTAATTATCATAATGATCATAAAATGCATGATAACTAGTTCAGTTTTGCTCTCTACTCAAAACTCAATGGTGAATGTTTTTGGGCGTTGACATGTGTCTCAAACTAGCTTCATTTTTTTATTACCATAAAGCTAGAGACCAATTGTAGGCGAATATTATTATAATAAATTAATTGAACAGCTTTAAACTATAGATGCATTTGGTTATTTACATTTCTTTTTATTTATTTTATTCTTTGAACAAGAAAAATTCGTCCTTTTTTTAATGAAGCCGTATTAAAAATAACTTTTTTGAGCTCTTCAGCCAAAAGTTCTGTCCCTAACAATAAGTATAATATATAAATCAAGAAGGCATTAGCCCAAGTGTGTTCAACTCAAAATTGGGCATGGCAACGACGTCAGCTGCCTAGTTGGCATGAAGATCGGTCAATGCGGCCAATCGTTTTATTCGAAAACTAGTTTGATCATTGTGTCGCTTTTTATTTCATGCATATTAATTTCGACGTTTGGCTCTCTGTGTGCTGTGTATGTTAGTTTTTGGAAGGCATCTTCCAAATTTCATTAGCATCGCATGAAATTTAAATCAACGCCTGAAATTAACCTTCAAAACTTCGTTTTCATTTGTGGCCAGATCCCTCGCACATTTTTCAATATGAGCCACTTTAATTATGTATTAATTACAAAGACAACAAAAACCCAAACATGTTTGGCTGTGCCAAAAATTTGCAAGTTTCTGCCAACCGAAGGCCGTCCAGGCAAAGTCGCCAGACGAGATGAGACTAAACGACACACACACCGCTTTTCGACGTTCAACGGTGCGTATGGATTATGTGAGGAGAACAGGCACCCAGTTCTTCCACATCTTGCGTCATACTTTTCTTTTCATTTATGTAGCCCTACTGTAAATACTATATTTAGCATAGTGATCGTCTACTGATCCGGGTTCAAGGGACGTTAAGAGACTATAGCTGAAGACTGTCATTTGATTCTGTTAATTAAATAATCAAACAATACGATTGATTTATTTATGTATTGATATCGACTATATTTAAAATGGAACATGATCATTGGAGCAAACATTAAAATACTTTAAAACCCTGATTTTCTTTTTTACAACATGAAGAAATACTGATTCAGATAGTGACTACACCAAGAGGTAATACTTAGTTGTGGGGCAGATGGTCGCCCTGGGGCTGGAAACCGTTCTCATCGGCAATGTAGTGCAGGGTGTAGGTCTGGCCATCGGGAGCCACCCAGCTGACGGAGCCGCGCACACTGAGCGCCTCCTGGTCGGTGCCGGCGTTCTTCAGCTCAGCCTGCTCCTGGCGGGTGACACCATCACTGGTCTCGTAACTGAAATCCAGGAAAATCATTCACTTTATTTTTTATTCTTGCTTTCTGTTATTATCATTTTAAATCGAGGGTAAATAAAATCCATGTGAATATCCCTGGCAGTGTCCTTGTAACTCACCCAAAGTTGTAGCCATCAGTGCCAATGTTGTCGTTGTCGTATCTCAGGATGGTGGCATGTTGGGAGTCGTCCAGAGGAGCAGCTCCAATGGAGGAGACCAAAACGAAGGCACAAATGGCGAGGACACAGATGCTGGAGGACTGCATGTTGAGTTGTATTGATCTGGTAGAGACTTTTCAAAAGATCCTGGCTGAGTTTGGGACTTCAGTGGGCACTGCACGCTCCGGTAGTTATCACAATTAGGCACTAACGAGTAATGTGGCTCCCTGTAATGAGTGTTTGGCTATTTATAACTGGCCGGGCTGAAACTCCAAGTGCTTCGAGCCCAACACACACTCAGTTACCCACACTTATGTGATCCGTGAAGTTTAGGTGGCCCATAACAAACACCTTAAATGCTAACACAATTATCTACTCATACGCATATAATTGAAGGCAACTGTATGGCAGCGTGAGTATCTTAAGCTTTTAATTGAACAAGCCAAAAAAAAAAAATGTTAAAGACCATTAAGCGTTTGATGTGCTCTCGAATCTCATCTCAATTGCCTCGCCACGGGAGCTGAAAGTAAAATCAGAGCTGAAGATGATGGAGCAAGTGATAATGAAATGTTTGGGCCGCTTAAAAAAGAAAACATATATTTGGTCAATGCGCGTGTTTGTCTACAAGTACACAGACATATATACATTTGAATCTATGGCAATAGGTCAATGGCTATGTTTGCACTTATCAACAAATTGTGATGAAAAAGATTATCGTAGACAAGACAAAGCAAAATGGGTTGGATGTTTAATACCAAAGAGATGTGAGCAGTGAGCAGTGAGCAGTGAGGAAGTGAATACAACTTAACCACTTAAAATATGTTTAGGAAATTAAGCAAAGAACGGGGAGAAGAAGTCAATTCATGGAATCTTGGAATTCCCATGAGCTTGAGATTTAATTGCCCACCATATAAACACTTAATCTCTGCTTATTCAGCATGTATTTCCTCATAAATGTAATTCTTGAATTATCCAACTGCAGAGCTGCAAATTTTTCGGTTGAAGCATTTCGAAGCATTTCCGCAGTGAGCTCTGTAAACTGCTGACACAATTTCCGATTAAGGCTGGGCGCTTTAACCTCCAAAAATCTTAAATCGAATCGAATTGAAATGAAAACCTCCACCGCCATTGCCTGTCAGCTGCATTTGCTGTTCAAGTGAAGATGCGGCACGAGAGATTCAAGATTACGCGGCTCATCATCATCATCTCCATCGCCATCTCCATCTCCATAGTCAGCAGCCAGAGTGTTGGTTGATGACCTTAGTCAATAAAATAAAAACGATTTTTTACCAGCTAACCAGACAACAAAAGCCAATACCAAGCTCAGTCGACTATGGCTCTACTATGCATGCCCTACAATACCACAATACAACTGGGCGTATGCGTAATGTCACTGCTGGTCATTTTCGGGCGTTATAAATCATTCAGTAATCTGTGGCTGGTACACAGCAAGAAGTCGAGTAATGTCAAAAGTGCATAACTTTTAGAATTTGTTTGCATAAACCTTTTTTATTGTTTGACCAGTTAAATGGAATTTCAAGGTTTTAATTTTTGTTTAGTTATACTTATTGTTATACCTGCAATACCAAATTCTTCAGATAATTAAAACTTAATTTATAAATTCACCCCAAGTATTTTTTTCCGACGGTGTAAAGTGATATGTCTAGGGTGGGAAAGGACCAATTATTTTGCATTTTACGATTGATAAATGAGAGGAGCTTAGGTTAATTGCCTTAAAATGCCCTTTTTTACCCGGAATTCTCACTTTCGTTGGCAGCATTGTGGCTTCTTTAATTGTTGTTCGCTTTTTGGCAACCTTTTTTTTTTTTTGGATGCTTTTTGGCGTTTATAGAACCGGTTTGGTCAGCTCCCGCAGATTGGAGATCGCAGATCGGGGGATCGGAGATTGCAGCTAGTCGATTACCGCACACAATTCAGGCGCGAAGAGCAAACGGGTTTTTGGGAAGATACAAATGTATATGCTAATTCCCTGCCTAGAATACAATTCAATTTTCGATGGGTGAAAATTTATGCCCAGCCATATAGATATATACATTTATGTGTGTATATTTTATTATTATGTACTTCCTTTCTATTGTCTACCCGCCTACTTTACCTATTCGATGGTTATTTTGCCTTTGTTCATTCTTTTTTCTCTTTCAACAAAGTCCAAAGCTATCACGTGATCAGTGCTCCACCTGCGGAAGATGTTCGCCCTGAGCCTGAAAACCGTTCTCATCGGCCAGATAGTTCAGCTTATAGTGGACACCATCGGGTCCCACCCAATTGACGCTGCCCTGGACGGCGATTGCCTCCTCGGGAGTACCAGGATTTTTCAGTGTGGCCCTCTCCTCACGCGAGATACCATCGCTAGTCTCAAATCTGCGGGGAGATGTGTATAAGCAACTAATTCCAAACTTGATATTGACCCTGAACCACCTACTTACGAGAAGGCATAGCCATCGCTGTCTAAGTTTTCATTGTCGTATCTCAGTATCTGGGCGGTATCGGCGGCATTTGAGGAGCACGCGCAGAAGCTGGCCAGGATTAGGCCGAACAGCAGTGTTAGTCCCGCCATTTGTCACCTGTCCTTTGGCGATCCGCGCATGCGACTAACTCGGATTGCGCAAAGGCCGTTGAATATATCCACCTGCAATCCATACTAAGCCCAACGCAAAACTCCGGCTAATTAACGGAGTGTGTAATAAAATGCGAATATCCAAATGACTCGAGTGGCAGGCAAAAAGCTGGCAAATCAAGTCCAAATGAAATTGAAAGCAAACGATTTGAGGCGAAGACGCTCCAAAAAGTTCAAATGGTGTTGCCTTAACCCTCTAAATTCGCTTCAGGCGGTATTTGTACATATGTTTCTGAAACTTTTGCAGCTTTGAAAATGATTAACAAAGGGTTCTAATAAACACGCTAATAGTTTTTATCGGATTCACAATGACAAATATCAATGAATTTCTAGTTCCCAACTCTATTGACTAAGTAATTTATAAAGATCTAAAAACATAAAATATTTCAAAACATTCTGATTTTAAAAATTTAATTTAAAATTGTAACAAGACAAGTTAAGGTCTGAAAAAATGTATTTTATCTGAATTCTGGTATTCTTAAAGATGACTATAGAGGGTTTTTCTAACCTAGCACAATAACGTGCCAATAAATTATATTAAAATAAATTAAAAGCTTTTGAAAACTCTTGAAAAACTGTATTCGAGTGACATTGAAATGGGAAATGGCAACAACTTTTTATTAGGCCGAGCATTTCGCCTGCACTTGAGCCAAATTCGTTGTGACCCAATTTCTCAGTTTATTGACTATTTGTAAGACCAACTAACGCAATTCATGGCCTGGGCAGGGCGCACTTTGTAGTTAATTTGTTGAAGACAAATGAAATCTGTGTATCTTGTCGCTGGGCAATCAATCAATCGCAAAGCAGCCAAAGCCGAGCCACAGCATCCAGCAACTGGTTAGGTAACCAGTGTGGGTCAAAGGAAACAAAACGACAAACTGGTTTCTCCCACTCCCACTCTCACTTTTTTTTTTTGATCTCGGTTTCTTTTGCTCCCGTAATTGCCATTTACACGCATTGCATTACATGGCCGAAGGAGTATAAATTCGCCACTCGACGAGGGAATTGCAAGCATTGTCTGCAAACTCCTCGAGCCCATCACTTGAGCCACTTACCCCCATCAGCCACATCCAGCTGCAATATGAAGTTCACCATCGCCATCGCCTTCACCTGTCTCCTTGCCAGCGCCCTGGCCGCTCCTCCAGCCATTCAGCAGGATGCTCAGGTTCTGCGATTCGACAGCGATGTCCTGGCCGAGGGCTACAAGTTCGCGTAAGTGGTTGTCGTTCAACAGATTGATTGCCAGTTGGCCAGATTTCCAGATATCCAAATGTGTCAAGGTCGTTTGCTAACCGGTTTCTGGTTTTATTTAGCGTGGAGACGAGCGACGGCAAGTTGCACCAGGAGGAAGGCCAGCTGAAGGACGTGGGCACCGACCACGAAGCCCTCGTGGTCCGCGGATCCTATGCCTATGTGGGTGACGATGGTCAGACGTACAGCATCCAGTACCTGGCCGATGAGAACGGTTTCCAGCCCGAGGGTGCCCATCTGCCCAGGCCCGTTCAGTAATCGCAAGGAATCCGATTGAAAGTCATTCGCCAATCAAGTTCCCATTCAGCGCAAATGTGTTAACTATGTTTAAGTTTCGTCTGAAGAACATTGTAATATTAAAGTCACATCATTCATTTCAATTCTTACTGTGTACTCTTGGTTTTGGGCCTGGAGCAACTATATCGTAATGCTCATTGTTCTATTAAAGTTTTGACATAAGGGATTTCATAAATAAGGGAAAAAACTATTTTTTTTATTTAGGACTATTTATATTTATGCTTGGGTTTTAGTTAAATGACTTAAATTAATAAAATATCACGGATTTGTTTTATTAATTTAAATTTTTAAACTAGAAACTAATCATTAATAAAAAACAAAAATAATAATAATAAAAAATTTAAAAAATATATAATAAAATTGTTTTTAATTGATACGTATGTATGTATATACCGCTTATATTAAACATTTTAAAATTTTAGACCCCTTTTTAATGTCTCGACTCTATTATAATACAATTATTTTTATTTTGGTTGAACGAGTAGTAAACTTTTAGCCAATTATTTTTACAGCAAATGTCTTGCATGTTTTAAAATATCCAGTTTATTTTATTCTATTTTTATTTGGGGAAGTGAAAAAGTGCATAATTAAAATTTTATTACTGTCAACTATGAATTTGAAACCTGAAACCGACTTTCAATTCGATTCACCTGCCATTCCTGGACATGTTGCTTCTTTTGCTGGAGGGCAAGCTAGCCGCCCCACTCTGCCACAAAATATGAATACACATGGATAATAAAAAATGTTTGGCTTGTTGTCTTCGACTTGGAAGCGATTGGATTGATTGATTCACGAAAAATGCAAATGATGATGAAGTATTTCCTAAAAACGGCGTCGATTTGTTTGCCTTAGAAGTTTTTGTGTTACGTTATTATCTGCGTCTTCGTATGGTTGTTGTGATTTTTTTCATAATGTTTTTGTGCGTTTTTCAAGCCAATTTTGTTTGGCTTTGGTGCTCGGCGTGTAATTAGTCATTTTTATTTTCGACTAACTTTTCTTCTATTGTCGGCCTCCGATCCGACTATATAAACGCTCGGACAGGGCCATAAACATCACAAATCAAGTAACGTTGACTAGCCGTGCGATCGCAAGTTCCCATCGAATCCTTAACCAAACAAAAATCACCATGAAGTTCGCAATTGCCATCGTCTTCGCCGCCCTCTTCGCGGTCGTCCTGGCCGCCCCCACTTCCGATGCGGATGTCACCATCCTGCGCCTGGAGTCCGACGTCCAGCCCGAGGGCTACAACTTCGCGTAAGTCTATCAAATTCCAGCAAGAGCAGAGCCAGGATTATCCAAGGATTAAATACCCATTCTCCCACAGTCTGGAGACCAGCGATGGCAAGAAGCACGAGGAGCAAGGTCAGCTGAAGAACGCGGGCACCGAGGACGAGGCCATCGTGGTGCGCGGCTCCTACTCCTTCGTGGCCGATGACGGTCAGACCTACACCGTCAACTACGTCGCCGATGAGAACGGATTCCAGCCCGAGGGTGCCCATCTGCCCAATGTGCCTATTGGCAACTAAGTGGGTACGAATAACCGAGAGCTGTTCTATGTATATTGGTTTCTAGTTGATTATTAAATAAACGCGGCAAAAAATCGAACTCAAAGTCTTCTATTCATTTAAAGTGAAAGCATATCTACAAAATGATTTCCTTGAATTCTAATTTGCTCCAATGTTAATTATTGGCCATTTGTTTATTTTTTTTGTCAACATAGGTCTTAAGTGCATTGAATTACCCATCTTATAATCATTTCTTAAATCTTTAAAAAGAAAAAACCCTTAATCAACTGAGTTGCTGCGATACTATTTATATATAGTATAATTATTAATTTTCAGTTGACAGATTTAAAATAATATTGATTTGATCAATAAATACTAACACTTATAATTGGCACAATGTAAAAAGTTTTCCATTAACCGCTCGCTGAGGAACATGAACTACTTTAAAATACAACAGTTATAAGTCATTGCATATTCTATCTGAGATAAAGCCAAATAGTAAACAAATCCGCAGTGTGCAAATACTACCTTAGAACCGTTTTCATTATTAGCATGCATTCGTTATAGCATTAGGCATTCTTTGGAGAAATTTAAATAATTAAAGAAGGTCTGAAAACAAACTCTAGATTGCTCAAAGATCAGCGACCGGTGGATCCACCCTGTTCATCTCCGTCCAACCGCATCCATCGGATGCAGCCGGTCGGGCGACAATAGTTAAAGCTATCAGGTCCAGTTTGACCGGAAACAATGCTGAAATAACGATGCGCTCACTCTCGCAGCCGATCTACATAAATATTAGCAGAACTCATTCGCGATCCGCCGGATTCGATGCCACCTTTGACTTTTGCATTGTGCTAATTCTGGTGTATATAAGCCCCCGCCCAGTTGCAGTGGAGCATCAGACAGTCAGCAACTTTCTATCCAGCTCCAACATGAAGTTCCTCTTCGTTTTCGTCGCCCTCTTCGCCATGGCCTTGGCCCGCCCCAACGACGTCGTGGTCCTGAAGAGTGATTCCGATGTCGGACCAGACACGTGGAGCTCCGACGTGGAGACTAGCGATGGCACCAGCATCAGCCAGAAGGGAGTCCTTAAGGACATTGGCACTGAACACGAGGCCGCTGTCGTTCACGGATCCTTCTCCTGGGTGGATGAGAAGAGCGGCGAGAAGTTCACCATCACCTACGTGGCCGACGAGAACGGATACCAGCCCGTGGGCGCCCATCTGCCCGTGGCCCCAGTTGCTTAAACTGTCCTTGATCACAACACGAACTAAAATAAATTGATTGTTAATTGCAAATAATCGTATCGGTTTTTATTTTATTCACATTTGGGGAGCTGCTAAAAAGAATACTGATTGTCAAATGCCCATGCTTAATTAGTGTAGGATGGATAAGAAAATTAATTATCAACAAGTTATTAAATGGCAGGATGGTGTTTAATAGTGTGCAATAGGTTAAATTTTTTTAAAGCTTTTGGTTACATCATCTTAATTATTATCTGAAGACTGCAATTCGGAAATTTTCTTCTTTGGAAATATTCATTAATTTTGTTAATAAACTGAAACATAAAAAATTTATTAAATTATAATTTTTACATTGTTTAACATTGTAACCGGCAGTATATAAATTCGTGAGCGATCGCTATCGATCTTAGCGAGTCGATTTGGATAAATCCGTCTTCCGTCTCTGCTCTCTATATGTCTGTCCGCCTCGATCTCAGGAACCGCCCAAAACTGTCGCGCCCACATTTATGAACAATTTTTAATTTTTATTTTCAGTTTCAACCGATTTTTCAAATAATTTTCTAATTTCTCGTTCGCGCGAGTAACGGGTATCTGATAGTTGGGGAGCTCGACTATAGCGTTCTCTCTTGTTCCTACACTAATTTTTATTGCTTTCTTTCGATATTTTATTTGTCTTTAAAATTTACTCAAATGAATTAACTTCTTTTATTCTAGTAAAAGAAATTACTTTTGCCATAATGATGACTGTATACTCTTTAATCATAATGTCACTCATATATTTCTTCTTAAAATTGGACAAACCATTTAAAAGGCTGAGTGTACTGATGAATATTTTCCTCTACATAATAAGCCAAACTTATATGGCTAAACAAATTTGTCAAAAATATCCGTAAACAATTAACATAGAATCGATCGATTTTAGATTAGCAAGCATCTTTGCACACTCTCTTTGCAATATCTTTAAGATCTAAAAACCATTAAAAACAGCGAGCCCAATTTAATTTAAAGCATTTTGATTTATTATTAATATTTTGATCGTGTTCGGAATAATCTTAAGCAACTGGGGCCACGGGCAGATGGGCGCCCACGGGCTGGTATCCGTTCTCGTCGGCCACGTAGGTGATGGTGAACTTCTCGCCGCTCTTCTCATCCACCCAGGAGAAGGATCCGTGAACGACAGCGGCCTCGTGTTCAGTGCCAATGTCCTTAAGGACTCCCTTCTGGCTGATGCTGGTGCCATCGCTAGTCTCCACGTCGGAGCTCCACGTGTCTGGTCCGACATCGGAATCACTCTTCAGGACCACGACGTCGTTGGGGCGGGCCAAGGCCATGGCGAAGAGGGCGACGAAAACGAAGAGGAACTTCATGTTGGAGCTGGATAGAAAGTTGATGACTGTCTGATGCTCCACTGCAACTGGGCGGGGGCTTATATACACCAGAATTATCACAATGCAAAAGTCAAAGGTGGCATCGAATCCGGCGGATCGCGAATGAGTTCTGCTAATATTTATGTAGATCGGCTGCGAGAGTGAGCGCATCGTTATTTCAGCATTGTTTCCGGTCAAACTGGACCTGATAGCTTTAACTATTGTCGCCCGACCGGCTGCATCCGATGGATGCGGTTGGACGGAGATGAACAGGGTGGATCCACCGGTCGCTGATCTTTGAGCAATCTAGAGTTTGTTTTCAGACCTTCTTTAATTATTTAAATTTCTCCAAAGAATGCCTAATGCTATAACGAATGCATGCTAATAATGAAAACGGTTTTGAGGTAATATTAGCACACTGCGGATTTGTTTACTGTTTGGCTTTATCTCATATAGCATATGCACTCACTTATAACTTATTTATTTTAAAGTAGTTCATGTTCCTTAAAGGGCGGGTTGTCTTTGTATTGTGTCAATATAAGTGTGAGGTTTTATTGATCAAATCAATAGTATTTTAAATCTGGAAAATAAAAATTAATACATTGAGCAACAACTCAGTTGATTATGTTATTTTCTGTTTAAACATTTAAGAACTGATTATAAGATTTGTATTACTCAATGTAATTCCAATCAATTACTTACTCAATGTAAATAAAGGGTTAAAAATATGTTTATGTTGATCTGTAATATTTTAAGCATATAGAAACTTCGAATACTTTTTAAGATAGAAAATCTTGAATGCATTTTATTTTGTAATCCATAGAAAAAAGAAAGTGTGAGCTGTTACTATAAAAACATTAAACATAGCATCGTACAATTAATCGATTGTAGACTGAAACAAACAACTGATCATACTCCTTGCTAGAGTATTATATTGTGAATAGAGTCAATTGCATTTTGTTAAATCTAGAGCTACTTTTGACTTTTGCATTTCTCGAATGCCGGCGTATATAAGCCCGCGCCCAGCTGCAGTGGAGCATCAGACAGTCAGCAACTTTCTATCCAGCTCCAACATGAAGTTCCTCTTCGTTTTCGTCGCCCTCTTCGCCATGGCCTTGGCCCGCCCCAACGACGTCGTGGTCCTGAAGAGTGATTCCGATGTCGGACCAGACACGTGGAGCTCCGACGTGGAGACTAGCGATGGCACCAGCATCAGCCAGAAGGGAGTCCTTAAGGACATTGGCACTGAGCACGAGGCCGCTGTCGTTCACGGATCCTTCTCCTGGGTGGATGAGAAGAGCGGCGAGAAGTTCACCATCACCTACGTGGCCGACGAGAACGGATACCAGCCCGTGGGCGCCCATCTGCCCGTGGCCCCAGTTGCTTAAGATGTTTCCGAAATCGATAAAAGAGTTAAAATTAAATCAAAATGCTTTAAATTAAATTGGTTTCGCTATTTTAATGGTTTTAAGATCTTACATGTATTTATATGGTTTAATTTCAACAAGCTTTTCCATTGGATAAACAATTATCTGTCCAGTGAATATTTAGGTGTTCAATAAGGAAACCATTTTAAACAATGTACGTACATTACAAGTCGGGAATGCCACGGAAATCAAGCCAAGTTCTATCTAGATCTTACTTCAAATTTATGTGTTTTAATTATAAGATATTTTGAAAGATGTAAAGGATCGTTTAAATAAGAGAACCCCGATCTAACTATAAAACAAAACAAAAGAGAACGCTACAGTCGAGTTCCCCGACTATCAGACTATCCCCGACTAAAAGCGTGGCAGCCTTGGGCAGTTTTTGGGCGTTAGAGTAGGCGTGGCAACATGGGTCAACAAACTGGCATGCTGCATGCTTTATCTCAACTTTTATAGCTTTTATAGTTCCTGAGATCTCGAAGTTCATGCGGACAGACGGACAAACTGACGGACGGACAGACGGACATGGCCAGATCGACTCGGCTATTGATCAATACTTTATATGGTCCGAAACAGGCAGGATGTTACATACTTTTTAACGATAACGGGAACAACTGAACTGGCAAAACACACTTATAAAATAAGAAACCTGATTACATACCCAATTGCGCCAACACTTTCTTCCTACAAATTTGAAAATGTTCCGCAACAAATTTTCAAAACTAACAAAATCAAATTCTTTTATAAACAATTTATTTTAACTCTTTGGATGGCCTAAGCGGTGGGGGCAACGGGCAGATGGGCACCCTGGGGCTGGAATCCGTTCTCATCGGCGATGTAGTTGACGGTGTAGGTCTGACCATCATCGGACACGAAGGAGTAGGAACCCTTGACGGCGAGGGCCTCCAGTTCCGTGCCAGCGTTCTTCAGCTGACCCTGCTCCTGAGCAGCAATACCATTGCTGGTCTCGAAACTGTTGGAGAACAGGGTAATCCTTGTTAAATACTGTCATTGGCACCAAGGCGCATTAGGGACTTACGCATAATTAAAGCCCTCGACTCCAATATTATCGAATTCTTGTTTCAGGACGACATCATCAGAAGGAGCAGCCAGGGCCACAGCGAAGAGGGCGAACAGGACAATGGCGTATTTCATGTTGAAGATGTTGTAGCTCGTTGAAGACTCAAAGATTACTATGCAGGTAAATCTGAAATGTTCGCGATTTTATAGTCAGCTCATTTAGACTAAACTAGTTTAGTTTAGTGGCTCAGCGTAAAGTGGATTAGAGAGATGAAAATATTTTTTGCATTTTTATACAAAATACAAAAAAAAATGTATAAATATTTTCAAGATTGTTAATTGCTAGTCTAATCATTCCTGTTATCGTTGAAAGCCCAAAACTGCCACGCCCTCACTTTTGACATTTCGTTTGATGTTTTCTGGTTTCATATTTATATCGGGGTTCTCTTATTTATACAGATCTTTATTTCATTCAAAATGTCTTTATCTATATAATTAAAACTATTATTAGTTGTAAGTATCTTACTAAAACTTGGTTAGATTTCCGTGGCATTCCTGACCTGTAAAGAAAACCATTTTGGTTTTCTTTTGAACCCCTAAATATTCACTGCGCAGATAATTGTTTATACCATGGAAAATCTTCTTGAAATTAAACCATAAAAATACATGTAAGATCCAAAAACCATTAAATCCAATTTAATTTAAAGCATTTTGATTTATTATTAATATTTTGATCGTGTTCGGAATCATCTTAAGCAACTGGGGCCACGGGCAGATGGGCGCCCACGGGCTGGTATCCGTTCTCGTCGGCCACGTAGGTGATGGTGAACTTCTCGCCGCTCTTCTCATCCACCCAGGAGAAGGATCCGTGAACGACAGCGGCCTCGTGTTCAGTGCCAGCGTTCTTCAAAACACCTTTCTGGCTGATGCTGGTGCCATCGCTAGTCTCCACGTCGGAGCTCCACGTGTCTGGTCCGACATCGGAATCACTCTTCAGGACCACGACGTCGTTGGGGCGGGCCAAGGCCATGGCGAAGAGGGCGACGAAAACGAAGAGGAACTTCATGTTGGAGCTGGATAGAAAGTTGATGACTGTCTAATGCTCCACTGCAGCAGGGCGGGGGCTTACATACGCCGGCATTCGAGAAATGCAAAAGTCAAAAGTAGCTCTAGATTTAACAAAATGCAATTGACTCTATTCACAATATAATACTCTAGCAAGGAGTATGATCAGTTGATTGTTTCAGTCTAAGATCGACTGATTCTACGATGCTATGTTAAATGTTTTTATAGTAACAGCTCACACTTTCTTTTTTCTATGGATTAAAAAATGAAATGCATTCAAGATTTTCTTAAAAAGTATTCGAAGTTTCTATTTCCTTAAAATATATTACGGATCAACATAAAAATAGTTTTAAACCTTTATTTAAATTGAGTTAGATATTAAAAAGGTATTCATTATTTTGGTTTCTGAACCTACAACGATTAAACGGCTTGTTTTTTCACTCGAATTCTATTTATTTTTGGCATAGACTTTACACTCCGATTCAAAGTTGCGGAATATCCTCGCCTTGGGGTTGGAATCCGTTCTCATCCGCCACGTAGTTAATGGTATGCGTCTGTCCGTCCTGGTCCACGAAGCTATAGGATCCGGCCACCTGCAAGGCATCGTCCTCGGGACCAAGGTTCTTCAGTGATCCGCGCTGCTCCTGCTTGGTGCCATCGCTCGTCTCAAACTTGTAGCTATAGCTATCGGCATTGACATCGGACACCTGGTTAACAATCTCTGCATCCGGAGCAGGAGCAGCTAGGCACAGGGCAATTGAAAGGCAGGCGAACACAAGGATGTACTTCATCTTGACTGGTAGTTCCTTAGTAGTTGTCGGAGTTTATTCGATATACAAAATGCGGGTTGCAGGAGTCTTTTATACGATTGCAGCATCGATAGCTAAGACATTAGCTAATGCAATTAGCACGAAAAGCCAATATATGGTTGAATCGATCTGGGGACAGCAGGTGTTAATTGAACATCTGTATTCATTCTCTACCAATACTCAAACAAATTTCCAGATCTTTTAAAATGCGGAATAAAGTAGAGAAGGGTTTAAAATCGAGATACTTTCTCCATATGCCTTTCAGGAAATTATAATTAATATCTAATTTTCCAAGTAAACCACGCTTTGTAGTCTTATTTGTTTCTTTAGTTTTCGATTAAATTTCCATCTGCATATATATTTGCTGAAATTAAGCATTTCAAGTTTTAAGCTTACCTTAGCCGAAACTAGTTTTGATTGTTGTGACGCGAGTGGGCAAAACTTAGGCCAAAAGAGCCGGACTATAAATGAACTGAGAATAGCCTCCTTAACAGCATAGTAATCTTTGAGTCTTCAACGATCAACAACGTCTTCAAAATGAAATTCGCCATCGTCCTGTTCGCCCTCTTCGCTGTGGCCCTGGCTGCTCCATCTGATGTCACCATCCTGCGATCTGATTCCGACGTTGGACCCCTCAGCTACAAATATGGGTAAGTCGACAAAGCGCCTAGATGGCAATGCCAATGCCAGTACTTAACAAGGACTAAACCCTTATTCTCCGACAGTTCGGAGCTCAGCGACGGTACCAAGAAGGACGAGGAGGGTCAGCTGAAGAACGTGGGCTCCGAGCAGGAGGCCATCGTTGTGCACGGCTCCTACTCCTTCGTGGCCGATGACGGTCAGACCTACACCGTCAACTACGTCGCCGATGAGAACGGATTCCAGCCCCAGGGTGCCCATCTGCCCGTTGCCCCGGTCGCTTAAGCCATCCAAAGAGAACTACCAAGATCTTTGTTAATAATAATTTACGGCAAGGTCCTTCAATTATGAACTAAGTCAAAAAACCTCAACTGATTGATTAAAGAAAACAAAAAATAACTAAAAATTATCGTTTTTAAATTCTGCTTTCTAAAAATATGGTTTATAAAAAAGATTGGTAGCTTGTAAAACTAAGCTACAGCTATTATAATATTTACATATTCTAACAGCATATTTATGGGCTAATCAATAATTTATTTACTAGAAATTGTAAATAGTTTTGTGTCATACTTAATTATTTGAAAGCGATCATTTATAAGTTGCCTTACCATATATTGGAATTTAGTTCGTTGTTTAATTTATCACAAGGTCAAGATAACTGGCACAAAACGATTGAAAAGTATTGACAACACTTTTTTTAAATTATAGATTATGAAATAAACATATTAACTACAAAATTATACGAAACATTTTATTAACTAGCTAGATTTGATTCAATAAATTAAGCCTTCAACCAGTGATTAGTTAATTTCTTTATTGAAGTTGTATTAATTCACATCGCCTTTATAGAAAGTAAATCATTTTTGCGACTAACGCAGTAGAGGTTCCCAAACTATAATAGCTAATGAATAAAATAAAATGGAAATGGACTAATGGAAATGGAATTTAAAAACAAGAGAGAATGCTATCGTCAAGTTCTCTTACTATCAGATACTTCAGCTAGTTTAAGTGCAAACGACAATAAAATAATAAAATTAAAAAAAATACAAACGTTTGTTTTGATTAGAAGCATTTGATGCAGTCATTCTAGCAACCTCTGTCTGCACATCAATGTGATGATCCCGAAAACATGAATAACCAAAATTCCCTTGCTTTTCAGTTCTTAGTGTTGCGAAGTTAGTTGCTACTTGAAATGTAGATGTCGGAATATATATATATTTGAAACCCGATTGCACAGCAAATTCAGCCAACACTTTCTCCTTCCAAATTTAAAAATTGTTCCACAACATTTTTTCAACTAAAACAAAATCGTATTCTTTTCTAAACAATTTATTTCAACTCTTTGGATGGCTTAAGCGACCGGGGCAACGGGCAGATGGGCACCCTGGGGCTGGAATCCGTTCTCATCGGCGACGTAGTTGACGGTGTAGGTCTGGCCATCATCGGCCACAAAGGAGAAGGAGCCGTGCACAACGATGGCCTCCTGCTCGGAGCCCACGTTCTTCAGCTGACCCTCCTCGTCCTTCTTGGTACCGTCGCTGAGCTCCGAACTGTCGGAGAATAAGGGTTTAGTCCTTGTTAAGTACTGGCATTGGCATTGCCATCTAGGCGCTTTGTCGACTTACCCATATTTGTAGCTGAGGGGTCCAACGTCGGAATCAGATCGCAGGATGGTGACATCAGATGGAGCAGCCAGGGCCACAGCGAAGAGGGCGAACAGGACGATGGCGAATTTCATTTTGAAGACGTTGTTGATCGTTGAAGACTCAAAGATTACTATGCTGTTAAGGAGGCTATTCTCAGTTCATTTATAGTCCGGCTCTTTTGGCCTAAGTTTTGCCCACTCGCGTCACAACAATCAAAACTAGTTTCGGCTAAGGTAAGCTTAAAACTTGAAATGCTTAATTTCAGCAAATATATATGCAGATGGAAATTTAAACTATACAAACAAATAAGACTAAAAAGCGTGGCTTACTTGCAAAATGTTCTATTAAATTTAATTTCCTGAAAGGCAAATGGAGAAAGAATAAAACCAGATGTTCATTAATCTCAACTTTCTAGTTTTTATAGTTAGTTCCTGAGATCTCGACGTTCATACGGACAGTCAGACGGAAATGGCCAGATCGACTCGGCTGTTGATCCTGATCAAGAATATAAGCGCTTCCTTCTGGCGGCTTATATACGCCAGAATTTGAGAATTTTATTACAAAATGCCTTGTAATAACAACAACAAAAAATGTGTAAGGGTCTGTAAATGGGCCTATAATCAGTTCATTTATAGTCTTTCTCTTCTGGCTACGACGTTTTCAATCGAGTTACAACTATTATAACTAGTTTCGGCTTAGCTGAGCTTAAAACTTGAAATTATTAAGTTAATATTTATGTATATGAAAATGTAATCTATACATATAGAAATAGATCAGACTACGTAGCTTGAAAAGCATATGGAGCAAGAACTGTTGGGCTGTTATTATATAATAGAAATAACATAAATAAACCAAAACAATATCTCATAAAAACATTGATATTATTTTGGACACTCAATGATTTCAATGATCCCCGCATGAGATCCTTCCCAGAACTGGAGAATTACTTATAGAACACACTTTTTTTTTCGAGAATCGAAAGTTCGGTTTTAATGCGAGTAACAAGGAAAACAGAAAACAATGCACGACACTGACTTGACTGACTGATCGACTTACTAACTGACTGACCGATTGGCTGCCACGGGACAATGGACAGCTCCTCCGGACAGGACCTTAGCACCTCACTGTATGGCTGGTTGGTTGGAGTTGTGGGTTCTTTCGGGTTGGTGGTATTTACAGGATCTGCTCGAGAGCGAAGATCTACTTGGGCAGATGGGCGCCCTCCGGTTGAAAACCGTTCTCGTCGGCCACAAAGTTAATGGTGTAGGTTTGGCCATCGGGAGCCACCCAGGTGACGGATCCCCGAATGGATATGGATTCGTTGTCGGTGCCCGCGTTGTTGACCACGCCCTCCTCCGTGCGACTGGTGCCATCGCTTAATTTGTAGCTGAACTTGTAGCCGCCGAGGCCAGTGTTCTCCGATTCGTACTCCAGAACTTCCACATCATTTTGGGGACGGGCACTGGCCAGGGCCAGGAGCACGGCCATCGAGCTAACGACTAGCATCTGCAAGGCGAGAGATTAGATATCCTTTTGCGTATCCTGGTCATGGTTGGGCATGGTGTGCCTCGTTTATCCAAGTTCACATACCAATTTCATCATGTTGAGCGGTTCTCGGTATTGCGAATTCCCCTATGCGGATGGACAAACTGGCAGTTGTCTAATGGTGGCGTTGCATCGGCGTCCACTGCATTTTATACTGCACTCGCGGCTGCATTTGCAAACGTCATAAATTTGCACAATTGTGGAAGAAGCCAAGCAGCTCGCTAGTTCAGCAGCTCTGGCGGTCGCCGGCTAAATGTTTTCCACTATTTCCATTTAATTTTTTTGTACTGTTTTTCAATTGCCAGCATAGCACCAAAGTCGCCAAAGTCGCTGCGACAAGTAACATTTAAAGCGGCTTTGTGCAGCGGTGTACTCATCCGAAAGGTATTATTGCTCTTCACCCACACTCGGAAAATCATTCTAAGTTTTAGGGCGATTGTGTGAGAAAATTTATCCGCAACCAATTTATCTTCATTTTTTTTGTATAAGATACCAAACATACTAATAAGATTGTCAAAAGGGATGTAGTTAAGGCATAAACAATATATATTTAAACCTATAATACTTATTCATCCGAAGGTATTGATCCTTGCCCAAACTCAAAAATTCAATGCAACTTTTAGTTCAACTTTGTAAGTAGATAAATCCGCAATCATTTCAAAAGGAGTCATTAAAATAAACAAAATATTTACTAGAATATAATACCACATTTACAAAGTTGAGATTACAGAGTTGTTTTCTTTCAGTGCTGACTGGTAGCTTTAGAAAACTCGAAAAAGTTCATGAATCAAGCAGATGCATTGGGGAAAAGGTTGCAGTCTGATTGGGCAGCTACGGTGTAATACCGGGCCAAGAACTATGGGAAACAATAACCAGAACAGCTCGGCACCCAGAACGAACCGAAATCGACGACGTCTTTGTGGCCAGAAGGGGACTAACTAAGTTCAAGTGCTGTCGCCGCCAATTGGCAGGGCAGCAAGTTCAAGCTGCGGACACGAAGAACACAAGCTGAGCCATGTGTGATGGCCAAAGTGCACGATGGATGAGACTTTGGATGGAGATGGAACCGCAGGTTGACTTTTGGCATATGCAACGGCCTTTACAGCGCTCGATTGATGTGCCTGCCCGGTAACAAGAGCCAAAAGCAGTTGGAAATATATATAAAAAATACATCGAATAACCTACAACTACGGCTCGCATGCAATTTAAATCTCTGACTTTAGCTTTTTTTCTTTTTCTTTTTGTTTATTTTTAGTTTTTTTCATTTTTTTTTAGTTTTGCAGTCGCCGTTGGTGCTTAACAATTTATGCCACCTTCGTTGACCGCTACCAGGCCGAAGAAGAAGCCCCAGCAGCGGATCTTTCAAGCCGGTCAGTCGGGTTTTAGCTTTGGTCATCGGTCGGCCTCCGGTCAACCACGGTTCTGCCACAGCCTCCTTCTCCACTTGAATTGAATTGTGCCAACAACTTAATGTCTGACCCATCGACAGGGTGTTGTGCACTGATACTGGCATTTCCTCAAATGTCGTTGCAAATCACAACATCTTGCTTGATTTTTTGGCAGCTGCAATTTGGCATTTCGACATTCCTTACTTGCTCGTTAAAAATCAATGAATTTGTGGTTTCCGATTAATATTATCAATCAAATAATAGTATCCGTATAACATATATAATACGCACATTCAAAAGCAAAACCAGATTCAAAAAAGTCTGTTGTCATTGTTTATTCAGCTAAATTGCATAATTTAATTGCAGTGTGAAAATGATTTCTTGCTTAAAGACGTCATACTATCATTTCGTAATTAGACTTTTAATGGAAAATATATAAATATTTAACGAGAAAGACAAGTATATTAAAAATCATCATGTTTTAAATCTATACAAATAAAATGTCACCTGAAACATTAAACATCAGCGCAGCTTAACTTAATACTAAGGAAGTTCAATAAATGTCATTTTAATTTATTTCGCCCGTCCGCCTACTAATTGAACTTGAGGGCATTTGGGGGCCCTTGAAAATGTATCTGAATCGTGACTGCATAATATTTATTATTTGGGTCTTTTCCGCAGCTTTTCGAGGGCATCTGCAGCGAGCTGCATTTATCATGCTGGATTTGCATAATTAATCTATCTGTGATCGATGGCTACGCGTGCTAATCGAAATGATTGCCTCTGTGCGCGGGGGCGTTGTCTATCGTATGGTTGAAATTTGACAAGTTTGCGGCTGAGTTCTTTCCTATAGACCATGATTTACATAACTGTTCTAATCAAATGGCAATCGACAGGTTTTTCAGCTTTGATATGCCTTCTCGTTCGGACTGTCGCTTTCAATACACAAATACCAGATGCCCGATGCCAGACAGAAAGAGCCGGAGATACAATAGATATTTATGTAGATGCGTCTTCACATTTACGTCTTCAAGGTCAGCGCCAGATGCTGCTGCTGCTGTCCGTCTGTTCGTCTGTCCGTCTGACCAACCAGCTGTCCGCCTCCCATTCAGCTGCCGTTTTGGCCCGGCTCTTGTTCGTTGCCAACTCGCACGCACCTCACTCAAAACTTGGCCAGACCGGCTTGAACCCGGTCTTTGGGACTACTCGGCTATGTAGGAATCGAACTCGGTTTCGGTTTCTGTTTCTGTTTCGGTTTATTTTTGTTGTTTTTTGCTAATTTTTGAGTGTCGCATCAACTGGGTCTGCAAAATTAGCACTTGAACGTTAATGACTATGTTTTAATAGCAGGGCTCTCCTCCACCTGCCACTTCCCCTGCTGACCATCACCGTTTTATATGTAAATGTCACAGTGCCGTTGTCTTTCAATTTCTTTTTATCTTTTTATGCAAATATTGCAAAAACGCTGTTAAGTTTTTGCAATATTTGCATTTAGCTAAGAACACGCAAAAGCAGAAACGGTTTAAAAATACTTCTGCTGACACCTGACATTCAGAATCGTGCGTACAATTTTTTTTATAACAGACTTCGGCTTTATATGTTTGTTTTTTGTTTTGCGGCCCAAATGCAACGCATCTTGAAACACCGAAAACAGACGCTGATGCAAAGATTTATTGCCAAGAATAACCATTAAAGATAATATTTACTGCCTCAGCCACAGAGACCAGAAAAATTGTTTTTTAATACGAAATTAATTAACGATCAGCGGAAGACAATAAAAATTCGGAAAAAGATTTGACTCCTTTATAGATATTTTATAATTTTTTAATGTTTAATAATTTTTTTGAGCTAGCGTTTTTAAAATATAAAGAAAATTGTTCTTAGATTTTTAGGCAAAAAATCAAATGACTTAGGCAACAAACCTGCTTTTTGATTTAGTCGCAAATCGTCGCATACTCTTAGGCAACATCTTATAAACTAAATTAAATAAATCTCAAACAAAGAAAACATTTTATTAAAAATGATTTGGTATATTGTAATACCAAAAATTAAATTTTACATTTTTAAAGCAACTACCGTGATATAAAATATAATCTCTAAAAACAAAAAAATTACAAGCTTTTCGGCATAAAGCTAACTTTAGTGACAATTTTTTTAACGCTCACATACTTTTGGGAAAAATGTTTCTACATGAATAATTACCTGTAAAGGACTTTAACACATTTTGTAAAAACTAAAATTTGACATTATTTCGCAGCACATTATAACCGAATATATAAATTAATTATTTTTACTGCACTGCGTTATGGGTCAAACCGCACCGATCATGTTAATTTGTTGACACATGTTTAAACTAGTTTATTTCAAAATAAACAAAAAAAAATTAAAAAATGCATATGTACATATATATTGCCAAAGTGTTACATTTCGTCAAATTTAAATTCTGAGATGAGTTTCTTTCAGGACTTGACCTTTCTCAACTCAATTTTATTTGAGTTTTTAAGGTTGCGTAGGATTATTCAAGATATACATATTTGTTAAGCATCTACATAATTTACTAAATCACCATGACTTTATGCAACTTGCTTGTCAACGCAAATTTTCTTGCACAATAAACAAGTTTTCTCAGAGTCGACTATTTTTGATCGATTGTTTTTATTGCTCACAAATGTAACATCTCAACTTATAAGCTAGCCTAAAACAGATGGCAAACTGTTTTAATAAATTCGTGCTGGATTGTATGTCCTATCCGGTGGTGTCTTATCCGGCCAAAGATGAAAGGGATTTTCCGGACAACTTGCGAATTTTCAGGCCCTGTTCACGGGAGGGACGGTGGTTCTTGGCCAAGTTGTTGGCATTTTCCAGATCCTTAGCCGCCGAAGTTCCGCTTAGGACCTTGGCAATCTCATCACGAAAAGTTCCATCAGGAAGAGTGTAGCTAAACGTGGAAAAAAGTGAAATTAGTCATCTCATCATTTTTTTTTAAGGAAGTTTCATTTTATATTTTCATTTGATATATAAGATTTAAAGTTGTTTGATATAATGTTGGACCAAACTCACTTGAACTCGTATCCATCGCGGGTTGGCGTATAGCTGAACTGCTCGAGGGCGACATCACCGAGCTTGATATCGATGACAGTGCCAGGTGGAAAGGAGGCGTAGTTCATGTGGGCTCCAAAGAGGACACAGGCCACCAGGATGATCAGGGCCTGCACTAGTTTATTGTTGATACTAAGCCCATTGCGAGCTTCCTTTTTGCCATGCTGAATGGTGCTTGCCACCGAAGAAAGACTCATAGTGTACAGATAGTTGCTAGCTTGGAGCAAAATGGGGATCCGGGAAACACAACTTGCAACCAAGGCGGCTGGGAGCTTAATGAAGCGTCTTCATCGAGGCCACTGGCCCAAGAGACCTATGTGGATACATAATGAGTTTTTGGTCCAAAACAAAACAAACTGCTGAGTAAGCTTTGGCCGTAGAGACGGGTTGCCCAATTTCTTGGGGCTGAGTTGAGATTTGCATAACGAAAGCAAAAGAGTTCCACGGGTCCACGGCCCACAATGTGGTGTCGACTCTCAAATATGTGCATTACATATAAAGCGGCATAAAATTGGAAAACTAATCGTCCTAACCCACGAAAGAAAGTCTGAATTGGCACAGCTTAGACTAGTGTATACCCTATCCTAGACATTTTTGTTGACCGAAGCAGTCAAAGCTAACCAAACTACATGTAAAGCTAAAATTTATTTGTTAAACATATAATAATGCAGTTTTTTTTTAACAGTTTCTTCCTAGATCAATAAAAAGAATTCGTACACTTCTTACACATTTGAAATAAAAAGAAAGTCATCAGCTAGATCAAGCTAAGCGAAATAGTCGAAGCAAACCAAGCCGGTTGTAGAGAAGTGGTAACCTATTATTATGCTGATGATGTTGCAATCAGTCTATCTCGAAATGATTGAAGATTAACGAGCTGGCCCGAAGACGTTTAAGCTTTTTCTAGCCAAGTCTGCCACCGCTGAAGAAAGAGCTTTTGAGCCACGCTTTATACACTGATAAATTATGCGGAATTTTAATTTTATATCACAATGCCAATAAAGAAATGGGCTTAACTCTTATCCGGTTTAATTTTGTGGGCTGTCACATAAGGCTGAAAACCATTTTTATTGGCCTTATAGAGGACCTGGTACTCGTAACCATCGGCTGAGATGAAGCTGTATCCGCCTTTAAATTCCACAGGCTTTTGGGTAGTCACCTCCTTGGGATCCTGATCCGTTTCAGGTTTAACTGTGTACGTGATGGCCTCATTTCGCTGATGACCATTTTCGGTGTGAAACCTTTTTTCAATAAAAACAAATCATTTGAATTGCGAGTGCTAGTTGAACTTCAGTAACCTTACCCGAAATGAAGTTCCTCCTCACGCTCACCTTTCTCCAAAGCCGCCGACGAAACCACAGCGATTAACGCAATTGTTAAAAATATTTGGCAAAACTATATAAATATTATAAAATTAGTTGCCAAAACTTGAGCATTTTAGAAATACACTTACCAATTTCATTGCACTTTTAGCACTTCAACTGGATTTAATTGAAATTTATTTGTGATCAGAACTCGACGTTCTTGCCTGTGCCGTTGGCCGAATTCAACTGAAGATTTTCTGCGAGATGAGCCAACCAGCCAAAATAAGTCAAAGAGATCGGAATAATGAAAACAAATATCTGCGCAGCCAGCAATGCCCGACTGGGGTTACGTCATTGTTTATGGCCCAACTTTTGTTCTTAACAACCACAAACTCGCAAAAAGAAAGGCGATTTTTATAGATACAACTGTTAAATGCTCTTAAGGAGAAATTTATAATTGTATTGTATTTATTATTTAGCTGGTTTTCAATGTGCTTAGTTTTAATTTTTTTTGTATATATATTGTTTTAAAAATAATATTAGTTAACGTTACAAAACTTCCAACAAGGCGATGAGACTCGAACCTGTTAAATTCAAGTTTAATTAAAGTATCCGAAGACTTAAAAACAAAACAATTGTGGTGCTGAAAAGATGTTTGTTGTTTGTTCGATGATGACCACTATAAAATAAATTTGCTTTAACTGCCGATTAATTTGGGAATTCTATTTGCTAGCAATTCTTTTTAAAACCACATGATGAATCAGCTTAAGCTAATCAGTTAGCAACCACATTATATGCCGAATATTAGCCATATAACTCATTGAATGGCGACGACAGTTGCATAGATTCCCGTCCCACACTTCACATGAAGGCTGTCATCGGAGGCCAGTGGCCAATTTATCAATGGACCTCATCTGAAAATGTTTATTTAAGCGATACGAGGAACTTAATCGGCCAACCCTCGCAAAAACAACGAAAAATCGCAATCAGATCGTTCCGCTCAGTCAAAATTCGCTTTATAAACGCGAATGCGGGCGTGGAATATGTGCCATCGGTGCGTGGCTAACTGGAAACCAAAAGCCGAGCAGCAACGACCAAGGACCAAGGACGAAGGACCATGGACCGGGGACCGACAATTGTTGGTTTATGCAGCCGGTGCAGCAGCCGGCTATTCCTGGTCCTCCCCGGTGGTTGCTTGGTTCCGAGCACAATCCAACAGCCCACAGCTGGAACGGCCGGAACAGGTTCACAAAATCCGCACTCCACTCACGGACACGCCGTCCTCAATTCGGAGTCCTGAGTCCTGAGTCCCGAGTCCTGGGAGCGCGTCAGCTGTGCGCCAGCACATTACAAGTAGGACAAGCTGCAAACGACATTGCCATTAGCTCGGCCTTTTCGTTGGTCCTGCGAAGGGGGAAGGTTCGGTTCTATATTAGCGGCATCCACGACAGGCACAAGCTGAGCTACCAAATGATAAACACACACATCAGCAGCCGCAACAAAGAGCACAGTGAGGCAAAAATAAAATAAAGGAAAACTTAAATAAAGGAAAACTAAAATAAATATCCAATTATTTTTATTAATTAATTACAGAATTTTAACAATACAGCTGTGAGAAAAATTGGGGCTTATATAGACAAATCTATGAAACAAGTTGATTTTTAAGAAGAAAAACTTTTTAAAACTTTGTTTCAAAAACATAAATTATGTTGGGGCACATGACACAAATTCTCATCTTTGTTGTGTAATGTTATAAATCCAACAACTTAATATAAGTAATAATTTATTTTATAATTTTCCTCACTACAAAAAGCATTTGCATTTTATATTAGCCTAGCACCACTGTGCGCTAGCTGGCAAAAAGTTAATAGACGTTTGACTAAAGCCGACATCCCTGCCGTTCTAGTGGGGTGTTGTGCTCGAAGGTCCTGATTCCTGAGCGCTGAGTCCTGAGTCCTGAGTCCAGGTCTTAGCACCCCTTGGCAACAGGCAAAGTGCATTAGACAAGGGATCTTGCGGGGTTGGGTTTGGTTTTCCATTTTTAAGCTGGGGTGTGGGGTTGGGCATGCAGGTGTTGCCCGATCCTGTTGAAAATTGCTTTTGAATTAAAAGTTTTTGCTTGTGGTCGGGCGGGTTTTGTTGTTTTTAGCGATTAGCTGAAGGGGTGAAGGGGGTGAGGGCTGCGGGATTTTGAAATCGAGATTGCACACTCAATTTATTAGCGCTTTGTCAGTCTGCCAACTAATCGGATGGCTCTGGGGATTTCAGCACTTGCACTTGCCATGGCCCAGTTCTTTGGCTTGGTTCGTTTCGTTTTCATTGTGTTTTCAATTCCAATCGGAAGCCGTGGCACGTGACTGCTCCACTGGGGTCAAGGGGCCGAGGAACCACCTGTGGCTGCTCATATAAAACCACAGAGTGCCGTTGACCAGCAGTCCACGTTTGAAATCGAGATGAGGCTGACCACATTGCTACCATTGATTTGCATCGCCATTGGCTATGCTCGCTCCCAACCGGCGGGCTATCCGAGTGCCCGTCCTCCTCCAAACACTTATCTGCCAGCCAAGCCACCAGCTCCACCGCCTCGTCCTCCTCCGGCGCCGGCCAACAGCTACGGTCCGCCGAAGAAAGGAAATGGAAAGCCACCAGCTGCTCCACCCAAGCCCAGCTATGGGCCACCACCCAAAAATGGCAATGGAAAACCACCGCCCAATAATGCATACTTGCCACCAGACAATGGCAATGGAGGAGCAGGAGGCGGCGGTGGAGGTGGTGGTGGTGAGGATATACCCATCATCAAGCTGGAGTCCAAGGTCAACACTGATGGTTCTTATAAGGTAAGTGAGCTATTAGTCAATTATTTAATTATATTTTAAAATAACTTCTTTTAGTACGAATACGAGACCGGAAACGGAATCAAGGCCGAGGAGATGGGCTACCTGAAAAACGCCGGAGTGGAAGGAGCGGAGGCACAGACGGCGGAGGGTTCCTTTTCGTACACCAGTCCCGAGGGACAGGAAATTTCACTGACGAAAACGGATTTCAGCCGCAGGGCGATCACCTGCCCACACCGCCACCTATTCCCATCGAGATTCAGGAAGCCTTGGACAAGCTGGCCGCCGGAGGTGGATGCCATGGATGCGATGACAACGAGACGGGAGGCAATAATGATGGCGGTGGAGGTGGCTATGTCTACCGACGAAAGTGAAATATTTTTTATTAATATTTTTAAAGCACTTGATCTCAAAATATGAAATATTTTTCATTTATAATATTTCCAAAGCACTTGATCTCAAAATATTAATAAGTTTTGTATTTTTAAGAACTCGCTGGTGATGGATCACATTTACATTTACACTAACATACTAACTGATTTTATCTCAATTCAAACTGCAATCCAATTGAAAAATGCAATGTTCGCTTGTAAAACACTTGTAATTGCCAATTAAAATGCTTTAAACGAAAACCCCTTGGCGGCCTACTTACTGAGTACTAGCAAACACCAAGCCGGAATTGGTCCTGGCCTGGTACACCTTGCATCTGGCTGGGATGGCGTGTCCTCTTTGGCCACCAATACCCATCCAACCCTCGAGCAGGAGGCTGGATGCGGCGGCTGTGTGACTGGCAACACATGTTTTTTTCCCCGACTTGCCAATCGCTCGCCCAACTTTATCCTGTTGATCGCTCGGCGAGGGGAATTATGTCGCAATAATGAAAACATTAGCCTCGTAGCATATTTGTCAGCCGTCAGGAGCGGAGCTGCATTTAATTACGGGTTACGGAGTTACGAAAATGGGGCGCTAGAAAAAATCTACTGACGAGTCTCTTTAATAATAAAATGAATTTAATTAAAATTATATATGTAAGTAGAGCCTAACAAAATAATGTATATTTTTAGATGTTGGGTTATACATTATTTAATAATAAATTAAATTTTATGAAACAAGGAATTGAACGTTGCTTACTAAATTTTAATGTTCTATTCCAGAAAAAACTTATTTCAAACATTTTTTATTTTATTTAAATTTTTTTTAAACGTTACTGAATATTTGCCTTAATATTTACTGCTTCATTCTATCAATTAACACCACCGGAACCCCTCGACTCGCGAAATCCGCACCACCGGCCGGAGAAGCAACCGTCGAGCACGGAAATCACGACCCACCCCAAACCGCAAATAGTGAAACGATACACGCCAATATATTATGGCATTAGCAGAATAGTGGAAGGATGCGGGGTGGGGTGGTTGTCCTGGAGGAGGGAGGACACCATGGGCAGAATGACATTGACGATGGCGAATGCGATTTGTATATGGTGGCATTACAGCAACAACAACTTGGGAAGTAACAACAAACGATCGTTTAATTTCAATTAAAAACATTTTCCTTGTGCGTAGCCCAAAAGCCAAAAAAGAAAGGACTCGTCGACGGCGGTGACAGGGGATGGGGGATACAGGATTCGGGCACAGGAATACGCACACTTGCTACAGGCCGCTTAGCTTGGCTTAGTGCTCTGGTGATTGCGAGGACATGATGTTGCACTTGCCGAGCAACCACCAGGACGCACCAGGACCTCGAAAAGGGATGCCAAATGAGACAGGGGGTTGAGCCGGCAAAGTGCGTAGCTATGTCGAGGCTATAGCCGGTGCCGGACTGGATTCTGGGCTGGGAATTCTTGCACTTGCCGCCAGCCGTGCCATTGTGACACTGCAAGGCCGTGGCAAATCCAAATCCGAAAAATAAGGGAGCAGGATGCGAATTCGGATGCGGCAGCGGTGTGGTATAAAAACGCCGGTTGCCTTCCAATTGGAACGCAGAATCGAATTCGAACGCGAACGATGCACACGACAGCTCAACTGGATAGTCTGGAGCAGAAGCGCTCGGCCAGCCTGATCTTTCGGATTGAGCAACTCCTGCCCAGCACCAGCATCACACCGAGCACCATGACCACATCATCGACGGAAACGACATTGACGGCCACCACGAGCACCGCAAGTCCGGCCAAGCGGATGAGGAGCAGTCCACGACCAGGTGTTTATACCACGCAATACACGCCCAAGGATACCTGCTCCACTACCATACCCACGTCCGCTCTGCTGGGATCTACGCTCATGCCCACGGACGGCGGACGCTCCCACTGCCAGCTGTCCAATGGCGAACTGATCGTATCCGCCTCACTGTTGCGACAGATCAAACTCTCCGAGGACGTGTATAGCTTCAATGCCATCTTCGAGCTGCATGGTGGCCAGGTGCGCGTCCGCTTGGTCAGGGATGTTGCCCGGGAGGACGAGATCGTGGCCTGGTTCGGCGAGGAAATGGTCCTCCTCATGGGCATTCCCTTCTTGACGCCCCTAAACATTCAAGGTAATTACTACTTCACTTGGTTTTAAATATTTTATTTATTTTATTTTTTTTGATAATATACTATATAATTTAAGTAAATAATATGATTATTTATATCAATATTAATCACAACATTTATATCTGATAATTGCAGGAAACAGTCGCTACATGTGTCACCTGTGCCACTTGACCTTCGAGACTCCCCATCCCCTTAAGATCCATTTGGCTCTGGGCTGCGGCCGCAGTGCCATGGACACCCTGTGGATGCGACTGCACTACGCGCTGAAGGCGGCGGCAAGGAGTCACACGGAAACGCAGCATTCACCCATTCCGGCGACCTCGTCCACGTCTTCGGCCTCGCCCACCCATTCGCCACCGCCACAGATGCCACCCCGGTTCTCTGCCTTCCGCCCCATTGCAGCACTTACCCAGAGTTTGCCCTTAGCACAAGTGACCACGGCAGCAACACCTCTATCCTACCTGCCCTCCATATCGATGGCGACGGCACCGTTGTCGACGAATCCAATGAACGCAGCTGCCCAGATCGAGGCCATAGTCAGCAACATGGGTGCCTCCAAGCAGGGTCATCTGTGCATCTACTGCGGCAAGGTGTACTCCCGGAAATATGGTCTCAAGATTCACATACGCACCCACACCGGATTCAAGCCGTTGAAGTGCAAGTTCTGCCTACGACCATTTGGTGATCCGAGCAATCTCAACAAGCATGTAAGGCTGCATCTCCAGTCGCATCCCAGTAGTTCCACGGGAGGAGCCGATGGTGGAGCAGGTGGTACCGGCAGCGATGTGGACATCGAAGGGGAAACGGATGCGGATTACCAGTGCCGCATGTGCCACAAAACCTTTCCACGGCGCAGGGATCTGCAGCGACACATGGAGACTCGGCATGGTGGACACCATTCGCAATCCGAGTCCCGATCCAGCTCCACCAGCACCTCCAGTACAACCACAATGACCGCAACGGTGACCACGTCTACTTCAAAATCCAGCTAGCTACTGGCCGAAATTTTCGTAGCACGCTTTTTGGGTAACAGCTGTGATATAGAAATATAAATTTAAAATTAAATTTAAAAAAATACAGTTTCAGTAAGCTAATGTACAAATGAAATAAACTGTATACATTTACAAAAAAATCAAACAAGTTTTGGCGTCATTGAAATGAAGTTATAATATTTATCAAATTAAATGAGACGACCGCAATAAGAATCAAATAGTATCGCTTTATTGATAAATTTCAATACGAATTCAAAGTGAATTTCTATCGTATAATGCACAAATCTTATTGTTAGACAATTAATGCTATTACTCGTACAGTTTACGTTTCCGTTTCCGCTTTCTACGGCTTATCCAATATTCGTGTAAACTCGCTTAACTTTAGGGTACATGCAAAACAATCACAAATTGTCTTCAACTTGGGCAAAAGCGGGTGTACGAGTGTGAGTATTTCATGTTTCAATTTTTCCTCTCAGTGTATGTGTATACGTGTGTGTGTGTTTGTGTGCGTTGAGCAAAACGTTGACGGGCCAAAAACACTCACAATTACATGATTTTAATTCACAATTAATTATACAATTACTTCAATATGCCTGCGTAGAAATGCGACGGTATAGTAGTATAGATCGGAGCATAGAGTTAACTATTCTGTTTGCTTGATTTCTGGAACTACATTTAGTTGGTTGCCGGGGGGGCTAACGCTTAGTAGAGTTTATAAACAAAGGTCTGTCTCTCCTTCTCCCTAAACAAATGTACCGAAAAGAATCGATTGACTTTTGGATCTGTTTGCGTAGTCCTTAAAAACCCTTCCACTCTCCATTACTATCTCTCTCTGTCAGTTTAAGGCACTTACTCAAGAAATCGCGATTCCAGAGCGTCCCTTTGGGGTTAGTGATTCGCATTAAAGTATTACCTCGGAGTTTCGACCAAAACAATGTGGCAAGCTAAACGGCGAGTATGTGTGTGGGTGTCTTTCTGTACGTGTATTCATTTGTGGGTGTGCAGTAGGGTGGACCACTCGGTGTAAACTAACCATTAAAGCATATTGCCATAAAAACTTTATTATCAGCAATCTATTTGGCCAAAATGTTGTGTTACAAGTAGAAAAAGTCACCATTTTATTATTTTAAAGCTCTCTTCAATGGTTTTTCTTTAAATAAATGTAGTGTTTACTGTCGATATCATACAAAATGTATAAATATATAATTCTGTTACAAAAAGTCGTCATAATTTAGATTTATATTTGGCTAATGGTGGTCAAATTTGAAAAGTTGCAACTTTATTAATACAAATTCCTCTATTTTTAAGACTACGTAAAGTAGGTGAGTTTTGCAAAAATTTAAGTGCGGTGTTGCCACACGGCGTATGAGTGATGCACATTGAAACCATATCATACTGAGAGTGCAAGCCTTAAATTAAAAGTAGAACTATGGTCCACCCTAGTGTGCAGCTATCACCTTGAGCACTTAACGTATTTTATATATGTATGCTCTATAGCAAGTATGACAAATATGTCTGTTTCGGATATTTCACGATACGTTTCGCAGTTCTCAAAAGTCTGTACTCGGCTTACATATATAAGGTAATATATAGTATAGTTCGTTAATCGTTAATCATTATGTGTATATGCATAGACACCAATAGTTTTGTTAATCGTTAAGAGTAATATGCAAATTCTGTATGTGGCTTTTCTTTCGCTTGGTTTAGTTAGGAATATGTATACGCGTATTGTTGTAAATATCTAACATAAATTCATACATGAAGCACACTTGGGTTCGGTTCTCATTAACTATTTGCTAATGTGGTTAGTAATTCGTTCAAAGATTCGCATTTAACAAAATATCCATTATGTTAACAATTTGATTTTTAATTTTTTGTAATTTTTTTTTTTGGTTTTTTTTTTTATTTTCTTATTAATGCTTTTCGATTTTCAAATATATATGTATTTACTGTACGAAGTTGAAGTTGTTTATTTCTTATCATTTGTTGTATTACAGTTGCTTCTTCCTCGTTGTTGTTCCCGCTGGTTCTTTATTAAAGAGTTAGAGAATTAGACCTTCGATTGATTATATGTACGGAATTATTCCATTCTATATCTGTTTCTTGTGGTTTGCAGTTGGAAACCATTGTAGCATTATTTTGGGGGTATTCATTGAATTGGCTTAATTGAAATACTGAATTGCTGAACACACACAGACAAAATTATGTACGTGACGATCCTTAAAAATAGCATCTTCATCTCCACCATTGATTCCGCATTAGTTTTAGTTTTATCTCAATTAATTGCGCCACGATCAGCAGATTACAACCTCACTTAACTCCTAATGCACTTCACAAAATATTCAAGAACTCCATTTCATCGAGATGCGGATCATTAATCAATCAATTAAATCATCATCATGAATCAATTAATTAAATGTATCTCTGTATATAGGCATGCAAGTACTTATGTGTGTATAATTCTGTTCCTGTTTCGCATCGAGGCGATGAAAACATTTCTGAAGACTTTCTTGTTCACAATTGTTCTTAGTTCTTGTTTGCAAAAAACTTTGGACGTTTGGTATTCTTATTCAAGTTGTAATAATTAGACAAACAAAATGCTTAAAGCTGCCCACAAGACTTTGTCTACACCATTTCTTAGGATATTATATTTATGTTTCTCGTTTGGTTTTTATTCGTATTCGTATATATATATATATTAAGCTTGCTGCAGCTGCTTAACATTTAAAAGACACACAGTATGTAGGTGAAACTAATTCTAGGATTATGGATACTACCACTCTCTAAATGGTTTTCAAGGGGTGTGGTTTTTCTCATTTTTTTTTTTTTTTTGCTTAGTTTTCAGTGTTTTTTATTTTATAGTTTTCAGTAAGGCATATGCACAAGGGAAGGACTCGATCATCGTCGCTTATCGTTGGATATTCCGGATACTAAGTTGGTAGAAACGAAAACGCATAACTAGGGGGGAAGACAATACTAGGGACAATTGTATGTACAGTACAAGGTTTACAATTGGCTGCTTGATATGAGTTTAATTTAAGTTAAGTTTAACTTTAGTTTAGTGCTTAGTTTGTGAGAAGCTAGAGAACTAAGAGCTGCGATCCCTGACCATCCCTACTAGCTCGAACTTAGAGATACTTTCTCACTGTTACAGACTACACGTTAAAACTCCTTCAATTAGATTTCATTGCAGTAGTTATTGCTGTTTGGTTGTCCAGGTGTCCTGCTGATTGTGATGCTAAAGAATCGTATAATTAACTTGTTCAGAGTGTCTCGTGTTGGCTGTGTTTTGTATTTTCCAAATGGTGGAGGCCATTAGTTGATGTTTCATAATTTGTTTAAATTAAGTTTGCTTTATCAAATACCCTGCAACTTCATTTAATTATCACAGTTTTTCATCAGAGATAGTTTAAATGTTTCAATATTTTTTTTTTAATTCTTATTTCTGTTGTTTCATTTTGTGTTGCTACAGTATGCAAGTAAAAAGCAAGCGAGTTGAAATTTGTGCAAACTTGAGTTCTATAACTAAGCATTTTATATTAATCAGCAAACAAGGATTCTTTTGCTTTTGAACTTGGATGTGTGGATAGGGTTTTGGTTATTAAATATTTTCCACACATCTATGCCTGATATGCTGCCCGCTCCTTTCTCTATAATCTTATAGTATACATACTCTAGGTGTCTAACTTTTTGTTTGTTTATTTTTTTTTTTGGTGAGCAAATCGTCTCGTGTAAAACAAACATCGATTTTACTTTTAAAGTAGTTTCTGTTTTATTTTTTATCATAATTAAAACGTAATTATTTGGAAGCAAATGATGGCATATTTGTTTAACTTCTCCTTAATATTTTTTTTTAGCGTTTTGTTCGTGGTTTTCTGCACGTTTAAAACACAAACATTTTTCAGCGATAACTTGAACAGAGCAATTAACACAATACACAAAAAATATAAATGTAAATTTAAAATGTCTTCTTGGAAAGTCTTCTTTTGAATTTCTCATTTCGTTTGGTTTGGTCTGGTAATTGTATTTATGCATAGGTAGGGCATATAGATCGTAGGTGTAAGTCATTCATGTGGTGACAAATGCCGAGTGTTGTCCTTTCGTTATGTTTATTATCCTTCTTCTTTTGTGGTTTTTTTTTTCATTGTTTTGTACTTTCGACAAAGAATATTTTTTGGTTAAACCGATTTGTATACAAACAAGGTAATAATGGCAAAAGACAGAAGTATATAATCTTATACCTCTCTAATACATAATGCGTATATTTGTGCTTGCAGCATGTGGGTATGTGGTGTTGAACGTGTTGGTATTTTGGCATTGCTTTTGCTTTTGATTTCAAAATACATACAATAAATACAAGTCTCCAATTTAACAATACAAGTATAAGTGCGGAGTTGTCCATAGATTACGTCACCACTAATTGGAGGGGATTCCCCACAAAAGGAGGATGATAATGGGCGCTTTTGCGATAACGTAATTTACGGACAGCCTCCAAAAGTGTGTATATATATATAAATATATATATGTATGTATATACATCACATGAATAGATAGATAATCCTCATCTGATCGAGCTAAAACGAATACAATACAAATATAAACTAAGCATTCTAGACGTTGCGTGAATTTTGGTACTTTAAGTAATGCTCATAGGTTGCCTAACACATTGAGAGTATTGAAAGTAAAAGCGTACTAAAACGACAGACTAATACATATTACAAACAAAATACAGTTCTCTTAATTAGGAAACATGAAGGAAGTGTAATAATTAAAATAATTGGCAATACGAGCGAGGAGCAGAAGGAATCAACAATACACTTTTACTGTGAATATTTTTTTTGCTTTTTTTTATGTTTTTTTTTCTTTTTGTTAATTTGCATTTTGGTTTTGGGCGGGCTTCGGCCTTTTGCTAATACACAAATCTTTTGTTGTACTATGCAGCCTGTTATATATGTACGTATAGTAGTAGTATGTGGTATATATTTATATAAATATGTATGCATGATAATGACCAAAGAGCAAATCAAAGGCGTTTTTACAATTTCTCGTCGACACGATTGCGGTTGAATGATGTGTGGTGTGAGGAAGTGCATTTATGTGGTCGTAGTTGCAATTTCAACATTGTTCGTCTTGGCGGCAGCGGCCAATTTCTGCTGCTCCGCTGTGATGTTGGCTTCGTGGCCATCCACGTTGTTGCTGCTGTTATCGTTAGCATGATTGCTGAAATGTAAGGCAATGGTTTAATTACAAATGCATGGTAAGTCTAAACGGCACGAAACAAAAACACTTATAATAAAATAGTTCAAAAGTTAAAAAGATCTACTAATCAATACATTGCAAATGTGTAAACTTGTTTTGAGTTTTAAAAATATCAAACGTATACACAAAGGGTAAACTTAACTTACAATTCATTAATTTTGCTGGCTGGTCCATTTGAAATGGGAGTTATCTGCTCGGTCTCCGCAGGACGATCCGCACCCAATGGCTTGGTCCACATTCCCTCATCGTCCTCATAGTCATCCTCGGCATCCAGGAGTACGGATTGCAGTCGAGTTACAATTGCTGCAGTCTCCACCACGCTCGACTCTGCCAGCTTATCGCTGATGGCCTTCTCCACGTTGGCATTATTGTCGTACTCAGCCTGCTGATCGTCGGTACACCCTAGATTATCCTGGCCGCCCTTGCCCACAGCGATTGCAATAGATTCTGCTGGTTGGCGATCCTCCCCTGGGTTCACCTCACCCGGCGCTGGAGAAGAGTCTTCCTCCTCCTCCTCTTCACCTGGCGGTGCAGTTATAGGCATACCCAGATCGCTGCCGAAGGTGCTAAAGTGCGCATCGAAGTCGGCAAAGTTATCCGCATTGAAATCCGTGCCCCAGTTGGCGGTGCCAGTATTGATCTGCGCAGAAACGCTGGGAATGTCGGAAAACTGGACGTCCATGTCCCAGGGATCAGTCAAGTTGTTAAGCGTGATCGAATTTTTGGTGAACATGCCGTGCCCATGGCCATCACCACCGCCCAAGTGGTCGCCATGCTCATCATCGTCATCATCTTCGTCGTCAATGTTTCGACCAAACTGGAACAGATTCTGATCATTGGTAAATACGATGTCTTGCAACGTGTTATCCAGATCACTATATCCCATGTTGCTGTACGACAAGGTTCCAGTATCCCACGCATTTGTCTCGCCCATATAGTCCTTGGAGCCCACATTGTACTCATTCTCCTCGTGCGGATTGCAGTCGGCCAAGAGCTTGGTCTGCTGTTTAACCGCTAGCGAAAACTCGCCAGTTTCCGCGTCGATCAAGGATTGCCACAGCTTAAGTTTGGCTTCGTCACTTAAGCTGGTGGTGATCAGATCACCGATATGTTCAGATTCTGATATACAATTCGTAATGTGACGCAGAATTTTGATAAGGTGGCCCATATAGCCCAGACGTCGACCCTTCTCAGCAGATCTTAAAGGGAACACAAATGTTATATGGTAAGTTATTAAATCATCAATTTAAGTACTTACTGCGCCTGCGCATTGTGCTGCCACAAGTCGACCAGTTTTGATACCAGATGACAGTTTACAATTAACTGTAAATCAAAGCGAATTAAGCTTAGTTCGGCACCAGAGTCAATTAAGACTTACATGTGTTTGCATTTCAGAGGGCGGAGCACTGGGAACGGTCTTAGTCTTGTCGAGATCATTGAGCGTTGGCTCCGAATCCTGCTGATCTGCTGGAGATCCACCATCAACCTCACAATTCTCCTGGATTTTAGGTTCTGCTTCCTCAGAAGCGGTTGCTTCGGCTGCGGTTTCCACTTGACTTTTGTGTTCTTCATGCTCTTGGTTTTCTTCTGCAGTTGCCTGTCGCTCATCGTGGGTCTGGGCAGCCACTTCCTGCGCAGCTGCCACTTCGATTTCGATGTCGCCGCCTTCCTCATCCTTGCCACCTTCCGCCCTCTTTGCATCGTTAAGTGCGTTCTTCAGCTCGACTTCGGACTCCTCCGTGCCCACCTTCAAAAAGGCATTGATCAGGCAGTCTGCAGTAAAGAAGTCCGTAACCTCCGTGGATGCAGTGTTGTTGTTGGACAGCTCGTTGTAAAAGACCACATGCAAGGCCTTTTCCATCTCTGTGTGTAGGAAGTTGTTCCAGCAGTACTGCTGGAAGAAGTCCAGCAAAAGGCTGAAGTACTCAGTCGCGCAGATTCTAGAATATACAAAGGTATTATTAATAAAAATCCAGCTCCTCATTAATATGGGACCTACGCCTGCTGAATAGTCTCGTGCTTGGTCTCCAGCAGGGCGGTGAACACGCGGCACACTTGCAGTCGAGTCTTGCCAAATGGGGGCGTCAAAACGGCGGCCGTGGTTTCTAGCGTGGGTTTCTACAAATGAAAAGATAAACAACTGGTTCTTTGTGGCAAAAAGTTTCATGCTAACCGCAGGCGGGTTTTTCAGTATGTGGACAAATTCCTGGAGGCGTGGCGCCATCACAGTGATCACAGTCTCTTGGACTTCCTGGTGAAATTCGCGTTCGCGCTTCTGCAACAATCGCTGGCGATCCGAGTTTGGCTCATCTCTACAGGAAATAAACGTAACACAATTAGGGTGAGGTGACAAAATCAATGTTAGCATAATTTACGTGAAGGTAATTGGCTTGATTAGCGTAAGTACAACCGATATTCCTGATAAGATGGCGCTCTCCTGAGCGTTTGGTTCCAAAATCACATTTAACAAGGCTTCAATTGTATCCGCAGATTCGATCGTCTTCAGAATGGGGTTGGATCCATCGAAGGCCGGCTCAAACGAATCGTTCTCCTGCTCGGTCTGGCGCATTAGGCGCCCTTGGGTAATAAGATCACAGAAAAAGTCGGCAACATTTGCATGCTTGTCGGTTTCTTGAGGATTACGCAATATTGCAATCAGTCTCTCAACAATTTTATCTTCAGTTAGCCACTGTTCAAGTAAATATTCGATAAGATTTGTATGCCTTGGAATGGATTTTCAATGAACTTACTTCGAAAAGGTTCCGCTTGAGTCGCCCACCCTCGATGTCCTTCATCATCTGCATTATTAGATCAGGTATGACCGGTGTGTCAAAGTGTTTACAAATGAAATCCAAAAAGGTCTTCTGCGATTTAATATACTCCAGGAGTTGTAGGCACATATGTTGATACAAAAACCAATCTTGTTCAGGCTTTTTGGTAAAGAGCATGCTAAACGTTTTGCTAAAAAACGACGATAGCAATGGATTTAACGGTGGTTCCTTTTCCAGATATGAATACAGCAGCTGCAGCGTCTCCGCGTCGTTCAGTAGCTTCTCATCCAGGGACGGCAGGCCGCTGAAAGGCATGGGCTATAGAATTCTGGAGGGCAACGGGCTTTGAAATCTTACAGTGTGAGTATCTCACAGGACATGTTGGCGTAGCGGAATCGCTGCGACATGGGCACATCTTCAGAGGGCTCGGTCGTGATTAGCTCCACCAGACGCCGAATGACCTCGGGACGTGTAAAGTAGTTGACCAGGTTCTTCTTTTGCGTCTTGCACTCCTGCAGTATGTCCTCTTCGTCCAGGAATTCCTCCAGCGTGGAGTTCTGCGAATGAACACGACGCGAAACTATAACATTTCCAGTTGATCAGAACGTATCGAGTTAACCTACCTCCTTCTCGAGCAGCGCCTCTATATTCGCGGAGGGCGCATAACCCTTGTCCCAAAACATTTTTCGCACGTACGTCTTGGCGGTGACACTTTCAGGCTGGGTGAAACAAGATCAATCTTCGCTGGACTCGCGGAACGCTGATGACTTGGCATGCACGGCTCTGCGGGACGGGATTGGAGATTGGGATAAGCGGAATCGCGCAATTAATACACTGAACACAGACTGGACTCAGCTCGACACTCGGCTCGCACAAAGTAATGCGTAAATTTTTGTAATTATGCCAAGCAGGCCCCACATATACACTACGAATGCGGGCCGAAAATTGGGTGTATGCCGGTCGTTTGGCCTTGCAACGGTTGGGGGATGGTTGGGCCCACACTTACGAGTTAGTTGGACTTTGTTTTGCTCACTGTTTGTTGCACTTTTAATTGTTTTTCAACCGAAAAAACCACGCTATAATTTTCTTCACTGCTTCGTAGAGGTGGACAATATTCGATTAAAGGTATATTAACTCAGAGTGATATCTGCGGCCAATCGAACGTGTCCTCAAGCAATCGGTTATCGATGGTAATTTTTTAACTTGTTCACACGCTAACTACAATATATTGCCTTAGGTAAAATTACCTTTAATTTGCTTTTCATATTTAAATACATTTCTATATCTTACCAAATATTTGTATCTAAACTGTCGTTTTCTATATGTTAAATGGTTCCATCTGTTTTCATGTTGGCAGGAATTCCTATTTGAAACTTTGAAAACTTACCAAATATGTTTCATTTTTTGGAGCAGTAAGACTCGTCTGTTGCAATCTCTAAAAGCTAGCAGTGAAGACATGGCATTAAGCGTCCATTATCGTGATTTCTGTAATCGTCTATTGAATTGGCGGTCATCGCACATTTGTTTGACCGAATTGTTATTTTGCGAAATACAATGGACGGAATTGTTTTGTGCGAAATTGCCGATGAGGTACCGGCAGAATGTCCCGAGGATCCAGCGGAGTTTCGCTATGGAAAAAGGCGTTGGGTGTTCAAGGATTTTCTAGTTGAGCAAAAGGAGGCGATTTTGATTTGTATTGAAAAGTGTGCGTAGGTTTACGCACCGATATTGTTTAATTATAATTGTTAATAATAATATTTTGCAGGCCAGAGTGCTCGGACGAGAAAGCTGAAATTCAGGACCATCCGGCAAGACTCG
Source organism: Drosophila santomea (assembly GCF_016746245.2). Taxonomy (NCBI): domain Eukaryota; kingdom Metazoa; phylum Arthropoda; class Insecta; order Diptera; family Drosophilidae; genus Drosophila; species Drosophila santomea. The sequence continues at coordinate 6,855,887 of NC_053018.2, forward strand.
GGCACCTACATCCTGGTGCTCTGCCATGAACAGACACATGTTCGAGCTCGTGCTATCGAGATGGAAGTCGGAGAAAAACTTCTGCCCATTTTCTTTAAGGACTTTGAGAACAGTCTGGAGTTCGAGGTGGCCCAGCAGGAGAAGGAGCACAAGCGTCCCTTAAAGACATATGTGACCACCAAGCTGTATGACGCCCTCTACGAAAGACACCGCCAAAGCATCAATGTGGAACAGGATCCTTCGCTGAACCTGCCCAAAAGATTTCAATCTCAATTACGCAAGTACCAACAGCGCACTGTATCCTGGATGCTGGGTAGGGAGCAGCAGATCACTGAACTGCCGGCCAACTACATAGTGCTCCATGCCATTGATGGTAGAAGTCGCGTCTTTAAGCATAAATACTGCTTACAATTTTACCCCTACGAAGAGGAGATTCCCAAAATCACGTTGCCGCCGGGTGGCATTCTTGCTGACGAGATGGGCCTGGGCAAGACCGTGGAGTTTCTAGCCATGCTGCTGATGAATCCGCGCCCGCAGGACTCCTACCGGAACGATTACTGGCACCAACGCTTGGAGGAGATAACCGATGATGTGCCATTAAAGCGGGCACGCATGACCAAAAAGCAGGAGGTTTTCTGCATCTGCACCAAGAAACATGATAAACGCGTGCAGTGCAGTAAATGCCGTCGATGGCAGCATGAATCATGTATGGCCATTTCGGATACATCAGCCCACTTGTGCCCCAGCTGCTGGTCCGAGTTGGTAAAGTCCAGTGAAAAGCTTGTGGAGAGCGGTGCCACCATCATTGTTTCTCCCAACGCTATCAAGTTGCAGTGGTTCGAGGAGATACACAAGCATATATCGCCATCCCTTAAAGTGCTACCCTATTACGGCCTACACTCAACCTTCTGGGTTAGTCCTCTCAAACTGGCCGAGTACGATGTGGTGCTTACCGACTATACGATACTGCGTAACGAAATATACCATACAACGGACTACAAGTCAGACCGCCAGATGCGTCACCAACAAATGTACATGCGACCCAACTCACCACTTCTAATGGTAAACTGGTGGCGCGTTTGCCTGGATGAGGCACAGGTAATGCGAACTTTTTACACGTGCATCCACGGCTTACTGAATATTTTTTTAAACTACCCACCCAGATGGTGGAAAGCAACACTTCAGCAGCTGCCGAGATGGTTAGAATGCTGCCGGCCATTAATCGTTGGGCTGTTACTGGCACAATCGACGAATTGCCGCCTCTGTTGGAGTTTGTGGGCCGGCCAGATGTCTGTAGGCCACCGGATGCTTGGCAAACTGTTGACAAGGCCTTTCAGCTTAGCTACAAGTGCGAGCCGCTTCTGGAGCTCCTCGAGCACAGCCTGTGGCGTACCTGTAAGTCCAAAGTGGAGGACGAACTGGGAATTCCGCCGCAAACGGAAGTTTTTCACCGCATGGAGCTAAGCAACGTCGAATCCCTGTACTACCGCGAAGAGCATTTAAAGTGTCACGAGCAATTCCTTGCTGCTGTGGCCAAACACACCCGGCACAACGCAGACAATAGCTCCTGCCTGGCGTCCATCTCCCCACAACTACTGCGCATCATCCTGAAGCCCTTTCTCCGTATCCGACAGACCTGCTCAGTACCAGTAATGCTCAACAGCAATGTGTCCAGCACCGACTACCTGCATCCGCAGGATCTGCTGGCGCGTCTGAAGACCAACAATGAAAACGAGTGTAAGACAGAGCTGCGCAGCTGGGCATCCTCCTACAACGGCCTGGCCGCTATCCACTTCATAAAAGAAGATTTCCCCCAAGCCATTAAGTATTATAATCTCCTGTTGAAGCTGGCGGATGAATATAACGAGCAGAATATATCGTATGTTTCATTTTTCATTTCTCTTTGTAATCAGTGATTCCAAAATCGTATTAACATTTTTATCTTTTTAGTGTTGACAGTGTGCTCCAAATTCATGCGATATACAATCTTCTACAGGCATGTGAACTGGCTCCCGCTGCAGACAAGTTATCAGAACTTGAGCACAAAAAGTATCATGCTAAAATGAAGCGGCTGGAGTGGAAATATTTAGAGGATAATACACGCGTGCTTGAAAGCGCACTCAGCTGCTATAACGAAAATCTCGAAGAAGTTTGCGAACTGGAGGAACGATTCGAGGGCAGTACTGTGGAACTGCTGGCGACGGTGGTGAACCACAAAACCTCCCTTCACGATTCTATTTGGAACAAAGTCCGGGATGACTTCTTTCGCCAAAACATTTCGGTAGAAAGGCTCGATAATGTCAACTCCATGGCCGGAATGCTATACTTTATGGATGTGTGGCATAATAAGCTACAAAAGTTAAAAAGCAGTTTGCTCACTGAGTTTGAATTCCTGAAAGAAGTTATGCAGCAAGCTTGTGAGGCTATCAAAACAGGTGTGACGCTTTCCCAGGAGATAAACAACTTTATTGGAAGCGTAACCGATTGTCATTTGGCAGATATTTTGGTGAGTTTGCAAACCATGTGGTTTAATATATGTCTAATAAACACATATTTAATAGGACGAAAATAAGGATAAAGATAAGCAAAAGAAACCCAAGAAGAATCGTCATTGTCGGCTGTGCAAGATTCGCGATTCATTGAATCAATTTGAGTGTCTTCTGTTTGCTAAAAAGCTGGACGAACAGGCTACGGTAACTGAGGGTTTGGAAAACCCGAGCATGGAAATAAGTTTAATTAAATGTAACTAAAGTTAAAATCACATTTCACGTTTCGCAGAATAACATTTCTATATCCAAACAGCCATCTTTGCCTTCCTGCGGTCTAAGCCAGACTTTAGTGAGTGGAGAGAGGAATGCCAGAGCAAGCTGGATTTGCTGTCCTGCCTTCAGGACTTGGTCAAGTTTCAAATCAAGTACTGGATCGAGGTGGAGTACATGGTCAAGGCTTTTGACGAACTGGAAATGTGCAAGATGCGCATTCTTCTCACCGACGATCCTGAGGAGCAATCCAACTACAGAATCCTGGCGTGCCAGCTGGACGAGCAGCTAGAGTTCAATCAGTATAATCTGCAGCATTCGCAGTTAAACTTCACAAGACTGTGCGGTCGTCTAAAGTACCTGAAGCATTTGAAAGAGGATTCCGCCGACAAGCCTTGTCCCATCTGCCAAACGCAAGATGACGTGAGGGTGAGTAGCCAAATTTCAACCAATTTTGCAGCGCCTTTACTTTTTACATTCGTTTTTAGTATGTGATGATGGTATGTGGGCACTTTGTGTGTCAGCACTGCCTGGATAGCATGAGGAGGAAAAGCGGTCGAGTGTCTGGCGTCACAAAGTGTCCACTTTGTCGGCAGGATTCGCCACAGTAAGGTTTTGCCATTGCTCTTCCACACGCCGCTTTTAACCATCCGTTTCTTCTAGATTATATTACTCGGTTCGTCCGGGAGCACACAAGGCAATTATAGGAGACTTTTCTACAAAGATCTCAAGTGTAGTGGAATTGGTGCTGAAAATTAAAGGCGACAATGAACAGGAAAAGATTATAATATTTTCCCAATGGCAGGCGATTCTCATTGAAATTGCCAGAGCTCTCAGTCTCAACGGCATTCACTTCCGCAACAAGTGCACCAATAAGGATTTTGAAGATTTCAAGGTTTTTATCTTGCTTTGATTTTTTGTGTTTTTATCACTGCTCACCATTTTATTTCCTTTAGAACCCATTTAGCAATGTCACCTGTCTACTCATGCCACTATCCAAAGGCTCGAAAGGTTTGAACTTGATCGAAGCCACACATGTGTTCCTCGTCGAACCTATTCTTAATCCGGGCGACGAGCGCCAGGCCATAGGCCGTATTCACCGATTTGGACAAAAGAAGTAAGTGCGCTATTGAAATGAAGATGATGTCAGTTTTAATTTGATTTTTGTAGACCCACGAAGGTGCATCGTTTTATTGTGAATGGAACGGTTGAGGAGAATATTCTCTCGCTAATTACTTCGGCCGATGACACGACCACTCTGTCAACTCACTGGGATCTGGAGAACATGACGCTGGACAGCCTCAAGAAGCTATTCATACTCAAGGAGAAGGAGTAAAACGAATGAATTTAAAATAACCCATTCCGATTAGATTTAAGCACTTGGTAGGGCAAGATTGGATACACATTTCTTCCATCTTTATATATAAATATATAACTGCCACAAGCTTTTGATCTTCTGAAACGCTTATCAGATAAAAAGTATTTAATGTAATATAAGGAAAATGGAAGGCATTCCGTCCTCCAGAAAAATGAAGAACAACTTTTGATTTTGGGGTTGTATAATTTCTTAGATTTGCAACCTCTCAATTTAGTCCAAAATAAATGAACTTACGTTGAATCCATTTAGGTAAATTGTGTTTTCCTAATTAATGTACAGTATTATTTGTACTAGCATTAGGGACATTAGATTTAATTGTATTAAAACATATTTTCTGCTTAAGTCTAAATCATATCCATTTTACACACACTGTTTTTATAAGGATAATAAGATATTGCTTTTCATAAAAAACCTAGGCTCGATTTTCCATCTGTGGCAGCGTTAAACGCTGCCCAAATCTCACACATGATCGATTTTTAAGGCATCCAAACTGGTGCCATCGGCATGCGCCTTCTGAGCGTAGTAGCCATCGTAGGAGCTTTGCGCCTTGTCAATCTCCTGCTGATCCTGCAACCGCTGCAGTTGATCGTAGGCAGCCTCCTGTATCTTGCGGCGCTCCTCCTCCGCCAGTCGCTTTACCTCGTTCTCTTCGAACTGCTGCGCCTGAAGTTCGGCAGATGCCGCTGCTCGCTCCGCCGCTGCCTCCTGGTACTCGTCGTAGGAGTGCAGGCTGCGGTCACTGCTCTCAAGCTTGTGTATCGAGGAAAGCTGCTCCTTGGCCGCCTCCGCAATTTCGCGTCGTTTCGCTTCCGCCTGACGCTTTGCCTCTCTCTTGCTGCGTTCCTGCTCTTCCAGCTCCTCGCGTGCGGCATAAAACTTGGGTGAAATAACAGGTGGACGGTTCTCGTGGGTTCGCTGGTGGCGCTTGAGCGCCGTCTCCTGCCGGAAACGCGTGCCGCAGGTCTTACACTCAAAGGGTTTCTCGCCGGTATGAATCCACTCGTGGTGCCTCAGCGTTTGAGCCTTTGCGAATCTTTTTGGGCAAAAGCGGCAGGCAAAGTCTTTGACCTTTTCGTGGATGATCTTATAGTGCCGCTTCATGTTTCCGATATTGTTGAATCCCTGACCACAACCGGGGCAGATATGTTTGCCCTCCTTCTTGGTAAAGTTCACCTGAGGCGACCATGACGGCACAGAAACTGATGGTATAGGATTTACAGCAGTGCCAGCCAATTGCGCCAGATCCACTCGTTGTACGCGGCGTGGATCTTTTGGTATGGTTGCCACGGATTCGGCACACACCTTGAGCAATTCGTCGGCGGCGTTTTGCGACATGATCGGTTCAATGGATACGCCCTCAACTGGTGGCGCAGGCGGAGAGTCGAACTGTTCACCAGGTGTCTCGCCCATTTCCACCTGCCGCTGGCGATAGGTCTCAATAGCACGAAGCACACGCTTTTCATGCGTCTTTAAGTGCTTGGTCAGACTCTTGGGATAGAGGAACTTCTTCCCACAGACCTGCAAATAAAACGTTGCAATGAGGTTACTGGCTTGAAGTATCATACGGCTCTTACCTTGCACTCGCAGCGCTTCTCCCCCGTGTGCGTCATCTCGTGGATCTTGCAAGCGTGCGACTTCCCGAAGGTCTTTCCACAGTATTGACACGCATAGTTTTTGATCTTCTCGTGCACGATCTTAATGTGGTTGGCCAGACTCTGCTTGTTGTGGGAGGCGTGCTCGCAGATGTGGCACTTGAACTTCTTCTCCTGGGTATGCGTCAGTATGTGCGTGTTCCATTCCTGCCTGGTGGTTTTTCCCACCCCGCAGTAAGGACACACATAGTTCTTAATGCCCGCGTGCCGCATCAGATGGTCCTTTAATGCACTATTGATCACGAACCTTTTGCCGCATATGTTACAGGGGAATGGCAGCTCCTTGCCGTCGTGCTTGTACATATGCTTCTTGAGCGCCATGGGACAGCGGAATACCTTCTCGCACTCGGTGCAAGGGTAATCCCGTGGAGGCGCCGCCGCCTTTGTGATACCATGCATCTTCTTCATGTGAAAGGTGAGCAGGCGTATACGTGGAAAGGTCTTGCCGCAGCCATCGACATTGCAGGAGTGCACCTCGGATAGCTCCGTGTGGGCGTGGTCGATGTGAAGCCTTAGTCCTCCAGCGGTGGTGAAACCTGGAAATGCATGCGATTAAAACGAGAACGCAATGTTGACCAATTATTACATACCTTTCCTGCAGGTTTCCACTTTGCATTGGAAGGGCAGGAGATCGTTGTGGTGCTTCATGTGCTCTTCGTAGCGGATGGCCTTCTTGAACTTTTGGTGGCAAATGTGGCAGTCGATGATGCGGTGCAGGTGGCGTTCGCCAGGCGGAATCCTCTTGCGCCGGCTCTTCGACTTCTCACCGTTCTCGTCCTCCTCCTCGGAGCCTGAGACGGACTCCTGCTCCTCCTCCTTAATTACGGCTGCCTTCGCTTTTGGTTTCATCCGGGAATTATCCCTTAAGCGCTGCGCCAAAGGTACATCATCGTCACCATCGCTGCTGTTGGGCTCAAAGTCCACATCTTGGTCAAAGTCTTCGTCGCTCTCTTCCGAAGAGTCCGCGGCAAAAATGGTCATCAGATCGGCGGCATCCAATTCATCTTGCTTCACTTCCTTCTCAACCTGCTCGGCCTCCTTGTCCACGTGCTCCAACATCTTGAACACATCCTCCTCGTTCTCGATCATCTCCATTTTGTGGTCCAGCAGCGGATCGAAGTTGATGCGATCCTCCTCGTCCTGACCCACCAGCTCGGGTTCGTTTCCAGCCACGTTGAGCAAATCGAAGTTTTTTATCTGCGCACTCGCCGGCGGACAAAAGACGTTCCTGGTCACCATGTCCTGGAACTTTTGCACTGAGTCCACGCACAGCTTTTGGAACTCATGCAGGTCGTCCAGTCGGCTGAAGCACGGCGCGCACAGACACTTGGGGAAGCCATCCGACTGTTCCACGGCCAGCGAAGTGCAGACACACAGCTTCTTGGCCAATCCGGGAATCAGGAATAGGTCGAAGGATCCTGCTCCGCCGCCGTTCTCCGGCAGGCGATTCAGGCAGATGCGGCACACCGCGTGCACCGAGTACTGGGCTGCCTCGGCCTCCTCCTCCATGATGCCTCTTCCAGGGGGAATCTACTGGCCAAATCCACGGAATATTAAGCCGAGAAAAACTTTACGCGTCAGAGTAACCAAAACAAATACTAAAAAATACTCCCCAGTGATGCCAAGTGCGGGCAGTTATGAGACAGTCAAATTATTAAAACGTCTAGAAATGTGAATAGCATTGTTAAACAAAATCAAAAGGTGCTTTAAAAATGTGTGCCATTTTATATTTAAACCTTTATCAATGTACAATGTACAATGCATATATGTATTTCATACAAGTTGTACAGCTGGTGGAATATAGTTCGAAAAAAACGAGTTGACTGCACTACTGCTCATCACTAACTTGTTTAGCAGAAAACTCGTTTACCAACACTGCGAAGAATTTAAAATTCAAATTTTCAATGCTTATTACTGTTTATTATATTAAAATCATTTAAAAATGAATACAATTAGTAAAGTACAAACTTAAGCAGTTTAAAGGGGGGTTTAAATACAAAAAATGTCAAAACATGTTTGCAAAGTGACGGAAACTAGTTGGTAAACCTTAGAGACCTATAACTCATATGTCCTTCATAGAAACACATAATGAAAGGATCGGAAACGGATGCGTAAACAGTTTTCGATTTGTTCGCACGTAATTCCGGTTGATTATGCCGCTCAAACATGGTCCAACTTCAGTGCGTCCACCGAGGTGCCCTCCGCCTCGGCCTTCTGAGCGTAGAAGCCATCGTAAGTGTTTGTCTGCTTCTGCAGCTTGTTCAGCTGCTCGAAGGCAGCCTCCTGGATCTTGCGAAGCTCCGCCTCCGCCTTGCGCTTGGCCTCGTTCTCCTCGATCTGGTAGGCCAGCAGTTCGGCGGTGGCCGCTGCCCGTTCCGCCGCCGGATCCTGATACTGCTCGAAATTCTTCGGCTGCTGGCGCTTCACCGCGTTGCTGGACTCCGCCTTGGGTCCCGCCGGCTCCTTGGGCTTGCCCGGCGGACGGGGCGGCTTATCGTGAACCTTCATATGCGTCTTGAGCACCTGCTCCTGCCGGAAGTGCTTGCCGCACACCTTGCACTCGTAAGGCTTTTCGCCAGTGTGAATGTACTCGTGATGCCGCAGATACTGCTTCTTGGCGAATCTCTTCGGGCAGAAGCGGCAGCAGAAGTCTTTGACCTTTTGGTGCACCACCTTGTAGTGCAGCTTCATGTTGCTCACGTGATTGAAGCCCTTGCCGCAATCCGGGCAAATGTGCTGGCCCTCCTTCTTGGTGAAGTTCACTTGCGGCGACCACGAGGGCAGGTTGACCGATGGAATCGGATTGGCCACCGTTCCCGCCAGCTGGGCAATGTCCACCCGCTCGACGCGACCACGCAGGTGCGGACTGGGCTTAGCTATTGTCGAGGAACCACTGGCTCCGTCGCCCATCAAGGGATTGGCCCCCTGCGTCTTGGGCAGATCACGTTTCTCGTGCGTTTTCAAATGCTTGGTGAGGCCCTTCTCGAAGAGGAACACCTTGCCACAAATCTTGCACTCGCAGCACTTTTCGCCAGTATGACTGCGCTCGTGAATCTTGCAGGCGTGCGACTTGCCAAAGGTCTTTCCACAGTACTGGCAGGCGAAGTCCTTGCGCTTCTCGTGCACCACCTTCACATGGTTGGCCAGCGCCTGTTTGTTGTGGGAGGCGTGGTCGCACTGCCGGCACTCGTACTTCTTCTCCTTCGTGTGGGTCAGGATGTGCTTGTTCCACTCCTGGCGCGTCGTCTTGCCTACTCCGCAGTACGGGCACACGTGGTTCTTGATGCCCGCATGTCGGAGGAGATGATCGCGCAGCACACTGTTGATGGGGAAGCGCTTGCCGCAAATTTCGCAGGCGAAGGGCAGCTCCTCGCCCGTGTGCTTGTACATGTGCTTCTTGAGGGCAGTGGGGCAGCGGAAGACCTTCTCGCACTCCGTGCAGGGGAAGTCCCGCTGCGGAGTGTCCACCTTGTGCACACGTTTCATGTGGAAGCTGAGCAGCACGGGGCGGGCAAAGGACTTATTGCAGCCCTCGTAGGTGCACGGATGCATGGCCGATGTCTCCGTGTGGGCGTGTTCCACATGGACACGCAGTCCATTGGCGGTGGTAAAGCCTGAAATTGAACAAATATTACATAAATCTCCTACTTAAATAATCTGCTGGTGGGGTTTACCTTTCCGGCAGCTCTCCACTGTGCACTGGAAGGGTAGCAAGTCGTTGTGATGCTTCATATGCTCCTCGTAGCGAATCGCCTTCTTGAACTTCTGGTGGCAGATGTGGCAGTCAATCAGGCGGTGGCGATCCCGCTCCGTGGCTGGAATCCTTTTGCGCTTGGGCTTGTCCTTGGGATTGCCATCGGAGTCGTCTGATGAGCTGGTCTCCTCGGACTCCTCCTCCTCCTCATGTCGCTTGGCAGCCGACTTCGGCTTGCCCTTCGCCTTGGAACCACGGGTGGCACCTCGTCGGCTGCGTTGGGCCAGTGGAATGTCGTCGTCACTACTGAGCTGGTAGTCTGCGTCGAGGTCGTTGTCGTTGCCGCTCTCATAAGAGTCATCCTGCGATTCTTGGCCAAACGGCTGTTCCAACTCCATTTCCACCTCTTCGACCTCCTTTTCGACGGACTCCAGCATCTTGAAGACGTCCTCCTCGTTCTCAATGATCTCGATCTTGGAGTTGAGAAGTGGATCAAAGTGAACGTTGTCCTCCTCCTCGCCCGGCAGATCCGCCACGGCGGCACTAGTGTCCAGGACATCGAAGTTTGTTTGGCAGGCGAAGGCGTTGCTGGCCACCAAATCCTGGAACTTTTGCACCGAATCCACGCACTGCTTCTGAAAGTCGTGGAGGTCGTTCAGCTTGGAAAAGCAGAGGGTGCACAGGTTCTTGGGGAAGCCATCCGCTTGCTCCACGGAAAGTGAGGTACAAACGCACAGCTTTTTGGCCAGACCGGGCACTCGGAACAGATCGTAGGCCGCCGAGTCGTCCACGGTGGACAGGCAGGTGCGGCACACCGTGTGGATGGAGTACTGGCTCCCCTCATTCATTTTGGACACTCAATTCGATGCTGGACGATCCCGAAATCCAGAAATCGCGAAAACCACAGCAATCCGAAATGTTCTATCGCCGAGAAAAAAAACCCAATACAACACACATTTGTGTGTACTCGCGTATGCGTGTGTGTGTGCGCTCGTCAGCAATTCGGGTTATCGATTACCCGTAAGCGACGAGTACGCTCGCTGAAAAACTGCGCAGCTCTAGCACTCGCCACCCACACTTAGGCGTTTTGTTTTGTTTTTCCCATGCACATGCATGTGCGCAGCGGAGAGGGTACGATGGGCGTATTAGACCCAGCGAGTGTGTGTATTCGTAGTTAAGTCGCACAGTCGAGTTCGCGTCAATATGACTGCGTGACAGCTACGAGCACAATAATAGTACTAGATCAACACGAAGACAAATAAATATGACATATCTTTATGTGGCCTCTCTTTGATATTTGTTAGCTTATATGTAATATTTTCATATTTATTTAAAAATGTAAACTATATATATATATAACTTAAAAGGCTGTATGGTAGATTTTATATTTAAATACATTAGTATGTATGTTTCTATGGATCGTTTCTATAGCAGCTATTTATTTACTTGTCGTGCCGAAAAATACGTTTTTAAAAATATGGAGCACCCCGACAAGGATTCTATAGAAGCTCTGGAAGCAGAAGCCAAAATATTGGGCACGGAACTGGCATTGCAGAATGCCGGGAATGAGAACAACAGGCTCAAACTGGAGATCACCAAGATGGCAGAGGTCCTGGAGAAGCAGAGGATGGTCTTGGAGAAAGCCGACGACAACAGAAAGGAGGCAAAATTGATTTTCTCAACTCTGATGGAGTTAAACAAGAATGGCGGCAGTGACTGGGCAGTTAAGTCCGCTCCTAATATTTAAGAAAGTATTACAAAAGATTAACCATTTGTTTCAGGAACCATCTAATCCCGTGAAGAGTGGAGCACCCAATGGGGATGCCAACTTAGTTGATGAAAGGAAACTTTCCCAGTAAAATCCTTCTTTCCCCTCATTTGGCCACCCAAACAGTTTTTTAATCTTCGAGTTAAAATCAATATTTATTTTTATTTGTCTAAATTTAAAGAACGAACTATATAAACCAAAACTCAGTATAACCATCCAGATGGATTTCAGCTAATAATGAACTATTTTTATATAAATAAAGGTTTGATTAATGTTCTTGCGGGTACAAAAAAGTTTGTTATTAATATATATATTTGTAAAAATCACTGGTATTGCAAAGTGGTCACTTAATATCCCGCCCACCAGATGGAAACTCCAATGGCGTTATGAATATTAATTTTAATCCATTACTCTAAGTAAGCACGGGAGACATTACACGGAAAACAAAATACATATATTGCATGTATGTATAAACGTACGTAAAAAGTAAGAAGTGCTCATATTGTAATATGCACTCGGATAATCTGGACTGCCTATAAGCCTACAATCTGATCCAGCTAGAGAGCAATTCGAGGCATGCCTAAAACTATCCGGACAGTGACAGCTGCAGTGGAAGTGGATACATATGGATGTCGCTAGTGTATGCGTATATGCTAGTAAAGTAAAGCCAATCCCGCTGCCTAGACATGGTCTATCTTTAGGGCATCCAGGCTGGTGCCTTCGGATTGCGCTTTCTGCGCATAGTAGCCATCGTAGGAGGTGGTCGCCTTGATGATCTCCTGCTGCTGCTGCAGCTTCGTCAGCTGCTCGCAGGCCGCCGCCGCGATCTTCTGCCGCTCGATTTCCGCCTTCCGCTTGGCCTCGTTCTCCTCCAGCTGGTGCGCCAGCAGCTCAGCGGTGGCCGCTGCCCGCTCCACCGCCGGATCCTGGTACTGGTCAAAGTTACGCGGCTCGGCATCGGGTTCCAGCTTGCGGAACGTGATCTGAGTGGGCGCACTGCGCTCGGGCACGTGTCGCCTGTTGGGCTTCTCGTGCGTCTTGATGTGTTTCTTGAGTGCCGTCTCCTGGCGGAAGTGTTTGCCGCAAATCTTACACTCGAAGGGCTTCTCGCCCGTGTGTATCCATTCGTGGTGGCGCAGAATCTGCGCCTTGGAGAATCTCTTGGGGCAGAAGCGACAGGCAAAGTCCTTGACCTTCTCGTGGATGATTTTGTAGTGAAGTTTCATGTTTCCAATGTTATTGAAGCCACGTCCACAGCCTGGACAAATGTGCTGGCCCTCCTTCTTGGTGAAGTTCACCTGCGGCGACCACGAGGGCACGGAGACGGAAGGTATTGGATTCACCGCAGTGCCAGCCAGCTGAGAAATGTCCACCCGCTGGACGCGTCGCGAGTTCTTCGGTTTGGGAGGCACTGCAGCGGTCCCGCCGCCGCATGCCTTCAGCATGTCCTCACTGGGCATCTGGTTGGGATCCATTGGCACCAAACCGTCGCTCTGCATCTGCATCGGCATCTGGCCCGGCATCGGTACGGACATTTGGCCGGGCATGGGAATGTTAAGCTGCTGGCGAAGGGGCTCCGCCGGCGGCAGATCCCGTTTCTCGTGCGTCTTCAAATGCTTGGTGAGGCTCTTCTCGCAGAGGAATATCTTGCCGCAGATCTTGCACTCGCAGCACTTCTCGCCCGTGTGACTCCTCTCGTGCACCTTGCAGGCGTGGCTCTTGCCGAAGGTCTTTCCGCAGTACTGGCAGGCGAAGTCCTTGCGCTTCTCGTGCACCACCTTTACATGATTGGACAATGCCTGTTTGTTATGCGAGGCATGGTCGCACTGTCGGCACTTGAACTTCTTCTCCTTGGTGTGCGTGAGGATGTGGGCGTTCCATTCCTGGCGCGTCGTCTTTCCAACTCCGCAATACGGGCACACATGGTTCTTGATGCCCGCGTGTCGCATAAGGTGATCCCTTAAAGCACTGTTGATTACAAAACGCTTGCCGCAGATATTGCAAGGATACGGAAGCTCCTCGCCCGTGTGCTTGTACATGTGCTTCTTGAGCGCTGTGGGGCAACGGAATACGGTGTCGCATTCTGTGCAGGGGAAATCTCGGAGCGGAGCCGCCGCCTTGGTGATGCCGTGCACCTTCTTCATGTGGAAGGTGAGCAGGCGGACGCGCGGGAAGGTCTTGCCGCAGCCCTCGGCGATGCAGGCATGAACCTCGGACAGCTCTGTGTGGGCGTGGTCGATGTGTATGCGCAGCCCATTGGCGGTGGTGAAACCTGAAAGGTAGGAAATCATATAGAACGCATATTTATCGGTTTTTTTCTCCAGAGACATACCTTTCTTGCAGGTTTCCACCTTGCACTGGAAGGGCAGTAGGTCATTGTGGTACTTCATGTGCTCCTCGTAGCGGATGGCCTTCTTGAACTTCTGGTGGCAAATGTGGCAGTCGATGATGCGGTGAAGATGGCGTTCCTCGAGGGGAATGCGCTTCCTCTTGGGCTTATCTCCCCGCGATGTGCCGTCTTCGGAGTCATCTGATTCGGAGGATGAGCCGCTCAAGTCCTCCTCCTCTGGCGGAGGCGGTTTTATCTTTTTGGGCCGTCCCCTGGGCCTAGGCTTGGGTTTGTCTAGGCTACTCAAACGGTCCTGGTAGGATCCGGAGCCGGTAGCTGGTCCCCGCATGCGCTGGGCCAGCGGAATGTCATCATCGCTGCTGTTTGGTTCGAAGTCCAGATCGTGGTCGTTGTCGTTGCCGCTCTCGATGGAGGAATCGTCGTCAAACATCTTGACGGAAACGTCGCCACTGTCATCCTCCTCCACCTTGGCCTCCTTCTCCACCTCCTCGGCCTCCTTGTCGACGTGCTCCAGCATCTTGAAGACATCCTCTTCGTTCTCGATCAGCTCCATCTTATGGTTCAGCAGCGGATCATAGTTAACGTGGTCCTCCTCCTCGGCCTGGTAGTCCTGCACAGCAACATTGGGATCGAAGACGTCGAAGGTGCTCTGGCAGGCAAAGACGTTGCTGGCCACCAGATCCTGAAACTTTTGCACCGAATCGACGCACTGCTTCTGAAAGTCGTGCAGCTCGTTTAGCTTTGTATAGCAAAGGGTGCAAAGGTTCTTCGGGAAGCCATCGTTCTGCTCCACGGACAGGGAGGTGCAGAAACATAGCTTCTTGGAAAGTCCTGGCACCATATACAAATCGTAGGCGGCGTCGTTCTGCAGGTGGTTCAGACAGATCCTGCACAGGCTGTGGATCGAGTACTGCCTGCCCTCGTTCATCTTGCTTTCAATCGCAATCGGCACTGCGAATCGGGGCGGTTTTCTATAGCTTTTTGCGTCTCTCTCCGGTCAGTAAGCAATAAAATAATATTGACACAGAAAAAATTGTATACTCGTCGACTGGCAATCGAGCGAGTGGGCAATAAGCAAGTATTTCTGCCAGCGAGTTACTCGTTAGAGTGCCTATTTGTTATATGTTCCAGGGCTGGACAATCGATGTTTTTTCTTACTTCCTTATTTGTAATTCTAATTAGATTGCAGTAACAATAGTATATGCAAAATACAAACAACAAATGCTTAAATAATTTAAATTACGATTTTTAGCATATTATAAATAGCAAATCAGTGATTTATACAAATTTTTACAAGTGCTTACAACCCAAGCTAATAGTTCGTAACTCTTCGTATGTATAATAAACATAAGACATGTATTTGTCGAAAAAAATCCACAAACATTTAAATTTAACTAGGCGAAAGCAGCGAAACTTTATTGAATACTTTTTCAGTGCTTTTAAAAATAAAATACAAACTATGCACCAAAATATGAAGTATGAAATATGAAGAATATAAACATAAAAAATATTAATATTAAAATAAATATATTGAACAAAAGTTAAAAAAATGTATTTTAACTAGGTTTCAGAACGGTCTCTTATAAGCACTTCGATGTAAACAAATATTTAATTAAAAATATTATATTAAAAATGTTCTTTAAATTTCACCCCATTACACCGAAATGGGTTAAAAACAAAGCGAAAGGGTCACACTGCCCGTCACACTGGAACAAATTTGTTTTGAGCCTCGGCTTGTGATCTCCCCGAGAATCGGGAGAAATGGGCACCAGGGAGCTCCCGTACTCCGTCCTTTCGCTTTGTCGCACCTGTCTTATCCACCTGGAGCATGGTGTTGGCCATGATATCTTCGTGGTTCCAGATTTGTCAAAGAAACTAATGGTTTGCACTTCGTTTGAAGCGGATCAGAACGACGGATTACCAAAGAACCTGTGTCCCCAATGTTTCACCAAGTTGAACGAGCTGCACGATTTCCGGGAACTGTGCGAAAGATCCATTAAGCGTCTTAGGGAAATAGTGACTAGACAGAGGATTATACCCATGGGTGTTTTTGAACCCTTGGCTGAGGATTCTGAGGCAACTGGAAGGCCGGAGGAGCCGGCTAGTTTTGATCCCCTGCTAAATCACAAGCTGGAGATTATTGACAACGAGGAGGAGGTCTTCAAGATGCTGGAAAAGGTGGACAGGGAACCAGAGGAGCATTCAAGTGGCCAAAGCCAAGATGATTCCTCCAGTGCAGAGGACAACGGAGTGGAGGAGGAGAAGAAGCCGTCGGAAGGGTTCACCAGTGACGATGAACAACCCTTGGCGCAGCGTCGGAGGATTGCGAACGAGAAGCGTAAGCTGTATCGCCTGATAAGCTGTCCCATCTGCCAGCAAAAGTTCAAAAAGCAGTCAAAGTACGAGGAGCACATGAAACACCACAATGATCTGTTGCCGTTTCAGTGCCAGGAGGAGAGTTGCCGCAAAGGCTTTACCACAGCCGGTGCACTGCGTCTTCACGTGGACTATGCGCACACCAAGAAGGCGGATGAGATTCCTTGCACCGTGGAGGGCTGTCGATTGGTTTTCCCCCGTCTCCGCCTGCTGACCATCCACCTGAAGAAGGTTCACAACCAGGCGAGGGTTAGTGCACCGCGGGTTGAACAGCCTTGCAGGGAGTGCGGCATGGTTTTTCGTTGCCCGGTGGCTTTAAAGAAGCACATGTACAAGCACACGGGCGAAGAGCTCCCCTATCCCTGTAACATTTGCGGCAAGGGCTTCCATATCAACAGTGCCCTAAAGAATCATCTTCTCCGGCATGCAGGCATCAAGAACTACGTATGTCCATACTGCGGTGTGGGGAAGACCACCCGCCAGGAATGGAGCAAGCACATTCTGACCCACACGCAGGAGAAGCAGTTTAAATGTCACATCTGCGACCATGCCACCCACACGAAGCGGGCTCTAGATAGCCACGTTAAGATTGTGCACGAGAAAATCCGGAATTTTGCATGCCAGTACTGTGGAAAGACTTTCGGGAAATCCCACGCCTGCAAAATACACGAGATGACGCACACCGGTGAAAAGCGATGCGAATGCAAGGTAAGGGAATTACTTTCATATCCTAGATATCATAATCTGACATGTTTTCGCCTCGCAGGTTTGTGGCAAAAAGTTCCTGTACACGGAGAGTCTCACAAAGCACCTGAAGATCCATGAGAAGAGCGTGGAAAGGGCTCTGGAAACGTATAGACAGCGGCAGGGAAATGGCGACGCCAGAGACTCTCATGTGGACGCGGATCAGCTGCTGAAGGTGTGCGCCGAATCCGTAGCCACCATTCCTAAGGATCCCCGCCGCGTAGAACGTGTTGATTTGGCCCAACTGGCAGGCACCGTAGTGAATCCCATTCCCACAGTTCAGATACCAGCCAGCGAAGTGCCAGACAGAGCGAAGTTTGTGCAGAAGGAGGGTATGCACTTGTGTCCCGGATGCAGTCAGGGATTCAATAACCTGGGCAACATGAAGCGCCACTACAAGAGCGTCCACGAAAAGGTCAAGGACTTTGAGTGCCGTTTCTGCTCCCGTCGCTTCGCCAACTCACAATCCCTGAAGCAACACGAGTGGATACACACTGGTGAAAAGCCCTACGAGTGTAAGAGATGTGGCACTCACTTTCGCCAGGAAGCGGCTCTCATCCGTCACCAAAAAGTCCATGACGAAAAGCCGCCGAAACCCGCCAGACTGCCGAAGGAAATCAGCGAAAGAGCACGTGATAAGGCCCTGCAGAAAAGTGAGCGTAGACGAAAGGTTGAGGTTCTACGGCAGGAAATTGCGAAGGTCGCTAAGGCGGAGCTCAAGGATTTGGAGAACCAACGGGCACTAGAGAAGCAGCAAAACACCTACGAACAGTATCAGGCAGCGGCAGCTAGCCAAACTTGTCCAGAATCTAAGACGGAACCCTAATCAGACATAGGGCAACCGACTACCCAAAAGAGTGGGAATTTTTATTGTTGGTTAATATTTAACTATAACTTGTTGAAATAGTTTTAAGCTTTTAAATCAACTTGATAAAGTTGCAAACTTTAGGATAACCAATGGTTTTGGGTGTTTACAAATAAAATCTGTCAAAAATCGTTATAAAAAACAAACAAATGGTTATAGTTTTTCAATTTTTTTTTATTTTTACTTTCACTTGCTTGTTATTTTGATGAGAGAGTGTCTTAATGTCGTCAAATGATTGCAAACAGCCGGAACCGGGCGCAAATGGCTGCGTGCCGCTTTGCCCAGCCGTTTATATGATAGATGGAGTGATGGATGGATGATAATGATTAGATTCAAATGATACAAAATGCGATCAAAAAAATCTACAAGTAGATAGCAAAAATTTGGTATACACATAAGTAGAGCAAGAAGTTCCCTAAACAATGGAAAATGGTCGATGGAAGTGGGGCGTCATCTGATGGGGCCCAATGTCTGTCTCTGCCCCATCCCCGCCTGCCGCACCAAGTGCTGGTTCTAAGGAGCCTCCGGTGTCTTCAGATTGTACTTGGCCTTAATGTTGTTCAGCTCCTCCTGCTTCTTGTCCATGTCCACGCGCTTGAAGGCCTTGTTGGATTGGTAGTAGAGCACCACCAGATAGCGATTGCAGACATTGAAACCGGATAAATGGTCGCAGGCGTTCTTGGCATCGAAAATGTCCTCGTAGACGACAAAGGCGGTGCCACGCGTTTCCGGCGTATTGCCTCTGTAAAGGATACGCACATTTCTTTAAAGGATTCACGGCGAAAAAAAATTCCATCTATCTTACACGCGTATCTGTCGAATGGCTCCAAATTTACCGAATATGTCGTACATCTCGTCTGAGGTGATTTTGTACGGCAAATTCCGCACGTACAGCAACCGATTCACCTCTGGCGGCAGGCGGATCTGCAAAAGAAATTTGTATTTTCACTCGAAATCAATCCATTTACTTTGTCTGCGGAGTCTCAGGTTTTCTTCTCACATGGTTGCGCTTGTTCATGTCCGGTCGCTTTGGATGTTAAGCTGCGACAAGGCGAGAAACTTTCACTCGGCCGCGGGGAAAGCGAGTTGCGGCTTTGTCTGACCCGGGATGAATGTCCTGAATCGTGGTCCTTTGTTTAAAATTAATGACTCCACTGTCTGGCCTCAAACCCAAACAAAATTGACCAGGGTGGTGAATGCGGGCACTCTAAGTGGCGAGAGTGTGGCCGTATTTTGGCAGCCTTTTCGTGTGCGACCTTGCAGCAGCATCTGGAGATGGGAGTTTACCAGTTACATCGCAGCAGGTCTGAAATCCAAAATATGCATTTAATATTCCTTTTTACATTTTAAACTTCTTATATTTTCTTTTTCGAAAATGTTTCCTTTTCACCATTTGTGATTTAAGATATTATATAATCGTGATTCTTACATTTCAAACTGGTTATCTATAACGACTTATTAATTGGCGCCCAAGTCAAAAATGTCCTTAAAACACTTTGCGTTTAATTAATAAATTTAGTTTCGCAAA